>NW_027361775.1:10762500-11362500 GCF_039654945.1 Dendrobates tinctorius | reverse complement strand
TTTTTCTCCAATCAGCAAAATTCCCTGTTCTTGCAAGGTAGAATTAGACTGCGTGGAGATTGTCCCTATGTCCCTCCTGTAGTTGAGCTCTGTATTAGGTTGCTCCTCCCTTCTTCTTCAGTTTAGCCTACAGCAGCCATTACTCAAGACTCATGTGTACTCCCCTGTACAGATTACTCCTTTTTACCTACTGTTCATTGTAGCTAATACAAGATTTTGGAAGAAAACAGCAGAGTTTCTCCTGGTCTTTTTACAGTTGCATTGTCGGTGGAGTTAATCTATCTGCAGATGCCTTGTGGTGTGAGTACAAGTTATACAATTATCTAAGAAGCTGATAATTAGAACGATTGGAATTTGCAGCCATTAGGATATGGCAGAATAATACTGGCACTTATTCTTTTTTTCTAATTTATTTTGATTTTCTGTACAAATTTTCCTGGCTGCAGATGTCAGCACTTAAAAATATTTTTCTAGCAGCCACATTTACAATAGATTACAATAGTCTTGTAATATAATTTATTTTTTAGAAGAGTGTTGAAGGCATGCTCTATGATTTTGGCAGAGATCATTATGCAGGGTGGGTGAGGAAGTGAATTCTGGACATCATTTATTGTGATTGGTGGTATCCTTTGATATCTTCAAACAGTTATTGTTCCAAAAAATTAAGTATTTCTCCCATAAAAAAAATTGCAATTACACATTTTATTATACAGATGTTTATAACTAGAGTTGAGCGAAACTGGTCGAAAAAATTCAAAAGTCGCCGACTTTTGGCAAAGTCGGGTTTCATGAAACGAAACCCGACCCTAGGATGAGGTCGGCCACGAGGTCGGCGACTTACGCGCCAAAGTCGCGTTTCAAAAGTTTGTTTTGCGCTCTTTTTCAGCCAATCAGGATCCACAGACACTGTGGGCAACGTGATGACATAGGCACGGGTCACCACCATCTTTCAGAAGGGCATGCAAGTGATTGGCTTGCTTTGGTGGGCGTCACAGGGGGTATAAAAGGGCGTGCACGCCGACCGCCATCTTACTTCTGCCGATCTCAGTATAGGGAGAGGTTGCTGCTGATTCTGTAGGGAGAGCGTTAGGCAGGGACAAGACAAAAAACTGCTTCTGCTGCTAGCGATTTGGCCTGCACAACACACCAGTCACTGTGTGTGCAGTGCAAGGGGAGGCTATATAGTGGTGTATCAGTGGTGTTGGTTGTTGGGCTGCCTTCTAAGGCTTCCTGACAGGCTGGCATTGCTGTTTACCCACTGCTCCGCAAACTGCTTTTTTAAAAGCAATCCAATCTCCCTTATCCTCTAGTCACTTTGGTCACAGCTGTGCCATCGAGCCTGTCACATAGCGCTCAGATATTCATTGGGCCTCAAACTGCTTTTTTAAAAGCAATCCCAATTTTTTTTTTTTGTCCTGCTGAGAAGAAAAAAAACTGCTTCTGCTGCTGATAGCAATTTGGCCTGCACAACACACCAGTCACTGTGTGCAGTGCAAGGGGAGGCTATATAGTGGTGTATCAGTGGTGTTGGTTGTTGGGCTGCCTTTTAAGGTTTCCTGACAGGCTGGCATTGCTGTTTACCCACTGCTCCGCAAACTGCTTTTTTAAAAGCAATCCAATCTCCCTTATCCTCTAGTCACTTAGGTCACAGCTGTGCCATCGAGCCTGTCACATAGCGCTCAGATATTCATTGGGCCTCACACAATCCAAAAGTGTCCAGTGTCCAAAAGTGTGTGCAGAGATTCAAAATCTCACTTATTCTCTAGTCACTTAGGTCACAGCTGTGCCATCGAGCTTGTCACATAGCGCTCAGATATTCATTGGGCCTCACACAATCCAAAAGTGTCCAGTGTCCAAAAGTGTGTGCAGAGATTCAAACTCTCACTTATCCTCTAGTCACTTAGGTCACAGCTGTGCCATCGAGCTTGTCACATAGCGCTCAGATATTCATTGGGCCTCACACAATCCAAAAGTGTCCAGTGTCCAAAAGTGTGTGCAGAGATTCAAACTCTCACTTATCCTCTAGTCACTTAGGTCACAGCTGTGCCATCGAGCTTGTCACATAGCGCTCAGATATTCATTGGGCCTCACACAATCCAAAAGTGTCCAGTGTCCAAAAGTGTGTGCAGAGATTCAAACTCTCACTTATCCTCTAGTCACTTAGGTCACAGCTGTGCCATCGAGCTTGTCACATAGCGCTCAGATATTCATTGGGCCTCACACAATCCAAAAGTGTCCAGTGTCCAAAAGTGTGTGCAGAGATTCAAACTCTCACTTATCCTCTAGTCACTTAGGTCACAGCTGTGCCATCGAGCTTGTCACATAGCGCTCAGATATTCATTGGGCCTCACACAATCCAAAAGTGTCCAGTGTCCAAAAGTGTGTGCAGAGATTCAAAATCTCACTTATTCTCTAGTCACTTAGGTCACAGCTGTGCCATCGAGCCTGTCACATAGCGCTCAGATATCAGTGGGCCTCACACAATCCAAAAGTGTCCAGTGTCCAAAAGTGTGTGCAGAAATTCAAAATCTCCCCTGTCCTATAGACACCTTGTTTTACATACTATATAGTTTGTTGGATTTTGTCTACATTTCTACCAAAAATGAGGAAGGCTGGTGGAAGAGGCCGTGGAATTGGGCGAGGGTTGGCAGCTGGTAATGATGGTGTTGGTGGTGGATCTGATGGTAGTGGCAAGAGCAAAATAGGACCGAATGCAGGAGGTGTTGAGCCTGCGTCATCGTCTGGCTACATAAGGCCTCGAACGCTTAGTTTTCTAGGAGTTGGCAAACCGCTTTTAAAGCCAGAGCATCAGGAAAAAGTTTTGTCTTACATTGCTGACTCAGCCTCCAGCTCTATCGCCTCCTCTTCTTTAGTTGTAAAAAGTAAAAGCACTGAGTCGTCATTGGAGGCTCATGTTCATGAACCACACCTTTCCTTGTGTCCTTCACCCCAACCAAGATTGAAGGATGACTCAGGCCATACTACTGATTACTCCATGGAGCTGTTTTCACATACCATGCCTGGATTATCAAGTGAAATGGTGAATTACCCAGGCCAAGATGAATCTGACATGGAGTGCACTGATGCACAGCCGCTGATGGATGATTCTGCTGGTACATTCACTCAGAGCACTACATTGTCCTCGCAGTGTACAGAGCCAGATTCTGACCCTGATGAGACTCAGGTGCCCCTTCCCGCACACTATACCACCATACACGGTGACACAGAAGAAGGTGCACATGACATAGAAGAGGAGGTGATGGATGACCCAGTTGTTGACCCAGATTGGCATCCATTGGGGAAGAGGGTGCTGCTTCCAATAGCTCAGATGAGGAGCATCCACAGCAGACATCGACATCGCAACAGCTGTTATCTGGCAGGCCCGGAGCACTCCAAAGACAGGTTCCAAACATCAAAAGAGTTGCTGGACAGCTTGTCCAGAGGGTCAAAAGATCACAGCGTGCTAGGCCGCAAAATGTCTGCCAAAGTAGGAAGAGTGCAGTGTGGCACTTTTTTGAACAAAATCCTCATGATCAGGCCAAGGTTATCTGTAAGAAGTGCGCAAAGACCTTTAGCCGAGGGAAAAATCTGAATAATTTGAATACCAGTTGCATGCTTAGATATTTAACCAGCATGCACTTGCAAGCGTGGACACAACACCAAACCTCAAGTGCCACATGTGCAACTGATCACAACGAAGGTAGTCAGCAACGCTACATTGTTTCCCCCACTGTAAGCCCACCGGTTAGCACAGCAGCAAATGTTGAGGTGTCGTTGCAAGGCCACAGCAGTCAGGGAATCCCACTGTTATATCAATGAAAGACTGATTCTAGGCCATCAGAAAGAACACCAACTCCATCACCATCATCAACCCTCTCTCAGTCCGCCCTGTCCACCGCTACTTCCACCATATGCAGCTCTCAAGTCCAGCTCACCCTCCCAGACACTATGAGTAGGTCAAGAAAGTACTCAGTCTCTCATCCGCGTACACTGGGTTTGAACGCCCACATTGCCAAACTAATCTCGTTTGAGATGATGCCCTTTCGGTTGGTGGAAAGCACAGCTTTCCGCGAACTCATGGCCTATGCAGTACCACGCTATGACCTACCCAGTCGCCACTTCTCTCGCAAAGCCATCCCAGCCCTCCACCATCATGTGAAAGACCGCATTGTCCATGCACTCAAGCAGTCAGTGAGCGGAAAGGTGCACCTCACAACTGATGCATGGTCCAGTCGGCATGGCCAGGGCCGTTACGTGTCCATCACTGCGCACTGGGTTAATGTGGTGGATGCAGGGTCCACAGGGGACAGCGGTGGTGGGACAGTGCTGCCTAGCCCACGGTATAGGAAACAGTTGGCTGTAGGCGTTCGACCCTCCTCCTCCTCCACCTCCTCCAGAAGCGAAAGCTCGTCCACAGAGCGCAGTCGTACGAGCACTCCATCTGCAGCTGCCACTGTTGCACACGATGTGTCCCCCTATCGAGCAGCTAGTGGAAAGCGTCAGCAGGCTGTGTTGCAGATGATGTGTTTGGGCGACAGACACACCGCCGAGGTGCTGGCCGAGTACTTGAAGCGACAAACTGAGTCATGGCTGGGCAGTGTACATCTTGAGGCAGGCAAGGTAGTTAGTGATAACGGCCGTAATTTTGTGGCAGCCATAGCCCTTTCAAAACTCAGCCACATACCTTGCTTGGCTCACACCTTGAACCTGGTGGTGCAGTGCTTCCTCAAAAATTATCCGGAGTTAACAGCCCTGCTCCAGAAGGTGCGAAGACTGTGCGCGCACATCCGCCGGTCGCCTGTACACTCCGTTCGTATGCAGAAGCTGCAGCGATTGCTCCACCTTCCCAACCACCGCCTCATTATCGACATTGCAACAAGGTGGAACTCCACCCTGCACATGGTGGAGCGGCTGTGCGAGCAGAGGCAGGCCATAATGCATTTGTGGGAGGATACACGGCCAGGCACTTTGAGAGCAGACATGGAGTTGACAGGTGTGCAGTGGTCGAAGCTGAAAGACCTTTGTAAAGTCCTTCAGTGTTTTGAGGAATGCACACGGCTGGTAAGCGCAGACGACGCCATCCTAAGCATGAGCATCCCACTTATGCGTCTGCTCATGCAAACTTTGACGTACCTTAAGGAGCAGGCGTCTGCAGCCAATGTTGATGAGGAGGAAGAGGAGGAGGGAATCCTTGATGACATTCAGCCATTGTCTGCTCAGGGACCTCTCCGGGACGAGGTGGAGGAAGAAGAGGAGGAGGAGGAGGATGATGGGGATGATTACTTAGGGGAGGAGGATGCATCTCGTGGGGCAAGTGAAAATGTTGGCGTGGCAAGGTCTGGTACAGGGTTTGTGCGTGACTGGAGGGATGTGGATTTGCCAGAAAGTGCTCCTCCACCCAGCACTCGCAGTGCATCATTGACATCGGGAACATTGGCCCACATGTCAGATTATGCCTTGCAGATCCTAAAAAGGGACCCCCGCATTGCCAAAATGATGAACGATGATGACTACTGGTTGGCCAGCATCCTGGATCCACGCTATAAAGGCAAATTACAAAACATCATGCCACAGGAGAACCTTGACTTAATATTGGCTAATAAACAAGCAACTCTGGTAAATCGGTTGCTTGAGGCATTCCCAGCGCACAGCAGCGGTGATGGTTCTCACACGAGCCGTACGGGCCGGGGGCAGCTTGGCAGAGGTGTTCGTGGTGCACACAGCAGAAGTGGCGTTGGAGACAGGGGTTTCATGACAATGTTGTGGACTGATTTTTCAAATACCGCTCACACAACTGGTAATACTGCATCGATGGAAAGTGACAGGAGACAGCAGTTGTCAACTATGGTAACAAACTACTTTTCCTCCCATATCGATGTTCTCCCACACAGGTCATTCCCCTTTGACTATTGGGCCGCTAAACTGGACACCTGGCCTGAATTGGCCCAATATGCCTTACAGGAGCTCGCTTGCCCAGCTGCAAGTGTGCTATCGGAAAGAGTCTTCAGTGCAGCTGGATCAATCCTGACAGAAAAAAGGACCCGTCTGTCAACCCAAAATGTGGATGATCTAACCTTCATTAAAATGAACCACGCATGGGTTTCCAAGGATTTTGTCCCACCTTCCCCTGATGACACATAGGGTGACAGAAAAATGGCTTGCTTTGGTCCACCTCTTCCTGGTACTTCACCTATTTCGCCTTTTGCATCAGCTGAATGTCCAACATCAACATATGCCACTTTCTAAAACTCCCTAACTGTGCTGCCTCCCCCCCATGGCCGGGGTCACCACCTACCGCACGACACCGTGCGAGTGCCGTTGCCCTGGACAGGTGGGTAGGCCGACTCTTGGGCGCGGGCACTGGCACAGGGTCCCTCATAGTGCAATCAAGTGTCTCTGACGGTGGTGGTGCACACCCGCCGTCAGACACACCGCTGTACTATGAGGGGCCCAGTGCCAGTACCGACGCCCACAAGTGGGCCCCCCTTGCTTGGGCAGGGCCCCAGCATTTGCAATCTTTACCTCTCCCTGCTCCTCCGCTGTGTAATTTGGGCCGTCAAATCCATACTGTGCCTGACACCGTCTGAGCCTGCCTCCTGAGACATATATTTTGAATGTGTACGCTATCCATACATGTTATCCAGGGATACGGTACTCTTTCTAACCTTTGTGCAATCACGTGCAATCCATACTGGGCCTAACACCGTCTGAGCCTGCCTCATGCTGAATAGACATACAGTATATTTTGAATGTGTACGCTATCCATACATGTTATCCAGGGATACGGTACCCTTTCTAAGCTTTGTGCAATCACGTGCAATCCATACTGGGCCTAACACCGTCTGAGCCTGCCTCCTGAGACATATATTTTGAATGTGTACGCTATCCATACATGTTATCCAGGGATACGGTACCCTTTCTAACCTTTGTGCAATCGCGTGCAATCCATACTGGGCCTAACACCGTCTGAGCCTGCCTCCTGAGACATATATTTTGAATGTGTACGCTATCCATACTTGTTATCCAGGGATACGGTACCCTTTCTATCCTTTGTACAATCACGTGCGATCCATACTGGGCCTAACACCGTCTGAGCCTGCCTCCTGAGACATATATTTTGAATGTGTACGCTATCCATACATGTTATCCAGGGATACGGTACCCTTTCTAACCTTTGTGCAATCACGTGCAATCCATACTGGGCCTAACACCGTCTGAGCCTGCCTCATGCTGTATAGACATATATTTTGAATGTGTACGCTATCCATACATGTTATCCAGGGATACGGTACCCTTTCTAACCTTTGTGCAATCATGTGCAATCCATACTGGGCCTAACACCGTCTGAGCCTGCCTCATGCTGTATAGACATATATTTTGAATGTGTACGCTATCCATACATGTTATCCGGGGATACGGTACCCTTTCTAACCTTTGTGCAATCACGTGCAATCCATACTGGGCCTAACACCGTCTGAGCCTGCCTCCTGAGACATATATTTTGAATGTGTATGCTATCCATACATGTTATCCAGGGATACGGTACCCTTTCTAACCTTTGTGCAATCACGTGCAATCCATACTGGGCCTAACACCGTCTGAGCCTGCCTCATGCTGTATAGACATATATTTTGAATGTGTACGCTATCCATACATGTTATCCAGGGATACGGTACCCTTTCTAACCTTTGTGCAATCACGTGCAATCCATACTGGGCCTAACACCGTCTGAGCCTGCCTCATGCTGTATAGACATATATTTTGAATGTGTACGCTATCCATACATGTTATCTGGGGTTACGGTACCCTTTCTAACCTTTGTGCAATCACGTGCAATCCATACTGGGCCTAACACCGTCTGAGCCTGCCTCATGCTGTATAGACATATATTTTGAATGTGTACGCTATCCATACATGTTATCCGGGGATACGGTACCCTTTCTAACCTTTGTGCAATCACGTGCAATCCATGCTGGGCCTAACACCGTCTGAGCCTGCCTCCTGAGACATATATTTTGAATGTGTACGCTATCCATACATGTTATCTGGGGATACGGTACCCTTTCTCACCTTTGTGCAATCACGTGTAATCCATACTGGGCGTGAGAACGGCTGGCGAGCTGTTAAGCAAGCTATAGCACCTGTCCAGACAAGTACAGGGATTCCCTAGCGAGGAGACTTATTTGATTGTTTTCAATGTTGGGACAGCAATTTTTGGGGAGCACTATACTCTGGAGAATGATAGATGGGGCCCACCATACACTGGAACATTCCAAAGGTGGACATCAGACACTGGAGCAGCATTTACAGGGCCCATTATACACTAGAGCATTAGAAATGGGGCCCATTATGTTTGGAGCATTATTTGGGCCCATAAGACAGTGGAGCTTCATCCATGGGGACCAAAATATACTGTAGCATTATGTGGAGCTCATCATATACTGTTTCAAACATTATATGGGACCAATGATTCTGTATGGAGAAATAGATGGGCCTCGTCATGAGATGTAAAAAGTGAGGTATTTTTCATTGTACTATACCGCTATTTCTCTGCCGTATCGGAGCATGATGAGTTGTGGTATGTGTTAAAGGGGCGCTCTTTCGCCCAGGGCACATGAAAACCTGGAGCCAGCCCTCCCCCCCCCCACAGTTTGTAGCCAAGTAACCCCCATTTTTCAGTGCATAACTTGTATTATGAAGTTAATTAAGGTTGACAAGCTTAAGAAAGAAGAATTGATGCTTTTGGCATTCAAATGGGCACTGTAGGTGTGTTTCCTGTCCTCCTCTCACTGCCGACTTTTATTCCCCATTGACTTACATTGGGTTTCGTGTTTCGGGACGACCCCGACTTTTCCCTATAATCGGACGATCTTGCTCGACCCGACTTTTGGAAAAGTCGGGTTTCACGAAACGAAACGCGACCCTAAAAAACCAAAAGTCGCTCAACTCTATTTATAACCTTTGCGTGTATTGCAATAACACAAAAAACAGTGAAAAAAGGCAAATTAGATATAATTTCACACTAAACTCCAAAAATGGGCCAGACAAAATTGTTGGCACCCTCAACATAATATTTGGTTGCACATTCCTTTGAATAAATAACTGCAGTCAATCTCTTCCTATAACTATTGACAATCTTCTTATACCTCTCAACTGGATTTTAAAACCACTTTTATTTTGTAAACTGCTCTAGGTCTCTCATATTTGAAGGGTGCCTTTTCCCAATAGTAATTTTAAGATCTATCAACATTTGTCCAATGGGATTTAGCTCCGGACTCATTGCTGGCCACTTCAGAAATCTCCAGTGATTTGTATCCATCCATTTCTGTGTACTTCTGGAAGTATGTTTGGGATCCTTGTCCTGCTGGAAGACCCATGATCCAGGATTTAAACCCAGCTTACTGACACTACACACTACATTGTGACCCAAAATCTTTTACTAATCTTTAGATTTCATGATGCCTTGCACACAGTCAAGACACCTAGTGCCAGAAGCAGCAAAACAACCACAAAACATCTATGAACCTCACCATATTTGACTGTAGGTACGGTGTACTTTTCTTTGTAGGCCTCAATTCATTTTCGGTAAATAGTAGAATGATGCCTTTACCAAAGAGCTCTATTTTCATCTCATCTGTCCTCAAGAAGCTTCACCGGAAAGATTTTAGGTTATTCACATACATCTTGGCAAACTTCAGTCTAGCTTTTTTATGACTATGTGTCAGCAGTGGGTTCCTCCTGAGCTTCCTGCCATAGTGTTTCATTTCAATCAAATGTCGACAGATAGTGCTGACACTGATGCACCTTGATCCTGCAGGACAGCTTGAATTTCTTTGGAACCTAATAAAGTCAATCCTGTGTTGAAACCTTTTATCAATTTTTCTCTGCTGTCCACATCCAGGGAGATTAGTTACAGTGCCATGGGTTGTAAATAGGGATAAGCGAATGTGAGATTTTCTCACCGTGCTAACGAGGATGTCATCGAGGTCACCGCAGTTCAGCCCGGCTGGGAACAGAGCCTCACTGACTGAATGTAAGCTCTATGACATCACTACCAGACTCTGAGGCTGGGCTTGCAGCAGTTCGGTCACAAGTGATTTTCAGCCTGGATGGTTGCATCTTGGCACCGTCGAGGTTGAAAACTGTTTAGCCCCCAGACACAGATTATGGCATGGGACAGAACAACGGACAGGTATGGTATATTGTTGTTTTTTTTATTTTACTTTTATTACAGTAGAATGAGGGCTTTGCTGGAATTAGGCGTTTAAATAAAACTGGAAAACTGTTTAGTCTTATTTCAAATAAATAAGAAGTGGTGTTTGCCACACTGCCGTGCACATGACAGCACAACAAACACCCAGTGTTTGGGCAGCCAAACCCAAACAGTAACATGCACTTCCTGGTGACGTCCGTCTTCAGTGTCCTTGCCCAAACAGTAGGTGTTCGATATGGACACCAAACTTTACTGTTTGGGTTCGCCCATCTCTACTTAGGGCCATAAGCTGGTTGAAAGAGACAAGCAGGCAAGCCAAGACCAGGGCTTGGGAATTGATAGTGGCCTGCTAGCTGCTAGATACTGACAGTTGGCATCCTGGGGGAAGTCATTATGTACAACAAGCAGCAGAGATGGGGTTGATATAAGAGTTTGGGACAAACCCTCAGATCTCGTTCAACCAGCGGGAAGTGGAGACGCAACACTTGCCTCGAAGACTGCAAGAGTTACGGCTGAAACCAATAGGTCATGTTCCTCAAAATGGATGGTAAACATCGCTGGTATGCGGTGGCTGTGATTAGAGATGAAGGAATATATTCGAATATCAATTGTCAAACATAAAATTGGCACGGATATGGCACATACAGATTCACAGAAACACAAACAAATTTTTGTAAATTTGTGAAAAATTGGTAACATTCGGCTAAAAGTGCCGGAAACTGTTTGCATTTACTTTAAAGTATGTTGAGCACTTTTGCTAGGATAGCGGTGATGTATGATGAAGGTGGGGCACGTGTTTGATGAGGGTAAAGGGTGGGGAGAGCTCAGAGGAATGGCGTGCTTGTAAAAAAATTTTTTTTAAATTTTATGTGTGCACATTGCGGCTAACCAATCAAGCGACAGGAAACATCCACAATGTCCAGACACAACGGCTTGTGTCATTGGCTGCTGAAATCATATGTCTCTATATAAAGAGCAGACATCTTGTTTTAGCGCCATTTTGTCACAATAAAAGCACAGAGAGATTGCTCCTGATTCACGGCCTGGGTGTTGATAGATTATAGCTAGTTAGCTAGGCGGGTGTTTCTAAGTCAGGTAGTTTAGATAGATAGTGTCCTGTGTTCCTGTGAAATCGACCTTCCAGCAGATTTTTTTAGTGCCATTAGTCAGGTCCACAGAAAAAGACAGCGGGGCACATTTCATAGAAATATGTTTTTCACTGCATATATTCTGTTCCTGTAGTAAACCTTTCAAAATAGCTAAACTTGATACAGCACACCACATCCCACGTTGTCATTTAGTGGCAATGAAATTGTTATGTGATTTGAGCTGACGCACAGTAAAAAATATCTATATACTTTTTGCAGCTGCTAACGTGATTTAGCATGCCATATCTCACCATGTCATTTAGTTTCGATGAAATTGTTCTGTGATTTGAGCTGATGCACAGTAAAAAAATAGAGAAAAATATTTTTTCCAATAAATACATTTATGTAAATAAAAAAATAAAAAATAAACAATAAAAGTACAAATATTTTGTATCCCGCGACCATAATGACCCGCTTTAAAAAACTGTACTACTAGTTATCTCATTCAGTGAACACCATAAAAAATAAATAAAAAAACAGGCAAAAAACAATGCTTTATTATCATACCACTGAACAAAAAGTGCAATAAAACACAATCAAAAAGACGGATGTAAATAAAAATGGTAATGCTAAAAATGACATTTTGTCCCGAAAAAAAACAAACTGCCATACAGCTCCATCAGCAGAAAAATAAAAAGGTTATAGCTCTTAGAATACAGCGATGCAAAAATAATTATTTTTTCTATAAAATAGTTTTTACTGTGTAAAAGCTCCAAAACATAAAAAAGATGTAAATGAGGTATCGCTGTAATCATACTGACCCGAAGAATAAAGCTGTCTTACCAATTTTACCACAAGCAGAACGGTATAAAAATCAACAATCACTTTCTGAATTGCTGTTTTTTGTCCATTCTGTCTCACAAAAATTAGAATAGAAAGCGATCAAAAAATGTCATATGCCCAAAATGGTACCAATAAAAACATCAGCTCGTCCAGCAAACAGAAAGCCCTTACATGACTCTTTCGGCCGAGATCTGAAAAAATGATAGCTTTCAAAGTATGATGATGCAAAAACTAGTTTTCACAATAAAAACTGTCTTTTAACGTGTGACAGCTGCCAAACATAAAAACCCGATAATCTGGTATTGTTGTAATCGCACCCACTCGAAGAATAAAGTCGCCTAATCACTTATACTGCAAGAGGAACGGCTTAAAAGATAAATAAAATCAATTCTTCACATGCTGTTAATTTTTTCATTCTGCCTCCCAAAGATCACAGTAAGACTCAGTGCACATTTGTACTGAGCTCTGTGCTGAGCGCTTACTGTGGGGTTTCTGTGTAAATCTCTCCTTCAGACAGAGCCCTCGTCGGAAAATTCCCTATAATAAGGCAGATGAAGGCACTGTGGACGTCGTCTGACCTGTGATCTGGTAGTGTCTGTCTTTTCAGTTTTGCATAAAAATGCCACCGCCACAGTTTTGTGGACTTCTGAAGAGAAGGATACTGCTTTACAAAGGCCAGGTGGAGTCCAGAGTAAATCTGCTGCCTCATTATAGTGAATGGATCCCTCGGGGGTTTCATCTGAATCATGTCACTCAGAGATATAGATGGAAACCGCTCAGTGTAGAGCGACAGATAGCTGTGATCCCAAATGTTATGTAAAATGTTCTCAATAAAAGCTTCCTCTCAGTCCACAAAAAAGCATTTCCTCACTCAGGTCTGTCATCTGTTAACAGAAATACAGGGGGCTTCCATTTTACTGGTAGCACAGAGGCTCTTGAAAAAGCGAAATGGCTCATTCCTGACAAAAGAAATTCAGCAAATTCTCCGCTCCCAAATGCAAATGCCCCCTCCCTTCTTAACCCCAATGTGCATAAACCACATTTAGCGCTCACATGTTTGCCATTTCTGTAGTGATGAGAGCCCACCTAATTTACAGGTGGGTGTCTCCAGAAGCATGATCTGGGCATAATGTACTGTTGACTACAACGTACTGCTCACTACAGCATACTGGTCACTGCAACGGCAGTTTGCAATTTTCACTCAGCAACATCCACTGCTGCCTGTTTCTGAAAATCCCCATGGAGTCAAAATTGTCACTACCTCTGTAGATAAATTCCCAAAGGGTTATAATTTCCAAAATGTGGTCACTTGAGGGGGATTCTGCTTTTCTAGCACTTAGGGGCTCTTTTTATGGAATCTGCAAACTAGTCTAGGAAAATCTGTGCTTCAGGAGAAAATAGTGCTTCATTCCTTCCGAGTCTCTCCGTGTGACTAAGCAGTAATGTAAAGTCTTATATGGGGTATTTCTACATTCAGCAGAAATTGTGGGACAAATTCTACTGCCATTTTTACCCATTTACCAGTGTGAAAATGTAAAACTTGGGGCTAACACACAATCTTGGTAGTAAAAATGTAAATTATTTTTTCTTCACTGCCCAATGGTCTAAAAAGTCTGTGACACACCTGTGGTAGCAATATAATCACTGCACCCCTAGATGAACTCATTGAGAGGTTTAATTGGTAAAATGATTGGGAGGTGTAGTTTGTAGAATGGGGTCACTTATGAGGGTTCTGTTGTTCTGGCACTTCAGAGACTCAGTCAATATAACATGGCACCCTCAAACAAGTGAAGCAAAATCTGCACTGTAATATGGTGCTACTTCCCTTCTGAGCTTTGCACTGTGCTGCAAAAGTAGCTTTTTGACCATATATGGGGTATCGGTGAACTCAGGAGAAATTGCACAACAGACTATGGGGTCCATTTTCTCCTTTTGCCCTTGTGAAAATACAAAATTTGTAGCTAAAAAAGATTTTTGTGGGAAAAAATTTGATTTTTTTTATTTTCACAGCTTAACGTTATAAACTTCTGTGAAGCATCAGGGGTTCAAGGTGCACAATACCCATCTAGGTAAGGTCCCAAAGGGGTCTGGTATCCAAAATGGATTCATCTGTGTGGGTTTTCCACTGTTTAGGCACATAAGGGGCTCTTCAAATGCGACAGGTCGTCCACTAATTATTCCATCAAATTTTGCATTCAAAAAGACAAATGGCGCTCCTTCCATTCCAAACCCTGCTGTGTGCCCCAACATTAGTATTCCTCCACAAATGGGGTATCAGTGTACTCAGGAGAACTTGCACAACAAATTGTATGGAGCAATATCTCCTGTTACCTTTATAAGAATGTAAAATATGGAGCTAGAAAAGATTTATTTGGGAAAAATGTGATTTTTTTTTTATTTTCACGGCTCTACATTATAAACTTCTGTGAAGCATCTGTGGGTTCAAGGTGCTCAATACACATCTAGATAAGTTCCCTACAGGGTCTAGTTTCCAAAATGGCATCAATTGTTGGGGATTTCCACTGTTTAGGCACATCAGGGGCTCTTCAAATGTGACATGGCGTCTGCTAATTATTCCATCAAATTTTGCATTCCAAAAGTCAAATGAAGCGCCTTCCCTTCCAAGCCCTGCTGTGCGCCCAAACAGTTGTTTTCCTCCACATATTGGGTATCGGCGTACTCAGGAGAAATTGCACAACAAATTGTATGAAATTGTACAGAATTGTACTCCAAAGATTCACAGAGTCAAGAGGAGGAATTCATCTACACCAATGCCAAAAATTTATTTAGCTTGGATCCGTAGCAGAACGAAGTAAGATCTGAGCAGCATACAGACCCTCATCACCAGATGTTAATCTCCTAGGTGGGAGGTGATTCTGATGAGACTAAGATACACTACCGCTCAAAAGTTTGGGGTCACCCAGACAATTTTGTGTTTTCCATGAAAACTCATACTTTTATTAATCAAATGAGTTGCCAAATGAATTTAAAATCTAGTCCAGACATTGACTAGGTTTGAAAAAAAGATTTCATTTGAAAAAATAATTTTGTCCTTCAAACTTTGCTTTTGTCAAAGAATGCTCCCTTTGCAGCAATTACAACATTGCAGACCTTTGGCATTCTGGCAGTTAATTTGCTGAGGGAATCTAGAGATATTTCACCCCATGAAGCCCCTCCTACAAGTTGGTTTGGCTTGATGGGCACTTTTTGCATACCATACAGTCAAGCTTCTCCCACAACAGCTCAATGGTGTTGAGATCTGGTGACTGTGCTGGCTACTCCATTACAGATAGAATACCAGCTGCCTGTTTCTTCCCTAAATAGCTCTTGCATAATTTGGAGGTGTGCTTTGGGTCATTGTCCTGTTGTGGGATGAAATTGGCTCCAATCAAGCGCTATCCACAGAGTATGGTATGGCATTGCAAAATGGAGTGATAGCCTTCCTTATTCAAAATCCCTTTTACCTTGTACAAATCTCCCACTTTACCAGCACCAAAGCAACCCCAGACCATCACATTACCTCCACCATGCTTGACAGTTGGCGTCAGGCACTCTTACAGCATCTTTTCAGTTGTTCTGCATCTCACAAATTTTCTTCTGTGTGATCAAAACACCTCGAACTTGGATTCATCTGTCCATAACACTTTTTTCCAATCTTTCTCTGTCCAATGTCTGTGTTCTTTTGCCCATATTAATCTTTTCCGTTTATTAGCCAGTCTCAGATATGGCTTTTTCTTTGCCACTCTGCCCTGAAGGCCAGCATCCCAGAGTCACCTCTTCACTGTAGACATTGACACTGGCGTTTTGCATGTACTATTTAATGAAGCTGCCAGTTGAGGACCTGTGAGGCATCGATTTCTCAGTCTACAGACTCTAATGTACTTGTCTTGTTGCTCCGTTGTGCAGTGGGGCCTCCCACTTCTCTTTCTACTCTGGTTAGAGTCTGTTTGTGCTCTCCTCTGAAGGGAGTAGTACACACCTTTGTAGGAAATCTTCAGTTTCTTGGCAACTTCTAGCATGGAATAGCCTTCATTTCTAAGAACAAGAATAGACTGTTGAGTTTCACATGAAAGTTCTTTTTTTCTGACCATTTTGAGAGTATAATTGAACCAACAAATGTAATGCTCCAGATTCTCAACTAGCTCAAAGGAAGGTCAGGTTTATAGCTTCTCTAATCAGCCAAACTGTTTTCAGCTGTGCTAACATACTTGCACAAGGGTTTTCAAAGGTATTCTAACCATCCATTAGCCTTCTTACTCAGCAAACACAAATTACCATAAGAACACGGGAGTAATGTTGCTGGAAATGGGCCTCTATACACCTATGAAGATATTGCATTACAAACCAGACATTTGCAGCAAGAATAGTCATTTATCACATTAACGATGTATAGCTTCATTGGAAAAAAAAACTGCTTTTCTTTCAAAAATAAGGAAATTTCTAAGTGACCCTAAACTTTTAAACGGTAGTGTATCTGAGGCACACCCTGACTGTACTGTGCTGTCAAGGCAGGAAGAGGAGGAGAGTGACTCTGGGCAAGGATTGTGATAACACAGAGGATAATGATGAGGTTGTAGATCCCACTTGGTATGAACACAGAGGCATGCAGCTGAATAGGTCATCTGAGGAGGTGGAGGAAGACAAGGAGGTTATGTTGAGCTGTACGGTGCAGACATTTAGTGATGCAGCCACGATGAGCACTGCATTCTTAGCCACAACTGTGGCTGTAGCATGCGGCATTCATGGGTTTGCAGTTTGCAGGGGTGAGAAGGGTTGCCTAGCCTGGGCCTTTTTTCACACCTTAAAGGATGAGCCAACTCATGTTATCTTCCAACATTGCAAAAAAAAAACTAAGTAGAGGGAAAAAGTGCAATAATTTGACTGCTACATGCATAAACCTTCACGTGTGCAATCAACATGCATTTCTCTGGCAATCCCACTGTGAAAAAATGCAAACCAGCGGACCTCAACCACCATCAGCTGCTCCAGCAACTGCATCTGCTGCTCCTTTCTCCTCCTCTGTTATCAAGCCAAGTATTGTCATGCAGGTCTCTGACTGCAGATCCTCCATTTCCTTACCTGCTCCAATCAAGCTGAGTGAGAGCCAACTGTCAGCTGTAATGGTATCAGACATGCATGCTGTTTTTGACAAATCTCAGAGAACGTACACACCACAACATTATCAATCCGCCATAACATTTTCCACCTGAACCTCACTCATGGTCAAGCAGTTTGCCAGTTCACCATACTCTGTCCTCTCTCAGCACTGTACCCAGCCCTCATCCTGCAGTTGTGGTCACACAAAATATTGTTTCCTCCTATACATGACAAAGCTAAGAGGTTGTACTGAACCATCTCCAATCTGTTGGCAAATGAAATGCTGCCTTTCCACCTGGTAGATAAAGATAATTTCCAAAAGCTGATGGTTGTCGTAGTCCCCCAGTACCATTTGCCCAGTCACCAATACTTCACCAAAAAAGCTGTGCCTGCACTACACCAGAGTGTCACAGACATCACCTATTCCTTCACTAAATCTATGTCTGCCAGGGTGCATTTCACCACAGACACTTGGAAGAGTTAGAATGGAGTTACAGCTCACTGGCTGGGCACTGGGTGACTCTGGTGGCTGTGGAGACAGGAGGGGAAGGGCTACTCTACAAGTCTTGGAATCCCCAAGTCTTGCAGGACAAACCTCTGTATTTCACAGTTCTTCCAATGCTTCTGCCTCCTCCTCTACTTCCTGTAGGACATCCAACTGCACCTTCAACCTCTGCCTTAATGAGCCACGCACTTCAGCAGTGCACAATGAATTCCCACCACCTCCAGACTTCACAGCCAGGGCTCAAGGCTCTCAGGCAATGTTAAAATTGAAATGCATTGGAGATCGCAATCATACATCTGAAGAGTTGTGGACAGCTGTCCAGACTGAGTTAGAGCAATGGCTGCCTGGATCCAGGGAAGACTGTGTCGAACAATGGTGAGAACCTGATGGCTGCCCTACACTGATGCAAGCTCACACATGTGCCTTGCATGGCTCACATCCTCAGCCTGGTGTTACAGCGATTTCTCCACCTCTAACCTGGCCTGGGTGAGCTGCTGCAGAAAGAATTGAAGCTGTGTGCTCTCTTCCGCTGGTCGCACCTCTGGATTAAAGTACAACCTTTATGCAGATGACACTCAAATATACCTCTCTGGCCCAGATGTCACCTCTCTGCTGTCCAGAATCCCACAGTGTCTATCAGCCATATCCTCCTTCTTCTCCTCTCTCTTCCTCAAACTCAATGTGGACAAATCTGAACTCATAATCTTTCCCCATCTCACAGCTCTTCCTTACCCAACCTATCTATAACAATTAACGACATCATGCTTTCCCCTGTACCAGAAGTCCGCTGCCTTGAAGTAACCCTTGACTCTGCCCTGTCCTTCAAACCGCACATCCAAGCTCTTTCTACCTGCCTCCAGCTCAAAAACATTTCCAGAATCCATCCTCTTCTCAACCATCAATCTACTTAAATTCTTGTGGATGCCTTCATCATCTCCTGCCACGACTATTTCAACATCCTTTTCTGTGGCCTCCCTGCTAACACCCTCGCACCTATCCAGTCCATCCTTAACTCTACTGCCCGACTAATTAATCTCTCTCCTCGCTACTCCTCTGCAATTCTCTTCACTGGCTCCCATTCCCTTAGCTTATCCAGTTCAAATTACTAATACTGATCATAGAATCATAGAATCAAAGAATCATAGAATCGTAGAGTTGGAAGGGACCTCCTGGGCCATCTGGTCCAACCCCCTGCTCAAAGCAGGATTCGCTAAATCATCCCAGTCAGATGTCTGTCCAGCCTCTGTTTGAAGACTTCCATTGAAGGAGAACTCACAACTTCTCGTGGCAGCCTGTTCCACTCATTGATCACTCTAACTGTCAAAAAGTTTTTTCTAATATCTAATCTGTGTCTCCTCCCATTCAGTTTCATCCCATTGCTTCTAGTCTTTCCTTGTGCAAATGAGAATAAAGTTGATCCTTCTACAATGTGACAGCCCTTTAGATATTTGTAGACAGCTATTAAGTCTCCTCTCAGTCTTCTCTTTTGCAAACTAAACATTCCCAAATCCTGCAACCTTTCCTCATAAGACAGGGTTTGCAGACCAGTCACCATTCTGGTCGCTCTTTTCTGAACTTGCTCCAGTTTGTTGATGTCTTTTTTAAAATGTGGTGCCCAAAACTGGACACAATATTCCAGATGAGGTCTGACCAAAGAGGAGTAGAGGGAAATAATGACTTCACGTGATCTAGACTGTATGCTTCTGTTAATACATCCTAGAATTGCATTTGCCTTTTTTGCTGCTGCATCACACTGTTGACTCATATTCAGTCTGTGATCTATTAGTATACCCAAGTCTTTTTCACATGTGCTGTCACTTAGCCCTATTCCTCCCATTCTATATATGCTTTTTTCATTTTTATTGCCCAGATGTAGTACTTTGCATTTCTCCCTGTTAAAAACCATTCTGTTAGTTGCTGCCCACTTCTCCAGTTTATTTAAATCTTTTTGAATCCTCTCTCTCTCTTCTCTAGTATTAGCTATCCCTCCTAGCTTTGTGTCATCAGCAAATTTAATCAGTTTACCCTCAATTCCTTCATCTAAATCGTTGATAAAGATGTTGAACAATACAGGGCCCAGGACAGAGCCCTGTGGTACCCCACTTGAGACATTCTTCCAACTGGATGTGCAGCCATTTACGACCACTCTTTGGGTCCGATCACTAAGCCAGTTATGAATCCACCTAACAGTTGCCTTGTCCATTCCATACTTAGTCATTTTTTCAATAAGGATTGTATGAGAGACTTTGTCAAATGCTTTGCTGAAGTCAAGATATACTATATCTACAGCATTTCCTTGATCCACCCAATCAGTGATACCGTCATAGAAGGAAATTAAGTTAGTCTGACATGACTTATTAGTTACAAACCCATGCTGACTCTGTTTAATCACTTCATTCTTATCCAGGTACTGACATACATGTTGTTTAATAATTTGTTCAAAGATCTTTCCTGGTATAGAAGTCAGACTCACCGGCCTATAGTTGCCTGGGTTCACCTTCTTCCCCTTTTTGAAGATAGGAACAACATTTGCTCTTCTCCAGTCTTCTGGCACTTCTCCTGTACTCCAAGAATTTTCAAAGATTATGGAGAGGGGTTCAAAAATTTCTTCTGCTATCTCCTTCAGTACTCTGGGTTGTAATTCATCTGGACCTGGAGACTTGAATTCATTTAGGTTAGCTAAGTGTTTCCTCACTATCTTTCTGTTTATAGATATCCTGGATTCTTCTATTCCCTTAATAGGACAGTGAAGAACAGTTGGTGTTACATTTCCTTTCTGAGAGAAAACAGATGCAAAATAGGAATTTAAAAGTTCAGCCTTCTCAACATCCTGTCTTACCATTTCATCATTTTCATCCTGTAAAAATCCTATAGCATCTTTGACTTTTCTTTTACTTTTGACATATCCCCAAAATCCTTTATTATTGCTTTTGACATCTCTTGCAAGCCTCAATTCATTGTCAGCTTTAGATAATCTGATTTGTGCCCTGCAGGTTCTGCAGACAGCATTATATTCTTCTTTAGATATGCCTCCCTCTTTCCATTTTATAAACATTTTTTTCTTCCTTTTTATCATGTGCTTAAGTTCTGTGTTCACCCATCCTGGTTTCCTTAAATGCTTCCTATTTTTCCCTCTTTTCGGAATTGTTAACAACTGTGCTTTGAGAATTTCATTTTTCAAGATTTCCCATCCTTCCTGGACATTTTTGTCTTTAAGGATATCCAGCCATTGGATCCCTCCAATTATCTTTCTGAATCCCTTGAAATCTGCCTTTCTGAAATCTAACCTTGACGTCTGAGTCTTCACAGGTCTTCCTCCTCTAGTTATCCAAAATTCTAAAATAGCATGGTCGCTCCTTCCTAGGGTTCCAGCCACTTTTACCTCCTCAACCATTTCCTCCCTGTTTATAAGGATTAGATCCAAGGTAGCAGTTCCCCTTGTTTTCTCCCCTACCTTTTGGAAGATAAAGTTGTCAGCAAGAGAGGATAAGAATTTCCTTGACCTGTTAGTTTTGCCTGAGAGAGATTCCCAACAAATGTCTGGATAGTTGAAATCTCCCATGACAACTATGTCATATTTTTTGGAGAACTTGGCCATTTGATGCATAAAGAGTTCATCCATATCTTCAGCTTGCACAGGCGGCCTGTAGTAAATGCCTACAATGGTGTCCTTTCCATTGTTCTGTCCTTGTATTCTTACCCAAACAGTTTCCACAGAACTCCCAGTCTCTGAAGCTTCAATCTCTGTGCAGATATACGCGTTTCTAACATACAATGCGACACCCCCTCCTCGTTTATCAAGTCTGTTTCTTGCAAATAAGTTGTATCCTTCTAGTCTTGTATTCCAATCATGTGTATTGTCCCACCAAGTTTCAGTGATTCCAATGACATCATATTTCTTTTCCTGTGTTAGTAGTTCCAATTCTCCTTGTTTGTTGCCCATGCTTTGTGCATTAGTATAGAAACATTTTAGTTTGTGATTGGTTTCTCTTTCTTCAATATTTTTATTAATTAGATTCTTTCGTCTTTGTTCTTCCTTTCCACTTCTAATAGCAGAGTTCTCAATAGCATTTGTCAGGTGTATGGCTTTTTCTGGTCTTTTGCTTCCCTTCCCATGTTGTTCTAGTTTAAAGCTCTCCTTACAAGTGTAGCAAGGCGACTTCCAAATACATGCTTTCCAGTCTTCGTAAGGTGCACCCCATCTCTAGCAAGTAGTCCATCGTATAAGTACAAGGCCATATATAACATGTCCCCTCCATATGTCTCTGAACTAATCTCCTGATATCTTCCCTCACGTAATCTCCGGTCCTCCCAAGACCTCCTTCTCTCCTCCACACTTATTGGCTCCTCACCTAACCGCCTCCAAGATTTCTCCTGGATATCCCCCATCCTCTGGAATTCTTTGCCAAACACATCCAACTATCAACCACATTCAGATCCTTCAGACGGAACCTGAAAACCCACTTCTTCAGGAAAGCTTACAGCCTGCAATGACCCCTGTGCCTCCTCACCACTACCGGAGCTACCGCCTCACCAACACCGGAGCTGCTGCAACCCCCCCAACCTATTGTCTCCTTCCCCACCATCGTGTAGAATGTAAGCCCACAAGGGAAGGGTTCTCTTCCCTCTGTACCAGTCTGCCATTGTTAGTTTGTTTATTGTAAGTGATATCTGTAATTTGTATGTAGCGCTGGCTTCTTGGCTTTTTTATTTGATATTGGTTTGTGGCTGACCCCCACTTTTTGCTGTGCACGCTTGGTTATGCATGCCAGTTTATCTGTCTTTATCGTGATTGATCTAGGCTGTTGTACACACTTACAGCAGCCCTACCCTTCCCCATAGTCTCTACTTGATTATGCATCTGTGTTTTGGCCTGTTTCACCCTTCATCCATGGTTGCTGGTATGGCAGTGTGGAGGTCAGATCGGAAATGTCCAGATGTCTTGTCCGGACCTGGTCGGCTTTTATCTGCGATCACCCTTCTGGCGCCATGGGAGTGTTTCAGAAATGCTTCATGTACATTTGCATTTAATATAGTCTTGTTTTTAATACATTTAGAAGGCCGTAATGGCACAGCGTGCATAAAAAATGTAGTTTGGGACTGCCCCATCTTAGAAAGCCATGACATGGCAGGGTGGCTCAAAGAATTGATCAATTGTTTGCCAAATGTCTCAGTTTAAAGTACAGTTAGCAACCAGCATATGCACTTTACATATTGTGTACTAGCCATAGGCAGCGCTGGCTTCTTGGCTTTTTTTTTCATATTATTGTTTGTTTTGTTTTGTATTTTAAGTCATAGCATTGTCATTACTGGATTTTTGTGAGTTGTTGGCTCAGACAGATCAAAATGTGAGGCCTGATGACAAAGTAAAGAATGACCTAAAGAAACATAATCAGGCTTAACATATCACTGACATCAAATAAAGAGCTCTATGTCACATAAATTGCAACTACTGGTCAATATTATGTTTTTCTGTGGTTTTGACTGGCATTTAATTGTGGTGTGTCTGTACTGGTATACAAGTTAAGTGGGCACTTTTTCCACACATCCAAGCACTGATCAGAAATAGCAGAATAACACTAAATATTATGTGATGCTACGAAGAAATGATTGATGCGTTATGGGCTTAAATCATAACAACGATGATCAGTATTAAGTTTTCATGGCCTTGACTGACACTTAATGGCTTATCTTTTCTGACAGATGGCTAAGTTCTAACATAAAAATACCTAAGATGTACTTACTAAGCTTTTGTAAAAATTGAGTTCAAAATACCACATCACCTGTGTACAGCATGTACATTTTATATATTTTGACGGCGACACTATTAACCTGTTCATGTCTATATTTTCAATCAAATGAAAGTTTGTTAAAAATGTAATATATTTGCATTTATTTATATTTCATAATTAATATTTTAGGAATTTCAAACAGGTTTGCCTTTGTTGTCTTTGTCACTTTTTCCTTCTTCAGGAAACACTGAAATTGCACATAAAAATTATGTAATGAACATTTGCTATAGATTTCTAGCTTGTATGGATATTATCCCTTAACCACCCAGCCTATATTCACCTTCCTGACAAGTCCAAATTTTACTATTTTGACCAATATCATTTTATGCGGTAATACATCTGGAATGCTTCAATGATTCCCAGTGATTCTGAGAATGTTTTTTCGTAAAACATTGTACCATATGTTAGTGGTAAATTTAGGACAATACTTTTGCATTTATTTGTGAAAATATTGGAAATTTGGTGAAAAGTTTTAAAATTTGGCAATTTTAAAACTTTTACTTTGTATGTCCTTAAACCAGAGCTATCTAACACAAAATAGTAAACAAATAACATTTACCACATGTCTACTTTACATCAGCATCATTTTTGAAACATCCTTTTTTTTGTTAGGAAGTTAAAAAGGTTAAACGTTAATCAGCAATTTCTCATGTTTCCAAGAAAATTTACAAAACCAATTTTTTAATTGACCACATACTTGAAGTGACTTTGAGGGGTCTTTATGACAGAAAATTCCCAAGTTACATACTTTTAAAAATTATACCTACCCCTCAAAGTGGAAAAAAACACATTCAAGAAGTTTATTAACCCTTTTGGTGCCTCACAGATATTAAAGCAATGTGGGAGGAAAAAATAAAATTGAACTTTTCCCCACAAAAATTTAGCCTTAGCCCTATTTTTTTTATTTTCAGAAGGGTAACAGGAAAATGGGGACCTCAAAATTTGTTGTGCAATCTCTCCTGAGTGTGCTGACACCCCATATATGGTGGAAAACTACTGTTTTTGATGCACATCAAGAAAGCAAAATTAGCTGGAATCAATAGCCATGTAGCATTTAAAGAGCCCCTCAAATTCCTAAACAGTGGAATCCCCCAAAATTGACCCCATTTTGCAAACTAGACTTCACAAAGAATTTATGTAGGGGTGTGTGGAGCATCTTTAACTCACAGTTGCTTCACAGAATTTTATAACATTGAGCAATGAAAAAGAAAAAATACATTTTTTCCTGCAAAAATGTTGATTTTGACATAGAATTTTAATTTTTACAAGGGTAACAGGAAAAAATTGACCCAAAAATCTGTTGTGCAATTTCTTCTGAGTAGATTGATACCCCACATGTGGAAAACTACTGTGTGGGCATTCTGATGAGCTACAAAAGGAAGGAGTGGTGTTTTGGAGACTTTGAAGGAATTGGTTGTGAGCACCATGTAGCATTTACAAAACCCTTAAGGTGCCAAAACACTGGCAACCCCCCAAGAAAATGACCCTATATTGGAATTGATCTACTGTTTTCCTGGCATAAATATCAAGAAGTTACAAAATTACCTCTGGTATACAAATATTGTCCCATACTGCATTATAAATTAGATATGCACCAGAAAGAGAAAAAAGAAGACTAGAACTAATTTAACTTCAAAAATAAAAATTATATATTTTATTGGAATCAACATTAAAATCCAAAAGACAGACACATAAAATGGTGGCTGAGAAAATGGGGATAATAAAAGGACTCCATAATAGAAACAGTAATTCAGTATTTCCACTGCCCAGACACAACAAGAGTTTGATAAATATATTATCTTTTAATTGTATCATAAATTGTAGCCAGGGTAGGTAGAAACAGACAAGTTATATGCACATAGAGTAAAGAGTATCACCCAATATAAAAGCTGAGGAATCACACATAATGTGTACATAGGAATAAGATGCTCACCCACCATGGATCCAATGCGCATTTACCAATTGATTCATCCTCTGGCGAAGTGTGCATTGGGTCCTTGATAGGTGACAAAACATTTATTATGCCTGGGCAGTATGAATATTGAACCACCCTACTAATTGTAGTGCCCCCATTTTCTCACCTGCCATTTTATGTGTCTGTCTTTTGGATTTTGAAGGTTGATTTTTAATGCATAGTTTCCTGGTATGTGAATTTTAAAATGTGATAGTATATGTGAGTTGTGGATAGTACATCAAATTGGCATATGTAAGTTGTGTAGAGTGCATCAGGTCGACATATGTAAGTTGCATAGAGTGTATCAAGTTGCGTATTTGAGTTGTGTAGAGTGCATCAGGTTGACATATGTAAGTTGCGTAGAGTGCATCAAGTTAGCATGTGTGAGTTGGGTAGAATGCATTAGGTTGACATATGTGAATCGTGTAGAGTACATCAGGTTGGCATATGTGAGTTATGCAGAATGCATCATGTCAGCATATGTAAGTTGTGTAGAGTGCATCAAGTCATGCAGTAAGATAGAGTAAATCAGTAATAAATTTGGTAATCCATGGTTGAATTGTACAGTTTGAAACAGTCTTTTATGCACATGCCAAATTTGTCGAGGCAGGTTTCACACTGAAATATGGTGTCCTTTGTTATCCCCTTTGAACCTTTCTTGTGACCTTCCTCACTTTGCAGTTTGAGTGACCTCAACTGGTAAATGCTGACCTGGCACTATACAGGCACCTTCAGTTCCACAAGTATTTGGGCTTTCCCCTTCCTGACTTTCAAATATTAGGGCTTTGATCACTACCTCTTGAAGCTGAAGAATTGTGGTGATCTGGCCTGTACATCGTATAAGTATTTCAGCATTACAAATTGTCATCAGCACGATGTGCACGGCCAACTTTTTATGCCACACCTTAGCTTTCCACATAGCTCTTTAGTGCTGGAGAAGATAATTAGAGATATCAATTCCCATTATGTTCTTATTATTCTACAAGACACAGTCTGGTTTGAGGACCTGTGTAATGGTACCTCATACAGCAGTAGGTGTGCTGCAATTGCTATGTATTGTGGTCAAGAAAAAGACATCCCGAGTCTTGTCCTTTAACTTGACCACCAACATGTTGTCGCTACATTGAGCTCAGCTCTCATCCTTTTTGAGCAGCTACCCAAATAATGACCTAAGAAGACCTCTCTGATTTTTGTGGACAGTACCGCATACTGCAGGCGCTCTAGCAGAGGGATTTAAAGAGTGGTATTCTGGTATAGAAGTTATCTAGAAGTTAGCTATGTAGAAATGAAAACATTAATACAACAGTGGGTGCACCAATTCCCACACAATTTTCCCACACTCTCCAGTGATGAAGGCATTGTAGGGATGGAATCTGAGTGACCTTCTCTTCATTAAGCCTAAATCTGTGGGTGTACCGTGAAGCACTGTTACAGGGGTATAACATATATTGATTATTAATGTGAGCTCTAGCAGAGGTATTTAAAGAATGGTCTTCTGGTATAGAAGTTATGTAGAACTTAGCTACGTAGAGATGAAAACCCTGATCCAACAGTGGGTACACCAATTCACACACAATTTTTCCACTCACTCCAGTGATGAAGGCATTGAAAGGATGGATTTTTAGTGGCCTTCCCTTCATAAAGCCTAAATCTGTGGGTGTACCCTGAGGCACTGTTACAGGGGAATACCATATATTAATTATTAATGTCAGCTTTGACTGTTAATAATTAATATACAACTTAGTGATGGCAAGTCAGCGCCACTGTTAAGATTTTGCTCTTCGTGTTTTGCACTTTGAATTTCTGTGGTCATACTCTGTGAACTGATCAGGCCAGAAAGTCTTTGACAGATAGTATTGATACACGGTCTGGTGTCATTTTATTCTGCACTTTCAGAGCCTTGATAGTTCAGCCGGGTGACGCAGCCTTTCAAACTGAGCTTAACATGGACAAAATCTGTAACAGAGAACCTATTGCTTTATTTTTTTTCTGCTTTATGTGCATTTTGGATTGGATGAAGGGTTTTGTTGTGTGAACTAAGACAGGTAAAGAAGCATGGACAGATAGAAGCGCATGGTGGAGTGTTCTGTTATACTGTTTGCTTAGACCTTGAAGTTTGGACAGATAATACGGTTTTATTTAAAACTTGATGCAGGGTAGAACTAAAAATAGTGAACCTTAGTTTGACATTTATTTTTCTTATACATTTTTAAACTTTTTCTGTTGGCTTTGTAACACACTAATCTTAAGGCATTTGGGACAATCTATACAAAGTGGCATAGTAGTTGTTCTTCAGGGAAAGTCCAGCTGGTTGGGAAAAGGCATTCCGGAAATGAAAAGATCTTTTTCAAGCAGCACAGAAGGGACAAGGAGGACAACACTGATCAAGATAGCTCCAGGAAGAGTGAACTGATCAAGATAGCTCCAGGAAGAGTGAATATGGATTTGTCTACCCTGAAACGTATAGTAAAACACAGTTCATTCCACCCAGTAACCCCTACTACACCCAAATCTGCAGAATTGCTGTGGTCTACTCTATTAGAGAAAGTATGTGGACATGATAGTTTGAGCATAGATAGACAGGTGGTCTTGAATAAATCAACTAAACGACTTCACATGCTTGCTAAACTGATTTGTGCTTATAAGGAGTAAATGTATAAGACAGATTCCCCATGTTTCCACTGCTAGTGTTGTGCCAATAACTTGCAGATAGTTTGTGCCTTACAGACACAACTGCCAGAGAATGGTCAATGTGATATTGATAGAGATAAGCTGTTTTTCATGCTTGAACAACAACTACTACAGATGAAAAATCATTGTTTTGATATTGATGCACAGCTGACTCAGTCTGGGGCTGAGATCACAGCATTTAAGGATAAGGCAGCAGCTATTGATGCCATAATTAATCAGTAGAGTGTGGAACTTGATACTAGGTAACAAGTTTGCAAAATATCATCAATGATTTTTCAAACATGGTGCTGACCTTCTCTTTGTCTCTGAGACCAAGGCCAGATTTCATACCAATTGTGCCCTGTGCAAGACAAAAAGAGTGGAGTAATGTATATAAGTGTGGGATCAAATCTATTCTATTATTTCTAAACAATGTTTTTAGGTGATTCCTTTGTATCCCCGTTCATACTGCACCCACACACACAAATGATACACCATTTGAAAGGT
The DNA here is from genome assembly GCF_039654945.1 of Dendrobates tinctorius. Classification (NCBI taxonomy): domain Eukaryota; kingdom Metazoa; phylum Chordata; class Amphibia; order Anura; family Dendrobatidae; genus Dendrobates; species Dendrobates tinctorius. The sequence continues at coordinate 11,333,831 of NW_027361775.1, read as the reverse complement.
AAACTTGCCCCCTTCAGCATGAAAATAGCCAAACAAACCACACATTGTTACGGAGTGTTACGGGTGGCAGAAAACAAGGAGAGCAACACGGAGTGGACCCTCTGGGTCACGGCCCCAGAGCCCCTGCGGGCGAGCTAGAACCAGGTGGAGCCACCCCCTATACAGGGAGTGTTAGGGGCAAGCCCACAAGGGATGGAACCGTGACAGCCGGAGCCAAAGGGGCGACTGGGTGAGCACCAGAGGAACTAGGGTGGAGAGTCAGCGGAGCAGCGGCACGGGAGGTCAGTGGTAGGAGACAGAAGGACGCAGACACTTGGAGGGTTCGAAGCAGGTAGTGGCTGGAGGCTGCAAGAGAGAGAGAGAGCGGGTGAGAGAGGGCACGGACAAGGAGTACACAGGGCGCTAGCACACCGGGAAGAAGGCAGGGAAACGGAACAGCCAGAGGGGCGAACCGAGAGAGAACAGTCAAGGAAACCTAACAGAGCGGGGGTAGGAGGAGAAGTGTAGCAGGGCCTGAGAGCGTGCAGGGCGCTGGCCAAAAGGACAGCAGTCCGAGAACGATTCACAGGCGTCTTACCTGGGGAGACGCCTGCCAGAAATAGCTGATGGGCGCCGCCATGTTGGGGGCGGAGCCACCGCATCACATGTCACCGTCAGAGCTCCGGCCAGAGGAGCGTGGGAGCGACGTCGGGGAGGCCGGAGGTCAGCAGCGGGGACGCGCCGGGGAGCGGGTGCGCGCCGGGAGGTGCGCACAGGACACGGCAGGTGAGTATCAGCGGCGGCCGTGACAGTACCCCTCGCTCTACTCCCTCCTCTCCTAAGGTTGTCGAGAAATCGTTTCATGATCCGAGGAGCATTAACGTTTTCTCGAGGTTCCCAGGACCTCTCCTCAGGGCCGAAACCCTTCCAATCTATCAAAAACAATGTTCGACCTCTAACAGTCTTAGTGGCGAGTATATCTTTAACCTCAAAGGTATTATCAGAAGTGCTGGGTTGGAAATTTTGCGAAGCGGTTGAGTGGTAGTGATTAAATACCGCAGGCTTGAGGAGGGAAACATGAAAAACATTGGGAATTCTTAGCGAGGCAGGCAATTTTAATTTGTAGGCCACGTCATTGACGCGCCTTAGAATCTCAAAAGGACCGATGAAACGTGGACCCAACTTATAGGACGGAACCTTAAGTCTGATATGCTGTGAGGAAAGCCAGACCTTCTCCCCAGGGGAGTACAGAGGAGCATCTAAACGTCTCTTATCGGCGTAATTCTTCATTTTGCAACTGGCTCTCTCAAGGGCCTCCCTGGTGTCCCTCCAAATCTGGGAGAAATCTATCGACACAGCATCCGCCGCCGGTACACCCGAGGTGGGGGAAACGGGAAGGGGAATGCCGGGATGTAGACCAAAAACCACAAAAAAAGGGGACTTGGTAGAGGCCTCACTGGGGTGATTATTGTACGCGAATTCAGCCCATGGAAGAAGAGAAACCCAGTCATCCTGGTGCGCGTTAGAAAAATGCCGGAGGTACGAAGTCAGGACTTGATTGACCCGTTCCACCTGTCCGTTAGACTGGGGATGATAGGCCGATGAAAAATCCAGAGTTATCTTCATCAACCCGCAGAGAGCTCGCCAGAATCGAGAGGTGAATTGGACTCCTCTGTCCGAGGCAATGTGCTGTGGAAAGCCATGGAGACGGAAGACATGGAGCAAGAAAATCTTTGCCAACTCGGGGGCAGAAGGCAGACCAGACAAGGGAACGAAGTGAGCCATTTTTGAAAACCGATCCACGACCACTAAGAAAACCGAACACCTCGAGGACTCTGGCAGATCAGTGATGAAGTCCATAGCTATGTGGGTCCAAGGAGTCGTGGGTATGGGTAATGGGTGTAGGAGCCCATAAGGTCGGGATCGAGGAACCTTGTTCCTGGCACACGAAGGACAGGAAGCGATGAAGTCCAGGACGTCTTGGCGAAGCGATGGCCACCAATAATGGCGAGAGACGAGACAGAGAGTCCTCCTTATTCCAGCGTGTCCAGAAAATTTAGATGAGTGTCCCCAGTGTAAGACCCTAGCCTTGTCCCTGCTCGGAACGAAGGTCTTACCGGGTGGTGGAGAAAGTACGTTTAGGGGAGCCACAGTGATAATTTTAGCTGGATTGAGGATGTGTGCCGGGTCATCTTCACTGTCCACAGGCGAAAAGGACCGAGACAGGGCGTCAGCCTTGACGTTCTTATTCCCTGGCCGGAAATGGAGCTGGAAATCAAAGCGCCCGAAGAACAAGGACCATCTAGCTTGACGCGGGTTGAGCCTTTGGGCAGTCTGAACGTAAGCCAAATTCTTATGATCCGTGAATATGGTAAACGGATGGACAGCTCCTTCAAGAAGATGGCGCCACTCTTCAAGGGCGAGTTTAATGGCCAGTAGTTCTCTGTCTCCGATAGCGTAATTACGTTCTGGGGCGGAGAAAACCTTGGAGAAGAACCCACATGTGACCACGCGTCCAGAGGAGGTTTTTTGTAGAAGAACCGCTCCTGCACCCACAGACGAAGCATCAACCTCCAGAAAAAATGGCCTACTGGCATCTGGACGGTGGAGTACTGGGGCTTTAGCGAATTCCTGCTTTAAATCTTTAAAAGCGGCTTCAGCCTCCCGCGGCCAGGAGTGGGGATTAAACCCTTTGCGAGTGAGAGCAGAGATAGGCTTGACTAGGGAGGAAAAATGCGGAATGAATTGCCTGTAAAAATTGGCGAAGCCCAAAAAACGCTGGATTGCCTTCACTCCTTGGGGACGCGGCCACTTGAGAACGGCAGAGACCTTTTCAGGATCCATCTCCAAGCCGGTGCTCGAAACGATGTAGCCAAGGAACGGTAGAGAGGACTGCTCAAAGAGGCATTTCTCCAACTTAGCGAACAGGTAATTCTCCCTGAGACGATGTAGAACCTGACGGACATCTCGGCGGTGGGTAGACAAGTCGGGAGAGAAAATCAAGATGTCGTCCAGATAGACCACTACACAGACATAGAGGAGATCTCGAAAGACGTCGTTGACGAGTTCTTGGAAAACTGCAGGAGCGTTGCAGAGTCCAAATGGCATCACCAAGTACTCGTAATGCCCGTCCCGTGTGTTGAATGCCGTCTTCCATTCATCCCCGGATCGTATACGAACTAGGTTGTAGGCTCCTCGCAGATCCAGCTTGGTGAAGACTCGTGCTCCTCTCAGGCGATCGAAGAGTTCAGGAATTAATGGAAGCGGGTACTTGTTTTTTACCATGATGCGGTTAAGGCCCCGATAATCAATACACGGACGAAGAGTCCCATCTTTCTTCTTCACAAAAAAGAAGCCTGCACCAGCCGGCGAGGAAGACTTTCGAATGAAGCCTTTGGCTAGGTTCTCTTGGATGTACTCCGACATAGCTTGCGTCTCGGCTAAAGAGAGAGGAAAAATTCTGCCGCGGGGAGGAGTGGCACCAGGAATGAGCTCAATAGGGCAGTCATACGGTCGGTGAGGTGGAAGAACTTCAGCCTCCTTCTTGTCGAAGACATCCACGTAGATCCGATAAGCGGGCGGCAAACTAGAGGGACCAGGGAGGAGACGGGGAACACCTACGGGATGCACCGGCTGCAGACACCGGGACCGACAAGAGTCCCCCCAGCACAAAACATTGCCGTTACGCCAATCCAAAGTGGGTTCATGGAGTCGCAACCAGGGAAGACCGAGGAGAATAGGATGAGAGATACCGGCTAAAACAAAAAACGAGATTTTCTCCTTGTGCAAGGCGCCAACTTGAAGCTCGACCTCGTGCGTAACTAACTTGACGGTCTCTTGCAAGGGATTGCCGTCTACGGATGCAAGGACTTGGGGATTCTCGAGGGCCTTCACAGGGACCGAAAATTGGGAAACTACATCGAGTCTAATAAAATTCCCAGCGGCGCCAGAGTCCACGTAGGCTGCCAAGGAGACCGGCTTGCCACCCACATGCAATAGGACAGATAGAGAAAGGGGTTGAGAGGAATCATGCACACCTAGGGAGGCCTCTCTTACCTGACCTAGGCGGAGAAGTTTTCCGGACGATCCTGGCAGGCACGGAGCAAATGAGACCCGCTACCGCAATAGAAACATAAGCCGTGAGAACTTCTCTCCTTACGTCGTTGTTCGGAGAGTTTCAAGCGATCCACTTGCATAGGTTCGGGTCCATACGCGGAGGGAAAGGCTCTAGACCGAGGACTGGGTGGTCTGCGAGGAGACGGCAGCGGGCGCGCGAGTCTTCTTTCACGAGCTCGTTCCTGGAACCGCAGATCGATTCGGGTTGCCAATGAGATTAGATTCTCAAGAACCGTGGGAGTGTCGCGGCCTGCCAACTCGTCCTTTATCCGACCCGAAAGCCCCCTCCAAAAAGCTGCTACCAAAGCCTCATTGTTCCAACCCAAATCGGACGACAGAGTCTGGAATTGGATGGCATACTGCCCCACGGTAAGGGACCCCTGAGACAAACTGAACAGAGATTCAGTGGTGGAGGCGAGACGACCTGGCTCGTCGAATACATGACGAAAAGTGTCCAAAAAATTTGACAAATGAGTAACCAGGGGGTCATCGCGCTCCCAGAGGGGGTTTACCCATGCCAAAGCGTCCCCCTCGAGGTGAGAGATTATGAAGGCCACTCTAGAGCGATCTGTGGGGTATGCTTGAGGCTGCAACTCGAAATGGAGGCGACACTGGTTCAGGAAACCTCGGCATAGTTTTGCGTCACCGTTATAATGGGGGGGTTTGGCCAACCGTGGAAGGGGGTGAGGACCGGTAACAGGAGGAGGAGCAGCCGCGGCTGCCTGGAGCGCGAGTAAGCGGCCATCAACTGAAGCCATGTAACTGAGGATGTGACTCTGTGCGTCCCGCTGCTGCGCTAACTCTTGCTGTAAGCCAGCCAGCTGGGCCGCATTACTGGGATCGGAGGTTTGGAGAGCGGAGAGACGCGCGTCCATCGATTTCATGACGGACATTATGCGCGTTTGGTTCTCGCGTAAAAAAAGTAACTCCTTCTGCGTAGCCGTGACTCCAGCGGGGTCCATGGCCTGTGAATCTGTTACGGAGTGTTACGGGTGGCAGAAAACAAGGAGAGCAACACGGAGTGGACCCTCTGGGTCACGGCCCCAGAGCCCCTGCGGGCGAGCTAGAACCAGGTGGAGCCACCCCCTATACAGGGAGTGTTAGGGGCAAGCCCACAAGGGATGGAACCGTGACAGCCGGAGCCAAAGGGGCGACTGGGTGAGCACCAGAGGAACTAGGGTGGAGAGTCAGCGGAGCAGCGGCACGGGAGGTCAGTGGTAGGAGACAGAAGGACGCAGACACTTGGAGGGTTCGAAGCAGGTAGTGGCTGGAGGCTGCAAGAGAGAGAGAGAGCGGGTGAGAGAGGGCACGGACAAGGAGTACACAGGGCGCTAGCACACCGGGAAGGAGGCAGGGAAACAGAACAGCCAGAGGGGCGAACCGAGAGAGAACAGTCAAGGAAACCTAACAGAGCGGGGGTAGGAGGAGAAGTGTAGCAGGGCCTGAGAGCGTGCAGGGCGCTGGCCAAAAGGACAGCAGTCCGAGAACGATTCACAGGCATCTTACCTGGGGAGACGCCTGCCAGAAATAGCTGATGGGCGCCACCATGTTGGGGGCAGAGCCACCGCGTCACATGACGCGGCGCCGCCATGTTGGGGGCGGAGCCACCGCGTCACATGACGCCGTCAGAGCTCCGGCCAGAGGAGCGTGGGAGTGATGTCGGGGAGGCCGGAGGTCAGCAGCGGGGACGCGCCAGGGAGCGGGTGTGCGCCGGGAGGTGCGCACAGGACACAGCAGGTGAGTATCAGCGGCGGCCGTGACACACATCCACGATTTGATCACAAAATACAGTTTAAACATTAATTTTTATAAACCTGCAGTAAGGAAAAATGACTTGCAGGTGACACCACAGTACCCCAAAGCACACTACCAACACATTTGTAAACATGCACTGCTTTTTTGCTGATTACTTTGCCCCCACACACAAATATTACACCATTTGAAAGGTAAACTTGCTCCTTTCAGCAAGAAAACAGCCAAACAAACCACACATTCACAATTTTATCACTAAATACTGTTTAAACATTAATTTTCATAAACCTGCAGGAAGACACAATGACCTGCAGGTGGCACCTCAACCGGAAAACATTTTTTGGCCTCTACTTATCAAAGGAATTTATTGTATTACCAATCTACATATATAAATACCTGTCTGTGTTCATCAGCTCATGAAATACATTTATATTTGACCAGCTTGCTTTTTCTGAAATTGCCTGTGCCCCCAACAACCAATGTGCGAAAATTTTGCATGGGCCAAGCTAGTATTTCAAATTTTGATTCAATCCATAAATGAAAAATCAAGTACAAGGTTCCTAAACTTATGAGAAAATGCAACAGTAAGATTGATAAAGGGAACCTATCAGCAGGATTGTGCACAGTAACCTATCTACATTGTCAGGTTGGCGCTGTTATGCTGATGAAAATGATACCGATAGCTGTTACTGCACACGTGTCGGCGGTGCCATTTTGCTAGAGAAAAACAAATGCTTCTTACAAAATGGCACCACCTGCGCAATATTATCTATCGGATCGCCTACTGTGGAGGCGCAGCCGGCACCTTAATAGTGGAGACAATTTTTGCAGAAGGGTTTTTTTAAAATATTTATAATATTCATTATATAAACTAGGGGGCAGGTCAATGAGGGATCAGTGATTTGTCAGAAGCCATACTGGTGAATACCTAAGCAGAGCATTACATAAAATACCCCCACAGGCCTGCCCCGAAGCATGAGCAAATCATTAACTAGAAACTGAAAATAAAGATTAACCCCTTTGTGACATTTGACGTACTATAACGTCCATGTGCTCTGGGCCTTAATGCCCATGGACGGTATACTACATCATGGACAAAACAGAATTCAACATCTTTCCCCCATCTCACTCTACCCCTCCACCAGACCTATCCATCAATGTCAACGGCTGCTCTCTTTCCCCAGTCCCGCACGCTCGGTGCCTTGGGGTGATCCTCGACTCTGCGCTCTTTCAAACCACATATCCAAGCCCTCGCCTCCTCCTGCCGCCTCAAACTCAAAAATATTTCCTGGATCCGCTCATTCCTCAACCACGAAACCACAAAAACACTATTGCATGCTCTTATCTCGCACCTCGACTACTGCAACCTCCTACTCTCTGGCCTCCCCTCTAGCACTCTGGCTCCACTCCAGTCCATCCTACACTCTGCTGCCCGACTAATCCACCTGTCTGCCCGCTATTCCCCAGCCTCCCCCCTATGCCAGGCCCTTCACTGGCTTCCTATTGCCCAGAGGCTACAATTCAAAACCCTAACCATGACATACAAAGCCATCCACAACCTGTCTCCTCCATACATCTGTGACATGGTCTCTAGGTACCTACCCGCATGCAACCTTCGATCATCTCAAGATCTCCTTCTCTACCCCCCTTATCTCTTCTTCCCACAACCGCATACAAAACTTCTCCCGTGCTTTCCCCATCCTCTGGAACTCTCTGCCGCTACACATCAGACTCTCACCATCAACGGAAACCTTCAAGAAGAACCTGCAGGCCCACCTGTTCTGACAAGCCTACAGCCTGCAATGATCCTCGGTCTACTGAACCACCGCACAACCTGCTCTACCCTCTCCTACTGTATCCTCACCCATCCCTGTAGACTGTGACCCCTCATGGGCAGTGTCCCCTCTCCTTATGTACTTGTGTGTCCCTTGTCTTACACATGTTTGTTATGAATGAGTCACCGTAGGAGGCAAAAGCAGAAATACAAGCTAAGTCCAGAAAACCAGAGAAGTTGGCAACTATCAGATTGCAGACCCCTGAACCTATCAACACAACTAGCAGTAGCCGTGGGGGGTTCCTACGATGCCCTAGACCCCTCGATCACAGCCGGAGGATTAACTAGGCCTAAAGAAAGAAAGGGGAAATCTAAACTGCCCCAGAGCAGACCCCAAAGCAATAGGCAGCCCCCAACATATAATGACGGTGAAGCAAGATGAAAACACTAACACAGACAGAAAGATAGACTGAGCAAAGACGGGGCCCAAAACTACCTAGATAGGAAAGGACAGGAAGGCTGCTGTCTGCAATCTGCCAAAACCCTATCAAAGACATAAGCCAACAAGCTGATATGAAAAAGGCCCTGAAGCAGCTATGCTTCAAAAACTAAATCAGCACTCAGGTATTCTCAGAAGACAGAGCTAAAGGAATTCAGCACACCCCAGCAGGGAATGGCAAAAAATCCAGAAAAACAAAGCAAAACAAAGTCAAAGCACAAATGCAAAAGGCCGAGCAGCAAACTTAGCTTTAGAGGAGCAGGAATTCAGACTGGTCTCCAAAGATCCCACAGAGAAATCACCCACAGGGCAGAAGGGCGTCGGCAGCCTTATATCCAGTCAGTAACTCCACTCAGCCAGTCATCATCATCAGCCTCAGGTGTTTGATAATCAGGCTCACTACCTTTCTTTACCAGAAGAGGGAGTTCCTCGGGCCTCAGTAATGAAGGGGAAAATGAACTCACAACACATGTTTATTATACTTGTCTATATTTCCCCTTTTCACATGTAAAGCACCATGGAATAAATGGCGCTATATAAATGCATAATAATAATAATGTGCGATTAGCTGTGCTCATAGCTGATAGCCAGCACTAAGTGCCAGGAGCTGTCACGGACAGCTACTGGTACTTTAACCCAGGAACACTATGATCAAACTTGATCACAGCATTCCGGGAGCAGGCAAAATGAGTGTCCCTCAGTGGGACACAGTGTAAAAATAAGAATTAAATAAAAAATTACATAATTGGAAAAATATTTTTTTAAAATATTAAAAAATAATAAAAAATCTATATTTATTCTATCAATAAATAAATATTTTAATTAAAAAAATTTAACAATAAAAGTACACATATTTAGTATCACCGCGGCCTTAATGTCCTGACTTATAAAACTGTCCCACTAGCTAACCCCTTTAGTGAACACCATTAAAAAAACAAGGCAAAAAATAATGCTTTATCATCATACCGCCGAGCAAAAAGTAGAAAAACATGCAATCAAAAATATGGACATAAATAAACGTGGTACCGCTGAAAACAAAATCTTGTCCTGCAAAAAGCAAACCACCATATGACCAAAAAAATAAAAAAGTTATAGCTCTTAGAATAAAGGGATGCAAAAATAATTATTTTTTTATATAGCATAGTTTTTATTGTATAAAAGCACCAAAACATAAAAAAATGATATAAATGAGGTATCGCTGTCATTGTACTAACCCGAAGAATAAAAATCCTTTATCAATTTTATGACACGCGGAACGGTATAAACACCCCTGAATTGCTGGTTTTTGTTCATTCTGCGTCCCAAAAATCGGAATAAAAAGCGATCAGAAAATGTCATGTGCCTGAAAATGGTACCAATAAAATCGCCAACTCGTCCCACAAAAAAACAAGACCTCACATGACTCTGTGGGCAAAAATATGGAAAAATTATAGCTCTCAAAATGTGGTGATACAAAAACTATTTTTTGCAATGAAAAGCGTCTTTTAGTGTGTGACAGCTGCAAAACATCAATACACGCTATAAAAACCCCCTTTATCATCCTGTTAGTTAAGAAAAGTATTTATTTCCATTTTCCCATTAGGGTTAGTGTTAGGGTTACGGTTGCAGCTATAGTTAGGGTTAAGGTTGGGGCTAAAGTTAGGGTTAGGATTGAGGCTAAAGTTAGGATTACAGTTACAGTTGGGATTAGGGTTAAGGTTGGGATTAGGGTTAGGTGTGTGTCAGACAGATGGCAGATAAATTTTATCTGAGGTTCAAGCTGAATGCAATTTATAACAGGAGTTGTTAGTATACTGATTGGTTTATGTGTTTTCTATCATACACCCTGTGACGTGAATGAGGTTTTAATTTGATTTTAAGCTCCAGTTTTTCAATAGAGTTCCTAAGGATCAGGGTAGCACAGATCGCAAGGATAATAGAGCCACATCCATGGATGCGCTGGTTTTGTTTCGTGGTTTAAGATAGGTAAAGAGGTGTGGAAAAGTATATATTGTGAACCTAGGCCTTGAAGTTTAAGCAGGTTGTGTGTGTAGTAGTATGTGACAACGGGAAGAATTGAATCCAGGAATGGGCAGGTTCATGATGAGGAAGAACGCCTTTCTTTACTCATGAGACTGCCACAGGCCACTGAGATGTTACTCCAGAAATCCTGACAAAGTTCACCCCAGCTGTACACGATGAGCCTGTGTTGGTTTAAAGATACAGTGGGGAAAATAAGTATTTGATACATGCCAATTTTGCAAGTTTTCCAACCTACAAAGAATGAAGAGGTCTATAATGTTTATCGTAGGTACACTTCAACTGTAAGAGACAGAATCTAAAAAGAAAAAAAATAAAATTGTATGATTTTTAAATAATTAATAATTATATTATTGTATGAAACTAATAGTTGATCACCTACCAACCAGCAAAAATTCTGGCTCTCACAGACTTGTTAGTTTCTCTTTAAGAAGCCCTTCTACTCTGCACTCATTACCTGTATTAGTTAAACCTGTTTGAACTCATTACCTGTATAAAATACACCTGTCCACACAGTCAATCTTTCACACACTGACCTTTCCACCAAGGCCAAGACCAAAGAGTGGTCTAAGAACACCATAGACAAAATTGCAGACCTGCATAAGGCTGGGTTGGCCGCTGGACAATAGAAAGCAGCTTGGTAACAATGCAACAACTATTAGAAAATGGAAGAAACACAAGATGACTGTCAATTTTCTTTGGTCTGGAACGCAATGCAAGATCTCACGTTGTTGGTTAAGGATGATTGTGAGAAAGGTCAGAAATCAGCCCAGAACTTCATGGGAGGACCTGGTCAATAACCTGAAGAGAGATGGGACCACGGTCTCAAACATTAACATTAGTAACATACTACTCCGTCAAGGATTCACATCCTGCAGGGCATGCCAGGTCTCTCTACTCAGGCCAGCAAAAGTGCAGGCCCGTTTGAAGTTCAACAATGACCATCTTGATGATCCAGAGGAGGCATGGGAGGAGGTCATTAGGTCAGATGAGACCAAAATAGTACTTTTTGGTACCACCTCCACTCACCGAGTTTGGAGGAAGAAAGAGGATGAATACAACCACAAGAACATTGTCTCAACTGTGAAGCATTGTGGGAGAAATGTCATATTTTGGGGGTGGTTTTCTGCAAAGGGGACTGTTATGAATGGGTCACCGAGGAGAAAAAAAACAAAACAAGCTAAGCCACAGAAAACCAGGGAAGTTGGCAACTATGCAGATTGCAGATCCCTGATCTTACCACCCAACTAGCAGTAGCCATGGAGCATGCCTACGATGTTCCTAGATGCCTCGTCACGGCCGGAGGACTACATAAGCCTAAAGCAAGAAAAGGGAAAACTAACTGCCCCAGAGCAGACCCCAAAGGAATAGATAGCCCCCACACATGTATTGATGGTGAAGCAAGATGAAGGCACAAACACAGGCAGGAAAATAGGCTGAGCAAATGATGGGGCCCAAACTAACTAGACAGGAAAGGAAAGGCAAGTCACTGTCTGCAACCTGCAAAAAACCCTACAAAAGTAATGTCCAACACTTCTGATAGCAAAATTAACCCTGAAGTCACAAGACTTCTCCCACTATATCAGCACTCTGGAATATTCTGAGACTGAGCAAAAAGAGACCGAACTAGTAAGGGACAAAAAGCCAATGCAAAATACTGATAAATAAGAGTGGAAATTGAGCTCAGCCCCCAGTCAGCGCTGGTAGACCACACAAAACTGACTAGACCAACAAAATCAAGTGTGAACATTAGCAGAAAAACTTAGCTTTAGATGACTGGAACAGAGCTGAAAACCAAGCGCTGACAAGCCAGAAGAAATCACCAGCAACTGAATAGGGCGTCGGCTATCTTAAATCCAATCTGAGAATCCTGAGTTCCAATCATCATCCTCATTCTCAGGTGGCAGATCTCCACCGATCAAACCAGCCGCACCACCACTCATCACCACCAGAGGGAGTCCAGAAGGGGAACTCACAACTGGTGAGAATGAACTCACAACAGTACCCCCCCTTGAGGAGGGGCCACCGAACCCTCATCCACGCCACCAGGCCGATCAGGATGGGCCTGGTGAAAAGCACGAACCAATCTATTGGCATGAATATCGGAGGCAGAGACCCAAGAATTATCCTCCTGATCATAACCCTTCCATTTGACCAAATATTGGAGTCTCCGTCTAACCAAATGAGAATCCAATATTTTCTCTACCTCATATTCCACATTGCCTTCGACCAACACAGGGTCAGGAGGTGCTGCCATAGGAACCATTGGCTCAACAAACCTCTTCAACAGAGATTTGTGAAATACGTTATGGATCTTGAACGTAACTGGAAGAGCCAATCGAAATGAAACAGGATTAAGAATTTCCAAAATCTTATAAGGACCAATAAATCTTGGCTTAAATTTAGGAGATGCAACCTTCATAGGAATATTCTTAGACGACAACCAAACCATATCACCCACTTTAAACCGGGGACCAATGGTCCTATGCCGGTTGGAAAATCGCTGGGCCTTTTCCTGAGAAAGTGACAACTTATCCACCACTTGGTCCCATATCTGCTGCATTCTCTTAACCACAGTGTCCACACCTGGGCAGGACGAAGATTCCACTTGCTCTGAAGAGAACCGAGGATGAAACCCAAAATTACAGAAAAAGGTGACATCAAAGTGGCAGAACTAGCTCTATTGTTCAGCGCAAATTCGGCCAAGGGCAAAAATGAGACCCAATCATCTTGATCAGCAGATATAAAACATCTCAAATAAGACTCCAAGGTCTGGTTTGTTCTCTCAGTCTGTCCATTGGTCTGGAGATGAAACGCGGAGGAGAAGGATAACTGAATTCCCAGATTGGAACAAAAGGCTTTCCAGAATCTGGAAACAAACTGGACTCATCTGTCGGACACAATGTTCTCAGGAATCCCATGTAACCGAACCACCTGTTGTAAAAACAAGGGCACCAACTCAGCAGAAGATGACAACTTTGGGAGTGGTACAAGATGGACCATCTTCGAAAATCTATCACAAATCACCCAGATAACAGTAATTCTCTGAGAGACATGAAGATCAGAAATAAAATCCATTGAGATATGGGTCCATGGCCTCTTGGGCCCCGGCAAGAGCATCAGCAACCCACTAGAACGAGAACAGGGTTTAGACCGAGAACAAGTCCCACAGGACTGTACAAAATTCCTGACGTCACGAGATAAGGCAGGCCATCAAAAGGACCGACTCACCAAATCTCTGGTACCAAAAATACCTGGATGACCAGCCAATGCGGAGCAATGAATTTCAGACATCACTCTCTTTCTCCACTGGTCAGGAACATACAATTTTCCCATAGGGCAACGCTCAGGTTTATCATCCTGAAATTCCTCCAGGGCGCATCTCAAATCAGGCGAAATGGCAGAAAGAACTACCCCCTCACCTAGGATGGAAGTAGGCTCGGTCACACTAAGAGAATCGGCAAAGAAACTCCTAGAAAGGGCGTCTGCCTTAACATTCTTAGTGCCTGGAAGAAAAGAGACCACAAAATTAAAATGCGTGAAAAGCAAGGCCCATCTAGCCTGTCTAGGATTCAAGCGTTTGGCCGACTCCAGATAAATCAAATTCTTGTGATCGGTGAGGACCACAACTTGATGTCTAGCTCCCTCCAACCAATGTCTCCACTCCTCAAATGCCCACTTCATGGCCAACAATTCCCGATTCCCCACGTCATAGTTGCGTTCAGATGGGGAGAACTTTTGAGAAAAGAAGGCACAGGGATTCATCTTAGAAGTCACAGGGTCTTTTTGGGACAAAACAGCTCCTGCACCAATCTCAGAAGCATCTACCTCCACCTGAAATGGAAGTGAGACATCAGGTTGCCGTAAAACTGGAGATGAAGTAAATCTCTGCTTAAGCTCCTGAAATGCTGAGATAGCCTCAGGAGACCAATCCAGCACATCAGTGCCCTTCTTGGTCAGATCAGTCAGTGGTTTGACAATACCAGAAAAATTACCTATAAATTTACTATAGAAATAAGCAAAACCCAAAAACTTCTGGAGGGCCTTCAAAGAAGTAGGCTGAACCCAATCATAAATGGCCTGTACCTTGGCCGGGTCCATTTCAATAGTCGATGGAGATAAGATAAATCCCAAAAATAAAATCCTCTGTACACCAAAGAGGCATTTCGATCCCTTAACAAACAGGGAATTCTCTCTCAAAATCCGGAACACAGTCCGGACGTGTTCCACATGAGAATCCAAATCACTAGAAAAGATCAAAATATCATCCAAATAGATGATCAAAAACTTATCCACAAAGTCACGGAAAATATCATTCATAAAGGACTGGAAGACAGAAGGGGCATTAGTGAGCCCAAAAGGCATCACCAGGTACTCAAAATGTCCCTCCGGAGTATTAAACGCCATCTTCCATTCATCCCCATGCTTGATGCGAATAAGATTATACGCCCCCCCTGAGGTCAAGCTTAGTAAACCAGCAGGCACTCTTAAATCTGGAGAATAAATCAGACATCAGAGGTAACGGGTACTGATATTTAACCATCATCTTGTTAAGGGAATGATAATCAATACACGGTCTTAATGAACCATCTTTCTTGGCCACAAAAAAAACCCAGCACCTAAAGGTGACGAGGATGGTCTAATATGACCCTTCTCCAATGACTCCTTAATATAGGATTGCATAGCATCATGTTCGGGTACTGATAAGTTGAAAAGCCGACCCTTGGGAAATTTACACCCAGGCATCAACTCAATTGCACAGTTATAACTCCTATGAGGAGGCAAAGACGCAGACTTGCTCTCACTAAATACATCAGAAAAATCGCCTAGATAATCAGGAATATCATGAGACTGAGGAGAGGTGGAGAAAACAGGAGCGTCCCTAAGAGCACACTGACAACCCCAACTCACCACATACCCAGATTTCCAATCCAAAACTGGATTATGAGTTTGCAACCAAGGAAAACCCAGAACAATAGTATCATGCAAATTATGCAGCACCAAAAATTTACAATTTTCTTGGTGGTCTGGGGCAACCCGCATCGTCACCTGGGTCCAAAACTGAGGTTTATTCTCCGCCAAAGGAGTAGCATCAATACCCCTCAAAGGAGTAGGCGTCCGCAGAGGCGTCATGGAAAAACCACAACGTTTAGCAAAATCCAAATCCATCAGATTCAACGCTGCTCCTGAATCCACAAAAGCCTTCGTGGAAAAAGTGGATAAGGAGCAGATCAGTGTAATTGCCAAAAGAAACTTAGGTTGTATACTGCCCACAGCAAATGTGTGTGCAAAACGTTTCTCTCGTTTTGGGCAGACAGAAATAATATGAGAGACATCTCCACAGAAAAACCACAGCTTATTACGCCTTCTAAACTCCTCACATTGCGCTCTAGACAAAACTCTATCACGTTGCATAGGTTCAGACATTTGTCCTAAAGGTGGCAACTCCTCTCATGTAGTTTTGCGTTCACGTAAACGCCGATCAATTTGAATGGCTAATGACATAGAATCGTCAAGACCAGAGGGAACAGGAAATCCCACCATAGTATCTTTTACGGTTTCTGACAGACCCTTCCGAAAGAGAGCTGCCAAGGCACAATCATTCCAGGTAGTAAGGACCGCCCACTTTTGGAATTTTTGACAGTATAACTCTGCAGAATCCTGACCCTGGTTCAATGCCAATAGGGCTTTCTCAGTTTGATCAATAGCATTAGGTTCATCATACAACAACCCCAAGGCTTGAAAAAACGCATCCACATTAGTCAGAATAGGATCTTCAGGTGTCAAAGAAAACGCCCCATCCTGGGGATCGCCGCGCAGCAAAGAGATGACAATTTTAACCAGCTGCGCAGAGCTCCCCGATGAATTAGGCTTCAAGGCAAGAAATAATTTACAATTATTCTTAAAATTCAAAAATTTAGACCGATCCCAAAAAACACATCAGGAGTAGGTATCCTTGTTTCAGCAGCCTGTGAATGAGCGAGATAGGCGGAAATTCCCTGCACTTCAGCAGTGAGCTGCTCCACACTATCAGACAATTGCTTAATCTCCATTTAAAAAAAAAATCCTCCTACGGCCCCAGAGAAAAAGAGGAAAAAATATACATATTAAAAAAAAAAATTCTGACACTTTTTTTTTCCTTTCCTTTTCTTTCTCTTACAATTCCTTCCTGCTTTTGAATACCCTAGAATCTGCGGTAGGGCTGGTGATTCTGTTATGAATGGGTCACCTAGGAGAAAAAAAGCAAAACAAGCTAAGCCACAGAAAACCAGAGAAGTTGGTAACTATGCAGATTGCAGATCCCTGATCTTACCACACAACTAGCAGTAGCCGTGGAGCGTGCCTACGATGTTCCTAGATGCCTCGTCACGGCCGGAGGACTACATAAGCCTAAAGCAAGAAAAGTGAAAACTAACTGCCCCAGAGCAGACCCCAAAGGAATAGATAGCCCCCACACATGTATTGACGGTGAAACAAGATGAAGGCACAAACACAGGCAGGAAAATAGGCTGAGCAAATGATGGGGCCCAAACTAACTAGACAGGAAAGGAAAGGCAAGTCACTGTCTGCAACCTGCAAAAAACCGTACAAAAATAATGTCCAACACTTCTGATAGAAAAATTAACCCTGAAGTCACAAGACTTCTCCCACTATATCAGCGCTCTGGAATATTCTGAGACAGAGCAAAAAGAGACCGAACTAGTAAGGGACAAAAAGCCAATTGGCAAATGCTGATAAATAAGAGTGGAAATTCAGCTCAGCCCCCAGCCGGGGCTGGCAGACCACGCAAAAAACTGAATAGACCAACAAAATCAAGTGTGAACATTAGCAGAAAAACTTAGCTTTAGATGTCTGGAACAGAGCTGAAAACCAAGAGCTGACAAGCCAGAAGGAATAACCAGCAACTGAATAGGGCGTTGGCTGTCTTAAATCCAATCTGAAAATCCTGAGATCCAATCATCATCTTCATTCTCAGGTGGCAGATCTACACCGATCAAACCAGCTGCACCACCTCCCGTCACCACCAGAGGGAGTCCAGAAGGGGAACTCACAACTGGTGAGAATGAACTCACAACAGGGGACAGGACGATGGCACTATATTGAAGGGAGGATGTATGGGGCCATGTAAAGCGAGATTTTGACCAACAACCTCTTTCCCTCAGTAAGAGCATTGAAGAGACCCAAAAGACACTGCCAGGGCAAATAAGGAGTGGCTGTGTAAAAAGCATTTCAAGGTCCTGGAGTAAAAAAAAAAACTGAAAAATTTATAAGGGCCTAAATTGGGTTTATCTATTAATCTCCTGATGAGCGCCTTGGCAAAACTTGAAGGGGTGAAACGCTTAGGGCTGGGGTACGCAGCTTGAAATAAGTGACAACCTGTCACCTTTAATAAATGCTTTCATTGTACTGTATTTTGATCTAATAAAATATGGCCTACATCAATGTCTGATGATTGATATGGCTTACGGGGTTACCCATTGATTGGTAATTTCACATATCATCTTTGTGTTACTTATTTTGGCATCTATCAAATGAGGATATTATTGGAAACTACATATAATAATTTTGCTATCCCATTTATCATGCTTGCTCATTTGACTTAGTGGGGTGTTCACTGAATGTGAATTCGACTGGTAATCTCATTCAATTGTATATTTGGCTTAGTGGGATACTCACTACATATGGATAGGAATGTTAATTTCATTTAAAGTACATTACCTATTCTGCTCATTTGGCTCTGTTATGGAGATATTATGTATAACTTCACATATGGTATATTGCTCATTCTATTTGCTAATTTGGCTTAGGGAAGTGCTTATTAAATACAGATTTGACTGCTAACTCCATATAAGATATACTGCGGACCTTTTGTGACTATATCTCCTACATCTATTCAATAGGAGTCTCTCCATTGTATGTAGTGAGCACATTCTTTTCTCCAAACCTTTATAAACTTTACACCCATGATATAGAAGGGTTAATGTTTTTCCTTCTTTTGCTAGAATTTGTTTTTATATTGTTGTAGCCTTATAATCTCCAATTCAAGGATTTTATACATCTTATCTCATATGCAATGTTTTCAAGAGTCTGCAAAAACATGATTTGGTTACGTGGTAAATAAAGTCATCATGACCTGGGTAACAGGGTGGGCTACATGAGTTACATTGAGCTACATTGCTGCAAATGGCATAAATTACTGCATTACGATACGATACACTTTATTGATCTCGAAGGAAATTATGGGGTGAATAAACAGAAAAGTGATTTGCTTACAAGAATTTCCCACAATTTACACCATTTTGGAAACTGGAACACTCAAGGAACTTATCTAGGTGTGTTTTGAGCACCTTGAAACCCTTGGTGCTTCACAGAACTTTATAACGTTGATAAGCGAAATTAAAAAAAAATTCATGCAAAAATGAATTTTAGCTTCAAATTTATCGTTTTCATAAGGGTAACAGGAGAAATTACACCATTCAATTTATTTTGCAATTTCTCCTGAGTATGCAGATACCTCATTTGTGGGAGAAAACTACTGTTTGGGCGCATGCAGGGCTTGGAAGTGAAGAAGCGCAATATTGGAGTTCAGATATTGCTGCACTGGTTTGAAAGTGCCATGTCAGAATTTCAGAGCTCCTGAAGTGCCAGAATTGCAGAACCCCCTATAAGTGACCCAATTTTACAATCTACACTTCTCAATAGATTCATTTAGGGGTGCAGTGATCATTAGAGTTGAGCGAAACGGGTCGAAAAATTTCAAAAGTCGCCGACTTTTGGAAAAGTCGGGTTTCATGAAACGAAACCCGACCCTAGGATGTGGTCGGCCACGAGGTCGGCGACTTAGGCGCCAAAGTCGCGTTTCAAAAGTTTGTTTTGCGCTCTTTTTCAGCCAATCAGGATCCACGGACACTGTGGGCAACGTGATGACATAGGCAGGGGTCACCACCATCCTTCAGAAGGGCATGCAAGTGATTGGCTTGCTTTGGTGGGCGTCACAGGGGGTATAAAAGGGCGTGCACGCCGACCGCCATCTTACTTCTGCCGATCTCAGTATAGGGAGAGGTTGCTACTGATTCTGTAGGGAGAGCGTTAGGCAGGGAAGAAGACAAAAAAACTGCTTCTGCTGCTAGCGATTTGGCCTGCACAACACACCACTCACTGTGTGTGCAGTGCAAGGGGAGGCTATATAGTGGTGTATCAGTGGTGTTGGTTGTTGGGCTGCCTTCTAAGGCTTCCTGACATTCCTGCATTGCTGTTTACCCACTGCTCCGCAAACTGCTTTTTTAAAAGCAATCCCAATTTTTTTTTTTGTCCTGAGAAGAAAAAAAAACTGCTTCTGCTGCTAGCAATTTGGCCTGCACAACATACCAGTCACTGTGTGTGCAGTGCAAGGGGAGGCTATATTGTGGTGTATCAGTGGTGTTGGTTGTTGGGCTGCCTTTTAAGGCTTCCTGACAGGCTGGCATTGCTGTTTACCCACTGCTCCGCAAACTGCTTTTTTTAAAAGCAATCCAATCTCCATTATCCTCTAGTCCCTTTTGTCACAGCTATGCCATCGAGCCTGTCACATAGCGCTCAGATATCAGTGGGCCTCACACAATCCAAAACTGTCCACAAGTGTCTGCAGAAATTCAAAATCTCCCTTATCCTCTCGTCACTTTTGTCACAGCTGTGCCATCGAGCCTGTCACATAGCGCTCAGATATCAGTGGGCCTCACACAATCCAAAACTGTCCACAAGTGTCTGCAGAAATTCAAAATCTCCCTTATCCTCTCGTCACTTTTGTCACAGCTGTGCCATCGAGCCTGTCACATAGCGCTCAGATATCAGTGGGCCTTACACAATCCAAAACTGTCCACAAGTGTCTGCAGAAATTCAAAATCTCCCTTATCCTCTCGTCACTTTTGTCACAGCTGTGCCATCGAGCCTGTCACATAGCGCTCAGATATCAGTGGGCCTCACACAATCCAAAACTGTCCACAAGTGTCTGCAGAAATTCAAAATCTCCCTTATCCTCTCGTCACTTTTGTCACAGCTGTGCCATCGAGCCTGTCACATAGCGCTCAGATATCAGTGGGCCTCACACAATCCAAAACTGTCCACAAGTGTCTGCAGAAATTCAAAATCTCCCTTATCCTCTCATCACTTTTGTCACAGCTGTGCCATCGAGCCTGTCACATAGCGCTCAGATATCAGTGGGCCTCACACAATCCAAAACTGTCCACAAGTGTCTGCAGAAATTCAAAATCTCCCTTATCCTCTCGTCACTTTTGTCACAGCTGTGCCATCGAGCCTGTGACATAGCGCTCAGATATCAGTGGGCCTCACACAATCCAACTGTCCACAAGTGTCAGCAGAAATTCAAAATCTCCCTTATCCTCTCGTCACTTTTGTCACAGCTGTGCCATCGAGCCTGTCACATAGTGCTCAGATATCATTGGGCCTCACACAATACAAAACTGTCCACAAGTGTCTGCAGAAATTCAAAATCTCCCATATCCTCTCGTCACTTTTGTCACAGCTGTGCCATCGAGCCTGTGACATAGCGCTCAGATATCAGTGGGCCTCACACAATCCAAAACTGTCCACAAGTGTCTGCAGAAATTCAAAATCTCCCTTATCCTCTCGTCACTTTTGTCACAGCTGTGCCATCGAGCCTGTCACATAGCGCTCAGTTATCAGTGAGCCTCACACAATACAAAACTGTCCACAAGTGTCTGCAGAAATTCAAAATCTCCCTTATCCTCTCGTCACTTTTGTCACAGCTGTGCCATCGAGCCTGTCACATAGCGCTCAGATATCAGTGGGCCTCACACAATCCAAAACTGTCCACAAGTGTCTGCAGAAATTCAAAATCTCCCTTATCCTCTCGTCACTCTTGTCACAGCTGTGCCATGGAGCCTGTCACATGGCGCTCAGATATCAGTGGGCCTCACACAATCCAAAACTGTCCACAAGTGTCTGCAGAAATTCAAAATCTCCCTTATCCTCTCGTCACTTTTGTCACAGCTGTGCCATCGAGCCTGTCACATAGCGCTCAGATATCAGTGGGCCTCACACAATCCAAAACTGTCCATAAGTGTCTGCAGAAATTCAAAATCTCCCTTATCCTCTCGTCACTTTTGTCACAGCTGTGCCATCGAGCCTGTCACATAGCGCTCAGATATCAGTGGGCCTCACACAATACAAAACTGTCCACAAGTGTCTGCAGAAATTCAAAATCTCCCTTATCCTATCGTCACTTTTGCACAGCTGTGCCATCGAGCCTGTGACATAGCGCTCAGATATCAGTGGGCCTCACACAATCAAAAACTGTCCACAAGTGTCTGCAGAAATTCAAAATCTCCCTTATCCTCTCGTCACTTTTGTCACAGCTGTGCCATCGAGCCTGTGACATAGCGCTCAGATATCAGTGGGCCTCACACAATCCAAAACTGTCCACAAGTGTCTGCAGAAATTCAAAATCTCCCTTATCCTCTCGTCACTTTTGTCACAGCTGTGCCATCGAGCCTGTCACATAGCGCTCAGATATCAGTGGGCCTCACACAATCCAAAACTGTCCACAAGTGTCTGCAGAAATTCAAAATCTCCCTTATCCTCTCGTCACTTTTGTCACAGCTGTGCCATCGAGCCTGTGACATAGCGCTCAGATATCAGTGGGCCTCACACAATCCAAAACTGTCCACAAGTGTCTGCAGAAATTCAAAATCTCCCTTATCCTCTCGTCACTTTTGTCACAGCTGTGCCATCGAGCCTGTCACATAGCGCTCAGATATCAGTGGGCCTCACACAATCCAAAACTGTCCACAAGTGTCTGCAGAAATTCAAAATCTCCCTTATCCTCTCGTCACTTTTGTCACAGCTGTGCCATCGAGCCTGTGACATAGCGCTCAGATATCAGTGGGCCTCACACAATCCAAAACTGTCCACAAGTGTCTGCAGAAATTCAAAATCTCCCTTATCCTCTCGTCACTTTTGTCACAGCTGTGCCAATGAGCCTGTCACATGGCGCTCAGATATCAGTGGGCCTCACACAATCCAAAACTGTCCACAAGTGTCTGCAGAAATTCAAAATCTCCCTTATCCTCTCGTCACTTTTGTCACAGCTGTACCATCGAGCCTGTGACATAGCGCTCAGATATCAGTGGGCCTCACACAATCCAAAACTGTCCACAAGTGTCTGCAGAAATTCAAAATCTCCCTTATCCTCTCGTCACTTTTGTCACAGCTGTGCCATCGAGCCTGTGACATAGCGCTCAGATATCAGTGGGCCTCACACAATCCAAAACTGTCCACAAGTGTCTGCAGAAATTCAAAATCTCCCTTATCCTCTCGTCACTTTTGTCACAGCTGTGCCATCGAGCCTGTCACATAGCGCTCAGATATCAGTGGGCCTCACACAATCCAAAACTGTCCACAAGTGTCTGCAGAAATTCAAAATCTCCCTTATCCTCTCGTCACTTTTGTCACAGCTGTGCCATCGAGCCTGTGACATAGCGCTCAGATATCAGTGGGCCTCACACAATCCAAAACTGTCCACAAGTGTCTGCAGAAATTCAAAATCTCCCTTATCCTCTCGTCACTTTTGTCACAGCTGTGCCATCGAGCCTGTGACATAGCGCTCAGATATCAGTGGGCCTCACACAATCCAAAACTGTCCACAAGTGTCTGCAGAAATTCTAAATCTCCCTTATCGTCTCGTCACTTTTGTCACAGCTGTGCCATCGAGCCTGTCACATAGCGCTCAGATATCAGTGGGCCTCACACAATCAAAAACTGTCCACAAGTGTCTGCAGAAATTAAAAATCTCCCTTATCCTCTCGTCACTTTTGTCACAGCTGTGCCATCGAGCCTGTGACATAGCGCTCAGATATCAGTGGGCCTCACACAATCCAAAACTGTCCACAAGTGTCTGCAGAAATTCAAAATCTCCCTTATCCTCTCGTCACTTTTGTCACAGCTGTGCCATCGAGCCTGTCACATAGCGCTCAGATATCAGTGGGCCTCACACAATCCAAAACTGTCCACAAGTGTCTGCAGAAATTCAAAATCTCCCTTATCCTCTCGTCACTCTTGTCACAGCTGTGCCATCGAGCCTGTCACATGGCGCTCAGATATCAGTGGGCCTCACACAATCCAAAACTGTCCACAAGTGTCTGCAGAAATTCAAAATCTCCCTTATCCTCTCGTCACTTTTGTCACAGCTGTGCCATCGAGCCTGTCACATAGCGCTCAGATATCAGTGGGCCTCACACAATCCAAAACTGTCCATAAGTGTCTGCAGAAATTCAAAATCTCCCTTATCCTCTCGTCACTTTTGTCACAGCTGTGCCATCGAGCCTGTCACATAGCGCTCAGATATCAGTGGGCCTCACACAATACAAAACTGTCCACAAGTGTCTGCAGAAATTCAAAATCTCCCTTATCCTCTCGTCACTTTTGCACAGCTGTGCCATCGAGCCTGTGACATAGCGCTCAGATATCAGTGGGCCTCACACAATCCAAAACTGTCCACAAGTGTCTGCAGAAATTCAAAATCTCCCTTATCCTCTCGTCACTTTTGTCACAGCTGTGCCATCGAGCCTGTGACATAGCGCTCAGATATCAGTGGGCCTCACACAATCCAAAACTGTCCACAAGTGTCTGCAGAAATTCAAAATCTCCCTTATCCTCTCGTCACTTTTGTCACAGCTGTGCCATCGAACCTGTCACATAGCGCTCAGATATCAGTGGGCCTCACACAATACAAAACTGTCCACAAGTGTCTGCAGAAATTAAAAATCTCCCTTATCCTCTCGTCACTTTTGTCACAGCTGTGCCATCGAGCCTGTCACATAGCGCTCAGATATCAGTGGGCCTCACACAATCCAAAACTGTCCACAAGTGTCTGCAGAAATTCAAAATCTCCCTTATCCTCTCGTCACTTTTGTCACAGCTGTGCCATCGAGCCTGTGACATAGCGCTCAGATATCAGTGGGCCTCACACAATCCAAAACTGTCCACAAGTGTCTGCAGAAATTCAAAATCTCCCTTATCCTCTCGTCACTTTTGTCACAGCTGTGCCATCGAGCCTGTCACATAGCGCTCAGATATCAGTGGGCCTCACACAATCCAAAACTGTCCACAAGTGTCTGCAGAAATTCAAAATCTCCCTTATCCTCTCGTCACTTTTGTCACAGCTGTGCCATCGAGCCTGTGACATAGCGCTCAGATATCAGTGGGCCTCACACAATCCAAAACTGTCCACAAGTGTCTGCAGAAATTCAAAATCTCCCTTATCCTCTCGTCACTTTTGTCACAGCTGTGCCAACGAGCCTGTCACATGGCGCTCAGATATCAGTGGGCCTCACACAATCCAAAACTGTCCACAAGTGTCTGCAGAAATTCAAAATCTCCCTTATCCTCTCGTCACTTTTGTCACAGCTGTACCATCGAGCCTGTGACATAGCGCTCAGATATCAGTGGGCCTCACACAATCCAAAACTGTCCACAAGTGTCTGCAGAAATTCAAAATCTCCCTTATCCTCTCGTCACTTTTGTCACAGCTGTGCCATCGAGCCTGTGACATAGCGCTCAGATATCAGTGGGCCTCACACAATCCAAAACTGTCCACAAGTGTCTGCAGAAATTCAAAATCTCCCTTATACTCTCGTCACTTTTGTCACAGCTGTGCCATCGAGCCTGTCACATAGCGCTCAGATATCAGTGGGCCTCACACAATCCAAAACTGTCCACAAGTGTCTGCAGAAATTCAAAATCTCCTTTATCCTCTCGTCACTTTTGTCACAGCTGTGCCATCGAGCCTGTCACATAGCGCTCAGATATCAGTGGGCCTCACACAATCCAAAACTGTCCACAAGTGTCTGCAGAAATTCAAAATCTCCCTTATCCTCTCGTCACTTTTGTCACAGCTGTGCCATCGAGCCTGTGACATAGCGCTCAGATATCAGTGGGCCTCACACAATCCAAAACTGTCCATAAGTGTCTGCAGAAATTCTAAATCTCCCTTATCCTCTCGTCACTTTTGTCACAGCTGTGCCATCGAGCCTGTCACATAGCGCTCAGATATCAGTGGGCCTCACACAATCAAAAACTGTCCACAAGTGTCTGCAGAAATTAAAAATCTCCCTTATCCTCTCGTCACTTTTGTCACAGCTGTGCCATCGAGCCTGTGACATAGCGCTCAGATATCAGTGGGCCTCACACAATCCAAAACTGTCCAAAAGTGTCTGCAGAAATTCAAAATCTCCCTTATCCTCTCGTCACTTTTGTCACAGCTGTGCCATCGAGCCTGTCACATAGCGCTCAGATATCAGTGGGCCTCACACAATCCAAAACTGTCCACAAGTGTCTGCAGAAATTCAAAATCTCCCTTATCCTCTCGTCACTTTTGTCACAGCTGTGCCATCGAGCCTGTGACATAGCGCTCAGATATCAGTGGGCCTCACACAATCCAAAACTGTCCACAAGTGTCTGCAGAAATTCAAAATCTCCCTTATCCTCTCGTCACTTTTGTCACAGCTGTGCCATCGAGCCTGTCACATAGCGCTCAGATATCAGTGGGCCTCACACAATCCAAAACTGTCCACAAGTGTCTGCAGAAATTCAAAATCTCCCTTATCCTCTCGTCACTTTTGTCACAGCTGTGCCATCGAGCCTGTGACATAGCGCTCAGATATCAGTGGGCCTCACACAATCCAAAACTGTCCACAAGTGTCTGCAGAAATTCAAAATCTCCCTTATCCTCTCGTCACTTTTGTCACAGCTGTGCCAACGAGCCTGTCACATGGCGCTCAGATATCAGTGGGCCTCACACAATCCAAAACTGTCCACAAGTGTCTGCAGAAATTCAAAATCTCCCTTATCCTCTCGTCACTTTTGTCACAGCTGTACCATCGAGCCTGTGACATAGCGCTCAGATATCAGTGGGCCTCACACAATCCAAAACTGTCCACAAGTGTCTGCAGAAATTCAAAATCTCCCTTATCCTCTCGTCACTTTTGTCACAGCTGTGCCATCGAGCCTGTCACATAGCGCTCAGATATCAGTGGGCCTCACACAATCCAAAACTGTCCATAAGTGTCTGCAGAAATTCAAAATCTCCCTTATCCTCTCGTCACTTTTGTCACAGCTGTGCCATCGAGCCTGTCACATAGCGCTCAGATATCAGTGGGCCTCACACAATACAAAACTGTCCACAAGTGTCTGCAGAAATTCAAAATCTCCCTTATCCTCTCGTCACTTTTGCACAGCTGTGCCATCGAGCCTGTGACATAGCGCTCAGATATCAGTGGGCCTCACACAATCCAAAACTGTCCACAAGTGTCTGCAGAAATTCAAAATCTCCCTTATCCTCTCGTCACTTTTGTCACAGCTGTGCCATCGAGCCTGTGACATAGCGCTCAGATATCAGTGGGCCTCACACAATCCAAAACTGTCCACAAGTGTCTGCAGAAATTCAAAATCTCCCTTATCCTCTCGTCACTTTTGTCACAGCTGTGCCATCGAACCTGTCACATAGCGCTCAGATATCAGTGGGCCTCACACAATACAAAACTGTCCACAAGTGTCTGCAGAAATTCAAAATCTCCCTTATCCTCTCGTCACTTTTGTCACAGCTGTGCCATCGAGCCTGTCACATAGCGCTCAGATATCAGTGGGCCTCACACAATCCAAAACTGTCCACAAGTGTCTGCAGAAATTCAAAATCTCCCTTATCCTCTCGTCACTTTTGTCACAGCTGTGCCATCGAGCCTGTGACATAGCGCTCAGATATCAGTGGGCCTCACACAATCCAAAACTGTCCACAAGTGTCTGCAGAAATTCAAAATCTCCCTTATCCTCTCGTCACTTTTGTCACAGCTGTGCCATCGAGCCTGTCACATAGCGCTCAGATATCAGTGGGCCTCACACAATCCAAAACTGTCCACAAGTGTCTGCAGAAATTCAAAATCTCCCTTATCCTCTCGTCACTTTTGTCACAGCTGTGCCATCGAGCCTGTGACATAGCGCTCAGATATCAGTGGGCCTCACACAATCCAAAACTGTCCACAAGTGTCTGCAGAAATTCAAAATCTCCCTTATCCTCTCGTCACTTTTGTCACAGCTGTGCCAACGAGCCTGTCACATGGCGCTCAGATATCAGTGGGCCTCACACAATCCAAAACTGTCCACAAGTGTCTGCAGAAATTCAAAATCTCCCTTATCCTCTCGTCACTTTTGTCACAGCTGTACCATCGAGCCTGTGACATAGCGCTCAGATATCAG
Organism: Dendrobates tinctorius; assembly: GCF_039654945.1. Lineage (NCBI taxonomy): Eukaryota > Metazoa > Chordata > Amphibia > Anura > Dendrobatidae > Dendrobates > Dendrobates tinctorius. The sequence goes on along the minus strand of NW_027361775.1, from coordinate 11,306,424 downwards.
TGGGCCTCACACAATCCAAAACTGTCCACAAGTGTCTGCAGAAATTCAAAATCTCCCTTATCCTCTCGTCACTTTTGTCACAGCTGTGCCATCGAGCCTGTGACATAGCGCTCAGATATCAGTGGGCCTCACACAATCCAAAACTGTCCACAAGTGTCTGCAGAAATTCAAAATCTCCCTTATCCTCTCGTCACTTTTGTCACAGCTGTGCCATCGAGCCTGTCACATAGCGCTCAGATATCAGTGGGCCTCACACAATCCAAAACTGTCCACAAGTGTCTGCAGAAATTCAAAATCTCCCTTATCCTCTCGTCACTTTTGTCACAGCTGTGCCATCGAGCCTGTGACATAGCGCTCAGATATCAGTGGGCCTCACACAATCCAAAACTGTCCACAAGTGTCTGCAGAAATTCAAAATCTCCCTTATCCTCTCGTCACTTTTGTCACAGCTGTGCCATCGAGCCTGTGACATAGCGCTCAGATATCAGTGGGCCTCACACAATCCAAAACTGTCCACAAGTGTCTGCAGAAATTCTAAATCTCCCTTATCCTCTCGTCACTTTTGTCACAGCTGTGCCATCGAGCCTGTCACATAGCGCTCAGATATCAGTGGGCCTCACACAATCAAAAACTGTCCACAAGTGTCTGCAGAAATTAAAAATCTCCCTTATCCTCTCGTCACTTTTGTCACAGCTGTGCCATCGAGCCTGTGACATAGCGCTCAGATATCAGTGGGCCTCACACAATCCATAACTGTCCACAAGTGTCTGCAGAAATTCAAAATCTCCCTTATCCTCTCGTCACTTTTGTCACAGCTGTGCCATCGAGCCTGTCACATAGCGCTCAGATATCAGTGGGCCTCACACAATCCAAAACTGTCCACAAGTGTCTGCAGAAATTCAAAATCTCCCTTATCCTCTCGTCACTTTTGTCACAGCTGTGCCATCGAGCCTGTGACATAGCGCTCAGATATCAGTGGGCCTCACACAATCCAAAACTGTCCACAAGTGTCTGCAGAAATTCAAAATCTCCCTTATCCTCTCGTCACTTTTGTCACAGCTGTGCCATCGAGCCTGTCACATAGCGCTCAGATATCAGTGGGCCTCACACAATCCAAAACTGTCCACAAGTGTCTGCAGAAATTCAAAATCTCCCTTATCCTCTCGTCTCTTTTGTCACAGCTGTGCCATCGAGCCTGTGACATAGCGCTCAGATATCAGTGGGCCTCACACAATCCAAAACTGTCCACAAGTGTCTGCAGAAATTCAAAATCTCCCTTATCCTCTCGTCACTTTTGTCACAGCTGTGCCAACGAGCCTGTCACATGGCGCTCAGATATCAGTGGGCCTCACACAATCCAAAACTGTCCACAAGTGTCTGCAGAAATTCAAAATCTCCCTTATCCTCTCGTCACTTTTGTCACAGCTGTACCATCGAGCCTGTGACATAGCGCTCAGATATCAGTGGGCCTCACACAATCCAAAACTGTCCACAAGTGTCTGCAGAAATTCAAAATCTCCCTTATCCTCTCGTCACTTTTGTCACAGCTGTGCCATCGAGCCTGTCACATAGCGCTCAGATATCAGTGGGCCTCACACAATCCAAAACTGTCCACAAGTGTCTGCAGAAATTCAAAATCTCCCTTATCCTCTCGTCACTTTTGTCACAGCTGTGCCATCGAGCCTGTGACATAGCACTCAGATATCAGTGGGCCTCACACAATCCAAAACTGTCCACAAGTGTCTGCAGAAATTCAAAATCTCCCTTATCCTCTCGTCACTTTTGTCACAGCTGTGCCATCGAGCCTGTCACATAGCGCTCAGATATCAGTGGGCCTCACACAATCCAAAACTGTCCATAAGTGTCTGCAGAAATTCAAAATCTCCCTTATCCTCTCGTCACTTTTGTCACAGCTGTGCCATCGAGCCTGTCACATAGCGCTCAGATATCAGTGGGCCTCACACAATCCAAAACTGTCCACAAGTGTCTGCAGAAATTCAAAATCTCCCTTATCCTCTCGTCACTTTTGTCACAGCTGTGCCATCGAGCCTGTGACATAGCGCTCAGATATCAGTGGGCCTCACACAATCCAAAACTGTCCACAAGTGTCTGCAGAAATTCAAAATCTCCCTTATCCTCTCGTCACTTTTGTCACAGCTGTGCCATCGAGCCTGTGACATAGCGCTCAGATATCAGTGGGCCTCACACAATCCAAAACTGTCCACAAGTGTCTGCAGAAATTCAAAATCTCCCTTATCCTCTCGTCACTTTTGTCACAGCTGTGCCATCGAACCTGTCACATAGCGCTCAGATATCAGTGGGCCTCACACAATACAAAACTGTCCACAAGTGTCTGCAGAAATTCAAAATCTCCCTTATCCTCTCGTCACTTTTGTCACAGCTGTGCCATCGAGCCTGTCACATAGCGCTCAGATATCAGTGGGCCTCACACAATCCAAAACTGTCCACAAGTGTCTGCAGAAATTCAAAATCTCCCTTATCCTCTCGTCACTTTTGTCACAGCTGTGCCATCGAGCCTGTCACATAGCGCTCAGATATCAGTGGGCCTCACACAATCCAAAACTGTCCACAAGTGTCTGCAGAAATTCAAAATCTCCCTTATCCTCTCGTCACTTTTGTCACAGCTGTGCCATCGAGCCTGTGACATAGCACTCAGATATCAGTGGGCCTCACACAATCCAAAACTGTCCACAAGTGTCTGCAGAAATTCAAAATCTCCCTTATCCTCTCGTCACTTTTGTCACAGCTGTGCCAACGAGCCTGTCACATGGCGCTCAGATATCAGTGGGCCTCACACAATCCAAAACTGTCCACAAGTGTCTGCAGAAATTCAAAATCTCCCTTATCCTCTCGTCACTTTTGTCACAGCTGTACCATCGAGCCTGTGACATAGCGCTCAGATATCAGTGGGCCTCACACAATCCAAAACTGTCCACAAGTGTCTGCAGAAATTCAAAATCTCCCTTATCCTCTCGTCACTTTTGTCACAGCTGTGCCATCGAGCCTGTCACATAGCGCTCAGATATCAGTGGGCCTCACACAATCCAAAACTGTCCACAAGTGTCTGCAGAAATTCAAAATCTCCCTTATCCTCTCGTCACTTTTGTCACAGCTGTGCCATCGAGCCTGTCACATAGCGCTCAGATATCAGTGGGCCTCACACAATCCAAAACTGTCCACAAGTGTCTGCAGAAATTCAAAATCTCCCTTATCCTCTCGTCACTTTTGTCACAGCTGTGCCATCGAGCCTGTGACATAGCGCTCAGATATCAGTGGGCCTCACACAATCCAAAACTGTCCACAAGTGTCTGCAGAAATTCAAAATCTCCCTTATCCTCTCGTCACTTTTGTCACAGCTGTGCCATCGAGCCTGTCACATAGCGCTCAGATATCAGTGGGCCTCACACAATCCAAAACTGTCCACAAGTGTCTGCAGAAATTCAAAATCTCCCTTATCCTCTCGTCACTTTTGTCACAGCTGTGCCATCGAGCCTGTGACATAGCGCTCAGATATCAGTGGGCCTCACACAATCCAAAACTGTCCACAAGTGTCTGCAGAAATTCAAAATCTCCCTTATCCTCTCGTCACTTTTGTCACAGCTGTGCCATCGAGCCTGTCACATAGCGCTCAGATATCAGTGGGCCTCACACAATCCAAAACTGTCCACAAGTGTCTGCAGAAATTCAAAATCTCCCTTATCCTCTCGTCACTTTTGTCACAGCTGTGCCATCGAGCCTGTGACATAGCGCTCAGATATCAGTGGGCCTCACACAATCCAAAACTGTCCACAAGTGTCTGCAGAAATTCAAAATCTCCCTTATCCTCTCGTCACTTTTGTCACAGCTGTGCCAACGAGCCTGTCACATGGCGCTCAGATATCAGTGGGCCTCACACAATCCAAAACTGTCCACAAGTGTCTGCAGAAATTCAAAATCTCCCTTATCCTCTCGTCACTTTTGTCACAGCTGTACCATCGAGCCTGTGACATAGCGCTCAGATATCAGTGGGCCTCACACAATCCAAAACTGTCCACAAGTGTCTGCAGAAATTCAAAATCTCCCTTATCCTCTCGTTACTTTTGTCACAGCTGTGCCATCGAGCCTGTCACATAGCGCTCAGATATCAGTGGGCCTCACACAATCCAAAACTGTCCACAAGTGTCTGCAGAAATTCAAAATCTCCCTTATCCTCTCGTCACTTTTGTCACAGCTGTGCCATCGAGCCTGTCACATAGCGCTCAGATATCAGTGGGCCTCACACAATCCAAAACTGTCCACAAGTGTCTGCAGAAATTCAAAATCTCCCTTATCCTCTCGTCACTTTTGTCACAGCTGTGCCATCGAGCCTGTGACATAGCGCTGAGATATCAGTGGGCCTCACACAATCCAAAACTGTCCACAAGTGTCTGCAGAAATTCAAAATCTCCCTTATCCTCTCGTCACTTTTGTCACAGCTGTGCCATCGAGCCTGTCACATAGCGCTCAGATATCAGTGGGCCTCACACAATCCAAAACTGTCCACAAGTGTCTGCATAAATTCAAAATCTCCCTTATCCTCTCGTCACTTTTGTCACAGCTGTGCCATCGAGCCTGTGACATAGCGCTCAGATATCAGTGGGCCTCACACAATCCAAAACTGTCCACAAGTGTCTGCAGAAATTCAAAATCTCACTTATCCTCTCATCACTTTTGTCACAGCTGTGCCATCGAGCCTGTCACATAGCGCTCAGATATCAGTGGGCCTCACACAATCCAAAACTGTCCACAAGTGTCTGCAGAAATTCAAAATCTCCCTTATCCTCTCGTCACTTTTGTCACAGCTGTGCCATCGAGCCTGTGACATAGCGCTCAGATATCAGTGGGCCTCACACAATCCAAAACTGTCCACAAGTGTCTGCAGAAATTCAAAATCTCCCCTGTCCTATAGACACCTTGTACCTTGTTTTACATTACTATATAGTTTGTTGCATTTTGTCTACATTTCTACCAAAAATGAGGAAGTCTGGTGGAAGAGGCCGTGGAATTGGGCTGGGTTTGGCAGCTGGTAATGATGGTGTTGGTGGTGGATCTGATGGTAGTGGCAAGAGCAAAATAGGACCGAATGCAGGAGGTGTTGAGCCTGCGTCATCGTCTGGCTACATAAGGCCTCGAACGCTTAGTTTTCTAGGAGTTGGCGAACCGCTTTTAAAGCCAGAGCATCAGGAAAAAGTTTTGTCTTACATTGCTGACTCATCCTCCAGCTCTATCGCCTCCTCTTCTTCAGTTGTAAAAAGTAAAAGCACTGAGTCGTCATTGGAGGCTCATGTTCATGAACCACACCTTTCCTTGTGTCCTTCACCCCAACCAAGATTGAAGGATGACGCAGGCCATACTACTGATTACTCCATGGAGCTGTTTTCACATACCATGCCTGGATTATCAAGTGAAATGGTGAATTACCTAGGCCAAGATGAATCTGACATGGAGTGCACTGATGCACAGCCGCTGATGGATGATTCTGCTGGTACATTCACTCAGAGCACTACATTGTCCTCGCAGTGTACAGAGCTAGATTCTGACCCTGATGAGACTCAGGTGCCCCTTTCCGCACACTATACCACCATACACGGTGACACAGAGGAAGGTGCACATGACATAGAAGAGGAGGTGATGGATGACCCAGTTGTTGACCGAGATTGGCATCCATTGGGGGAAGAGGGTGCTGCTTCCAATAGCTCAGATGAGGAGCATCCACAGCAGACATCGACATCGCAACAGCTGTTATCTTGCAGGCCCGGAGCACTCCAAAGACAGGTTCCAAACATCAAAAGAGTTGCTGGACAGCTTGTCCAGAGGGTCAAAAGATCACAGCGTGCTAGGCCGCAAAATGTCTGCCAAAGTAGGAAGAGTGCAGTGTGGCACTTTTTTGAACAAAATCCTCATGATCAGGCCAAGGTTATCTGTAAGAAGTGCGCAAAGACCTTTAGCCGAGGGAAAAATCTGAAAAATTTGAATACCAGTTGCATGCTTAGACATTTAACCAGCATGCACTTGCAAGCGAGGACACAACACCAAACCTCAAGTGCCACATGTGCAACTGATCACAACGAAGGTAGTCAGCAACGCTACATTGTTTCCCCAACTGTAAGCCCACCGGTTAGCACAGCAGCAAATGTTGAGGTGTCGTTGCAAGGCCACAGCAGTCAGGGAATCCCACTGTTATATCAACGAAAGACTGATTCTAGGCCATCAGAAAGAACACCAACTCCATCACCATCATCAACCCTCTCTCAGTCCGCCCTGTCCACCGCTACTTCCACCATATGCAGATCTCAAGTCCAGCTCACCCTCCCAGACACTATGAGTAGGTCAAGAAAGTACTCAGTCTCTCATCCGCGTACACTGGGTTTGAACGCCCACATTGCCAAACTAATCTCGTTTGAGATGATGCCCTTTCGGTTGGTGGAAAGCACAGCTTTCCGCGAACTCATGGCCTATGCAGTACCACGCTATGACCTACCCAGTCGCCACTTCTTCTCTCGCAAAGCCATCCCAGCCCTCCACCATCATGTGAAAGACCGCATTGTCTATGCACTCAAGCAGTCAGTGAGTGGAAAGGTGCACCTCACAACTGATGCATGGTCCAGTCGGCATGGCCAGGGCCGTTACGTGTCCATCACTGCGCACTGGGTTAATGTGGTGGATGCAGGGTCCACAGGGGACAGCGGTGGTGGGACAGTGCTGCCTAGCCCACGGTATAGGAAACAGTTGGCTGTAGGCGTTCGACCCTCCTCCTCCTCCTCCTCCTCCTCCAGAAGCGAAAGCTCATCCACAGAGCGCAGTTGTACGAGCACTCCATCTGCAGCTGTCACTGTTGCACACGATGTGTCCCCCTATCGAGCAGCTAGTGGAAAGCGTCAGCAGGCTGTGTTGCAGATGATGTGTTTGGGCGACAGACACACCGCCGAGGTGCTGGCCGAGTACTTGAAGCGACAAACTGAGTCATGGCTGGGCAGTGTACATCTTGAGGCAGGCAAGGTAGTTAGTGATAACGGCCGTAATTTTGTGGCAGCCATAGCCCTTTCAAAACTCAGCCACATACCTTGCTTGGCTCACACCTTGAACCTGGTGGTGCAGTGCTTCCTCAAAAATTATCCGGAGTTAACAGCCCTGCTCCAGAAGGTGCGAAGACTGTGCGCGCACATCCGCCGGTCGCCTGTACACTCCGTTCGTATGCAGAAGCTGCAGCGATTTCTCCACCTTCCCAACCACCGCCTCATTATCGACATTGCAACAAGGTGGAACTCCACCCTGCACATGGTGGAGCGGCTGTGCGAGCAGAGGCAGGCCATAATGCATTTGTGGGAGGATACACGGCCAGGCACTTTGAGAGCAGACATGGAGTTGACAGGTGTGCAGTGGTCGAAGCTGAAAGACCTCTGTAAAGTTCTTCAGTGTTTTGAGGAATGCACACGGCTGGTAAGCGCAGACGACGCAATCCTAAGCATGAGCATCCCACTTATGCGTCTGCTCATGCAAACTTTGACGCACCTTAAGGAGCAGGCGTTTGCTGCCAATGTTGATGAGGAGGAAGAGGAGGAAGGAATCCTTGATGACATTCAGCCATTGTCTGCTCAGGGACCTCTCCTGGTCGAGGTGGAGGAAGAAGAGGAGGAGGAGGATGATGATGGGGATGATTACTTAGGGGAGGAGGATGCATCTCGTGGGGCAAGTGAAAATGTTGGCGTGGCAAGGTCTGGTACAGGGTTTGTGCGTGACTGGAGGGATGTGGATTTGCCAGAAAGTGCTCCTCCACCCAGCACTCGCAGTGCATCATTGACACCGGGAACATTGGCCCACATGTCAGATTATGCCTTGCGGATCCTAAAAAGGGACCCCCGCATTGCCAAAATGATGAACGATGACGACTACTGGTTGGCCAGCATCCTGGATCCACGCTATAAAGGCAAATTACAAAACATCATGCCACAGGAGAACCTTGACCTAATATTGGCTAATAAACAAGCAACTCTGGTAAATCGGTTGCTTGAGGCATTCCCAGCACACAGCAGCGGTGATGGTTCTCACACGAGCCGTACGGGCCGGGGGCAGCTTGGCAGAGGTGTTCGTGGTGCACACAGCAGAAGTGGCGTTGGAGACAGGGGTTTCATGACAATGTTGTGGACTGATTTTTCAAATACCGCTCACACAACTGGTAATACTGCATCGATGGAAAGTGACAGGAGACAGCAGTTGTCAACTATGGTTACAAACTACTTTTCCTCCCATATCGATGTTCTCCCACACAGGTCATTCCCCTTTGACTATTGGGCCGCTAAACTGGACACCTGGCCTGAATTAGCCCAATATGCCTTACAGGAGCTCGCTTGCCCAGCTGCAAGTGTGCTATCGGAAAGAGTCTTCAGTGCAGCTGGATCAATCCTGACAGAAAAAAGGACCTGTCTGTCAACCCAAAATGTGGATGATCTAACCTTCATTAAAATGAACCACGCATGGGTTTCCAAGGATTTTGTCTCACCTTCCCCTGATGACACATAGGGTGACAGAAAAATGGCTTGCTTTGGTCCACCTCTTCCTGGGACTTCACCTATTTCGCCTTTTGCATCAGCTGAATGTCCAACATCAACATATGCCACTTTCTAAAACTCCCTAACTGTGCTGCCTCCCCCCCATGGCCGGGGTCACCACGTAGCGCACGACACCGTGCGAGTGCCGTTGCCCTGGACAGGTGGGTAGGCCGACTCTTGGGCGCGGGCACTGGCACAGGGTCCCTCATAGTGCAATCAAGTGTCTCTGACGGTGGTGGTGCACACCCGCCGTCAGACACACCGCTGTACTATGAGGGGCCCTGTGCCAGTACCGACGCCCACGAGTGGGCCCCCTTGCTTGGGCAGGGCCCCAGCTTTTGCAATCTTTACCTCTCCCTGCTCCTCCGCTGTGTAATCTGGGCCGTCACATCCATACTGTGCCTGACACCGTCTGAGCCTGCCTCCTGAGACATATATTTTGAATGTGTACGCTATCCATACATGTTATCTGGGGAAACGGTACCCTTTCTAACCTTTGTGCAATCACGTGCAATCCATACTGGGCATAACACCGTCTGAGCCTGCCTCCTGAGACATATATTTTGAATGTGTACGCTATCCATACATGTTATCTGGGGAAACGGTACCCTTTCTAACCTTTGTGCAATCACGTGCAATCCATACTGGGCCTAACACCGTCTGAGCCTGCCTCCTGAGACATATATTTTGAATGTGTACGCTATCCATACATGTTATCTGGGGAAACGGTACCCTTTCTAACCTTTGTGCAATCACGTGCAATCCATACTGGGCATAACACCGTCTGAGCCTGCCTCCTGAGACATATATTTTGAATGTGTACGCTATCCATACATGTTATCTGGGGAAACGGTACCCTTTCTAACCTTTGTGCAATCACGTGCAATCCATACTGGGCCTAACACCGTCTGAGCCTGCCTCCTGAGACATATATTTTGAATGTGTACGCTATCCATACATGTTATCCGGGGATACGGTACCCTTTCTAACCTTTGTGCAATCACGTGCAATCCATACTGGGCCTAACACCGTCTGAGCCTGCCTCCTGAGACATATATTTTGAATGTGTACGCTATCCATACATGTTATCCGGGGATACGGTACCCTTTCTAACCTTTGTGCAGTCACGTGCAATCCATACTGGGCCTAACACCGTCTGAGCCTGCCTCCTGAGACATATATTTTGAATGTGTATGCTATCCATACATGTTATCTGGGGATACGGTACCCTTTCTAACCTTTGTGCAATCACGTGCAATCCATACTGGGCCTAACACCGTCTGAGCCTGCCTCCTGAGACATATATTTTGAATGTGTACGCTATCCATACATGTTATCCGGGGATACGGTACCCTTTCTAACCTTTGTGCAATCACGTGCAATCCATACTGGGCCTAACACCATCTGAGCCTGCCTCCTGAGACATATATTTTGAATGTGTACGCTATCCATACATGTTATCCGGGGATACGGTACCCTTTCTAACCTTTGTGCAATCACGTGCAATCCATACTGGGCCTAATACCGTCTGAGCCTGCCTCCTGAGACATATATTTTGAATGTGTACGCTATCCATACATGTTATCTGGGGATACGGTACCCTTTCTAACCTTTGTGCAATCACGTGCAATCCACACTGGGCCTAACACCGTCTGAGCCTGCCTCCTGAGACATATATTTTGAATGTGTACGCTATCCATACATGTTATCTGGGGATACGGTACCCTTTCTAACCTTTGTGCAATCATGTGCAATCCATACTGGGCCTAACACTGTCTGAGCCTGCCTCCTGAGACATATATTTTGAATGTGTACGCTATCCATACATGTTATCCGGGGAAACGGTACCCTTTCTAACCTTTGTGCAATCACGTGCAATCCATACTGGGCCTAACACCATCTGAGCCTGCCTCCTGAGACATATATTTTGAATGTGTACGCTATCCATACATGTTATCCGGGGATACGGTACCCTTTCTAACCTTTGTGCAATCACGTGCAATCCATACTGGGCCTAACACCATCTGAGCCTGCCTCCTGAGACATATATTTTGAACGTGTACGCTATCCATACATGTTATCTGGGGATACGGTACCCTTTCTAACCTTTGTGCAATCACGTGCAATCCATACTGGGCCTGACACCGTCTGAGCCTGCCTCCTGAGACATATATTTTGAATGTGTACGCTATCCATACATGTTATCCGGGGAAACGGTACCCTTTCTAACCTTTGTGCAATCATGTGCAATCCATACTGGGCCTAACACCGTCTGAGCCTGCCTCCTGAGACATATATTTTGAATGTGTACGCTATCCATACATGTTATCCGGGGAAACGGTACCCTTTCTAACCTTTGTGCAATCACGTGCAATCCATACTGGGCCTAACACCATCTGAGCCTGCCTCCTGAGACATATATTTTGAATGTGTACGCTATCCATACATGTTATCCGGGGATACGGTACCCTTTCTAACCTTTGTGCAATCACGTGCAATCCATACTGGGCCTAACACCGTCTGAGCCTGCCTCCTGAGACATATATTTTGAATGTGTACGCTATCCATACATGTTATCTGGGGATACGGTACCCTTTCTAACCTTTGTGCAATCATGTGCAATCCATACTGGGCCTAACACCGTCTGAGCCTGCCTCCTGAGACATATATTTTGAATGTGTACGCTATCCATACATGTTATCCGGGGAAACGGTACCCTTTCTAACCTTTGTGCAATCACGTGCAATCCATACTGGGCCTAACACCATCTGAGCCTGCCTCCTGAGACATATATTTTGAATGTGTACGCTATCCATACATGTTATCCGGGGATACGGTACCCTTTCTAACCTTTGTGCAATCACGTGCAATCCATACTGGGCCTAACACCGTCTGAGCCTGCCTCCTGAGACATATATTTTGAATGTGTACGCTATCCATACATGTTATCTGGGGATATGGTACCCTTTCTAACCTTTGTGCAATCACGTGCAATCCATACTGGGCCTGACACCGTCTGAGCCTGCCTCCTGAGACATATATTTTGAATGTGTACGCTATCCATACATGTTATCTGGGGAAACGGTACCCTTTCTAACCTTTGTGCAATCACGTGCAATCCATACTGGGCCTAACACCGTCTGAGCCTGCCTCCTGAGACATATATTTTGAATGTGTACGCTATCCATACATGTTATCTGGGGATACGGTACCCTTTCTAACCTTTGTGCAATCACGTGCAATCCATACTGGGCCTAACACCGTCTGAGCCTGCCTCCTGAGACATTTATTTTGAATGTGTACGCTATCCATACATGTTATCCGGGGATACGGTACCCTTTCTAACGTTTGTGCAATCCCGTGCAATCCATACTGGGCCTAACACCGTCTGAGCCTGCCTCCTGAGACATATATTTTGAATGTGTACGCTATCCATACATGTTATCCGGGGATACGGTACCCTTTCTAACCTTTGTGCAATCACGTTCAATCCATACTGGGCCTAACACCGTCTGAGCCTGCCTCCTGAGACATATATTTTGAATGTGTACGCTATCCATACATGTTATCTGGGGATACGGTACCCTTTCTAACCTTTGTGCAATCACGTGCAATCCATACTGGGCCTAACACCGTCTGAGAATGATAGATGGGGCCCACCATACACTGGAACATTCCAAAGGTGGACATCAGACACTGGAGCAGCATTTACAGGGCCCATTATACACTAGAGCATTAGAAATGGGGCCCATTATGTTTGGAGCATTATTTGGGCCCATAAGACAGTAGAGCTTCATCCATGGGGACCAACATATGCTGTAGCATTATGTGGAGCTCATCATATACTGTTTCAAACATTATATGGGACCAATGATTCTGTATGGAGAAATAGATGGGCCTCGTCATGAGATGTAAAAAGTGAGGTATTTTTCATTGTACTATACCGCTATTTCTCTGCCGTATCGGAGCATGATGAGTTGTGGTATGTGTTAAAGGGACGCTCTTTCGCCCAAGGCACATGAAAACCTGGAGCCAGCCCTCCCCCCCCACAGTCTGTAGCCAAATAACCCCCATTTTTCAGTGCGTAACTTGTATTATGAAGTTAATTAAGGTTGACAAGCTTAAGTAAGAAGAATTGATGCTTTTGGCATTCAAATGGGCACTGTTGGTGTGTTTCCTGTCCTCCTCTCACTGCCGACTTTTATTCCCCATTGACTTACATTGGGTTTCGTGTTTCGGGACGACCCCGACTTTTCCCTATAATCGGACGATCTTGCTCGACCCGACTTTTGGAAAAGTCGGGTTTCACGAAACGAAACGCGACCCTAAAAAACCAAAAGTCGCTCAACTCTAGTGATCATGTCAGATGCGTCACAGAATTTTATACCATTGGGCAGTAAAAAAAACATTAATTAACATTTTTACCACCAAGATTTTGTGTTAGCCCAAAATTTCAAAGAAATGGGTAAAAATGGCATGAAAAATTTGTCCCACAATTTCTGCTGAATGTAGAAATACCCCATATGTGACTGTACAGTACTGCTTAGCAACGCAGCGAGACTCAGAGGGATAGAGCACTTTTTGCCTCCTGGAATACAGATCTTCCTAGAATAGTTTGTGGATTCCATATACAGATTAGGCTAGTTTCACACTAGCGTTTAAACGACGCGCGCACGGCGCCGCTAAGCCACGCCCCCTGCCGGCTCCCTGCCCGCCCCTTCCTGTCAGCGCCTCCTCCGAGCGCACAGGGCTGCATGCGTTATGCGCACCCTATCTTTAGCATAGGGTGCGCAGGCCGTGCGCAACTATGAATGTAGCGTGCGCTGCGCATTTTTGAATGTGCGCCGTGCGCGCCAAAATGCAACATGCTGCGTTCGGCGCGCACGGCGCACCTCCAAAAATGCACAGCGCACGCTACATTCATAGTTGCGCATGGCCTGCGCACCCTATGCTAAAGATAGGGTGCGCATAACGCATGCAGCCCTGTGCGCTCGGAGGAGGCGCTGACAGGAAGGGGTGGGCAGGGAGCCGGCAGGGGGCGTGGCTTAGCGGCGCCGTGCGCGCGTCGTTTAAACGCTAGTGTGAAACTAGCCTTACCTAAGTGTGAGAAATGCAGAATTCCCCATTAAGTGACCTCAGTTTGGAAATTATATCCCTTTGAGAATTTATCTACAAATGCAGGTGATGATTTTGACACCATGGTTGTTTTCCAGAAACAAGCAGTAGTCGATGTTGCTGAGTGAAAATTGCAAACTGCCATTGTATTGGCCAGTATGTTGAAATGACCAATATGTTGTAGTGACCAGTACTTTATGACCTGCTCATGCTTCTGGAGACATGTACCTGTAAATTAGGCAGGCTCTCATCACTACAGATATGTCAAATATGTGGGGGGCTAATGGTTTAGACACACTGGGGCTCAGAAGGAAGAGGGCATTTTGATTTGAGAGCCCAGAATTTTCTGAATTTCTTTTGAAGAGCAAGGAGCCATTTCGCTATTCCAGAGCGTTTATGCTACCAGTAACATGGAATCCCCCTATATTTCCATTGACAGATGATGGACCTGAATGGGGACCTGTTTTTTTGTGGATTGTGTTGAAGCTTTTATTGGGAACATTTTACATAATATTTAGGATCACATTTATCAGGCACTCTACGCTGAGCACTTACTTTGTGACGTGCCAGATGAAACCCCTGATGGATTAATTCAATATAACGAGGCCGGAGAGTTACTCTGGACTCCATCTCGCCTCTGTTCAGTGGTGTCCTTCTTTTCAGAGGTGCACAATACTATGGATGACCGCGTATTTATACTCCCCTAAAAAGACCGACACCACCGGATCACAGGTCCTATGGTGTCCACAGTTCCTCCATCCACCTCATTATATGGAATCTTCTGCTGTAGGTTCTGACATTTACATGAAAACCCCGGTGTAAGCGCTTAGCGTAGATCGCAGGATAAATGTGAGCTGAGCCTTACTGCAATCTTTGAACAAATCAACACCAGGTGGAGAATTGGTTTTAATTATTTTTATACGCCGTTCTTGTGCGGTATGTAAGTGATTTCGCAACTTTATTCTTCGAATTGGTGCAATTACAGCAATACCAGATTTATATCAGGTTTTTTGTTTGGCTGCTGTCACACACTAAAAGACTCTTTTTTATTGCAAAAACTATTTTTTGCAATGCCATATTTACACTGCTGTAATTTTTCCATATTTTGACTGACAGTCATGTGACAGCTTCTTTTTTTTGCCGGACAAGTTGACATTTTTATTGGTACCATTTTCGGGCACATGACATTTTTTGATCGCATTCTATTCTGATTTTTGGGAGGTAGATTGAATAAAAACCAGCAATTCAAGAATTTTTTTTGTTTGCTTTTTTTATACTGTTTTGCGCATGGTAACATTGATAAGGCAGCTTTATTCTTCGGGTCAGTACGATTGCAGTGATACCACATTAATTTTTAATTTTTTCTATGCTTTGGCGCTTTTTCACAATACAAACTATTTTTTAGAAAAAAATATTTTTGCATTGCTTTATTCTGAGAGCTATAACTTTGGTATTTTTCTGCTTATAGGGGTTTGTTTTCTGCTGGGCAAGATGGTGTTTTCATTGGTACCATTTTTATTCACATTCGTCTTTTTATTGCGTTTTATTGCACTTTTTGTTCAGCGGTATAATAGTAAAGCATAGTTTTCATTGGTTCGGTTTTTTTAAGGTGCACACTGAAGGGGTTAACTAATAACCCATTTAAAAGTTGCTGTTTATGATTTGATGATGGGTTAATTAATGGTCTTGAATTTCAAATATTCTGTGTCTCCCCCACTCCTTTCTATACAATAAAAATGAAATATTTTGCCTAGTGAAGACCACTTTAAAGCAAAGGGTCCAGGAGCCGAGCTGGCATGTTTGACATCTCTTCCAGGAGACCCCCCAGTGGTTCTGAGTTCCTGCAATAAGAGTAGGCAAATGTTATATCCTTTGTGTGAAGTCAGTCATTTGGATGCAGCCTTAACTAATTTACTGATGTTACAGTTCACCTTACAATTATATACTTCCTTCACACCATCCCCCAAGACATGGCGTATCCAATCAGGTGGTCTCTATCTCTGTTGACCCACCTTGCTATGTGTCAGAAAACCTTAAAACATAGCTTAGGAGTATTATGCTAAATATTCATAATCGGTGAAAAGACTCCAATGTTGTAACCGCTATGGTGAAATTTTGAAGATCACTCTGCAAAATACAAGTCTGAAAATAAAAAATCATCAGCAAAATATGGGGCACATTCTAGCAGATTTGCTGTCAACGTTTATGGATTTATACAAAACTATGCCATGTCTAAATGTTCCCTAAAAAAATAAAAAGTCACATATAGGCTAAAGTTCTATAGAGGTTTCCACCTTGCCATAGAAATTAAATACATTATTGGGAAAGGCTAGCAAAACTCTTGACAGGCTGCAACTCTCAGTCATTTATCTCAGAATTGAAGACAAGTCACATCTGTAAAATATTGCTTCCTCATATTTCACTAGTTATTTTGTTATTCTATTGTAAATAATAACTAACTGAATTCTTGTAAATATTTTCTTGAATTCTAGAGTATTTTGAGAAGTAGTTTAGGTTGGCCATATACACATCACTCCAAGATTGATCCGCTATCTACTGATTTAGAAAAGATTATAGTGCAAAGAAGAACTGAGAATGTCAAATTTCACCATGCTATGAAAGCAGTGTACTGAAAAATATGTCTTCAATATATACTACACCCTGAGGATATTTGAGAGCTGTCAAATGTATATTGTAGAAAGCTGTAGAAAGTTCAAAAGTGTTAAACTTTATACTCAACATTTGGGAAGTTTTTCCTTCTGCAGCTCTTCGGAGTTAAAAAGAAAGTGAAAGAAAATATGGGTGGAAAATGAATAATTCTAGAAATTAGAGGAAACCACAAAGAGAATAGCAAGTATTCAAATGACAGAAACCTAAAAGGTGATGAAAAGAATCTAAAGTATATTGAGGATTTTAATAAAGAAATCCACAAACTGAATCCTGTGTATAAAGTTGGCCAGCGCCTTGACAGATAGATGGATGATGAAGTCATAAAACATAAAGTAATAGGTAATTTTAGTGTTGTAGCCAAACTCAGAGCTGCAGTAAATGGAAAACTGCACACTAGAGTATTACCTGTAGAGCATGAGAACAATGGCAATATATTTTAATGATTGAACAACTTGCTCAGGTCAAACAGCCAACTGAAAAACAATAAGAAACAATTTAGACAATAAATATTATTAAATAATTTTAAGATGTTCAAAATATAACAAAGATACAGACATTGACATTTATACGTCAATTAAAAATAAACACAAAATGGCAAAAACATCTGTCCATAAACCTTACAGTTTGTAAGATCTGCTTTTTATCACTAGGTACAAATTCAAAGAAGGACATTTAAAGAACATTAGTTTCTACTATAACAAGTATATAAAAGCAAAATTTTGACACAGGACCATCTCTAAAGAGGACCTATAACTAGCGTTGAGCGAAACGGGTCAGTCAAATTAAAAAATAGCCGACTTTTGCTAAAGTCGGGTTTCGCCGATCGAAACCCGACCATAGTGTGAAGTCGGCTATGAGGTCGCCGATCAGAGCGCCAAAGTCGCGTTTCAAATAATTCTTCCAGCGCCTTTTCTCAGCCAATGATGGAGGACGCACACTGTGGGCAGCGCAATGACATGGGCAGCGGCCACCACTATCTTAGAGAAGGGCTTTGAAGTGATTGGCTGGCTTTGTGTGGCGTCACAGTGGGTATAAAAGGCTGTGCCTGCTGACCGCCATCTTACTTCTGCCGATCTTAGCATAGGGAGAGGTTGATGCTGCTGATTCTGAATATGGGAGAGCGTTAGGCAGGGAAGAAGAAAAAAAAACTGCTTCTGCTGATAGCGCTTTTCACCGTACAGTTAGTGTGCAGTGAAAGGGGAGGATTTTTGCTTTTGTGCAGCAGCGCTGTTGGTGATTAGGCTGCCTTTTAAGGCTAGCTGCATTGCTGTGTGCACACTGCTGTTCAAACTGCTTTTTTAAAAGCACTTCAACTTTTATTATTTTGTCCTGGTGAGTTACTGAGCGTTCATTTTTTCACACACCGTATAGCGGTGTATGCTCCTCACACACTACCGTGTACTGGCGGCTGATATCACGGACAAATAGAAGATATCTGGGTGTGACTCTGGAAGAAAAAGCCGAGGAGTTTGTCCGTTTTTCCAGACCTACACCTTAGAGTGAGTGCTGTCTGCTTTTCAAACAGTTTTGCATATCTGCTGTTGATTACGGTCAAAACTAGACAGAGACAGCGTGTGTCAGTCCGAATACAAATAGATGGAGATTGACAATTTTCCATACAGACACCGTATAGCGTTGTACGCTCCTCACACACTACCGTGTACCGCCTCATATCACGGACAATTAGAAGCTATCTGTGTGTGACACTGGAAAAAAAAGCTGAGGAGTTTTTCCAGACCTACACCACAGAGTGAGTGCTGTCTGCTTTTCAAACAGTTTCGTATATCTGCAGTTTGATTATGGTCAAAACTAGACAGGGACAGCGTGTGTCAATCCCTATGCAAATAGATGGAGATTGACAATTTTCTATACAGACACAGTATAGCGGTGTACGCTCCTCACACACTACCGTGTACCGCCTTGTATTATGGACAAATAGAAGCTATCTGTGTGTGACTCTGGAAAAAAAGCCGAGGAGTTTTTCTGTTTTTCCAGACCTACACCTTAGAGTGAGTGCTGTCCGCTTTTCAAACAGTTTTGTATATCTGCTGTTTGATTACGGTCAAAACTAGACAGAGACAGCGTGTGTCAGTCCGTATACAAATAGACGGAGATTGACAATTTTCCATACAGACACCGTATAGCGGTGTACGCTCCTCACACACTACCGTGTATTCCAGCTGGTATCACGGACAAATAGAAGTTATCTGGGTGTGACTCTGGAAGAAAAAGCTGAGGAGTTTGTCCATTTTTCCAGGCCTACATCTTAGTGTTGTGTCCGTTTTTCAAACAGTTTCATATATCTGCTGTTTGATTACAGTCAAAACTAAACAGAGACAGCGTGTGTCAGTCCATATACAAATACACGGAGCTTGACAATTTTCCATACTGACACCGTCTAGCGGTGTACGCTCCTCACACACTACCGTGTACCGGCTGGTATCATGGACAAATAGAAGCTATCTGTGTGTGACTCTGGAAAAAAAAAGCCTAGGAGTTTTTCTGTTTTTCCAGACCTACACCCTAGAGTGAGTGCTGTCCGCTTTTCAAACAGTTTCGTATTTCTGCTGTTTGATTACGGTCAAAACTAGACAGCGACAGTGTTAGGAATGGCGGAATGCACTAAATAAAAATAATAATAAAGTGCGTTCGCCGCTCGGGGTCCACCGTGCAATAGATGATATAACCACTGCTAAGTGGTGGCAGGAGCAATATGGCAGAAATGCACACAGGGTTAAACTTCACCCAGATGCGCAGAGCAATCTCAGTTAAACTCACAGAGATGCCAAAAGTACAAACACAAATGGCTGAGCCTGTTGTAGTCACAGTACTCAGTAAAAAACGCACACACAGTATAAGGTCACAGGAGTAGCCCAAGACAGCGGCACTACATCCGTCTAGACCTACCGTGTGCGCGGCATTGCAACTGCGAATGCAAAGGAGGCTGCTACTGCAGCGCAGCATGGGCACTGCCGCTAAACGACAAAGGCAAGGCGCAAGCGCAATGTCGGACTCTAACAGCTGTGGAAGCAGAGGAGCACTGGCGCTGTTTCTAACTCAGTCCCTATCCACATGAGGAATATCAGAAGGAAGGGGTTTCAAATGAGTCAGTTACCAGAATCATGCATCCGTCTTCACACACACAGCAGCAAGTAAGTCTATACTAGCGCATGGCGGAACAGCCATGCGCGCCTTTTATAGCAGCCGGGACCTTCTGCATGCTTCCAGATCTCTGAGATGGACCAATGAGAACTGGAGCGGGACCTGAGCTCATGACTCCCCATCTCCAATGGGAGATCTTCCCATGAGCATGCCCAGTAAGAGGACAGAAGGACTTAGCCTTAGGAGAGATTTGCTGCAAGGCCATTTCCTCTGCAATCTCCTCTGCAGTGGATAAATAGGAGGAGATAGCAGAATGTGAGGATCTGGATCCCTGCTGAGTAAACGCAGAAATCCGACTCCTAACAGACAGCGTGTGTCAGTCCCTATACAAATAGATGGAGATTGACAATTTTCAATACACACACCGTATAGAGCTGTCTGATTCTCAAACAGTATTGTATATCTACCGTTCGCATTACAGTCACATCTATACAGAGTCAGCATGTGTGTGTGACACTCCGTAAATACATATATGGAGATTGTTAGTTACACAAAAAACGTATACAGCTTCTGATACAGTTCCTCATGTCTGCTTGTTGGATTAAGGTCCAATACATACTGTGAGAGCGTCTGTGACTAACAAAATATATACGTAGATTTAATTTTTTTAATACAACCTACACAGCTGGATGCTCCTCATACAGTACCATCTCTCTGCTAGTATTTTTTGTACATTTTCCCAAACATGAGGAATTATGGTGGAAGAGTCCGCGGACGTGGCAAGGGGGCGCAGCTGATACTGATGGTGGTGGTGCATCGTCTGGTTCTGGCAAAAGCATAATAGCAGCTAAGGCAGGAGGTGTTGAGCCTGCGTCATCCTCTGGCCCAAGAAGGCCTGTAAGGTTGCCTTTTCTTGGAGTAGGAAAACGGCTTTTAAAGCCGGAGCATCAGGAACAGGTTTTGGCATACATTGCTGAAACAGCCAACAGTTCTATTGCCTCCTCTTCTGAACGTTCGAAACCTGCAAGCATGGAGTCATCAATGCAGGGTTCTGGTCAGGAAAAACACCTTTCCTTGTGTCCTTCACCCCCACCAAAAGTTAAGGATGCGGCAGCCCACAATTCAGATTACTCTATGGAGCTCTTTTCACACACCATGCCTGGGTTATCCAGTCAAATCCAGAATTCCCCAGTCCAAGATGAATCTGACATGGAGTGCACTGACGCACAGCCACTGCTAGATGATTCTGCTGGTACATCGACCCAGAGCACTACATTGCCCTCGCAGTCTATTGAGCCAGAATCTGACCCTGATGAAACTCAGGTGCCCCTTCCCGCATACTATACCACCTTACACGATGATACAGAGGAAGGTAAAGAGGAAGGTGCAGATGACTTTGAAGAGGAGGTGATGAATGACCCAGTTCTTGATCCGGATTCCCATCCATTGGGGGAGGAGGGTGGCGCTGGCAATAGTTCAGATAAGGAGAAGGATCCGCAGCAGTCATTGACATCGCAGCAGCGGTTATCTGGCAGGCCTTTAGCTGTCCAAAAATGTGGACCAAAAACTAAAAGAGTTGCAGGACAGCTTGGCCAGACGGTCAACTTAGCACAGCGTGCAAGGCCAGAAAATGTATACCATAGTAGGAAGAGTGCAGTGTGGCACTTCTTTGTCCAAAATCCTACTGATGAGGCCAAGGTTACCTGTAAGAAGTGCGGAAGGACCTTTCGCCAAGGTAAACAACTCAGAAATTTGAATACCAGTTGCATGCTTAGACATTTAATCAACATGCACTTGCAAGCATGGACGGACTACAAAACCTCAGGTAGCACGTGTGCACCTGCTCCGACTGAAGGTAGCCAGCAACGCTCCATTGCTTCCCCCACTGTAAGGCCACCACCACCGTTAAGCACACCACCAGCACTAAATGTGGAGGTGTTGTCACAAGGCCAAAGCACTCAGGGAATCACAATTGTTTTGCCACACAACACTGTTATGAATGAGTCACCGTAGGAGGCAAAAACAGAAATACTAGCTAAGTCCAGAAAACCAGAGAAGTTGGCAGCTATCGGATTGCAGACCCCTGAACCTAACAACAACTGGCAGTAGCCGTGGGGGGTTCCTACGGTGCCCTAGACCCCTCGATCACAGCCAGAGAACTACATAGCCTAAAGACTGAAAGGGAAATCTAAACTGCCCCAGAGCAGACCCCAAAGCAATAGGCAGCCCCCAACATATAATGACGGTGAAGCAAGATGAAAAAACACTCACACAGATAGAAAAATAGGCTGAGCAAATGATGGGGCCAAAGCTAACTAAATAGGACAAGATAGAAGCTGCTGTCTGCAATCCGCCAAAACCCTCTCAAAACAAGAGTCAACAGACTGATCGGAAAAAAGCCCTGAAGACGCTAGGCTTCAAAAAGACTATATCAGTACTCAGGTATTTTCTGAAGACAGAGCAAAAAGGAATTCAGCTCACCCAGCAGGGAAAGGCGGAAATCCAGAAAAACAAGGCAAAACAAAACCAAAACACAAATGCAAAAAGCAGAGCAGAAAACTTTGCTTTTGAGGAGCAGAAATCAGACTGGTCTCCAAGAATCCCTCAGAGAAATCACCCGCAAGGCAGAAGGGCGTCGGCTGCCTTATATCCAGTCAGCAATTCCAGTCACCCAGTCATCATCATTCTGCTCAGGTGCTTTGTAATCCAGCCTCACTACCTTCCTTCACCAGAAGAGGGAGTTCATCAGACCTCAATGGTGAAGGGGAAAATGAACTCACAACACAACACTGAATCTAGGCCATCACCACCAATACCATCACCAACCCCCTCTCACTCCGTCCGGTCGACCGCTACTTCCCCCATATGCAGCTCTCCAGTCCAGCTCACCCTACCAGACACTCTGAGTAGGACAAGAAAGTACTCATCCTCTCATCCGCGTACACTTTGTTTGAATGTCTACATTGCCAAACTAATCTCATTAGAAATGATGCCCTACTGTTTGGTTGAAAGTGAAGCTTTCCGCAGCCTCATGGACTACGCTGTCCCACACTATGACCTACCCATGGTACAATGGTTTACAGTATACTATATATACCTTGTATCTGGTGATACTGTACCCTTTTTCACCTTTCTATTTTATTGGGTAATCCATACTGAGCCTGGTAGTGTCTGTGTATGACTCATGAAATATATATGGAGATTTACTGTTATCCCTAGACTGTATATAGCTGTACGCTTCTGATACAGTACCATATATCTGCTGGTATTTTGGGTCAATTTTCTAAAACATGAGGAAGTATGGTGGGAGAGGATGCCGACGTGGGCATGGGGGGGCCACCTGGTACTGATGGTGGTAGTGATGCATCTGCTGGTAGTGCCAAAAACACAATAGCAGCTAAGGCAGGAGGTGTTGAGCCTGCGTCATGGTGTAGCTCTGGAAGGCTCCGTTTTCTGGGAGTAGGTAGACTGCTTTTAAAGCCAGCCATCAGTAACTGTTTTTGGCTTACATTGCTGTAACAGCCTCCAGCTCTAACGCCTCCTCTTCTGAAGTTTAAAAAAATGCAAGCACTGAGTCGTAAGTGCAGGCTTCTGGTCAGGAGCAACCACTTTCCTTGTGTCCTTCACCCACACCAAAAGTGAAGGATGCGGCAGCACACACTTCAGATTACTCCATGGAGCTCTTTTCACATACCATGCCTGGGTTAGTTAAAAATGGGGCCCATCATATACTGGAGCATTCCAAATGGGGGACATCAGACACTGGAGCAGCATTTACGGGGCCCTTTATACACTGGAGCATTACAAATGGAGCCCATTATATATTGAGCATTATTAGGGCCCATCATACACTGGAGGATCATCCATGAGGCTCATCATATACTGGAGCATTCCAAATGGTGGACATCAGACACTGGAGCAGCATTTATGGGGTACATGATACACTGGAGCATTAGAAATGGGGTCCATTATATATTGAGCATTTTTAGGGCCCATCATACACTGGAGCATCATCCATGAGGCCCATCATATACTGAAGCATTTCAGATTGGGGACATCAGACACTGGAGCAGCATTTACGGGGCCCATTATACACTGGAGCATTAGAAATGGAGCCCATTATATATGGAGCATTATTTGGGCCCATCATACACTGGAGCATGATCCAAGAGGCCCATCATATACTGGAGCATTCCAAATTGGGGACATCAGACAGTGGAGCAACATTTACAGGGCTCATTGTACACTGGAGCATTAGAAATGGGGTCCATTATATATTGAGTAGAGTTGAGCGACTTTTGGTTTTTTAGGGTCGAGTTTCGTTTCGTGAAACCCGACTTTTCCAAAAGTCGGGTCGAGCAAGATCGTCCGATTATAGGGAAAAGTTGGGGTCGTCCCGAAACACGAAACCCAATGTAAGTCAATGGGGAATAAAAGTCGGCAGTGAGAGGAGGACAGGAAACACACCTACAGTGCCCATTTGAATGCCAAAAGCATCAATTCTTCTTACTTAAGCTTTTCAACCTTAATTAACTTCATAATACAAGTTACGCACTGAAAAATGGGGGTTATTTGGCTAAAGTTGTGGGGGGGGCTGGCTCCAGGTTTTCATGTGCCCTGGGCAAAAGAGCGCCCCTTTAACACATACCAAAACTCATCATGCTCCGATACGGCAGAGAAATAGCGGTATAGTACAATGAAAAATACTTCACTTTTTACATCTCATGACGAGGCCCATCTATTTCTCCATACAGAATCATTGGTCCCATATAATGTTTGAAACAGTATATGATGAGCTCCACATAATGCTACAGTATATGTTGGTTCCCATGGATGAAGCTCCACTGTGTTATGGGCCCAAATAATGCTCCAAACATAATGGGCCCCATTTCTAATGCTCTAGTGTATAATGGGCCCTGTAAATGCTGCTCCAGTGTCTGATGTCCACCTTTGGAATGTTCCAGTGTATGGTGGGCCCCATCTATCATTCTCCAGAGTACAGTGCTCCCCAAAAATTGCTGTCCCAACATTGAAAACAATCAAATAAGTCTTCTCGCTAGGGAATCCCTGTACTAGTCTGGACTCCTCGTCGTCCCCATCTTCCATCTCACTGCACAGTATTTCAACCTTGCAAGTGCTGTGATCCTGAGCAAGCAGGGGGGGCCCACTCGTTGGCGACGGCACTGGCACAGGGCCTCTGATAGTACGGTGGTGTGTCTGATGGCGGGTGGGCCGAACCTGCACTTTCATCTGCAGCTTCCTCTTTGTCACCGTGTAAGATGGAACTGTATATGGGAAGGGTAACCTGAGTTTCATCAGGGTCAGATTCAGGCCGTGTAGTGTGCGAGGGGAATGTAGTGGTCTGGGTCAATGTACCAGGAGATTCATCGAGCAGTGGCTGGGCATCAGTGCACTTGTGTCGCCCCCAGGAGTATGGTCACCACAGTGGCATTACCTTCTTCCTAGGGAGTGTGATGTCATGCTTGGGAGCCACGAACGATCTCTCTAGCAGGTTAACTGATTGGGTGGCGTCATTCCCACGAGTCATGACCCTCCAAACAGCGTTCATGAAGGCAAAGTGTTTGTTTTACGTGGGCAGTGTGGTTGCATAGCTGAACCTTAAAGGAATGTCCAGAAGGGCACCACCAGGAGTGGAGCCTACGGTTAAATTCGACTCCACCTGGGAAACCTCAACCATGCCAGCTACAGAACAGATGCACACATTGCAAGCTTAATTCCGTTAACGAACGAGACTCCGTCATGCCCCGCGGTCCGAGTCCAGCTTACTAGAGGGACACGTGAGGTTCTGGCACATGAGATTGGCCAATAACTGGTGTGTCATGCCCTTACATGTCCGTGGCTGCATGTGCGCTACACTGAAAAGGCCAGCGTTTGTCGCTTAAAGGTGCAGATAACCCACTGAACAACGTTAGTGATGGGGATCACTGATTACAATTATTACCCGTGAACAACGATTTCCCAGTAAGTGCAGGTCAACCGCAGTTCCGGAATTAGGCCTAACCGTCATTCCTGAAAAAATGAAAAACTTACGTATGCAAACCACAGGTGCTGTAGCTTGCTTAACAGCTCGCCAGCCGTTCTCACGCCCAGTATGGATTACACGTGATTGCACAAAGGTGAGAAAGGGTACCGTATCCCCAGATAACATGTATGGATAGTGTACATATTCAAAATATATGTCTATACATCAGGAGGCAGGCTCAGACGGTGTTAGGCCCAGTATGGATTGCACGTGATTGCACAAAGGTGAGAAAGGGTACCGTATCCCCAGATAACATGTATGGATAGCGTACACATTCAAAATATATGTCTATACATCAGGAGGCAGGCTCAGACGGTGTTAGGCCCAGTATGGATTGCACGTGATTGCACAAAGGTTAGAAAGGGTACCGTATCCCCAGATAACATGTATGGATAGCGTACACATTCAAAATATATGTCTATACATCAGGAGGAAGGCTCAGACGGTGTTAGGCCCAGTATGGATTGCACGTGATTGCACAAAGGTTAGAAAGGGTACCGTATCCCCAGATAACATGTATGGATAGCGTACACATTCAAAATATATGTCTATACATCAGGAGGCAGGCTCAGACGGTGTTAGGCCCAGTATGGATTGCACGTGATTGCACAAAGGTTAGAAAGGGTACCGTATCCCCAGATAACATGTATGGATAGTGTACACATTCAAAATATATGTCTATACATCAGGAGGCAGGCTCAGACGGTGTTAGGCCCAGTATGGATTGCACGTGATTGCACAAAGGTTAGAAAGGGTACCGTATCCCCAGATAACATGTATGGATAGTGTACACATTCAAAATATATGTCTATACATCAGGAGGCAGGCTCAGACAGTGTTAGTTCCAGTATGGATTTCACGTGATTGCACAAAGGTTAGTAAGGGTACCGTATCCCCAGATAACATGTATGGATAGCGTACACATTCAAAATATATGTCTATACATCAGGAGACAGGCTCAGACGGTGTTAGGCCCAGTGTGGCTTGCACGTGATTGCACAAAGGTTAGAAAGGGTACCGTATCCCCAGATAACATGTATGGATAGCGTACACATTCAAAATATATGTCTATACATCAGGAGGCAGGCTCAGACGGTGTTAGGCCCAGTATGGATTGCACGTGATTGCACAAAGGTTAGAAAGGGTACCGTATCCCCAGATAACATGTATGGATAGCGTACACATTCAAAATATATGTCTATACATCAGGAGGCAGGCTCAGACGGTGTTAGGCCCAGTATGGATTGCACGTGATTGCACAAAGGTGAGAAAGGGTACTGTATCCCCAGATAACATGTATGGATAGCGTACACATTCAAAATATATGTCTATACATCAGGAGGCAGGCTCAAACGGTGTCAGGCACAGTATGGATTTGACGGCCCAGACTACACAGCGGAGGAGCAGGGAGAGGTAAAGATTGCAAATGCTGGGGCCCTGCCCAAGCAAGGGGGGCCCACTCGTGGGCGTCGGTACTGGCACTGGGCCCCTCATAGTACGGTGGTGTGTCTGACGGCGGGTGTGCACCACCACCGTCAGAGACACTTGATTGCACTATGAGGGACCCTGTGCCAGTGCCCGCGCCCAAGAGTCGGCCTGCCCACCTGTCCAGGGCAACAGCACTCGCACGGTGTCGTGCGCTAGGTGGTGACCCCGGCCATGGGGGGGGAGGCAGCACAGTTAGGGAGTTTTAGAAAGTGGCATATGTTGATGTTGGACATTCAGCTGATGCAAAAGGTGAAATAGGTCAAGTCCCAGGAAGAGGTGGACCAAAGCAAGCCATTTTCCTGTCACCCTATGTGTCATCAGGGGAAGGTGGGACAAAATCCTTGGAAACCCATGCATGATTCATTTTAATGAAGGTTAGATCATCCACATTTTGGGTTGACAGACGGGTCCTTTTTTCTGTCAGGATTGATCCAGCTGCACTGAAGACTCTTTCCGATAGCACACTTGCAGCTGGGCAAGCGAGCTCCTGTAAGGCATATTGTGCCAATTCAGGCCAGGTGTCCAGTTTAGCGGCCCAATAGTCAAAGGGGAATGACCTGTGTGGGAGAACATCGATATGGGAGGAAAAGTAGTTTGTAACCATAGTTGACAACTGCTGTCTCCTGTCACTTTCCATCGATGCAGTATTACCAGTTGTGTGAGCGGTACTTGAAAAATCAGTCCACAACATTGTCATGAAACCCCTGTCTCCAACGCCACTTCTGCTGTGTGCACCACGAACACCTCTGCCAAGCTGCCCCCGGCCCGTACGGCTCGTGTGAGAACCATCACCGCTGCTGTGTGCTGGGAATGCCTCAAGCAACCGACTTACCAGAGTTGCTTGTTTATTAGCCAATATTAGGTCAAGGTTCTCCTGTGGCATGATGTTTTGTAATTTGCCTTTATAGCGTGGATCCAGGATGCTGGCCAACCAGTAGTCGTCATCGTTCATCATTTTGGCAATGCGGGGGTCCCTTTTTAGGATCTGCAAGGCATAATCTGACATGTGGGCCAATGTTCCCGGTGTCAATGATGCACTGCGAGTGCTGGTTGGAGGAGCACTTTCTGGCAAATCCACATCCCTCCAGTCACGCACAAACCCTGTACCAGACCTTGCCACGCCAACATTTTCACTTGCCCCACGAGATGCATCCTCCTCCCCTAAGTAATCATCCCCATCATCCTCCTCCTCTTCTTCTTCCTCCACCTCGTCCAGGAGAGGTCCCTGAGCAGACAATGGCTGAATGTCATCAAGGACTCCCTCCTCCTCTTCCTCCTCATCAACATTGGCTGCAGAAGCCTGCTCCTTAAGGTGCGTCAAAGTTTGCATGAGCAGATGCATAAGTGGGATGCTCATGCTTAGGATGGCGTCGTCTGCGCTTACCAGCCGTGTGCATTCCTCAAAACACTGAAGGACTTTACAGAGGTCTTTCAGCTTCGACCACTGCACACCTGTCAACTCCATGTCTGCTCTCAAAGTGCCTGGCCGTGTATCCTCCCACAAATGCATTATGGCCTGCCTCTGCTCGCACAGCCGCTCCACCATGTGCAGGGTGGAGTTCCACCTTGTTGCAATGTCGATAATGAGGCGGTGGTTGGGAAGGTGGAGCAATCGCTGCAGCTTCTGCATACGAACGGAGTGTACAGGCGACCGGCGGATGTGCGCGCACAGTCTTCGCACCTTCTGGAGCAAGGCTGTTAACTCCGGATAATTTTTGAGGAAGCACTGCACCACCAGGTTCAAGGTCTGAGCCAAGCAAGGTATGTGGCTGAGTTTTGAAAGGGCTATGGCTGCCACAAAATTACGGCCGTTATCACTAACTACCTTGCCTGCCTCAAGATGTACACTGCCCAGCCATGACTCAGTTTGTCGCTGAAAGTACTTGGCCAGCACCTCGGCGGTGTGTCTGTCGCCCAAACACATCATCTGCAACACAGCCTGCTGATGCTTTCCACTAGCTGCTCGATAGGGGGACACATCGTGTGCAACAGTGGCAGCTGCAGATGGAGTGCTCGTACGACTGCGCTCTGTGGACGAGCTTTCGCTTCTGGAGGAGGAGGAGGAGGAGGGTCGAACGCCTACAGCCAACTGTTTCCTATACCGTGGGCTAGGCAGCACTGTCCCACCACCGCTGTCCCCTGTGGACCCTGCATCCACCACATTAACCCAGTGCGCAGTGATGGACACGTAACGGCCCAGGCCATGCCGACTGGACCATGCATCAGTTGTGAGGTGCACCTTTCCGCTCACTGACTGCTTGAGTGCATGGACAATGCGGTCTTTCACATGATGGTGGAGGGCTGGGATGGCTTTGCGAGAGAAGAAGTGGCGACTGGGTAGGTCATAGTGTGGTACTGCATAGGCCATGAGTTCGCGGAAAGCTGCGCTTTCCACCAACCGAAAGGGCATCATCTCAAAAGAGATTAGTTTGGCAATGTGGGTGTTCAAACACAGTGTACGCGGATGAGAGACTGAGTACTTTCTTGACCTACTCATAGTGTCTGGGAGGGTGAGCTGGACTTGAGAGCTGCATATGGTGGAAGTAGCGGTGGACAGGGCGGACTGAGAGAGGGTTGATGATGGTGATGGAGTTGTTGTTGTTTCTGATGGCCTAGAATCAGTCTTTCGTTGATATAACAGTGGGATTCCCTGACTGCTGTGGCATTGCAATGACACCTCAACATTTGCTGCTGTGCTAACCGGTGGGCTTACAGTGGGGGAAACAATGTAGCGTTGCTGACTACCTTCGTTGTGATCAGTTGCACATGTGGCACTTGAGGTTTGGTGTTGTGTCCACGCTTGCAAGTGCATGCTGGTTAAATGTCTAAGCATGCAACTGGTATTCAAATTTTTCAGATTTTTCCCTCGGCTAAAGGTCTTTGCGCACTTCTTACAGATAACCTTGGCCTGATCATGAGGATTTTGTTCAAAAAAGTGCCACACTGCACTCTTCCTACTTTGGCAGGCATTTTGCGGCCTAGCACGCTGTGATCTTTTGACCCTCTGGACAAGCTGTCCAGCAACTCTTTTGATGTTTGGAACCTGTATTTGGAGTGCTCCGGGCCTGCCAGATAACAGCTGTTGCGATGTTGATGTCTGCTGTGGATGCTCCTCATCTGAGCTATTGGAAGCAGCACCCTCTTCCCCCAATGGATGCCAATCTGGGTCAACAACTGGGTCATCCATCACCTCCTCTTCTATGTCATGTGCACCTTCCTCTGTGTCACCGTGTATGGTGGTATAGTGTGCGGGAAGGGGCACGTGAGTCTCATCAGGGTCAGAATCTGGCTCTGTACACTGCGAGGACAATGTAGTGCTCTGAGTGAATGTACCAGCAGAATCATCCATCAGCGGCTGTGCATCAGTGCACTCCATGTCAGATTCATCTTGGCCTGGGTAATTCACCATTTCACTTGATAATCCAGGCATGGTATGTGAAAACAGCTCCATGGAGTAATCAGTAGTATGGCCTGCGTCATCCTTCAATCTTGGTTGGGGTGAAGGACACAAGGAAAGGTGTGGTTCATGAACATGAGCCTCCAATGATGACTCAGTGCTTTTACTTTTTACAACTGAAGAAGAGGAGGCGATAGAGCTGGAGGCTGAGTCAGCAATGTAAGACAAAACTTTTTCCTGATGCTCTGGCTTTAAAAGCGGTTTGCCAACACCTAGAAAACTAAGCGTTCGAGGCCTTATGTAGCCAGACGATGACGCAGGCTCAACACCTCCTGCATTCGGTCCTATTTTGCTCTTGCCACTACCATCAGATCCACCACCAACACCATCATTACCAGCTGCCAACCCCCGCCCAATTCCAAGGCCTCTTCCACCAGCCTTCCTCATTTTTGGTAGAAATGTAGACAAAATCCAACAAACTATATGGTAATGTAAAACAAGGTACAAGGTGTCTATAGGACAGGGGAGATTTTGAATTTCTGCAGACACTTGTGGACACTGGACACTTTTGGATTGTGTGAGACCCACTGAGTATCTGAGCGCTCTGTCACAGGCTCGATGGCAGAGCTGTGACCAAAGTGACTAGAGGATAAGGGAGATTTTTATATTTCTGCACACACTTGTGGACACTGGACACTTATGGATTGTGTGAGGCCCACTGAGTATCTGAGCGCTCTGTCACAGGCTCGATGGCAGAGCTGTGACCAAAGTGACTAGAGGATAAGGGAGATTTTTAATTTCTGCACACACTTGTGGACACTGGACACTTATGGATTGTGTGAGGCCTACTGAGTATCTGAGCGCTCTGTCACAGGCTCGATGGCAGAGCTGTGACCAAAGTGATTAGAGGATAAGGGAGATTTTTAATTTCTGCACACACTTGTGGACACTGGACACTTATGGATTGTGTGAGGCCCACTGAGTATCTGAGCGCTCTGTCACAGGCTTGATGGCAGAGCTGTGACCAAAGTGACTAGAGGATAAGGGAGATTTTTAATTTCTGCACACACTTGTGGACACTGGACACTTATGGATTGTGTGAGGCCCACTGAGTATCTGAGCGCTCTGTCACAGGCTCGATGGCAGAGCTGTGACCAAAGTGACTAGAGGATAAGGGAGATTTTTAATTTCTCCACACACTTGTGGACACTGGACACTTATGGATTGTGTGAGGCCCACTGAGTATCTGAGCGCTCTGTCACAGGCTCGATGGCAGAGCTGTGACCAAAGTGACTAGAGGATAAGGGAGATTTTTAATTTCTGCACACACTTGTGGACACTGGACACTTATGGATTGTGTGAGGCCCACTGAGTATCTGAGCGCTCTGTCACAGGCTCGATGGCAGAGCTGTGACCAAAGTGAATAGAGGATAAGGGAGATTTTTAATTTCTGCACACACTTGTGGACACTGGACACTTATGGATTGTGTGAGGCCCACTGAGTATCTGAGCACTCTGTCACAGGCTCGATGGCAGAGCTGTGACCAAAGTGACTAGAGGATAAGGGAGATTTTTAATTTCTGCACACACTTGTGGACACTGGACACTTATGGATTGTGTGAGGCCCACTGAGTATCTGAGCGCTCTGTCACAGGCTCGATGGCAGAGCTGTGACCAAAGTGACTAGAGGATAAGGGAGATTTTTATATTTCTGCACACACTTGTGGACACTGGACACTTATGGATTGTGTGAGGCCCACTGAGTATCTGAGCGCTCTGTCACAGACTCGATGGCAGAGCTGTGACCAAAGTGACTAGAGGATAAGGGAGATTTTTAATTTCTGCACACACTTGTGGACACTGGACACTTATGGATTGTGTGAGGCCCACTGAGTATCTGAGCGCTCTGTCACAGGCTCGATGGCAGAGCTGTGACCAAAGTGACTAGAGGATAAGGGAGATTTTTAATTTCTGCACACACTTGTGGACACTGGACACTTATGGATTGTATGAGGCCCACTGAATATCTGAGCGCTATGTCACAGGCAGAAATTGGCTAGTGTATCACAAACTACAAGGTGTATGTAGAATTGGGCAGAATTGGAATCTCCCTAGAGTGCAGGTCTGTAAGAACGGAACATGTCCTCGACTTATTCTCACAGAGTGACTCACTGATAGCTTCACTGTGGCTGTGATAACAGCCGTTACACGGTACTGTGTGAGGAGCGTACACCGCTGTATGGTGTGAAAAAATGCACGCTCAGTACCTCAGCAGGACAAAAAAAAAATTGTGATTGCTTTTAAAAAAGCAGTTTGCGGAGCAGTGGGTAAACAGCAATGCAGGAATGTCAGGAAGCCTTAGAAGGCAGCCCAACAACCAACACCACTGATACACCACTATATAGCCTCCCCTTGCACTGCACAGTGACTGGTGTGTTGTACAGGCAAAATCGCTAGCAGCAGAAGCAGTTTTTTTTTCTTCTTCTCAGCAGGACAAAAAAAAAAATTGTGATTGCTTTTAAAAAAGCAGTTTGCGGAGCAGTGGGTAAACAGCAATGCAGGAATGTCAGGAAGCCTTAGAAGGCAGCCCAACAACCAACACCACTGATACACCACTATATAGCCTCCCCTTGCACTGCACAGTGACTGGTGTGTTGTACAGGCAAAATCGCTAGCAGCAGAAGCAGTTTTTTTTTCTTCTTCTCAGCAGGACAAAAAAAAAAATTGGGATTGCTTTTCAAAAAGCAGTTTGCGGAGCAGTGGGTAAACAGCAATGCAGGAATGTCAGGAAGCCTTAGAAGGCAGCCCAACAACCAACACCACTGATACACCACTATATAGCCTCCCCTTGCACTGCACAGTGACTGGTGTGTTGTACAGGCAAAATCGCTAGCAGCAGAAGCAATTTTTGGTGTCTTCTTCCCTGCCTAACGCTCTCCCTACAAAATCAGCAGCAGCAGCTCTCCCTATTCTGAGATCAGCATGAGTAACATGGCGGTCGGCGTGCACGCCCTTTTATACCCCCTGTGACGCCCCCCAAAGCAAGCCAATCACTTGCATGCCCTTCTGAAAGATGGTGGTGACCCGTGCCTATGTCATCACGTTGCCCACAGTGTCCGTGGATCCTGATTGGCTGAAAAAGAGCGCAAAACAAACTTTTGAAACGCGACTTTGGCGCGTAAGTCGCCGACCTCGTGGCCGACCTCATCCTAGGGTCGGGTTTCGTTTCATGAAACCCGACTTTGCCAAAAGTCGGCGACTTTTGAATTTTTTCGACCCGTTTCGCTCAACTCTAATATTGAGCATTATTAGGGCCCATCATACACTGGAGCATCATCCATGAGGCCCATCATATACTGAAGCATTATGTGGAGCACATCATATACTGTATGGAACATTATATGTGACCAATTATTCTGTATGGAGAAATATTTGTGGCTCATTATTCTGTATGGTGCACAATGTGGTGGCCATAATACTGTATGGAGTAATATAATGTCTTTTTTTGAGCTATTGTACAATTTAAAATAGATCAGTCATGTCTAGAGATGAGCGACTTTGCCTTTTTTCTGGTCAATTCGGGTTACATGAAACCCGACTTTCTCAAAAGTCGGGTCGAACGAAATCGGCCGATTATCGTGAAAGTCGAAGGCCGACTGAAACACGAAACCCAACGCAAGTCAATGGGGAACCAAGGTCGGCAGGGAGTGGAGGACAGGAAATTCACCTACAGTGCCCATTTTAATGCCAAAAACATCAATTCTTATTACTTAAGCTTGTCAACCTTAATTTACTTTATAATAATAGTTAGGCATTGAAAACTGGTGGCTATTTGGCTAAAGTTGTGGGGGGGTAGGGCTGGCTCCAGATTTTCGTGGGCCCAGGGCCAAAGAGTGTCAATGGGCTCTTTTAACACATGCCACAATTCGTGATCCTCTGATACGGCAGAGAAATAGCGGTATAGTACAACAAAAATACTTCACTTCTTACATCTCATGTCTGATATCCATTTTAAATTCTCCAATAGCTTCAAAATCGGACAGGATAGTACTCCATACAGTATTATGGCCATTGCATAGTGCGCTATACAGAGTAATGAGGCCCATATATTTCTCTATACAGAATCATTGGTCCCATATAATGTTTGAAACAGTATATGATGAGCTCCACATAATGCTACAGTATATGTTGGTCCCCATGGATGAAGCTCCACTGTGTTATGGGCCCAAATAATGCTCCATACATAATGGGCCCCATTTCTAATGCTCCAGTGCATAATGGGCCCTGTAAATGCTGTTCCAGTGTCTGATGTCCACCTTTAGAATGATCCAGTGTATGGTAGGCCTTATATATCATTCTCCAAAGTATAGTGCTCCCCAAAAATAGCTGTCCCAACATTGAAAACAATTAAATAAGTCTCCTCGCTAGGGATTCCCTGTACTAGTCTGGACTCTTCGTCATCCCCATCTTCCATCTCACTGCACTTGGACTGTTTAGGCAGAGGGCGTACAGATGTGATGTCATCGCACTCTCTGACCAGAATGTCACTGTCGGGAAACGCGGAAGACGTCACGGCGGTGGAGCAGGGAGAGGTAAGTATTTCAACTTTGCATGTGCTGTGATCCTGAGCAAGCAGGGGGGGCCCACTCATTGGCGACGGCACTGGCACAGGGCCCCTCATAGTACGCCGGTGTGTCTGACGGCGAGTGTGCACCCCCACCGTCAGAGACACTTGATTCTACTATGAATATGATTAAATTAGCGGCGCAGACATATACACTCACTGGCCACTTTATTAGGTACACCATGCTAGTAACGGGTTGGACCCCCTTTTGCCTTCAGAACTGCCTCAATTCTTCGTGGCAGAGATTCAACAAGGTGCTGGAAGCATTCCTCAGAGATTTTGGACCATATTGACATGATGGCATCACACAGTTGGCGCAGATTTGTCGGCTGCACATCCCTGATGCGAATCTCCCGTTCCACCACATCCCAAAGATGCTCTATTGGATTGAGATCTGGTGACTGAGGAGGCCATTTGAGTACAGTGAACTCATTGTCATGTTCAAGAAACCAATCTGAGATGATTCGAGCTTTATGACATGGCGCATTATCCTGCTGAAAGTAGCCATCAGATGCCTGTTCTTAGCTGAGAGGAGTGGTACCCAGTGTGGTCTTCTGCTGCTGTAGCCCATCTGCCTCAAAGTTCGACGCACTGTGCGTTCAGAGATGCTCTTCTGCCTACCTTGGTTGTAACGGGTGGCAATTTGAGTCACTGTTGCCTTTCTATCAGCTCGAACCAGTATGCCCATTCTCCTCTGACCTCTGGCATCAACAAGGCATTTCCGGCCACAGAACTGCCGCTCACTGGATTTTTTTTCTTTTTCGGACCATTCTCTGTAAACCCTAGAGATGGTTGTGCGTGAAAATCCCAGTAGATCAGCAGTTTCTGAAATACTCAGACCAGCCCTTCTGGCACAAACAATCATGCCACGTTCAAAGGCACTCAAATCACCTTTCTTCCCCATACTGATGCTCGGTTTGAACAGGAGATTGTCTTGACCATGTCTACATGCCTAAATGCACTGAGTTGCCGCCATGTGATTGGCTGATTAGAAATTAAGTCTTAACACACAGTTGGACAGGTGTACCTAATAAAGTGGCCAGTGAGTGTATATGTTAAATCAGCTGCAAGTATCAAAACACCCCTTACCACAATGGGGTGAAAAAAACAAAAATGAGGAATAATAGTAATGTACACTCGCGCTTAGATTCAATCAAAACAAAACATTGCGAGAATTTTATCAAAAAGCATACCTTATATTGGCTTATTGAAGGATATTCGATACTGGATGAAGACGAATACGACTTTTGGAAAAAACCTGTTGTAACCAACTAAAATTCTGAATTGAAAAGAGGGAGGTTATTCTAGGGCTATATATAGGTGCACTCAATAAACAATGATAGAATCAAAAAATATAAATTTTATTTATATATATATATATATATATATATAAAATGTACTTTCCTTTTAACATACGATGGTATTAATTATCAATAATTCACCATATGTGCCCGAACTGTTATAATATTACAGTGAATCCCCAATTTACTATAAATAAATGTTATCGCACTGATGCAATATAAAATAGCAGTTCTAAATATTAATGTCTAGCGCTACAAACTACCAAATACGAGCGCTACAGACTGCTGACCAAAGTGCCATAAGTACTAAAACCATGTACTGATAAAGTCCAGAAACTTTGTGGAAAAAGCACCTTGTTCCAATCAGAGAGCAAAGGCTGTTAGTGCTGTGAGTACTAATATCATACAGCAATATAGGCAGGTAAAGTCCGGTACCTTTATGGAAGAGGCGCCTTGTTCAGATCTGCTTATTAAACAAGCGGCTGCTCCTGGAGCTATGTCCCGGCCGGAGAACGGCTCCCTGGGTGGGCCGCTAAAGCACACGGAGATCGCGATGTGCATGGTGAATGTTGGCAGGTTCTCTGAGCAACCAGGACCTGCGTGACATCTTCAGGTCACGTGACCTGTAGAGTTTCCATGATGAACAGCAAAAAAATTTAAAAAAATACAATATGCAGAAAGAGCCAATAGTCCTAGTCCCTACGCGTTTTGGAATTCTTGCAGATTCCTTCATCGGGGGTGGCTCCTCCCGCATGTGTGATTCCTTTATAGTATGGGCTCCTTAACTCTTTCTTATCTCAATCAAAGGCAAATAGCTCGATCTCATTATTCTGTCCTTTTGGTTTAAGAGTATTCAATTCAAAAATCCATCTTGATTCTTCTTTGGACATTTGTTTAATAAAGCTGCCTTTTCACCAATCTTTTTTAACTATTTTAATGCCTGTTACTTTTACGTCTTTGATGGATCCCTTATGACACTTCTTAAACTGTCTAGATAAAGGGTGGTTGTCAGCATTGTTTCTGATATTTCTCAAATGTTCCCCAATTCTTCTACATAGGGGGCGTATAGTTCGCCCCACATATTTTTTATGACACGGACACTCAATAACATAAATCACTCCTGTGGTATTACATGTTATAAAATCTTGTATTTCAAACTGTACTCCACACTGTGAAGTAACAGATTTCTGTCTTACAGGATGCAGCAATTTACATACTTGGCATTTATGACATGGATAAAAACCTTTTATTTGTGTTCTAAAAAGGCCATTCCTATTATTTTGATATTTAGGATTTCTTAATGTGGGTGCTATGATGTTCCCCAAATTATTTGCCTTACGAAAGATGAATTGTGGATATTTGGTTAATTTATCTCCAATGATTTTATCCTCTTTCAGAAGTTCCCAGTGTTTATTTACTATTTTTTTTTAAAAATGGATATTTGAATTATACTGGGTAATAATAGGAACAGCTATTGTGTTTGGGTTATCCACTTGATTGTCAGCTTTATCTTTATTATTAAACAATAATTCATTTCTGGGGATGTTCTTAACTCTATCCTTAATCTCCTCTAGGTATTCCTGCTGGTAGCCTTTGTTCATAAATTTACCAGTAAGAGTATCGGCTTCCTTCATATAGTATGCTGTATTTGAACAGTTCCGTTGCAGTCTCAGAAACTGACTATATGGCACATTAAGTAGCCATCTCGGTAGATGGCAAATATTCATAGAAATATAGCTATTTGAATCTGTTGGTTTCATATATTTACAGGTCTGTATTTTATCCTCACTAATAGAAATATCTAAATCTAAAAAATGTATTCTTTCCTTACTAGTTGCAGCATTAAATTCCAAATAAAAATAATTTCTATTAATTTCATTTAAAAATGAGTTCAATGACTCCTCCCCTCCTTTCCATATAAAGATAACATCATCAATAAACCATAGCCATAGGGCCAGGTCCGCGCGCAGAATGCCCCCCTGAAATATGTGGAGGTCCTCCCACCTACCCACATAGAGGTTAGCGTAACGGGCCCAAATCTGGTCCCCATGGCTGTACCCCATTGCTGGGTATAGTAGTTCATCCCATGTTTAAAAGTGTTGTGTGTCAAAATAAAAAGGGCACATTCTTCAATAAAATTTACCATCTCTGATGGAAAGGTATTGTTTTATTTAAAAAATAACTGAGTGCCTCCATACCTTTGGTGTGTTGAATAACTGTATATAAAGATGTAATATCTAGCATGCCCAAAATAAGTGTATTGTCCCATTGAAAATCATTAAGTACTTGTAAAACGTGTTTCGTATCCTTCAGATATGCTGGTAATGTTGGTACTATTTTTTGCAAGTGGCAGTCAACATAATGCGATAAGTTTGAGGTTAGATTGCCAATCCTCGATATAATAGGGCGACCCGGGGGATTGGAAACATCTTTATGGATTTTTGGTAGGTGGTAAAATATAGCAGTTCTAGGATATGGTGTGTCTATATATTCAAATTCTTGTTTATTCAATAGCCCTTTATTGAGACCTTTAGTTATCAAATTTTTTAGTTCAATTTTATATTCATTTATAGGGTGTTTTTCTAATTGTTTATATGTATTTGTGTCGCCCAAAATACGTAAAGATTCTTTTTCATATTGGGAATAATCCATAACTGCAATCCCCCCCCTTTATCTGATGGACGTATATCCTTTTTTTGTTGTAGTTCTCGTATTGCCTGCCGTTCTTTTTGGGTGAGATTATATTTATAATGAGAGCATTTTTTATCGCTCAATTTTTTTAAATCATGGATAACATTCTTTTGAAAGGATTCAAAAGCTTCTGAATATTCATTTATCTGATTAAATTTAGATTTAGCTTTAAGATTAGTAAAATGTGAATATGTTATAATTTCTGACTGTGTAGACACTGCATTATCCAGTGTGGGTTTTTTCTTAAAATATTTTAAGGCCAATTTGCGCATGAATTGTTTAATTCAAATAAAGGCCTGGAATTTATTAAATTTAGTTGCTGGGGCAAATTTCAGACCTTTTCTCAGTAGGGATCCTTCATTCGTTTTGAGTGGATGCTTACTTAGATTGAACATTTTTTGAGTTTCATCATTTATTTCTTTAGACTTCTTCTTTTTTTGGGAGTGTTTCCCACTCCTACATCCCCGGTAACGTTTCTTTTGGGGGCCACTTGAAAAAAAGAATTCAATGTTCTACATGTGTTGGATTGAGTAGTACATGCTTCAATCCTAGCTCCTATTTGAATTCTCTCAGTTGCATTGGTTTCCACTTCCCTGGATTCCAGATCATTATTTTGTGATGAATCTGTTGCTTGATTTAGAATATCAAATCTATTTTGAATTGCTATCGGAGTAACTATATCGTGTTGCATGCTAGTAGTTGGAAATTGGTCCACATTCTGAGGTGTCTCTATATTTCTATCCGTTAGATTTGTTTCTAAATGATTTAATTGAGTAGATATCCCATTAAGGTTCAGGGACGGGTAGGTGGAAAAATTATCTTCAGATATAATTATGGATAACCCAATTTGATCTATCGTTTCTAATTCAAAATCCTCATTATGTTGTCTAGAAGCATACTCTGGAATAGCATCACGACCAAATTTCTTTTTTTTCTTTTCAATTATCTCTCTCTCTTTATTATTTATACGATTTTTAATACTATTTGATAAATTCCTGATATCTGGATGATTTTTATAAAGATCAATTTCTTTAAACAGTCTAGCAATTTCATTTTTATTCATTACTAGCTGAAGAGCACGGCACTGCACGGGCACAGTAACTAACTGTGGTTAGTTATAACAAATTATAATTATCCTCCATCCCATAGTCCCATGCCCATATACCCATCATACATATCCACCATCCCATAGGCCCGTGTCCATATACCCATCATACATATCCTCCATCCCATAGTCGAGTGCCCATATACCCATCACACATCCTCCATCCCTTAGTCCCATGCCCATATACCCATCACACATCCTCCATCCCATAGTCCCATGCCCATATACCCATCATACATATTCGCCATCCCATAGTCGAGTGCTCATATAACCATCACACATCCTCTATCCCATAGTCCCGTGCCCATATACCCGTCATACATATTCTACATCCCATAGTCCAGTGCCCATATACCCATCACACATCCTCCATCCCATAGTCAACCATTATGACATCATAATGAGCGGCGGGGCTTGCAACCTATGATGACATCAGTGTCACCATGGCAACCATTATGACATCATAATGAGGGGCGAGGCTTGATACGCACACACTGTTTCCCCATTATGTAGATAGGGGCTTTATGACATCATAATGAGGGGCGGGACTTGACACGCACACACTTTTTCCCCATTATGTAGATAGGGGCAAATTTGTTTGGTAAATTGGAACACACGGGGTTAAAATTTCACCTCACAACATAGCTTAGGATGCTCTCGGGGTCCAGACGTGTGACTGTGCCAAATTTTGTGGCTGTAGCTGCGACGGTGCGGATGCCTATCCCGGACATACACACACACACATACACACATACATACATACATACATGCACACTTTGAGCTTTATATATTAGATAAGTTGATTTTTCCTTTTACTAATAATAAAAGATACAGCTTGTTTGGAAAATTCTTTCATTAAATTCTCCCACTCATTAACTGTTGTTTCATCTCCTATATCTCCTGATAATGATTTCTGAATCAATAATCCTTTTGGTACACAGTCAAAAGCTAAATACCTTTCCAGGGTAACCACTTCCCATAAATCTCTTGTTTCTTTTAACAATAATTGTTCCAACCGTTTTAGTGGATTTTTAGCTTTATATATATTATCTTCATTAAAATTAATTATGGGTTTCTTTTTTTGACCCATATTAAAAAAGGTTTGAATATAATTAATACGATGTTTTCTATCTTCCCATAAATCACTCATTTTAATGTAAATAAATCAGTAATGATAAAAACTCAGCAATGAAAAGATATGCCGCTGCCGATATGCCGATTCTACTATGAGGGACCTTGTGCCAGTGCCGTTGCCAAAGAGTGTGCCCACCCACCTGTCCAGGGCAACCGCACTTGCATGGGTGCATGCGCCAGGTGGTGACCCTGGCCCTGTGGGGGGAGGCAGCCCAGTTAGGTTGGTGGGAAAATTGGCATATGTTGATGTTGGACATTCAGCAGCTGCAAATGGAGTAATTGGAGAAGTCCGCGGAAGAGGAGGACAAAAGCAAGCCATTTTTCTGGCAACCTACGTGTCAGCAGGGGAGGGTGGGACAAAATCCTTTGAAACTCATGCATGGTTCATTTTAATGAAGGTTAGATCATCAACATTTTGGGTCGACAGACTGGTCCTTTTTTCTGTCAGGATTGATCCAGCAGCACTGAAGACACGTTCAGATAACACACTAGCAGCAAGACAAGCGAGCTCCTGTAAGGCATATTGTGCCAATTCAGGCCAGGTGTCAAGTTTACTGGCCTAATAATCAAAGGGGAATGACCGGTGAGGGAGAACATCGATAAGGGAGGAGAAGTAGTTTGTTACCATAGTTGACAACTGCTGTCTCCTGTCACTTTTGATCGATGCAGTATTACCAGTCGTGTGAGCGGTACTTGAAAGATCAGTCCACAACATGGTCATGAAACCCCTGTGTCCAATGCCACTTTGGCTGTGTGCACCACGAATACCTCTTCCATGCTGCCCCCTATGGCTCGTTGGAAAAACATCACCACCGCTGTGTGCTGGGAATGCCTCAAACAAATGGTTTACCAGAGTTGCTTGTTTGATTGCCAATATTAGCTCTAGGTTCTCCTGTGGCATGATGTTTTGGAATTTGCCTATATAGCATGGATCTAGGATGCTGGCCAACCAGTAGTCATCATCGTTCATCATTTTGGCAATGTGGGGGTCCCTTTTTAGGATCTGCAAGGCATAATCAGACATGTGGGCCAATGATCCAGGTGTCAATGATGCACTGCAAGTGCTGGGTGGAGGAGCACTTTCTGGCAAATCCACATCCCTCCAGTCATGCACAAACCCTGTACCAGACCTTGTCATGCCAACATTTTTTCTTGCCCCCTGAGAAGCATCCTCCTCCCCAAAATAATCATCCTCATCATCCTCCTCTTCCTCCTCTTTCTCTTCTTCCTCTACCTCATCCACGAGACTTCCCTGAGCAGACAATGGCTGACTGTCATCAAGGCTTCCCTCCTCCTCTTCCACCTCGGCTGCAGACACCTGCTCCTTAATGTGCATCAAAGTTTGCATGAGCAGACGCATAAGTGGGATGCTCATGCTTATGATGGTGTCGTCTGCGCTTACCAGCCGTGTGCATTTCTCAAAACACTGAAGGACTTTACAGAGGTCTTTCAGCTTCGACCACTGCACACCAGACAATTCCATGTTTGCCTGCAAACTGCCTGCCCGTGTATCCTCCCACAAATGAATTACAGCCTGCCTCTGTTCGCACAGCCTCTGACCCCTGTGCAGGGTGGAGTTCCACCTTGTTGCAACGTCGATAATGAGGCGGTGGTTGGGAAGGTGGAGCAATCGCTGCAGCTTCTGCATACAAATGGAGTGTACGGGTGACCGGCGGATGTGCGAGCACAGTCTTCGCACGTTATGGAGCAGGGCTGTTAACTCAGAATAATTATTGAGGAAGCACTGCACCACCAGGTTCAAGGTGTGAGCCAGGCAAGGTATGTGTCTGAGTTTTGAAAGGGCTATGGCTGCCACCAAATTCCGGCCGTTATTACTAACTACCTTGCCTGCCTCAAGATGTAGACTGCCCAGACATGACTCAGTTTGTCGCTGAAAGTAGTCGGCCAGTACCTCCGCGGTGTGTCTGTCGCCCAAACACATCATCTTCAACACAGCCTGCTGACGCTTACCACTAGTTGTTCGATAGTGGGACACCTCGTCTGCAACACAGGCAGCTGCAGATGGAGTGCTCGTGCGACTGCGCTCTTTGGACGAGCTTTCGCTTCTGGAGGAGGAGGAGGGTGGAACGCCTACAGCCAACTGTTTTCTATACCATGGGCTAGGCAGCACTGTCCCACCGCCGCTGTTCCCTGTGGAGCCTATATCCACCACATTAACCCAGTGCGCAGTGATTGACATGTAATGGCCCTGGCCATGCCTACTGGACCTTAAATCTGTTGTGAGGTGCACCTTTCCACTCATTGATTGCTTGAGTGCATGGACAATGCTGTCTTTCACATGCATGTGGAGGGCTGGGATGGCTTTTCGCGAAAAGAAGTGGCGACTGGGTAGGTCATAGCGTGGTACTGCGTAGGCCATGAGCTCGCGGAAAGCTTTGCTTTCAACCAACTGGTAAGGCAACATCTCTAACGAGATTAGTTTGGCAACGTGGGCGTTCAAAGCCAGTGTACGCGGATGAGAGGATGAGTATTTTCTTGTCCTACTCAGAGTCTCTGGTAGGGTGAGCTGGACTTGAGAGCTGCATATGGTGGAACTAGC
Source organism: Dendrobates tinctorius (assembly GCF_039654945.1). NCBI lineage: Eukaryota > Metazoa > Chordata > Amphibia > Anura > Dendrobatidae > Dendrobates > Dendrobates tinctorius. Next base: position 11,262,606 of record NW_027361775.1, on the reverse strand, counting down.
AGTGGACATGGCAGACTGAGAGAGGGTTGAAGATGGTGATGGTGTTGGTGGTGTTGCTGATGGCCTAGATTCAGTCTTTCGTAGCAATAACATTGTGATTCCATGACTGCTTTGCCCTTGTGACGACACCTCGACATTTGCTGCTGGTGGTGTGCTAACCGGTGGGCTTACAGTGGGGGAAGCAATGTAGCGTTGCTGACTACCTTCATTCGGAGCAGGTGCACATGTGGTATGTGAGGTTTGGTAGTCTGTCCACGCTTGCAAGTACATGATGGTTTAATGTCTAAGCGTGCAACTAGTATTCAAATTTCTCAGATTTTTCCCTTGGCTAAAGGTCTTTGCGCACTTCTTACAGATAACTTTTCCCTGATCATTAGGATTTTGTTCAAAAAAGTGCCACACTGCACTCTTCCTACTATGGAAGAAATTTTGAGACCTTGCACGCTGTGCTAATTTGACCGTCTGGCCAAGCTGTCCTACAACCCTATTTGTTTTTGTAACACGCTTTTGGACTGCTGCGGTCTTGCCAGATAACAGCTGTTGTGATGTCGTTGCCTGCTGTGGATCCTCCTCCTCTTCTGAGCTATTGGCAGCGGCACCCTCTTCCCCCAATGGATGCCAATCTGGGTCAACAACTGGGTCATCCATCACCTCCTCTTCAATTTCATGTGCACCATCCTCTGTGTCACCGTGTAAGGTGGTATAGTATGCGGGAAGGGGCACCTGAGTTTCATCAGGGTCTGATTCTGCCTCAGTAGACTGCGAGGACAATGTAGTGCTCTGAGTGAATGTACCAGCAGAAAAATCTAGCAGTGGCTGTGCATCAGTGCACCCCATGTCAGATTCATCTTGGACTGGGGAATTCATGATTTGACTTGCTAACCCAGGCAGGGTATGTGAAAAGAGCTCCATGGAGTAATCGGTAGTATGGCCTGCCACATCCTTCACTTTTTGGTAGGGGTGAAGGACACAAGGAAAGGAGTTGTTCCTGACAAGGAGCCTCCAATGACGAATCAGTGCTTTTATTTTTTGAAACTTCAGAAGAGGAGGCGAGAGAGCTGGAGGCTGTGTCAGCAATGTAAGCCAAAACTTGTTCCTGAAGCTCCGGCTTTAAAAGTGGTTTACCTGCTCCCAGAAAAGAGAGCCTTCGAGGCCTTGTGGAGCCAGACGATGACGCAGGCTCAACACCTCCTGCCTTAGGTGCTATTGTGCTTTTGCCACTACCAACAGATGCAACACCACCACCACCACCATCGGGACCAGCTGGCAACCCCCGCCCACTTCCATGGCATCTTCCACCATACTTGCTCATTTTTGTGAAAATGTACCCAAAATACCACCAGCTATATGGTACTGTAAAAGAAGGTAGAAGGTGTATCTACTACTGGTGAGAATTTGAATCTCACTAGAGATTTGAGGACGCAGAACTATTGTCTCTGGCCAAGTACAGATTACACCTCAATGTAACAGGCTGAAATTGGATGGTGAATGATAAGGTGGAGGGTGTCTATAGGATTGGTGAGAATTTGGATCTCACTAGAGATTTGAGGACGCCGAACTATTGTCTCTGGGCCAGTAGAGATTACACCTCAATGTAACAGGCTGAAATTGGATGGTGAATGACAAGGTGGAGGGTGTCTATAGGATTGGTGAGAATTTGGATCTCACTAGAGATTTGAGGACGCCGAACTATTGTCTCTGGCCCAGTAGAGATTACACCTCAATGTAACAGGCTGAAATTGGATGGTGTATGACAATGTGTAGGGTGTCTATAGGATTGGTGAGAATTTGAATCTCACTATAGATTTGAAGACGCTGAACTATTGTCTCTGGCCCAGTAGAGATTACACCTCAATGTAACAGGCTGAAATTGGATGGTGTATGACAAGGTGTAGGGTGTCTATAGGGTTGGTGAGAATTTGAATCTCACTATTGATTTGAGGACACTGAACTACTGTCTCTGGCCCAGTAGAGATTACACCTCAATGTAACAGGCTGACATTGGATGGTGAATGATAAGGTGGAGGGTGTCTATAGGATTGGTGAGATTTTGAATCTCACTATAGATTTGAGGACGCAGAACTATTGTCTCTGGCCCAGGAGAGATTACACCTGAATGTAACAGGCTGAAATTGGATGGTGTATGACAAGGTTTAGGGAATCTATAGGATTGGTGAGAATTTGAATCTCACTAGAGATTTGAGGACGCTGAACTATTGTCTCTGGCCCAGGAGAGATTACACCTCAATGTAACAGACTGAAATTGGACGGTGTATGACAAGGTGTAGGGTGTCTATAGGGTTGGTGAGAATTTGAATCTCACTATTGATTTGAGGATGCTGAACTATTGTCTCTGGCCCAGTAGAGATTACACCTCAATGTAACAAGCTGAAATTGGATGGTGAATGACAAGGTGGAGGGTGTCTATAGGATTGGTGAGATTTTGAATCTCACTATAGATTTGAGGACGCAGAACTATTGTCTCTGGCCCAGGTGAGATTAAACCTCAATGTTACAGGTTGAAATTAGATGGTGTATGACAAGGTGGAGAGTGTCTGTAGGATTGGTGAGAATTTGGATCTCACTATAGATTTGAGGATGCAGAACTATTGTCTCTGTCCCAGGAGAGATTACACCTCAATGTAACAGGCTGAAATTGGATGGTGTATGAAAAGGTGGAGGGTGTCTATAGGATTGGTGAGAATTTGGATCTCACTAGAGATTTGAAGACGCTGACAATGATGGTCTCAGTCCAAGTATGGATGCAGGCAGCCTTATAAGCAGGACTGCTGCACAGTACACACACAAAAGGGTGGAAAAATGAATGCTTCGTAACTGTGCAGAAAAGAGGAAGAAAAGTATTTTTGCTTTTAAAAAAGCAGGTTGCAGAGCAGTGTGCAAACAGCAATGCAGCTATCAGGGAGCCTTATAAGGCAGCCTAATAACCAACAGAGCTGATGCACAAAAATAGAGCCTCCCCTGTCACTGCACACAAAGTGTTGTGTTGTAAGTGGAAATTGCTAACAGCAGAAGCAGTTTTTTTGGTTCTTTTTCCCTGCCTAATGCTCTCCCTACAGAATCAGCAGCAGCAGCAGCTCTTCCTATGCTAAGATCGGCATAAGTAAGATGGCGGTCGGCGTTCACGCCCTTTTATAGCCCCTGTGATGCCACACAAAGCCAGCCAATCACTTGCATGCCCTTCTCAAAGATGGTGGTGACCGATGCCTATGTCATCGCGTTGCCCACAGTGTGCGTCCTCCATCATTGGCTGAAAAAGGGCGCTGGAAGCATCTTTTAAAACGCGATTTTGGCGCTCTGGTCGCCGACCTCGTGGCCGACCTCACGCTATGGTCGGGTTTCATTTCATGAAACCCGACTTCAGCGAAAGTCAGCGACTTTTGAATATGACCGACCCGTTTCGCTCAACTCTAGTCATGTCATGTAAGCAGTGAAGTATTTGTCATTGTGCAGTACTATACCTATATTTCTGTGCCGTATTGGAGCATCATGAGTTGTGGTATGTGTTAAAGGGGCGCACTGACACTCTTTGGCCCAGGGCACACGAAAACCTGGAGCCAGCCCTACCCCCCACAACTTTAGCCTGATAACCCCCTGTTTTCAATGCGTAGCTATTATTATGAAGTAAATTAAGGTTGACAAGCTTCAGTAATAAGAATTGATGTTTTTGGCATCGAAAAGGGCACTGTAGGTGTATTTACTGTCCTCCACACCCTGCCGACTTTGCTTCACCATTGACTTGCATTGGGTTTCGTGTTTCATGAAACCCGACTCGACCCGAAAAAGGAAAAGTCGCTCATCTCTACCTATAACCATATCAACAGTGGCTAGTTGTTCTCTAATTTATTTCACACTTCTTTCAAAAATAATCAATTTTTTATGTGTTAGATATTTATGATCTTTATCAATGGGGCATAACTAACAGTGTAATCTGTATCAAAGGAGTTTTGTGGATAACTCCAGCACTGCTGATTTAATGTAGACGTCAAACCAAGGGTGTTCTTTAATAAATTTGCATTTTTTTATTCAAAGTGATAAGATGTGGTTGTTTCCTATAAAATTTGCAATTCAATTTGCATGAAACTAAGAAAAAACTTTTTTTTTTGCACATAGCAGAAGATTATATGAAAAAAAGACTCACATGACTTCAGGTGCAATCAAATAAAGTTCCCCATAATGTTTGTCAGCTATTACATCACATTGTATAGCACCGCTAGTCAGAAAGGACTATCAAAGCTTGTATAGAAGCGTAGGCATGGAATGAAGCAGACTTTTGTAGTGAACTCTTATAGTTTGAGGATGTCACAGCTCACAGTTTAACAAAAAGGATAAAGAAAAAGAACTATAAAACACTGAATAAACATTACAGACAGAGTGTGACAGCACAGTAGTGAAAGACAGACGTATTCCATTTACCCATAGCCTTATATATTGAGGTCACTTGGTCATTACTAAGATGGTGGTTTCAATAAAGAGCTTGAAATTGGAGACTACCCATACTTATGATAGTGTCATGTCTGACGCTGTTCACACCACAGCATCCGGCAGGCAGAGGTAGTTCCACCTCCAGCCACTATAGCCTCAGTGGCGCCGGTTTGATCTTCAGGCTCTCGGGGGTTAATCCTGCTGGAGACCAGGTTGGAAGGTTAGTCACGCCCACGGTCTTTAAATAGTCATACTGGCATATGGGCGTCGCCGATTATAGCTTGTGTTTCATACCAAGTGGTTCCGGTCTGGAGTGGAGGTGTTCAAGAGAGAGAGATTCATATCTGGTGTCGTATGATCCGTCGTTATCCTTTCTCCTTCCCATATTTGTGTTTAGTTGTGCCCTGTTCACATTACTGTTTATTCCTGTGTGTGTGCGGCGCAGTGCAGTTTAAGTTCTCCCTGTCTGTCATTATTTGTGTGGGAGCTTTGGTGGTGTGACTCCTCACTGTGTGGAGGGTGGAGGGTTAAGTGCAGGGCTGAGCAGGAGATAAGGAAAGGTCGGAGGCTCAGGCATTTGCACCTTCAGCAAAAACCCTGGGTTGAGGGTCAGACAGGGTTTCCCCTAGTAAAAGGGACACCACAGGGGCCCCGGGTATTTCATCCTTAGTTGAACTAAGCCCCCGTGACAGATAGATGTTGAATTTTGAAAAATTTGATGAAACTGGTGAATTAGAATTTCAAAAGATTCATTCATCTCTAGTAGCCACATCTAAAGTACACAGGGCATTTAATCCACATACCATATAACAATTGCTTTGGAGTTTTAGATTAAAGGGAACCTGTCACCCCCCCGGGGCGTTTTTCAGTTAAAGAACCACCTTCAGCAGCACTAAGGCTGCATTCTGTGAAGGTGGCTCTTCTTTTTCTGACCCCCAGTAACGCTGAAATATCGACTTTTATAAATAGCTCCTCATACCTGTAATGTGTCCCATAGGTATGTTGTGTCCCCCTGTATCAGCCGCCTACCATCCGTCCATCATGCCTGTCCTGTTATGAACAGGTCACTGAGGAGGATGGCAGGAATAGGCTAGGCCATCAGGAAACCAGAAAGGTTGGTAACTTAGCGGATTGCAGACCCCTAATCCTAACAACACAACTTAGGGTACCATTACACCTAGCAATGCACTAGCGATCCTGACTAGCGATATGACGTGGTCAGGATCGCTGGTGCATCGCTAGGTGGTCGCTAGTGAGCTGCCACACAGGCAGATCTCACCAGCGACATCGCTGGGGATGGGGATCGCTACTTACCTGTCAGACGTGGCGATTCTGCGTCCTCCCACCCGGCTCCACGCGTCGCTCGTCGTCACAGCAGGAAGCGCCGCAGGAAGTGGCCGACGAGGAATGGTCCAGGAGCTTCTCGCGCGAACAGCGATAACCAGCGGGGGAGCCGGTCAGAGGTAAGTATCACATGCAGCGATATCGCTAGCAATATCACTGCAACGTCACAAAATCGGTGACTTTACAGCGATATTGCTAGCGATATCGCAGTGTGTAACGGGGGCTTTACAGTAGCCGTGGAGCGCACCTATGATGCCCTAGACACCTCGGCACAGCAGGAGAGCTAACTAAGCCTAAAGCAAGAAAGGTGAAATCTAATCTGCCCTGGAGTAGAACCCCAAAGAAATAGATAGCCTCCAAACATATATTGTGGGTGAGACAAGATGAAACACAAACACAGGCAGAAAATAGACTGACCAAATGATAGGGCCCGAACTGACTAGATAGGATAGGAAAGAAAAGACAATGTCTGCAATCAAGCAAAAACCCTAAAAAATCCAACACGACTGATGTACCAAAAAACACTGAGGTCTCAAGACCTCATCCCCACTATATCAGCATTCTGGTATGAACTGGCAGCAAAGCAAAAGAGAATAATATATCAGGGGACTGAACAAAGTGACACAAGCTGTAACATATGGATCGGGGTCCAGCACAGCCCCCAGCAGGGAGCACATTGAACCCTCACAACAAGCAGAAAGAGGCAAAACCAGATCAGATGCAAAGGATTAGCAAATGAACAACTTAACTGAAAAATGCCGGACCAGGGCAGGAGACATCAGACCTCAGAATGCACAGGAAAACTAATCACCAGCAGGGATTGAAGGAAGCCTGCTGACTTAAATACTCCAATCAGTAACCCCAGATCTCCAATCATCATCAGGTGGCAGACCTCTGTCAATCCGACCAGCTCCACTACCCACAGTAACCACGAGGGAGCCCTGACCCAGAAGTAAGAGAATTCACAACACTGTCTGGTGTCTTTCGGCGCCACCCACCATCTGTCCATCATGATGCCCCTGTGCGTCGCTGCATCCTCCTGTTTTGAATTCCGGTGCCTGCGCTGTAACAAGAGTTCTTGGGCATGCACAGTGCACGCTGCCCAAAAACCGACATCAGGCTATTGTGCCTGCGTTATGTGGAGGCCCCAGATCCCGCACAGCACAGGCACCGGAATTCAAAACAGTAACATAGAAACATAGTATTAAATAGTAGGGGGACCATTACAGAACCCTGTGGTACCCCACTAGTAACCCTGGCCCAATCTGAGTATGCACCATTAATAACCACTCTTTGTTTTCTATCACTAAGCCAGCTACCTACCCATCTACACACAAGCTTTCTCATCTTACTTACCAATCTTTTATGTGGGACAGTGTCAAATGCTTTAGAGAAGTCGAGATAAATGACATCCAATGATTCTCCTTGGTCCATTTGAGAGCTTACATCCTCATAGAAGCTGATCAGGTTAGTTTGACAGGAGCGATCCTTCATAAATCCATGTTGATATTGAGTTAAGCATTTATTAACATTGAGAAATTCCATAATGGTATCCCTTAGAAACCCTTCAAAAATTTTACCCACAACAGATGTTAAGCTTACCGGCCTATAGTTTCCAGGTTCCCTTTTACACCCCTTTTTGAATATTGGTACCACATTTGCTTGCCGCCAATCAAAAGGAACAGACCCTGTTTCTATAGAGTCTTTAAATATAAGTAATAGAGGCCTGTCTATCACATTACTTAACTCCCTTAATACCCGAGGGTGAATGCCATCAGGGCCTGGTGATTTGTCAATTTTAATCTTACTAAGGCGGTTCTGCACTCCTTCCAGGGTTAGGCAGGTAATACTTAATGGGGAGTTTACATTATCACTCTGCATTTCCCCCTGGCAAATCCTTTTCCTGTGTGAACACTGTTGAGAAAAAAGTATTTAAAACATTTGCTTTTCCCACATCGCTCTCTGTGATTTCACCCTCATTGTTCTTTAAAGGGCCGACACCATCAATTTTAATAATTTTACTGTTTATATAATTAAAGAATAGTTTAGGGTTTGTTTTACTTTCCTTAGCAATGAGTCTCTCAGTTTCCACTTTTGCTAAATGTATTTGTTTTTTACACATTTTATTTTTTTCTCTATAACTTTTTAATGCTTCTTCATTGCCTTCTTGTTTTAGCTTCCTAAATGCCTTGTTATTGTTATTTATTGCCCTTTTTGCATCCTTATTTAGCCACATTGGTGCTCTCCTGTTCCTAGCCCTTTTATTTCTGTACGGTATGGCTAGCTCGCAGTGGGTGTGTAAAACTGATTTAAATATTTCCCATTTATTTTCTGTGCTATTCTTGAGGACATTGTCCCAATTAATTCGGCGAAGGTCCTCTCTAAGCTGATCAAACTTTGCTTTCCTGAAATTCAGCGTTTTTGTAACCCCCTTCCAGGGCAGCTAACTGAAGGACAAGTGGAATTGTATTATATTGTGGTCACTGTTCCCTAGGTGCCCATCGACTCGTACTTCTGTTATTCTATCTGGCCTGTTGCTTAAAATTAAGTCCCTCTAGTTGGGCCCTGCACAAGTTGTGACAGATAATTATCCTTGGCCACTGAGAGAAATTGGTTTCCTTTCTGAGATACGCAGGTTTCAGTTTCCCAGTCTATGTCGGGGTAGTTGAAGTCCCCCATAATAATCACCTCATTGTGATTACCTGCTTTGTCTATTTGTTTCAATAATACATTTTCAGTGGTTTCTGTTATATTTGGTGTCTTATAACAAACCCCTATAAGGATTTTATTACTTTTCCCTCCTTGTATCTCCACCCATAGAGACTCCACCTCTTCATTTCCCTCTTGTATATCTTCGGTTAGTGTGGGCTTTAGAGTGGACTTTATATATAGACAGACTCCACCCCCTTTCCTTTTTTTACGATCCCTCCTAAACAAATCATATCCTTGCAAGTTAGCTGCCCAGTCATAGCTGTCGTCTAAGATGCAGCAACGCACAGGGACATCATGATGGACAGATGGTGGGCGGCGCCGAGACACCGGACAGGGATGATGGACAGATGGTAAGCGGCTGATACAGGTGGACACAACATACCTATGGGACACATTACAGGTATGAGGAGCTATTTATAAAAGTTGATATTTTGGCATTACTGGGGGTCAGAAAAAGAAGAGCCACCTTCTCAGAATGCAGTCTTAGTACTGCTGAAGGTGGCCCTTTAACTGAAAAGCGCCCTGGGGTGACAGGTTCCCTTTAATATAGAGCAATATCTGTATACTGATACTTGCTAATTAATTTAGCTATGCCTTATAAAGGCGCAGTACATTCAGGTTATTTTGTATACTATATGTAATGACGTACAAGGTATGTAATTATGTGTGTTTTCTCATAGATCATTTTGCCATCTCTACCTGTCTTCTACATTGTCTTCTGTATCAGTGTAATGTGCCATAAAAAATATTTCATATCACAGCTTGTGACTTTCCAAGCAATTACTCTTCAGTATTGTTTTATTTCCAGTCTCTATCAATACAAAAAATATTTACTTTGTCTCTGGTCAGACTTCCATGAAATGTTTGTCAATATACAATCTTTGCGCATCAGGAACAGGTTCAAGTGTTTCAATTGATGCAGGCATGGCTATAATTACGTATGTGTGGACCTTATAGCCACAAGTAAAGTGGCACCTTTTTGACATCAAACACCATAACATTGTTCCCATCAATATTTACTTGATGCTTAACTTTGAAAACCAAATTACAAGCAGTAAGTTCACTGAAAGAAAAAATGCAACATGCGTATACAAAAATATACAGTGAAGCCTAAAAGTTTGTGAATCCTTTAGAATTTTCCATATTTCTGCAGAAAATATATCAGAGTTCCATACTAGGTCTAAAAGAAAATAAAGAGAACCAAGTCATACAAATGAATAAAAAAATATTAGGCTTTGTCATTTTTTGGGAGGAAAATGATCCATTATAACGTGTGTTAGGCCCTGAGGGTCTCCCACTGCACAGGTGGAATCTCAAGCCATGTCCTCTGTGGTCTCCCATTCTTCTGCAGCCACAGAGGATCCTGCTCAGCAGAGACATCGGTCCCAGCATCTTGCCCAGGCTAATTCTATGTGTCTGGTTGCTACTGCTGCTCCAGGCTCAGCTATAGCATCAGACATTAGTCAGCGGAGACCAGATGCTCCTGGGACTAAGTCCTGCTTTTCTCCTAATGAGCATGCCCGTTGGATGACCGCTCATTGGAGGTCAGAGGTCACATGCTCAGGTCTTATTGCAGCTCTGATTGGGCCATCAGGAATGTCCTGGAAGGCTGCGTCTATAAAAGGATCGCACGACCGCACGGCCGTATGCTAATATAAACTGCATTATCAGACTATGTGGAGTGAGTGTTGTATGCTCGTATGTATGTCTCAGGTGAATGACTCATTATGAAACTCCTACCCTTCGTACGCATGCGTTGTGTAGCCTAGCCTGTTAAACCCCCAGTCTGAGCTGCAGGTAGGAGGTGGAGTCGGACCCTAGCATCAGCGCCAACTGGTGGCTTATCTGTATGCCACGGTGCTTGTGCTTGGCACTCCACGTTAGCCAGCGTCTATTAATGGCGTCCGCAGGTGTGACAGCGCATGCTTAGTGGGTCTAGGGGACTCTGACCCCGTGTCCTTGGAGCTGGGTTCTGAGACCGCTTACTGAGTGCTCCCTTTGCCGAGCTCTGTGAGCTTAAACAGGCTATGGCATTTATGTTCAGCGGTAGCGCGGCTCTGTGAGGTAACAGAGTTCGCCCTGGACACACTGGGTGATGTTAACGGTGTGTGTTCTTCCTTTATACTGCCATATAGCATTCGCCATTACCGGGCAGCAGTTCACTATCTCTGCACGGTGGACCCCGGGCTGCGAACGCACCTTATTACCATCTTTTTATTATTTGGTGCATTCCGCCAGCCCTAACAATGTGTACGAGAACCTTAAGGATTGGTAGATAATTTGAAGGGGTCTGTGGTCTTTTCATTAGTGGGATGAAAATCAAATGTGAGTGAGCGACTTGCTTTATTTAAAGAACAGGGATATATCAAAGTTTGCTCTTGTAAACACATCTGTGGAAGAGTATCATAGTACAAACAAAGGAGATTTCTGAGAACCTCATAAGAAAAATTGTTGATGCTCATCAGTCTGGTAAGGTTCTAAAACCAAAAAATAAAAGATTTGAAGATGGTACCTATCTTATCTCACTTTAATTTGTGACATTTCTACTAGACATAAGCAACTTCTATAGGATTTATATTCCTTTGCTGTGGTGCAAAGCCAAGACTGAATAGCTTATATACAGTAGTGGTAGGAGAAATGAAAAGCAGCACTCACCAGATCCTTCAAATCCTTTAATCCAGACTTAATCCATGTTCGAGGATGTTTTCTGCAGCAGAAAAGTAACTAGGGAGCGTGTGCAGGGAAAAAGACAAGAAGTGAATGACGGCTGCTTCGCAGCTGTGCTCGGCTTCTATGGGTCCATCAACCCATAGATCCATAGAAACAGAACACAGATGCAAAATGGACCACCTCTTGTCTTTATTTATTTTAAAACATTATTAATTCAAAGGTGCTGTACATTTGAAGGGGGTGTACACATATTTAATACAAAAATAAAATACAAGTACAATTACTGAACTAAGAGTGACAAACTATATAGGTAGAGAAGACCCATCCCTCACAGGCCTACAATATACAAGTAATTAAGGAAGAAGACAGTAGGTTAGCAGTACAGTATAGCTATAGAACATATTGAACAAGCAGGGGATATGTGACAGCTTATTGGTAGGTGCAGTGGCAAGATAGCAGTCACAGACTATACAGTATGAATAAACATGCAAGGGGATATACAGATTTTTAGGGTCAGCACTGTTAGTCATTGTAGCCACCAATGAGGATCCTGAGCAGCAGTAGCACAACAAAGATATCGCATGATGGACAAGCAAGAGATGTCCAGCTTGACTGTGGCATCGGCATTGGCAATAGGATAACAGTGTATAATAGAATGGACAGGCAGGTGCGATGGTTAATCTATTTATCAGTATCTATTCATATACTATAATTACTGCTGCTGCTAGTTCACCTACTTGTAACACTGGCACTGAAATAAGTGTTGGAGCACTGGTTCTGCAGGGAGTAGAGAGGGGTCTCTTAATCAAAAGAGTGGTCAGCAAGCATCTGCTGGTAAAAGGATCACAGAGCAGAAAACACAGCTTTCCTGGTAATGGGCCAATGTGAATTCCCTTTTGGAAAAAAAAATCCTCCATTTTGCTTTTATAATAAATGTCTAAAAGCATGGTTTCCAATAATTAGCTCTGCTTGATGATTCTGTAAATATGTACCTATCATACCACTAGCAATTGGGAATGCAGCTTGCCATGCTCACCAGTCCAACCTAGAGCCCAGTTAGTTTACTTTACACACACCCTAGTTCTTCATTCGGTCATCAAGGCCAGCAACATCATAGTCTACATCAATTTCCCACTGATGGCCAGTCTCATTTCCCGCCTGTACGTAGGATTACTAGATTTCCCCTCCTCATCCACCTGCTGTTGATATTCCTTCTCCACATCCTACTGAAGGAAACGTTGACTTTAAGAGTACCAATCATCCACAGAGTGGCAATGAGCATGTTCAAATTACTGTTCTTCCTCCATTCTATGTTGCATTTTTGTGCATGTTTAAATATTTATGGTGTGACAAATTCCTTCCTACTGACATTTTAGTAGCCTCCTTAAAGGGCCTCAGTAGGTGACATGCATCCTTCATCAGCTGCAAATGATGGATTTAAAAGTAACCAAAACTCCAGTTTGCCTGCAGCATTATATAATCAGTTACTGTTTTGTGCTGCTTATAAAGGCAATCCAACAGTTGCAGCATTGAGTTTCAATTTGTTGCATTGGGGCAAATCATTCTATTTTTGCAAAGCATGGAGGGCTAGATTCACCCATTCAAGAAATGCAAAGACACTCTACTGGCCATGATCATCACCTTCTTCAAGCACCCTTTCTTTAAGACATAATACACAATTAAATTCAAGGAATGTCAGAATAGCAGAACAACCTGTTGAGAGTTTATGCTCAGTCACTGCTCACCTCTCCTGATTGACAGCTCCATGGTGTTCCTCTTCCTCTTCGCCTTCTGCCAAAATTTCACACTGCTCAGTAGTGGCAGGATTTGAGGTCTCTCAGTCTTCAGCTAGATTAATAAATTCCTCATTTTAATATTAGACTTATGCAGTTTGCATTAAGAACTTTTGATGGATCTAAATTATCCAATGTTGCCTGATTACTGTCATGATCCATGCTGGATCAGGACTGATATAAAGCACAGGTAACCCTTTTTTTCCCTAAGCTGTGCTTGAGGTGTTTTGCCCCCAGTGGCCAATAGTATTATTGCACTGTGTGTCATTTGTTCTAAGTTTTCCCCCTGGTGGTGGTGAGTGTCATTGCACTCTAGTTTCTTTTGTTTAGTGCACATGATTATAATGCAGGTGTGATTGCTGGCTCTGCTATAATAGAGTCACAGGTGTTGCAATCAGTGTTGGTGATAGTGTTCATTTCAACCATCCTTGGTGGAAGAAGGAGCTGGAGAGCAGCTCTGATAGAGCCTGGTGTGAAAGGAGTCATAGGGGATTTCCTTAGCTCTGACAGAGCTTGGTGGCAGCGATTCAGGACGAGAGCTGCATGCTGATGGTGGACTCTGTTGCCAGGGGCAAGTGCAACAGAGTAAAGCTAGGTGGTGTTTCCCTGTTTGTGTTTTTTCCTTAGTGTGTATTAGTGTAGCAGTGGGGCAAGTGCCTGCGCCAACCAGCTCCCTAGCAAGGGATAGGTGTAGGGAGTACTAGGGCGACAAGTTCATGATCGGCGCCCAGTGCGGATCCGGCATAGGGAACGTTAGGAGCGGTAGGGACACTGACTCAGGGGAGTGCAGGAGGTCTCCACGTACTCTTTCCCTATCGCAGGGCCCACCGTTGTAACTGTTTCCCTACCACTTGTCTTGTTGTTTTAGTTACCGGCCTGCGAGCTGTGTCACACAGAACAGTATCACATGCCGCGTCCTGTTGTTTTAGTTAATGGCCTGAGAGCCGTGTCACACAGGACGGGTCCACGTGACAATTAGTAGACTCGGGTAAATGGCAGATGAGATTAAATATGTGCATATCCCTTTTTTATGGTGGCAGAGATTCTTAGCTACGACTGATTTAAATATAAGTAGGCAATCTGTAAGATGTTACTTTTAATGTTTGAGGTTATGGAACTACAGGGTTCATGAAAAAGGGGACTTATTATTTCCCAAATATGAAAATAGTAATGGTATATAGTTACAGTATAGTGTTCAATGTACTACTGCATAAAGACTTCTGAATGGAAGCATAACATAAAGTGTATAGCAAAGAAATGAAGATAGGCAACAACCTTAACAGAGATGTGAAAATAGATTCTGGGTCTCAATGCAAAATCTGTAAAAGTGTAGTCTACATACCTTGTACCATTTTTAAACCTAGAATCTTTTTATATTGTCATACCCTGCAGCTAACAGGCCTCGGATATGACTTGCACCTTTGTATATCAATTTTTTTTAAGTTTTGCATATAACATGGATAATATTGTGTACCGCTTGCTCACACAATTGTATTAATAAGGCGAATGTTATCCGATTTTTTTTCGGATAGCACTTGGACCAATATTATTCATTGGTGCAGTGCTGATGCATGATTTTTGCAGTGACAGATTCTGTCAGTAAAAAAATGACAGCATGCTGCAATTTCACTTTGAAATCGGATGCCACACACCCATTCAAGTCTGTGAGTGTGTGGAAAACATCAGACTGCACTCGGATGACATCCTTATGTAGTGCAATTTCCATAGACTCACAGAATGGAGAAGATGGTGAAATGTTGTTCTCCATCTTCTCCTCACAGTGTGCTCCATTTCTTATCTAAGAGAATTGGATCACACTATGGTGATACTCGGATCAAACTCTGATCAGAGTTTGATCAGAGTGCCATTTGCATAATCAGCTCAATTCTCTCAGGTGAGAGAATCTACAGCCAGCTGACCATAGTCCAAAAGAGTGAATGGCACTGAGTGACAAAAAATGAGAGTGATGAGAATAAAGACAACGTAAAAGTACAAATACAAGTTTTTCTCCATGGACTGGAGAAGGTTATAAAGAGAAATAATGTCTGAAAGTTGCACTGAAGACTGACATTTGTCATAAATAACATACTAAAGCTAATGATATAAGCACTTAAGTAGAATAATGTTTTACTGCAGTCTAAGTACAGTCTAAACAAATTTCCATTGAGCTGCAGGATTATATTAAAAGAAACCAGATACATTAAACACATTTGCGCAAGTTAATTTTTAAGGAAATATCAGTTACATTATGGAATGGACATCTACGCTAAACAGAATGCATTATCATGTCAGGAGACTGAAAAATACAGCTTTTCCTGTTTCTGTCAAGGATAATTTCCTAACAGTACTATAAGTCGTCTGTATTGTATTATGTTCTGCTAAACTGTACTGGAAAGTGCTAAAAGTCAGATGTTATACAGATATTAGTGATAAGATTACGTGTTTGGTGATAATCAGATATCACTCAAGTATCTGGATGTTCGGACGTGCTCGGCACTTGGTGAGCATTAGCCAGTGCTTCAATTTGAAGCTAGAATTCCCCGGCCCTCATGTTTGGTGCCTGTTACCCAGCCAATAAGCATGCTGGGATTGCCTGCAAGTCAGTGTAATGCTGTAGCCATCTTGATAGTGGCATTACTGTGATTGGTTGATCGTATGACATCATCAGAGGTTATAAAAGAACAGGCCCCACCACCCTCAGCACACTGACCCCATTGCACAGCTCAAGGACAGTTCTAATAGGAGAGAGAGAATACTTGTCCTGGGCAGTGTGTGGTCATTTGAACAAATCAGAGTCCTCTAGCATTGATACTAGTGCTGATTGTTAACCACCATAAATAATAATAATCTTTATATAGCGATAACATATTCCACAGCGCTTTACAGTTTGCACACATTATCATCACTGTCCCCGATGGGGCTCACAATCTAAATTCCCTATCAGTATGTCTTTGGAATGTGGGAGGAAACCGGAGTACCCGGAGGAAACTCACGCAAACACGGGGAGAACATACAAACTCCTTGCAGATGTTGTCCTTGGTGGGATTCGAACCCAGGATGCTAACCACTGAGCCACCGTGCTGCCCCATCCTTGTAAGGTCTAAATCTGTGATTCACTGTTTGTATCAGATTCATTCTGAATTTAGTGTAGGGAGGGACAGTTGCAGGAACATTGAGAGTGGCATGCTTTGTGGTACATTTCTGTTGAATATAACACTCCAACAAAGCGCTGACAATTTTTTTTAATCAATAACTCACCCACAGATTATTAAGTGCTTTGAGGTACATTTCTGTGGTATATAACACTCCAAAAAAAGTTGACAAATAGTCCTAGATCTAATAAGTCATCAATAGAGTCTTAGGAGCTTTTTGTCAAATTAGGGTGGTACATAACACTCAAAAAAAGCATTGAAAAATATGTATTGATTCAGTTACTCACCCATACAGTATTACATGCTTTGTGGTACAGTTCGGTGTTACATAACACTCCAAAAAAGAGTATAAATTTTTTATCTGGATTCAATTAATAGCTGTCTACAAATATCTCAAAGGCTGTCACATTGTAGAAGGATCATCTTTATTCTCATTTGCACAAGGAAAGACTAGAAGCAATGGGATGAAACTGAGTGGGAGGAGACACAGATTAGATATTAGAAAAAACTTTTTGACGGTTAGAGTGATCAATGAGTGGAACAGACTGCCACGAGAGGTGATGAGTTGTACTTCACTAGAAGTCTTCAAACAGAGGATGGACAGACATCTGTCTGGGATGATTTAGCAAATCCTGCTTTGAGCAGGGGGTTGGAGCAGATGGCCCAGGAGGTCCCTTCCAACTCTACAATTCTATGATTCTAATTACTCATCCATACAGTATTGCAGACTCTGTTGTATAGTTTACTGGTTGTGGCAGGGCTAAGGGTCGTGTAATCGATGGGAGATATGTGTCTCATAAATGGCTTGTCTCCATAATGTAAGGCATACCAAATATTGCTGTAATACTATTATTTTAAAGGACCTGTGGTGAGGTCATAGTCATGTGACCAGTCAGCTACTGGGTTCGTGTGTGTGGCTACAGCCTTATAATGTGGCCTGCTCATGAACAAGGCAGCTGTATGTGAGGGAAGTATACACCTCCTGTGTGCGCTGAAACTCGCAGACTGAGCCTGAAGGAAAGGACTTTTTGATGTTATTTTGTCGCCTGAACTGAAGGCTGTTTATTTTGGTGACATGCTGTTTGGTTTATTACATAATAAACCGCATGAACATCAAGGGAACCTGCCTCCTGACTGTCTCACGTCGCACCTAAGCGAGTAGAATCCCTACAATTGGTGCTAGACGTTTGGGCACAGTTCCCAGCAGAGACGTGAGACCGTTGCTGCATGCCCTGGGTAAAGTTTTCAGCGAGGCAGCAAGCTCTACCCGGAATAATGGAGGACCTGCTGAAACACCTGGTCCAGGCCCAGACACAGCAATAGGAGGCCAACAGGCTGTTCTTACAGCAGCTCCAGCAGAGCCAGCAGGAGCAACGGCAGCTGATGCAGCTTCTGGCAAACGCCATCCAGGAGGGCAGGACAAGCGACCCAACCCCAGGTCCGGCTGATGCCACCCACGTCACGAAGGCGGTAAGATGCGCATTGCAAAAATGACCCCTGAGGATGATGTGGAGGCCTTCCTGATGGTGTTTGATAGGGTGACTGAGAGGGAAAAACGTCAGCCAGAGCGGTGGGCAGAGGTACTGGCCCCATACCTAACGGGGGAGCCCCAGAAGGCGTACTTTGACCTGACTGTACAAGACGCCAGAGAGTATCCCAAATTAAAAGCGGAAATTCTCACACGCTTGGGGGTAACAATGACTACCAGGGCACAGCGAGTTTATCGCTGGGCCTATCACCGGGACAAATCGCCGCGCTCCCAAATGTTCGACCTGTTGCACCTGGTCCAGAAATTGCTGCAGCCAGAGTCATCTTCCCCAGCACAGATGGTAGAGCGAGTGGTCATGGATCGGTTTGTGCATTCTCTGCCGAGACCCCTACAGACTTGGGTGGCCCAGGGTGATCCCCAAAATGCCGATGAACTTGTTGGGCTGGTCGAGAGACACCAGGGGATGGAAGGTTCCTTGGGGAAACAGCCCATTCCGTATTGGGGGACCCGGCTGGGGGCAGAGTCCCAAAAAGGGTGGTGTGTCCAAGGTCAAAAGGGGCGGGGTGGCGGTGCCCAAGGTCCCCTCAGGTGATATTATTTGCTGGAAGTGTCACAGGCCAGGACATATAGCTGGCCGTTGTTCCCAGACCACCGAGCAGATGGACTGCAGCATGGGACGCCGTAGTTCATACTACACATATCCAGCTTGCAGTGTGAATTTTCCACCTAACGAGGGGCCACAAGCGTGTCCCATGAAGGTGAACGGGAGAGTAGCAATGGTGCTTCTAGACTCTGGGAGCTTGGTGACCCTTGTGAGGGCCAGTTTTCCTCTCAACATACTCCCGGATAAAAAGATTGGCATTCGGTGCATACATGGCGATGCAAAGGACTACCCTATTGCTAGGGTGAATATTGAAATGGCGCATGGCACCGAGTCGCATGAAGTTGGCGTTGTTCGAGACTTGTTGCATCCTATAATTATTGGCCGGGATTTCTGTCTGTTTTGGGATTTGTGGGGGAAGGGTTCTGAGTGTGCTAGCAAGAGCAGGGAACCAATCCACCCCAATGAGGTATGGCCACCACTAGAGGCAGACGGGTTTCCTTTATGTGTCCTTGTTGGGGATGAAGAGGAAGGGTCCCCTGTCCCTGACATCCCGGAGTTAGGGGTGGCCGGGGAGAATTTTGGGACTGCTCAACATAGGGACCCCACGCTGAGGGAAGCCTTTAACAATGTCACCGTCATTAATGGGGTTTCACAAGAGCCGGGAGCAGACACAAGGTTTCCCTATTTTATGTTGAGTGGGGAATTGTTGTACCGGGTCACGAAAATAGGGGAGGAGGTGGTAGAGCAGTTAATAGTACCAGGCCCCTATAGACGTAAAGTGTTGGACATGGCCCATTCACACATCTTGGGGGGACACCTGCGGGTGGAAAAAATGCAGGAACGGATTGTACAGAGGTTCTATTGGCCTGGGTGTCATCGGGAAATAGCAAACTATTGCAGGTCCTGCCCGACATGTCAGTTAACTGCCCCCACATCTCATTTTCAGAACCCTTTTGTGCCACTGCCCATTATTGAGGTGCCATTTGAGAGAATTGCCATGGACTTGGTCGGTCCCTTAGTTAAATCAGCTCAGGGCCATCAGTATGTATTAGTCATCCTGGACTATGCCACATGCTATCCTGAGGCCATTCCCCTGAGAAACTCCTCCACGAAGAGTATAGCCCGCGAGCTGGTCCATGTGTTTTCCCGGACGGGTTTGCCGAAGGAGATCCTCACCGACCAGGGGACACCTTTTATGAGCAAGTTGATGAGACAGTTGTGCAGAGTCTTGCAAATCTCCCTGTTGAGGACTTCAGTGTACCATCCACAGTCAGATGGCCTTGTTGAGAGGTTTAACAAGACACTGAAGAGCATGCTGAGAAAAGCCATAGAGAAAGATGGTAGAGACTGGGATTGTCTCTTACCATATTTGCAGTTTTCTATCCGTGAAGTCCTCCAGGCCTCCACGGGGTTCTCGCCCTTTGAGCTTCTGTACGGCTGACATCCGCTATGTCTCCTAGATATAGCCAAGGAAACCTGGGAAGCCAAAGTCACGCCCCACAGAAGCATCATTGAGCATGTGACACTGATGCAGCAGAGGGTTGCGAAGGTGATGTCCATTGTTAAAGAACATCTCCACCAGGCACAAGAGGCTCAGGCCAGGGTCTACAACCGGTCAGCCAAAGTGAGGCAGTTCAATCCGGGAGACAGAGTTCTCGTGCTAATCCCGACGGTGGAGAGTAAGTTTTTTGGCAAGTGGCAAGGGCCATATGAGGTGGTGGAGAAGCTGGGAGACGTAAACTACAAGATCCACCAACCTGGAAGACAGAAGCCATAACAGGTTTACCATGTCAACCTCATTAAGGCCGTGGCAAGATAGAGAGCCAGCGGTAACTCCGTGCTTGTTAGGCAACCTAGAAGGGGAGGTTGGAGTGGTTACCATAGCGGAGACACTATCGAAGGCCCAGAAACAGCAGTGCCGGGAGTTACTCCAGAAAAACAGGGACCTGTTTTCAGAGTTGCCGGGGTGCACAAAGGTGGTGGAGCACGAACTTCTGACCGAGCCACATGTGCGGGTGAACGTGAAACCGTATCATATTCCTGAGGCCCGGCGAGATGTAATCTCCAAGGAGGTGCAGTGTATGTTGAAGCTCGGGGTCATTGAGGAATCCAAGAGTGGCTGGTCGAGCCCGATTGTCCTGGTCCAAAAACCAGATGGTGAATGGAGGTTCTGCAACGATTACCAGAAGCTGAATGAGGTCTCCAAGTTTGACGCTTATCCCATGCCACGCGTTGATGAGCTCATCGAGAGACTTGGACCTGCCAGGTACATAACCACCTTGGATCTGACAAAGGGATACTGGCAGATCCCTATGGCACAGGAAGCCAAGGAGAAGATGGCATTTTCCACACCAGACGGGTGCTTCCAACATGTCCGGATGCCGTTTGGCCTGCAGGGAGTTCCGGAAACATTCCAGAGGGCTATGGATAGAATCCTTGCGCCTCATAAACTATACGCTGCCGCGTACCGGGATGATATCATCATCTTTACCCCGGACTGGGAGACTCACCTGGAAAAGGTTCAAGCAGTGTTTGATGCGCTAAGAGAGGTGGGGTTTACAATAAACCCAAAGAAGTGTGCCTTGGGTAAAGAAGAAGCCAAGTACTTCGGATATGTAGTGGGGCGTGGCGAGATCAAACATCAAATTAATAAAGTGAAGGCAATTCAAACATGGCCGAGGCCTCTGTCAAAGAAGCAAGTTAAAGCCTTCCTGGGGATTGTGGGATATTACAGGAGGTTCATCCCAAACTTCGCCACAATGGCTGCAGCTCTAACTGATCTGCTTAAGGGGACAAAGTCAGTGATGGTCAGCAGGTCCGAAGAAGCCAAGTCAGCCTTCCAAGAAATGAAGCAACCTGTTTTGGTGGCCCCAGACTTTAAACGTGAATTTGTCCTCCAGACAGATGCCTCAGATGTCGGGGTAGGAGCAGTCCTTTCCCAAGAGATACGTGGGGAGGAGCATCCTGTTCTCTACTTGAGTAGGAAGTTGACTTCTTGTGAGAGAAATTACTCAGTTGTAGAGAAGGAGTGTTTGGCCATAAAATGGGCAGTGGATACATTACGGTACTACCTGGTGGGACGGAAGTTTAGATTAATATCCAACAATGCCCCACTCAGGTGGATGAGGGAAACAAAGGGTAAGAATGCTAGGGTCACCAGCTGGTTCTTAGCCCTACAAGACTTCAGCTTCCATGTAGAGCATAGAGCGGGAAGCTACATGGGAATGCCGATGCACTCTCCAGAATCCCTTGTCTGGTGGGTGAAAGTGCCAAGCCCCATGGCTTTAGGCAGAGGGGGGAGGTATGTGGCAGGGCTAAGGGTCGTGTAATCGATGGGAGATATGTGTCTCATAAATGACTTGTCTCCATAATGTAAGGCATAACAAATATTGCTGTATTATTATTATTTTGAAGGACCTGTGGTGAGGTCACAGTCATGTGACCAGTCAGCTGCTGGGTTCGTGGGTGTGTCTACACACTTATAATGTGGCCTGCTCGTGAACAAGGCAGCTGTATGTGAGGGGGGTATACACCTCCTGTGTGTGCTGAGGCTCGTGGACTGAGTCTTGTGGAAAGGACATTTTGATGTTATTTTGTCACCTGAACTGAAGGCTGTTTATTTTGGTGACATGCTGTTTGGTTTATGACGTAATAAACTGCATGAACTTCAAGGGAACCTGCCTCCTGACTGTCTCCCGTCGCACCTAAGTGAGTAGAATCCCTACATGGTACATAACATACCAAAAAAGTGTTGAATTTTTGGGGGAATTCAGTTATTCACCCTTAAAGTACAAGTGCATCTCACAAAATTAGAATATCATCAAATGTTAATTTATTTCAGTTCTTCAATACAAAATATTATATTGAGTCATTACAGAGTTATCTATTTCAAGTGTTTATTTTTGTTAATGTTGATGATTAAGGATTAGAGCCAATGAAAACCCAAAAGTCATTATCTCAATAAGTTAGAATACTTTATAACACCAGTTTAAAAAAATGATTTTAAAATCTGAAATATACTGTATGTTCAGTAAATGCACTCAATACTTGGTCGGGGCTCCTTATGCACAGTTGTTAACAATTCCGAAAAGAGGGAAGAATAGGAAGCATTTAAGGAAACCAGGATGGATGAACACAGAACTTAAGCACATGCTAAAAAGGAAGAAAAAAATGTTTATAAAATGGAAAGAGGGAGGCATATCTAAAGAAGAATATAATGCTGTCTGCAGAACCTGCAGGGCACAAATCAGATTATCTAAAGCTGAAAATGAACTGAGGCTTGCAAGAGATGTCAAAAGCAATAATAAAGGATTTTGGGGATATGTCAAAAGTAAAAGAAAAGTCAAAGATGCTATAGGATTTTTACAGGATGAAAATAATGAAATGGTAAGACAGGATGTTGAGAAGGCTGAACTTTTAAATTCCTATTTTGCATCTGTTTTCTCTCAGAAAGGAAATGCAACATCAACTGTTATTCACTGTCCTATTAAGGGAATAGAAGAATCCAGGATATCTATAAACAGAAAGATAGTGAGGAAACACTTAGCTAACCTAAATGAATTCAAGTCTCCAGGTCCAGATGAATTACACCCCAGAGTACTGAAGGAGATAGCAGAAGAAATTTTTGAACCCCTCTCCATAATCTTTGAAAATTCTTGGAGAACAGGAGAAGTGCCAGAAGACTGGAGAAGAGCAAATGTTGTTCCTATCTTCAAAAAGGGGAAGAAGGTGGACCCAGGCAACTATAGGCCGGTGAGTCTGACTTCTATACCAGGAAAGATCTTTGAACAAATTATTAAACAACATGTATGTCAATACCTGGATAAGAATGAAGTGATTAAACAGAGTCAGCATGGGTTTCTAACTAATAAGTCATGTCAGACTAACTTAATTTCCTTCTATGACGGTATCACTGATTGGGTGGATCAAGGAAATGCTGTAGATATAGTATATCTTGACTTCAGCAAAGCATTTGACAAAGTCTCTCATACAATCCTTATTGAAAAAATGACTAAGTATGGAATGGACAAGGCAACTGTTAGGTGGATTCATAACTGGCTTAGTGATCGGACCCAAAGAGTGGTCGTAAATGGCTGTACATCCAGTTGGAAGAATGTCTCAAGTGGGGTACCACAGGGCTCTGTCCTGGGCCCTGTATTGTTCAACATCTTTATCAACGATTTAGATGAAGGAATTGAGGGTAAACTGATTAAATTTGCTGATGACACAAAGCTAGGAGGGATAGCTAATACTAGAGAAGAGAGAGAGGATTCAAAAAGATTTAAATAAACTGGAGAAGTGGGCAGCAACTAACAGAATGGTTTTTAACAGGGAGAAATGCAAAGTACTACATCTGGGCAATAAAAATGAAAAAAGCATATATAGAATGGGAGGAATAGGGCTAAGTGACAGCACATGTGAAAAAGACTTGGGTATACTAATAGATCACAGACTGAATATGAGTCAACAGTGTGATGCAGCAGCAAAAAAGGCAAATGCAATTCTAGGATGTATTAACAGAAGCATACAGTCTAGATCACGTGAAGTCATTATTTCCCTCTACTCCTCTTTGGTCAGACCTCATCTGGAATATTGTGTCCAGTTTTGGGCACCACATTTTAAAAAAGACATCAACAAACTGGAGCAAGTTCAGAAAAGAGCGACCAGAATGGTGACCGGTCTGCAAACCCTGTCTTATGAGGAAAGGTTGCAGGATTTGGGAATGTTTAGTTTGCAAAAGAGAAGACTGAGAGGAGACTTAATAGCTGTCTACAAATATCTAAAGGGCTGTCACATTGTAGAAGGATCAACTTTATTCTCATTTGCACAAGGAAAGACTAGAAGCAATGGGATGAAACTGAATGGGAAGAGACACAGATTAGATATTAGAAAAAACTTTTTGACAGTTAGAGTGATCAATGAGTGGAACAGGCTGCCACGAGAAGTGGTGAGTTCTCCTTCAATGGAAGTCTTCAAACAGAGGCTGGACAGACATCTGACTGGGATGATTTAGCGAATCCTGCTTTGAGCAGGGGGTTGGACCAGATGGCCCAGGAGGTCCCTTCCAACTCTACGATTCTATGATTCTAACAATTGCTGCATCAATGCAGCATGGCATGGAGGAAATCAGCCTGTAGCACTGCTGAGATGTTATGGAAGCACAGGTTGCTTTGATAAAAGCCTTCAGCTCATCTGTATTGTTGTGTCTAGTGTCTCTCATCTTCCTCTTGACAATACCCCATAGATTCTCTATGGGGTTAAGTTCAGACGAGTTTGCTGGCCAATGAAACACATTGATACTATTGTTTTTACACCAGGAATTGGTACTTTTGGCAGAGTGGACAGGTGCCAAGTCCTGCTGAAGAGTCCATCTCCAAAAAGCTTGTCGGCAGAGGGAAGCATGAAGTGCTCTAAAATGTCCTGGTAGACAGCTACGCTGGTCTTAATTAAACACAGTGGACCTAAACCAGCAGATCACAAGGCTCCCGAAGCCATTATTGATCGTGGATACTTCACACTAGACCTTGGACATCAAGGTCCCATAGTCTGTAGGAAGAGTGGAGAAACAGACAATCCAAGCTGCTTGAGGTCTAGTGTGAAGTTTCCACAGTGATGGTTTGGGGTGCCGTGTCATCTGCTGGTGTAGGTCCACTGTATTTTATCAAGAACAATGTCAGGGCAAGCCGTCTACCAGGAAAGTTTAGATGGAGATGGAAGTTTCATTCTCCAGCAATACTTGGCACCAGCCCACACTGCCAAAAGTATGCCAAAAGTACCAATACCTCATTTGAAAACAACAGTATCTCAGTGCTTTATTGGCCAGCAATCTCCCTTGACCTTAACCCCATAGAGAATCTATGGGGTATTGTAAAGAGGAAGATGAGAGACACCATGCCCAACAATGCAGACAAGCTGAAGGCTGCTATCAAAGCAACCTGGGCTTCCATAACACATCAGCAGTGCCGAAGGATGACCATCTCCATGTCACACCACATTGATGCAGTAATTGATGCCAAAGGAGCCCCAACCAAGTATTGAGTGCATTTACTAAATGTGTCTTTCAGTAGGCCAACAATTCGGATTTTAACCCCTTCCTGACATGAGACGTACTATCCCGTCCATGGGACCCGGGCCCCTATGCCCATGGACGGGATAGTACATCTACCGCGATCAGCGGTGCCCACGTGGTGAGCACCACTGATCGCGGCCGGGTGTCAGCTGATTATCACAGCTGACACCCGGCACAATGTGTCAGGGGCGGTCACGGACCGCCCCCGACACGTTAACCCCTTGCACACCGCGATCAAACATGTTCGCGGTGTACCGGGGGTTATAGGGAAGCATCGGCAGGGAGGGGGCTCCCTCCGTGCTTCCCTGAGCCCCCCACGGCAGCGCAATGTGCAGCGCTGCTGCCGGGGGCTCCTTTCCTGCAGGCCCCCGAATCCAAGATGGCGACGGGGGCCTTCGGGGGCCTGCAGGAAGCTGGCTTCCTCAGTGCCTGCAAAGCGCAGGCATGAGGAAGCCTTATGCAGTGCCTGTGACAGATTGCTGATCTGTCACAGTGATCTGTGATGTGACAGAAGAGCGATCTGTCACAGGACAGTGATGTCCCACCTGGGACTATTTAATAAAGTAAAAAAAAAATAAAAAAAGTGTTAAAATAAATTTAAAAAAATCGCCAAATAAATTAAAAAAAAAAAATATTGCCCCAAATAAATCCATTTTTTAGAAATAAAAAAAAAACAATAAAAGTACACATATTAGGTATTGCCGCGTCCGTAACGACCCGCCCTATAAAACTGTCCCATTAGTTAACCCCTTTAGCGAACCCCTTAAAAAATAAAAATAAAAAACGAAGCAAAAAATAATGATTTATTATCATACCGCCAAATAAAAAGTGTAATAACGCGCGATCAAAAAGACGCATATAAATATCCATGGTACCTCTGAAAACGTCATCTTGTCCCGCAAAAATCGAGCCACCACACAGCATCATCCGCAAAAAAATAAAAAAGTTATAGCTTGCAGAATAAAGCGATGCAAAAATAATTATTTTTTATATAAAATACTTTTCATTGCATAAAAGCGCCAAAACATAAAAAACGGCCTAAATGAGGTATCGCTGTAACAGTACTGACGCGAAGAATAAAACCGCTTTATCAATTTTATCGCACGCGGAACGGTGTAAACGCACCCCCCCAAAAGAAATTCATGAAACGCTGGTTTTTGTTCATTCTGCGCCCCAAAAATCGGAATAAAAAGCGATCAAAAAATGTCACGTGCCCGAAAATGGTACCAATAAAAATGTCAACTCGTCCCGCAAAAAATAAGACCTCACATGACTCGGTGGGTCAAAATACGGAAAAATTAGAGCTCTCAATATGTGGTGATGCAAAAACTATTTTTACAAAAAGCGTCTTTTAGCGTGTGACAGCCGCCAAACATAAAAACCGCCATAAATAGTAAATCAAACCCCCCGTTATCACCCCCTTAGTTAGGGAAAAATAATAAAATAAAAAAAATGTATTTATTTCCATTTTTCCATTAGGGTTAGGGTTAGGGCTAGGGTTAGGGTTAGGGCTAGTGTTAGGGTTAGGGTAGGGTTAGGGTTAGGGCTAGGGTTAGGGTTAGGGCTAGGGTTAGGGTTAGGGCTGAGATTAGGGTTAGGGGTGTGTTGGGGTTCTGGTTGGAGTTAGAATTGGGGTTTCCACTGTTTGGGCACATCAGGGGCTCTACAAATGCAACATGGTGTCTGATCTCAATTCCAGCCAATTCTAAGTTGAAAAAGTCAAATGGTGCTCCTTCCCTTCCAAGCTCTGCCATGCGCAAAACAATTTTTGGGGTCCAATTTCTCCTGTTACCCTTAGGAAAATAAAAAATTGGGGGCAAAAATATCATTTTTGTGGAAAAAAATGATTTTTTTATTTTCACGCCCGAGCGTTATAAACTTCTCTGAAGCACTTGGGGGTTCAAAGTGCTCACCACACATCTAGATAAGTTCCGTGGGGGCCTAGTGTCGAAAACGGGGTCACTTGTGGGGAGTTTCAATAGTTTAGGTACATCAGGGGCTCTCCAAACGCACATGACACCCGCAGACCATTCCATCAAAGTCTGCATTCCAAAATGTCACTGCTTCCCTTCCGAGCCCCGACGTGTGTCCATACAGTAGTTTTCTCCCACATATGGGGTGTCAGCATACTCATGAAAAATTGGACAACAACTTTTGGGGTCCAATTTCTCCTGTTACCCTTGGGAAAATAAAAAAATTGGGGACTAATTGATCATGTTTGTGGAAAAAATACGATTTTTTTATTTTCATGCCCGGGCATTATAAACTTCTGTGAAGCCCTTGGGGGTTCAAAGTGCTCACCACACATCTAGATAAGTTCCTTAGGGGGTCTCGTTTCCAAACTGGGGTCATTTGTGGGGGTTTCCACTTTTAGGTACATTAGGGGCTCTCCAAAGGTAACATGACACCCGCAGACCATTCCATCAAAGTCTGCATTCCAAAACGTCACTACTTCCCTTCCGAGCCCTGACGTGTGTCCATACAGTAGTTTTCTCCCACATATGGGGTGTCAGCGTACTCATGACAAATTGGACAACAACTTTTGGGGTCCAATTTCTCCTGTTACCCTTGGGAAAATGAAAAAATTGGGGACTAATTGATCATGTTTGTGGAAAAAATACGATTTTTTTATTTTCATGTCCGGGCATTATAAACTTCTGTGAAGCCCTTGGGGGTTCAAAGTGCTCACCTCACATCTAGATAAGTTCCTTAGGGGGTCTATTTTTCAAAATGGGGTCATTTGTGGGGGGTTTCCACTGTTTAGGTACATTAGGGGCTCTCCAAAGGCAACATGACACCCGCAGACCATTCCATCAAAGTCTGCATTCCAAAACGTCACTACTTCCCTTCCGAGCCCTGACGTGTGCCCATACAGTAGTTTTCTCCCACATATGGGGTGTCAGCATACTCAGGACAAATTGGAGAACAACATTTGGGGTCCAATTTCTCCTGGTACCCTTTGGAAATTAAAAAATGGTGACTAAAAGATCATGTTTGTGGAAAAAATACGAATTTTTTATTTTCACGCCCGGGCGTTATAAGCTTCTGTGAAGCACTGGGGGGTTCAAAGTTCTCACCACACATCTAGATAAGTTCCTTAGGGGGTCTAGTTTCCAAAATGGTGTCATTTGTGGGAGGTTTCAACTGTTTTGGTACATCAGGGGTTTTCCAATCGCGACATGGTGTCCGATTTCAATTCCAGCCAAAAACGTCAAATGGCGCTGCTTCCCTTCCGAGCTCTGCCATGCGCCCAAATAGTGGTTTACCCCCACAAGTGGGGTATCAGCGTACTCAGGACAAATTGCACAATAACTTTTAGTGTCCTGTTACCCTTGGAAAAATAAGAATTGAGGGTGAAAAGATCATTTTTGTGGAAAAAATATGATTTTTTAATTGTACCGCTGAACGTTATAAACTTCTGTAAAGCCCTTGTGGGTTCAAAGTTCTCACCACATATCTAGATAAGTTCCTTGGGGGGTCTAGTTTCCAAAATGGGGTCACTTGTAGGGGGTTTCCACTGTTTAGGTACATCAGGGACTCTCCAAACGTGACATGGCGTCCAATCTGAATTCCAGCCAATTTTGCATTGAAAAAGTCAAACGGCGCGCCTTCCATTCTGAGCTCTGCCATGCGCCGAAGCAGTCGTTCCCCCCCACAAATCAGGTATCAGCGTACTCAGAACAAATTGCACAATAACTTTTGCAGTCCAATTTCTCCTGTTACCCTTGGTAAAATAAAAAAAATTGAACCTGAAGTATTTTTTTTGTGAAAAAAAGTTAGATGTTCATTTTTTTTAAATATTCAAAAAAATTCCTGTGACGCACCTAAAGGGTTAATAAACTTCTTGAATGTGGTTTTGAGCACCTTAAGGGGTAGAGTTTTTAGAATGGTGTCACTTTTGGGTATTTTCTATCATATAGACCCCTCAAAGTGACCTCAAATGTGATGTGGTCCTAAAAATAAAATGGTGTTGTAAAAATGAGAAATCGCTGGTCAACTTTTAACCCTTATAACTTCCTAACAAAAAAAAATTTTGGTTCCAAAATTGTGCTGATGTAAAGTAAACATGTGGGAAATGTTAGTTATCAAGTTTTTTGTGTGCTGTACCTCTGTGATTTAAGGGCATAAAAATTCAAATTTGGAAAATTGCGAAATTTTCAAAATTTTCGTCAAATTTCCGTTTTTCTCACAAATAAACGCAAGTTATTTGAATGAAATGTTACCACTAACATGAAGTACAATATGTCACGAGAAAACAATGTCAGAATCACCGGGATCCATGGAAGCGTTCAAGAGTTATGACCTCATAAAGGTACAGTGGTCAGAATTGTAAAAATTGGCCCGGTCATGAACCTGCAAACCACCCTTGGGGGTGAAGGGGTTAAAATCATTTTTTCAACATGGTGTTTTGAAGCATTCTAATTTACTGAGATAATGACTTAAGCCATAATCCTTAACATTAACAGAAATAAACACATGAAATAGATCAATCTGTTTGTAATGGCTCTATATAATATATGAGTTTCACTTTTTGTATTGAAGAACTGAACTAAATGAATTTTTTGATGATAGTCAAATTTTGTGAGATGCACCTGTATGTTGTTTACTCTGTGGTATGTTTCAGTGGTATATAACATTCCAAAATAGCACTGACAAATTTTCATCATAGAATATGGCGTATTTTGTGTACATTTCTGTGGTAATACTAAAAAAAAAAGCATTAACTTTTTTCTGGATTCAATTAGTCATCCATACAGTGTAATGTGCATAATGGGTGACAAAGCTGACAGAATCATGTGAGACTCTTGAAGAAGTGACAGGTGGAATATTGGAGTCAGACAAAGGTGGCTCAACAGTGAGGTGGCTAGAGGCTGTGGTCTGGAACCGGCCGCATTTCTTGGAAACACCAAGGCCTGTGTCAAGGCCCAAAACTAGGCTCCGGCCTTCTCCGCCAGGACCCAGGAACTGGTGAGCTTACTTCATGGCCTAGGTTGGTCAGGAGAAGCAAGGAGGCAAGTCAGGACCAGGGCTGGAGAAATGCTAGCGGGCCCACAAGGTATTGAGAGTTGGCATTCTGGGAGGAAGTTGTTACAGACAAGCAGCAGGGAAAATGGGGACCAACTAAGAGTATGGGACCCATCACCACATCTCATTCAACCAGCGGACACTAGAGACCGAACACTTGCCATGAAGGTTGCAAGAGCTGATGAATGGAACCAGGGTCACGCTCCTACCCATGAAGTGATTTTGATCCAAGAAGTAAGGGAGCAGGATGAACCCTTCTTGAAGAATGAATGGGCCTGGGAGAGGCTCCTTAAGTCAGCTCGATATGGGGCTGCTACCACCCCTGAGATATCTGACTGTCCTTGGGGCTCCAGACCTCCTATGTGGGAGCAGATGATGGTGCAAGTGACACAGGGACAGCTGTCCATTTCTACTTGTCAGAGGTTCCAGCACTTACAGTCCAGGCACCATGAAATTGGTCTCCAGGAAGCAGGTGAAGCAGTCCCCTCAGCCTCCTGTGAAAGGATAAGTAGTGGATACCAAAAGAGGATTACTGCATTATCCTCCTTATAATTTCCTTGCTTTGCACTTTGTCAAAAGCATTTATGAGTGTAGGACTACAGCAACTACACTTTATAAATATTTGAATGAGGCCCGCCAGTTGTTTACTTTTTGGGGTCTATGGATGACTGGATGACCCTCCTTATAATTTTTTTCTACCTTTGCACTTTGTGCAAAGCCTTTATGAGTGTATGAGTACAGCTGCTACACTTTAAAAATATTTGAATGAAGCCTGCCATTTGTTTCCTTTCTGGAGTCTATAGATGACTGGATGACCCTCCTTATAATTGTTCCTGGCTTTGCACTTACTACAAAGCCTTTATGAGAGTAGAGTACAGCAACTGTACTTTAAAAATATTTGAAAGAGGCCCACTAGTTGCTTATTTTCTGGGGGTTTTGCATAACTGGATGATCCTCCTTATAATTTTTCCTGTCTTTGCACTTTCTGCAAAGCCTTTATGAGTGTAAGAGTACATCAACTAAACTTTCAAAATATTTGCATTCAAATATTTTAATGCAATTACTCATCCATACGGTATTAAATGCTTCATGGTACATTACAGTGGAATACTGTATAAAAATCCAAAAAAGCATTGAAAAATTTGTCTGTACTAAATTACTCCTCCATAGAGTATTAGGTGCTTTCTGTGACATTAGAGTGGTATGTAACCTCATCAATACAGTATTACATCCTTTGTGGTACATTTCTGTGGTATATAACACTCCAAAAAAGTTGAAAATCTATGTGGATTCAATTACTCGTCCATACAGTATGATGACCTCTGTGGTAAATTTCTGTCAATTACTGATCCATAGACTATTTTGTGTTTTGTGCTACATGTTGGTGGTATATAATACTTCAAAAAATCATTGAAATTTTTTAATGGATTCAAGTACTCATCCATACAGTGTTAAGTGCTTTGTGGTACATTTCTGTGTTATATAATACTCCAAAAGAGCACTGAAATTTTTGTATGTGTTCAATTACTTATCAATACAGTATCATGTGGTCTGTGGTACATTTTGGTGGCATACAACACTCCAAAAAAGCATTTTAATTTTTTTTCTGAATTCAATTAATGATCCATATAGTGTAACGTGCTTAGTGTCAGAAGGCAGAATCACGCAAGACTCAAAGTTGTAACAGAAGGAATTTTGGAGCCAGACTAAAGTGACGCAGTAGCAGAAGTGGCAGGAGCCTGTGGTCCACAACCACACTTTTCCATAACCTCCAAGGTCGAACCAAGGCCCAAACTCAGGCAGCAGCCTTAACCACTGGGGATCTTGTGGACTGAGGATGGAAGAGTCAGGATCCAGCAACTGGTGAGAAGTTTGCGGGGCTTAGGTTGGTTGGAAGAGGCAAAGAAGCGAGCAAGGACCATGGCTGTAGAAATGCTAGTGGGCCTTCAAGCCGAAAGGTACTCCATACATAGGCATTCCACATGTACCAGGAGCGGAGATAGGGTTCATTGAAGAGTTTGGGACCCATCATCACATCTTGTTCACATCTTGTTCAATGAGCAGGCAGTAGAGAAGGACACTTGCATTGCATTGGAGGCTGCAAGAGCTGACGGCAGGAATGGTGTATTGCCAACTGTTTAGCAATATGGCTCGGATACGGCTTTAAAGAAGGCTACTACTTGGATATGACAGAATTTTATTATACAATGATTAATTTAAATGATAGAACACCAAATTATTGGAATGGCAGATATAATATTACCCTGTTTTGTTAATTAATTTCATGTTAATCATACAATTATTATGAATTATAGTACATAGAGAAATAAGCATCCATACTATACATTACCAAGTAGTATTGCAACATCACTTCTCCACTGGAGGGACCACAGTGTCAATGAGAAGGAAAAACTCTGGTCTTTTCATCACAGAAACCGTGCACCCACGATACCTTCTGGAAATGTCCCTTCCTCGCTGAATCGGGTCCACCTTTTTTTACACAACACTCCCACATTACAACTGTGCAGTATGTTTAGTCTGCATCAGAATCTTGAATCTGCACAGTACTTTGTTGTCTTGATAACAGCACAAGACTTCAAGGTCTGTTTGTTATAGACTACTACAATCTTAGTTTGTTTGCACCAACCAGAGATTCGTTTGCCATTAGCATGTCTCTTAACAATAGCACAATGCATCAGGGTTGTTTTGCTACTGATTATAACCCAGGCTCTGTTTGCCTCTGGTCAACTTGTCAAAGTTGTCTATCACTGTTCAAAGTTCAACATATGTTGCTTGTTACAAAGTTAACTCTTCATGCTCATAACATAACGCTCTAAGATGGTAACATATGGGCAGCATGACTTCCATAATCACCTATTCTGAAAACTGGATACCTATCGTAACCAAGGCACACACGCATACATGTCAGATGTGTATCACAACCGGTCCTCTATTATTGATGTCATGCATGACCATATGTTACATGAGACCATAACATTTTGGTCTCTCTTGTCAATCGAGAATCATACTATTACCGAGCACAAGACTTCCTTGTTCAAGCAGCAATATTCACTATCTATACAGTTATTATTCCTATTGTAATACACCACACAGAATTAGTTGGAAAGCTCCTTCCCATCAACCACACCCCAATTGGGAGGGTATAGTAAAGAGAAAGTATTCAGTCAAAGCAAATATCACTTGTGTGCAAATCAGGATAAGGAATCTTTGAAACACAGAGCTTCAAAGACCACAGAACAATTCCTTGTCTTATGGTATTGACACAGAGCAAATGCTTTGTGTCTCAGTATCAAAGTTCAGCATTAATGATATTACACCATAGTATATTGCAATATAGTGTTTGGATTCAAACAACCATATTTCATATTTGCCATACTTTCCACCCTTGGTCTAATGACCACACTATATCAAAGCATATAAACAATCTATTACAATATGTAGGCTATAAGATATCCATATTTTTATTAGCACCACAAATGGTCACGTTTTTCAAAAAAGAGGGGTAACATCACCGGTATGCGATAAGTGTGAATCAAGAAGAAAGGAAGCAGGATGACCCCATCTTGTGGAATGAATAGGCATGGGAGAGGCTCCTTGTTGTGGCTCAAGATGTGGCTACTACCATTCCTGAGATTGAACTTGGAGTTCGTTGGTGCAGGTAACACAGGGTGCTGTCGCCCATTTCTACTTGCCGGTGACTCTGGCAGTACCCAAAGCTGGACCACTTACAGCCCATGAACCATGGAAATTGGACTCCAGGAAACATGTGGAGGCAGACCCTCCTGCTTCCAAAGGAAGTAAAAGAAGAAGAGGAAACCTGAGGAGGATTACAGTATTACTCTCCTTATAATTTTTTTCCGAGCTTTGCACTTTGTGCAAATCCTTTATGAGTGTAGGAGTACAGCAACTACACTTTAAAAATATTTAAATGAGGCCTGCCAATTTGTGTGTTTCGGGGGTCTATGGATGACCCTCCTTATCATTTTTTCCTGCCTTTGCACTTTCTGCAAAGCCTTTCTGAGTGTATGAGTACATCAACTAAACTTTCAAAATATTTTCATTCAAATATTTTTCTAGATTAAATTACTCGTTCATACAGTATTATGTAATTCATGGAACATTACAGTGGAACACTGTATAAAGCTCCAAAACAGCATTGAAAAAATTGTCTGTTTGAATTAGTCATCCATAGAGTATTAGGTGTTTTCTGCGACATTTGTGTGGTATGTAACACTTCAAAAATGAATTTAAAAATTGGATTCAATTACTCATCCATACATTATTACGTGCTTTGTGTTAAATTTCTTTGGTATACAACACTCCAAAAAAGCAGTGACAAATTTGTATGGATTAAATTAGTCATTCATAGAGTAATAGGTGTTTTCTGTTTCATTTCAGTGGTATAAAAGAGATAAAAAAGTGTTGAAAAGTTTGTCTGTATTCAATTATTCATCAGCTTTAGCTGCTATCTGTGAAATTTTGGTGGCATACAACACTCTAAAAAAGCGATTGAATCAAGACAAATTTTAAATTAGTTGTCCATGGAGTATTATTTGCTTTCAGTTACATTTCAGTGTTATATAAAATGCCAAAAAGACTTTCAACATTTTTTATGGATTCAGTTAGTCATCTAAACAGTTTAATGTGCTTTGTGTAAAACTACAGTTGGTTCATATTTTTAAAAACCGCTTGGCCTTGTACATTTTACAAAATATTTCTGTTAAATAAATAGACTATTGTCATATATGCTTTATGTGAAATTTGTTGGTTTGAAATAAGAAACAAAATTGACCTGTTACAGGTGTACAAATTTGCTCCTTTGGTACTCTGTCCCCAGTTGCCACTATATCTCCTGATGTGGCATCCAGGCTTTTTACTAGCATGTGTCCAGGAACATCAACCTTGTCGTTACCAAGATAGTTACTGGGATTGTGCACTAAACGACCAACATGTGGATAAGTGCTTTTGGTGAGGGATGCTACATTTCTCTGACAGCGCACTGGTTTATCATTGTGGAGGCCACAGCCAAGCCCACCCTAGCAAGGCACATGTGCTGCCAATGCCAAGGATTGATGTCCCTACTTATATCAGGATTTCCTCCATCTCCTACACCAGTTCCTGCACCCCCTTCTGCTCCTCCTCATCCTCCATCTCCAAAGTACTACCACAGAGCAAACATCAGTTGGAAGATCTGCAGCACTACCTCAGTGCAGCAGCAGCAGGCTCTGCTGGAACTGAATTGTCTAGTTGGCAACCTGCACACCACATCACAGTTATTGAAAGGAATAAGAAACCAGACAGATCTGTGGCTCTTGCTGCTGAACCTACAAATAGGCATGATCGTGTGTGATAATGGCCATAACCTGATGGCGGCTGTTAAGCTTGGCAAGCTCATGTGTTATGAATGAGTCACCGAAGGAGGACAAAGCAAAAATACAAGCTGAGTCCAGAAAACCGGAGAGGTTGGTAGCTATCGGATTGCAGACCCCTGATCCTATTCACACAACGAACAGTAGCCGTGGGGGGTTCCTACGGTACCCTAGACCCCTCGTTCACAGCCGGAGAGCTAAATAAGCCTAAAGAAAGAAAGGGGAAATCTAAACTGCCCCAGAGCTGACCCCAAAGCAATAGACAGCCCCCAACATGTATTGTCGGTGAAAAGCAGATGAAAACACAAACACAGACAGAAAGACAGGTTGAGCAAACGATGGGGCCCAACTAACTAAATAGGAAAGGACAGAAAAGATGCTGGCTGCAATCTGCAAACATTCTGCCAAAATAATGTCCAACACGTCTGATATAAAAAAGGCCCTGAAGTCACTAGACTTCAAAAACACTATATCAGCACTCAGGTATATTCTGAAGACTGATCAAAAGATCAACTTGACCAGAGACAAAAATGGAGCTCAGCCTGTACCAACAAGGGCAGGCAGAACACAAACACTAAGTAAACAGACAATATCTCATGGAAAAATAAGAGAGCAAATACTTAGCTTTCAGAAGACAGGTACTGAACTGGTTTGCAAGAGCTCAGAGCAGAAAGGATCACCAGCCTGTAGGGCGTCGGCTGCCTTATATCCACTCAGTGATTTCGGGTGTCCAATCAGGCTCCACCTGTTTAGATGACAGGTTCTTCCCAACCCAATCAATTTCACTACCTCTCTTCACCAGCAGAGGGAGTTCATCAGACATCAACGGTGAAGGGGAAAATGAACTCACAACACTCATGCATGTACCATGACTGGCTCCCATGCTCAACTTCATAGGTCAGAGGTTTCTTAAAACCTACCCATATTTGCCAGAGCCTTTAGTCAAGGTAAGTTGCATCAGCAGCCATTTCTGCAAGTCAGCTACAGTCACCGCTACTCTGGCAGTGCTGCAGCAGCGCATGCAAGTGCAAGCGCATCGATTGGTGCGTGATGTGTTAGCTTATTGGATCTCCACATTGAACAGGCTATCAAGGTTTTGTGAGTATCAGAGAAAAGTTATGAAATGCCAGCTGCAACACGCCTGTCAGAATTCTGGTCAGCCTCCGCACATAAGAACTGAAGCGTCGTCATGGATGTCTGACATTTGTGCTGTTCTCCAAGACTTTGTCCACTCCGCAAAGATGGTAAGCAGTGATGATGCCATCATCAGTGCAATGATTTCACTTTTGTGCGTGCTTGAACAGTTGCTGTTGACAATTAAACATGAAGCTTTGCATGAGGACCAGGTGAAGATGGAGGAAGACATGAGACATGGAGATGCAACAAAGCCCAGTCTCATCCCATCTGCTTAGTGCCAATTGGGTAATAATGAGGATGTGAAGGTTGAGGAGGAGGAACAGGAGGAAGCTAGGCCAATTTGATGACACCATTCCAGTGTCCAGGCCCTGATGACCAGGTGGGTTACAGCAGACAGGCACTTTTGCTCACTCTGAAAAAATGAACATAGCATGGCTTAGCACCAAATTTTCCACATCACGAGATGACAGCAGCACATACAGTGTTTTTAATTTTCAATACTTGAATGAGGCCCACCAGTTGTTGCCTTCAAGAGTCTATGGTGACTGGATGTTCCTACTTATAATATTTTCCTGGCTTTGCAGTTTGTGCAAAGCCTTTATGAGTGTAGAAGTACATAAATTACACTTTCAAAATATTTTAACAAGGTCCTCTGGTTGTTGCCTTCCATTGTGCATGGATGACTTTATGACCATACTTATAATTTTTTCTTGGCTTTGCACTTTGTGCAAATTTTTATGAGATTAGGAATACATCAACTACACCTTCAAAATATTTTAATGAAGCCCTCCATTAGTTGCACTCAATGGTCTATGGATAACTGTATTACCTTCCTCATTAATTTTTAGCACTTTGCACTTTGTTCAGAGCTTTTATGTGTAGGAGCAAATCAACTATATGTCCTTAATATTTTAATGAGGTTCTCCAGTTGTTGTCTTCAAGGGCTTAAGGATGAGCATGCTTATATTCTTTCCCTTTCTTTGCACTGTGTACAGAACCTTTATGAGTGGAGGAGTACTACAACTACACTTTGTTCACAATATTTGAATGAGGTACTACAGTTGGTACCTTAAAGTGTGTATGGGTAACCCTGCCAGTAATTTTTGACAGGCTTTGCATTTTGCAGACCTTATGTGAGTGCGTGAATATAACTACATTTCATTCACAATATTTCAAAGAGGAACTACATTTGGTGCCTTCAAGGGTATATGGATGATCCTGCTTGTAATTTTTGGCAGAATATGCACTGTGCAGAACATTTATGAGTGTAAGAGTACCACAACTATACCTTATTCACAATATTTGAAGGTGGTATTACAGTTGATGCAATCAAGAGTATCAGGAGTGTATGCATGACCTTGCTTGTAATTTTTCACAGGCTTTGCACTGTGCAGAACTTTTATGAGTGGAGGAGCACTACAACTACACTTTGTTCACAATATTTGAATGAGGTACTATAGTTCGTGCTTTAAAGGGTGTATGGATGACATTGACTGTAGTTTTTGGCAGGTTTTGCACTGTGGAGATATTTTATGAGTGCACAAACGCTACAACTATATTTCATTCACAATATTTGATTTGGATACTACAGTTAATGCCTTTAAGGGTGTATGAATAACCCTGCTTGTACTTTTTGGCAGGCTTTGCATTTAGTACATAGCCTTTATGAACCTAGGAACACCGCTACATGACTGTTATGAATGGGTCACCGAGGAGGATAGCAGGACCAGTCTAAGCCACCAGAAAACCAGAGAGGTTGGTAACTAAGCAGATTGCAGACCCCTGATCCTATCCACACAACTAGAAGGAGCCATGGAGCGTACCTACGATGCGCTAGATGCCTCGGCACAGCCAGAGAGCTAATTCAGCCTAAAGCAAGAAAGGTGAAAACTAAACTGCCCCGGAGCAGACCCCAAAGGAATAGAAAGCCCCCAAACACACATTGTCAGTGAGACAAGATGAAAACACAAACACAGGCAGATAAATAGACTAAGCAAATGATGGGGCCCAAACTGACTAGACAGGACAGGAAAGGAAAGACACTGTCTGCAATCACGCAAAAAACCCTGAAACATCCAACACGTCTGATGCACAAAAAAAACACTGAAGTCACACGAATTCGCCCCCACTATATCAGCACTCTGGTATATACTGAAAACAAAGCAAAAAGAGACCAATATAACAGAGGACAGAACAAACTGACACAAGCAGTAACATATGGGCGGTGATCCAGCACAGCCCCAGCAGGAGCAAGCTGACCAGCACAAAGCAGATATAGACAAAACCAGATCAAATGCAAAAAGATTAGCAAATGAACCACTTAGCTGAACTATGCAGGAACAGAGCAGGAGACATCAGACCTCAGAAGGCACAGGAAGAAAATCACCAGCAGGGATTGAAGGAAGTCAGCTGTCTTAAATACTCCAGTCAGAAACCCCAGATCTCCAATTGTCATCATCATTATCAGGTGGCAAGCCTCTGTCAATCTGACCAGCTCCACTACCTCTAGTAATCACCAGAGGGAGCCCAGAAAGAGAACTCGCAACACCTCTGTCAATATGACCAGCTCCGCTACCTTCAGTAACCACCAGAGGGAGCCCAGAAATAGAATTCACAACACATGACAATATGAATAAAATGTGTGAGGCCCTTCTTTATGTCTAATACAGGTGCATCTGAGTCCCTCTTCCATCACATTTTTCACACTTCTTGTTTCCTTTATATATTAATAAATACCAAAAAAAGTGAGCAGCTATGAAAAAACATTCAAAAGACACACTCTAGGATGAATCTGCAAACCAACGAGAGAAAAGCAAAATGAGTCTCATAAAAAATAACATGTTATTTAGATATAATTAACAAGCATATACCGTATATACTCCTGTATAAGCCGAGTTTTTCAGCACATTTTTTGTGCTGAAAAATGCCCCCTCGGCTTATACACGAGTCAATTGTCCCAGAGGGCGAGCGGGGGAGGGGGAGCAGCAGGTCACAGAGGCAGGAGGCGGCAGCTGTGGTTAAAGCCTGTGCTGCTGTAATAGCGCACAGTGCCAGCTGCAGCCGCTGGCTTCCAGCACACATCCTACTCACCTACCTGCGCGCCATCGCTGGCACTGCATATTGTTCGTTCAGGCACCAGCAGCTCTTCCAGCTGAGCGATCATGTGGCCCCACTCATTAAGGTAATGAATATGCACACCTCTCCACTCCCGCATGTAGTAAATATTCATTACCTTAATGAGTGGGGTCACATGATCCCTGGGGCAAAAGAGCTGCTGGTGCCGGAACAAGGTGCAAGGGCGTGCAGGCAGGTAAATAGGATGTTCTTTTTTTAACAGAAATCATGCATACAATGATAGGGGACAAAGAGTCATACATACAAGGTTAGGGGATAAGGAGCCATGCATACCAGGACAGTAAAGTGGGAGCCATGCATAAAATGACAGGGATGGGGAAGCCATGCATACAATGACAGGGACGGGGGAGCCATACATACAATAACAGGGATGGGGGAGCCACCAGCATACAATGTTAGGGACGGGGGAGCCATGCATACCAGGATAGGGATTAGGGCACAATGCATACACGGCTTATACTTGAGTCAATACGCTTACCCAGTTTTTCGTGGCAAAATTTGGTGCCTCGGCTAATACTCAGGTCGGCTTATACTCGAGTATATACAGAAGATGTGGAAAACATTAATATAACAAAAGCAGAGTGTTCCTGAAAGTGGTGCCAATACACATGTACAATATACACAGTGTGACATTTTTTGAAGATACACTAAACAGGTAAACAGTCAGACCCTATCATAAGTACCCTTAGCCAGGGAGCATGGTGCTATGACTATACTATTCCTAAATGATTTAGTGAAAAAGAGAAGATAAGTAAATATTTACATCTAGCTGGTATGTCAATACTAGCGGGTAGAGTACATGTGTCCTGGCCAACAAGCCACCAACGCACATTTAATCCAAGGCTTCATCAAGAGGCATGTTTAACTAGGAGCTTAATGTAGGTTTTCATGGGAAAGCTAATTGTCATGGGGCAGTAGTGGAAAAACAGGGGATGTGGAACCTGGGCCTCTGAACTGCCCCTCAGGATAAGGCAGTGCCGTGACTTTCCTTAACTTGGGGGGTACACTTGATGGTAGTGAGGCCCAAGTCACCGACCTGTCCCTATCTCCTGCTTAGCCTTGAGCTAAACCCCAACCCCCTCCCCAGGAAATGAGACAGGGTAAAAAAGTGAAATGCACCAAAAAACAAAGGAAAGTTAAGACAGACACCTGGGGGTTGAATCAACGAAAAAACAAGACTTAGCTTTCTCTGCTGCCAATGCTTTGAGCAGCAGAGTAAGGCTCCTGAACTCATCTTACAGCAGAACCACCACTGCTCCTGATAAGCTGAACCACCACTGCACTAGGTATATCCAGACTTCACCACAGTTGGCATCAAAAGGAATTGTATCACTAACAGTTAGCTGCAGCACCTGGTGACCTTATATAGGAAGGTGGGAGTGGTCACCACCAGCAGACTAACTAAACATGTAGTAACATCAGCGACCACCGGGGGGAACTGATATTAACCCCCGATGACCCTGAAAGGAAAAAAGTTTATATATAAGGATTCAGATCTGACATCGATCCAAAAATGGATTGTGACTAGTGTTGAGCATTCCGATACTGCAAATATCGGGTATCGGCCGATATTCGCTGTATCGGAATTCCGATACCGAGTACCAATATGTTTTTAATATCGGATTCCGGAATCGGAAGTCCCCATAATGCAATGAGCCACTGTTGTGGCTGTGATTGGCTGCTGAAATGATGTCATCATGATGCGCAGTCTGTGCGCATCATGATGTGCGGTCTGTGCCGACTGCGGGGGTCCTGTACCGACTGCGGGGGTCCTGTACAGGCCTGCCGGGGGCCTGTGCCAGCTGTCGGGGGTCTGTATGGGCCTGCCGGGGGCTTGTGCCGGCTGCCGGGGGTCTGTACGGGCCTGCCGGGGGCTTGCGCTGGCTGTCGGGGGTCTGTACGGGCCTGCCGGTGGCCTGTGCCGGCTGCCGGGGGTCTGTACGGGCCTGCCGGGGGTCTGTATGGGCCTGCCGGGGGCTTGTGCCAGTTACCGGGGGTCTGTTCGGGCCTGCCGGGGGCTTGTGCCGGCAGCCTGGGGTCTGTACGGGCCTGCTGGGTGCCTGTGCTGGCTGCCGGGGGTCTGTGCGGGCCTGCCGGGGGTCTTGTATGTGTGCAGGCATCGTCCGATGGGACTACATTGCCTGCTACAATGACAGTGATTGACAAATTAGCCAATGATGGGACAGTAGTAGTCCCATCGTCCGGCTAATGTGTTGAATGTAAAACAAAAAAATATATGTATACATACTACATACATAC
This sequence comes from Dendrobates tinctorius, assembly GCF_039654945.1. Classification (NCBI taxonomy): domain Eukaryota; kingdom Metazoa; phylum Chordata; class Amphibia; order Anura; family Dendrobatidae; genus Dendrobates; species Dendrobates tinctorius. Next base: position 11,220,384 of record NW_027361775.1, on the reverse strand, counting down.
TACATACCACATACATACTACATATATACTACATTCATACTACATACATGCTACATACATACAACATGCTACAGACATACAGTAAATACTACATTCATACTACATACATACTACATATATACTACATTCATACAACATACATACATACTACATACATATTACATATATACTACATTCATACTACATACATACTACATACATACTACATATATATTACATTTATACAACATTCATACATACTACATATATGCTACATTCATACTACATACATGCTACATACATACTACATACATACAACATGCTACAGACATACAGTACATACTACATACATACTACATACATACTACATATATACTACATTCATACTACATACATACTACACATATACTACATTCATACAATATACATACATACTACATACATACTACATATATACTACAATCATACAACATGCATACATACATACATATATACTACATTCATACAACATACATACATACTACATATATACTACATTCATACTACATACATACATACTACATATATACTACATTCATACTACATGCATACTACATACATACTACATACATACAACATGCTACAGACATACAGTACATACTACATACATGCTACATACATACTACATATATACTACATTCATACTACATACATACTACATACATACTACATATATACTACATTCATACAACATACATACATACAAAGTACATACATACTACATATATACTACATTCATACTACATACATACTATATACATACAACATGCTACAGACATACAGTACATACTACATACATACTACATATATACTACATTCATACTACATACATACTACATACATACTACATATATACTACATTCATACTACATGCATACATACATATATACTACATTCATACAACATACATACATACATACTACATACATACTACATTCATACAACATGCAACATACATACATACATACATATATACTACATTCATACAACATACATACATACTACATACATACAACATACATACAACATGCTACAGACATACAACATACATACAACATGCATACTACATACAACATACATACATTCATACAATACATACATACTACATATATACTACATACAATACATTCATACAATACATACATATAGACATACAGTACATACAACATAGAGTACATACTCACCAATACTTGTCACATTGTTCCCCGAAGCCAGTGTCATCTTTGAAACAATATGAAAATAACAAAAAAGCCATATACTCCCTGATCCGCAGAAATCCACGTGTCCCACGCCAATTTCCCATGGAGAACAGCAGCATCAGCTGATGCGACCGCTCTCTACGGGGCCCCTGGAATCCAATGACAGGAAGTGGGTATCCTTCCGCACTGTATTCCTCCGCCACTGTAAAAAAATAGTCCCTGGTCTCACTTTATGGCAAAAGCTGCGTGGTAACTTTTTCACACAGCAGTGCCAAAAGTGAGACTAGGGACTATTTTTTTTACAGTGGCGGAGGAATACAGTGCGGAAGGATACCTACCTCCCGTCATTGGATTCCTGGAACCCCGTAGAGAGTGGTCGCATCAGCTGATGCTGCTGTTCTCCACAGGAAATCGGCGTGGGACACTCGTGGATTTCTGTGGATCAAGGAGTTTATGGCTTGTTTGTTATTTTCATATTTTTTCATAGATGACACTGGCTTCGGGGAACAATATGACAAGTATTGGTGAGTATGTACTCTATGTTATATGTATTGTATGTCTATATATACAGTGGGGAAAAAAGTATTTAGTCAGTCAGCAATAGTGCAAGTTCCACCACTTAAAAAGATGAGAGGCGTCTGTAATTTACATCATAGGTAGACCTCAACTATGGGAGACAAACTGAGAAAAAAAAATCCAGAAAATCACATTGTCTGTTTTTTTTTCATTTTATTTGCATATTATGGTGGAAAATAAGTATTTGGTCAGAAACAAGCAATCAAGATTTCTGGCTCTCACAGACCTGTAACTTCTTCTTTAAGAGTCTCCTCTTTCCTCCACTCATTTCCTGTAGTAATGGCACCTGTTTAAACTTGTTATCAGTATAAAAAGACACCTGTGCACACCCTCAAACAGTCTGACTCCAAACTCCACTATGGTGAAGACCAAAGAGCTGTCAAAGGACACCAGAAACAAAATTGTAGCCCTGCACCAGGCTGGGAAGACTGAATCTGCAATAGCCAACTAGCTTGGAGTGAAGAAATCAACTGTGGGAGCAATAATTAGAAAATGGAAGACATACAAGACCACTGATAATCTCCCTCGATCTGGTGCTCCACGCAAAATCCCACCCCGTGGGGTTAGAATGATCACAAGAACGGTGAGCAAAAATCCCAGAACCACGCGGGGGGACCTAGTGAATGAACTGCAGAGAGCTGGGACCAATGTAACAAGGCCTACCATAAGTAACACACTACGCCACCATGGACTCAGATCCTGCAGTGCCAGACGTGTCCCACTGCTTAAGCCTGTACATGTCCAGGCCCGTCTGAAGTTTGCTAGAGAGCATTTGGATGATCCAGAGGAGTTTTGGGAGAATGTCCTCTGGTCTGATGAAACCAAACTGGAACTGTTTGGTAGAAACACAACTTGTCGTGTTTGGAGGAAAAAGAATACTGAGTTGCATCCATCAAACACCATACCTACTGTAAAGCATAGTGGTGGAAACATCATGCTTTGGGGCTGTTTCTCTGCAAAGGGGCCAGGACGACTGATCCGGGTACATGAAAGAATGAATGGGGCAATGTATCGTGAGATTTTGAGTGCAAACCTCCTTCCATCAGCAAGGGCATTGAAGATGAAACGTGGCTGGGTCTTTCAACATGACAATGATCCAAAGCACACCGCCAGGGCAACGAAGGAGTGGCTTCGTAAGAAGCATTTCAAGGTCCTGGAGTGGCCTAGCCAGTCTCCAGATCTCAACCCTATAGAAAACCTTTGGAGGGAGTTGAAAGTCTGTGTTGCCAAGCGAAAAGCCAAAAACATCACTGCTCTAGAGGAGATCTGCATGGAGGAATGGGCCAACATACCAACAACAGTGTGTGGCAACCTTGTGAAGACTTACAGAAAACGTTTGACCTCTGTCATTGCCAACAAAGGATATATCACAAAGTATTGAGATGAAATTTTGTTTCTGACCAAATACTTATTTTCCACCATAATATGCAAATAAAATGAAAAAAAAAACAGACAATGTGATTTTCTGGATTTTTTTTTCTCAGTTTGTCTCCCATAGTTGAGGTCTACCTATGATGTAAATTACAGACGCCTCTCATCTTTTTAAGTGGTGGAACTTGCACTATTGCTGACTGACTAAATACTTTTTTTCCCCACTGTATGTATTGTATGAATCTATGAATGTATTGTATGTAGTATGTACGTATTATGTATGTATTGTATGAATGTATGTATGTTGTATGTAGTATGTATTCATTACAGGGTACAATTCAAAGTACTTGTTCTCACCCACAAAGCTCTCCACAGTGCGGCACCCCCTTACATCTCCTCCCTCATTTCTGTCTATCGGCCTAACCGACCGCTGCGCTCTGCAAATGACTTTCGACTAACCTCTGCCCTAATCCGTACCTCCCACTCCCGACTCCAAGACTTCTCCCGTGCTGCGCCAATCCTCTGGAATGCTCTACCCCAAAATATTAGGACCATCCACAATTTGCATAGTTTTAGGCGCTCGCTCAAAACACATTTGTTCAGAGCGGCCTATCACATTCAGTAATCAAAGTCATGTTTGTGTGTGTGTAGCCCATTCACTATCTCCATCTAACCCCCACCCCCTGAAGATGGCTGGACCATCATTGTAAATACATCATTGTAAATACAAACCTGTGCTTTGTATCCCCCCCACCTCATTGTAGATTGTAAGCTCCACGAGCAGGGTCGTCTTATTTCGCTTTAATTATTGTATTGTTAACGTTGTTACTTATGACTGTTGTGTTTGAAACTGTTCAACTGTAAAGCGCTGCGGAATATGTTGGCGCTATATAAATAAAGATTATTATTATTATTATTATTATTAGTATGTATGTTGTATGTCTGTAGCATGTTGTATGTATGTTGTATGTATGTAGTATGAAGTATGTATGTATGTTGTATGAATGTAGTATGCATGTATTGTATGAATGTATATATGTTGTATGTATGTAGTATGCATGTTGTGTGTCTGTAGCATGTTGTATGTATGTAGTATGTACTATGTATGTATGTTGCATGAACGTAGTATGTATGTATTGTATGAATGTATGTTGTATGTAGTATGTATGTAGTATGTATGTTGTATGTATGTAGCATGTTGTATGTATGTTGTATGTATGTAGTATGTAGTATGTATGTATGTTGTATGAATGTAGTATATATGTGTGTAGTATGTATGTATGTATGTATGTTGTATGAATGTAGCATATATGTAGTATGAATGTATTATGTATGTTGTATCTATGTTGTATGTCTGTAGCATGTTGTATGTATGTTGTATGTATGTAGTAAGTATGTAGTATGTATGTATGTTGTATGAATGTAGTATATATGTAGTATGAATGTATTATGTATGTTGTATCTATGTTGTATGTCTGTAGCATGTTGTATGTATGTTGTATGTATGTAGTAAGTATGTATGTATGTATGTTGTATGAATGTAGTATATACTGTATGTAGTATGTATGTATGTATGTTGTATGAATGTAATATATATGTAGTATGTATGTAGTATGTATGATGTATGTATGTTGTATGAATGTAGTATATATGTATGTAGTATGTATGTATGTATGTTGTATGAATGTAGTATATATGTAGTATAAATGTAGTATGTATGTTGTATGTATGTTGTATGTCTGTAGCCTGCTGTATGTATGTTGTATGTATGTAGTAAGTATGTAGTATGTATGTATGTATGTTGTATGAATGTAGTATATATGTAGTATGTTTTTTGTATGTATGTTGTATGTCTGTAGCATGTTGTATGTTTGTTGTATATATGTAGTAAGTATGCAGTATGTATGTATGTTGTATGAATGTAGTATATATGTAGTATGTATGTATGTTGTATGAATGTAGTATATATGTTGTATGTACTGTATGCAACATGTAAGTAGTATGTATGTATGTTGTATGAATGTAGTATATATGTATGTAGTATGTATGTATGTTGTATGAATGTAGTATATATGTAGTATGAATGTAGTATGCATGTTGTATGTCTGTTTTATGTCTGTAGTAAGTATGTAGTATGTATGTATGTATGTTGTATGAATGTAGTATATATGTAGTATGTATGCATGTTGTATGAATGTAGTATATATGTAGTATGTATGTAGTATGTATGAAGTATGTATATATATATATATATTTTTTACATTCAACACATTAGCAGGATGATGGGACTACTACTGTCCCATCATTGGCTAATGTGTCAATCACTGTCATTGTAGCAGGCATCACCCGATGGGACTTTGCTGTAGAAATAATCTTTATAAACTGTCAAGGTGCTGGTCTAACTATATTGTGTTTATGTCTGCTATAACTTGCATTTAGCATTTATGCTCTGTCTATTATTCTAAATAAATTATCTAGCTTGAAAAACTCCATTTTGATCTCTTGTGATGCTTAATAGCTCATTCATGAGATTTTTTTTGCTATTACACTTTTAGTGAGTTGAGCCTTTGATTATATTTCCCAGTGTTTGGGGTATTTTTGTAGTTAATATGTTTTTATACTTGCCTAGTAAATCAAGAAAATTATGAAGTTCCTGTTCTGGTATTTCTAGTTTTCGTTCACTCCTCCTGCGGCACTGCCAGCCTCTGTGCAATGGACATATTATGTGAGTGACTCTACTCATTTTTGTCAGACTTTTTTTAGTGTTCCCACAAAGTATTGCAGTATTGTTCTACTTTATTGATTAGAACAATGCTGGATTTCTAGCCTGCAAAATGCTTTAAAAATATCAGAGGTTGAAACTCTTGTACAAGTGCTGACCAGAGAAGATGCTTGTAGTAATCCCCTGTTGATCACCTGTCCCAGAGATAAGGATCAATTTTAAAAGGCTGGATGACTCCTTTCACCGCCTTATAAAATATAATCTGGCTGGCTTGAGAAGACCATTCTCATAAACCCATAATGATTTGAAATCATACCTACTAAAACTGGAACCTCCATCAGAGCGACATTTTACTCCCAGTTACTCAGTTACCCAGGAATGCCCCTTAAAATATTGGCCATTTTCATCAATTTAAGATCTGTTCCATGTCACAATCCTGTGCCAAATGGTGTAGTTGAGAAGAATTGTTTTAAGTTTATTTGTTTTTTTTATTGAGAATTATACTTCTTCTAAAAATGTCATCCATTATACAAATATTAAATGGACAATTTCATTCAAATTATTTATGTTTCCTTCCATCTTTAATATAAATCTAACTACAATGTGCACAATTGATTACATTCAGTAAAGAATGGAACATACAATTTTGTGTACAATGGATAGCTCTCAAATGTATACCAGCTCTTTTTGACATTTTGTATCAGATACAATAGGATATATATATATATATATATATATATATATATATATTACGGTATATGTCTGTATTAGTATCTTTATTCAAATGAAATAACATATAAAGTTATATTTCCCTTCCCTGTGAAATAGCATTCAGTTTTTTTGCATCAACTCTCCTGGAGCGAAGAGTAGGTTTTTAAATCGGGAAATTAAGCAACAGTTTTAATATTCATAGGTGTTTTATGCAAAAGATCTCAGCTTCCCATACAAGTATTTCTGCTATGAGTGCGGGCCTACAAAGAATGGAAATCTGAAAGATATTCTGCATTTCTTGAACAAAGGAGTCAAAATTAAATCCCCAGAACAAATTTGAACACAACTCCAAGGAAACACATTATATATTACCTTAGAAACATTTTATTATTCATAGCGTCAGCTATCTAAATCCTTTTAGACAGATGCCTACTCCTCAATTTAACAACTTCAGCAGTGCTGTTGAATTAACTTGCACATTCTCAATTCTGTATAGCTGCATGATTTGAAAGTCAGCAAATGACAGTGGTTCTATTTTATTTCATAGATAATTATAGTATCATGAAACAATATGTTCTTCAAATTTTCTTCTGACTCCAAAAAGTGGCAAAGTAAAAGGAGATGAGGTATAATGGAGTCAAAGTCCCTGTCCTTAAAGCCTCAAGTGTTGCTGATGATACAACTAGCAGATGATACAACCTAGATGGCTTCAGCTGCTATTTGGCAGCTTACTGCATATGTAATTATACAACTCCCAATTATATCTATATGTATTGAGCTCCTCTATTGACGGTTTAATTTTATGGCTGTATGAAGAAAAACTGTGATCTTATAAAGATGAAACAAGGAAAATTAATCAATAAATACTGTGACAAAGTAACTGGCAAAGTACTAGAAGGGAGGTATGTTTCACTAAGGGTGTTAAGCTTTAGTGATAGCAACCTATGAAAAGCTCCAACACACTAAGTGCTTAAAGGGGTTAATCAACCATGTTCAGTGCTAGAGTGAGCAGCTGTAGACTGGGAGGAGCCCAGAAGATAAATATCCTGCCTTCTTGACCATTCAAGGAGGGGTGGGCCTGGAGGTGCAAGCTCTGGAACTATGGCTTCATGTTAAGGAAAGCTGAACCTTTTGTTGTTTGTTCCTAAAGTGGGCGGTTTCTTGTAGAAACAAGGACTGTACCATATGGTATGCTTTTGTTTTCCTATTAGGCCAAGAAGGCCTGGTTTGTTTTTTTTGCTAATGTTGCACTGGTTTATGCAGTATTTTTAATAAACCAGTGGAAGAATTAAGGAGACCGTGTCCCTGTGTCTACCTCTTTGTTCAGCCAAGTGAGTCGATCTATCACAATACATTGGACCTAGTAAAATAAATACAAATGATAGTGACACTTTAAATTCTTCTCTACCAATAGACCAACAGAGAGGCATCCATTAACCTCAACACCACCATAGACAACACCACTATGCTCTGTTGGCACTATTGTTTTGGGGAGGTTATGCTACATTAGAGATGAGAAAATCAGACAAATTTAGAATTTGCCTGTTCTCTTGGATTTTTCCAGGAAACACGATTCACAAAGAAGTTATTCATCTTGAATTTAATGACCCTCATTATGCTCTTGCGACTCCAAAGCATAATTAGCATAAATTGTAAAAAATAGAGAAAATCCTTACACTCACCTTACCACTCACCTCTTCTGCACCACTGCCCCTAAGCGTCACATATGCTGTCCTTGCTGCATCTTTTGATCACCACTGCTCACACTGAAATCTGGGATTTCTGGGAATGAAGAAGTCCGGGAGGGTTTCATAAGTGTGCAGAAGTGTCATGAGATCTCAACATGGTCCATGAACTCATGAACTGATTTCAACATAAGGGACAGTCATTAGAAGATGCTGAAGAACAAAATAGGTGAGGGTGACAGGTGGAGGGCTCAGTGAGGTGAGCAGCAAGGTGTGCATAAGGATTTTTATTTAACCATTTGATGGCTTTTTATGGTTCACAAAATGGTGGCTAGCGGCTTCAAATTTGATGAATGTTCATGTGAGAATTAATTTTTTTAAAATATTCACATTGGCAGATGCAGATTTAGTGGGTAATGTGATGTTATTCAAACACACACAGTTTAAAACTGCTAATGAACTACAGTTACAATCAAAATTGTTCAACTCACATTGCAAATTAGGTTATTAGCAAAATTTACAAACGTTCTACTGTTTACAATAAACCATTTAACAATAACAATTGAAATTGCTCTACACATCCAATATAACAAGGGATTTCTCCAAATTCAACACAAAATGCCAATTTGAATGCCTACTGCATTCTCAAACTCATTCAACTACTTCATGAGATTGTCTTGATTACTTAGTAGAACATCTGTTTGCTGTTATGGCCTTCTGCAAAACATGTGGCACAGACACCAGCTTCTGGGAGCATTCATGAGCAATCTTAACCCATTCCTCATGTGTAATGGTCTCCTGTTCATGGAGGTTTGCATGCTTCAAGACAGGCGACTGCAACTGACACTCCAGAATCTTCAAAAACTTATGAAACCAAGTCTTGGTGGATTTTGAGATACGCTTGGAATTATTTTCCTCTTGTAAAATCCAATGATTCCCCAGCTTCAGTTCAGCTTCCTCACAGAAGGCATGATGTTTTCTCTTATGATTTCCTGATTCTTTATTGAATAATTTTTGTCCTGCACATACTACAAATTTTCAGTGGCAAATGAAACAAAGCAGTCGACTAGCATCACAAAGCCACCACTATGCTTCACTATACGCAGGCACTTCTTTTCAGTATATGCTATATTTTTCTTCCTCCAGACTTGATGATCCACAGAGACAAAAAGATCCATTCTTGTTTCTTCACTCCTCAAAACAGAATTTCCAAATTCCGGAGATATATTTGTATGGTTTTAATCTTATTGGAGATTTTTTTTTGTGCTTTAGATCAGTACAGTTGTATGCTTTAGAGTTCAACAAAACCTTCATTGTTTAGAATGTGCATTGCTGTTTAAGTTGAAACCTCAGTTCCTGCTGCCATCAAATCTTCCTGAAGGTCTTTGAAAGTCACTTGAAGATTTTAGACAACTTGACTTTTCAGGAGCATGGTGCCTGTGTCCCTTTTTTTAAGGGTTCACCAGATGAGGTGGACTCTCTAAAGCATAGATCTGGGTGAGCAATACAGTCTGAAAGCAATGGTGCAATGGAGTGGAACTTGTTGGAAGACACGTAGATCACGAAAAAATCAGGACAGTTCAGTAACCAGGATGGCAGACAAAAATGCAAACTGAGTAGCACAAATGAAGCAGAGTCAAGTATATGGATACACACAGAAACATTGATGATATAAGAAACTTGTATCTGGTAGAGCAGTTAATCACAAAATACAGCCTAGTAACTTCTGGCATAGCAGCAATGTATCAGAAAATTAGTTTGGCATCTTCCTGCAGGGCAATAATTAATGGCAACATTGTAAAAGAAAAGTAAATGCAGACTTCAACAGATGCATTGTCATGATACTACCGCAACAGAGAGGGGCCAGAAGACTGCAGTATCTGGTTTCACGTACTCCTGCACTGTTTAGACGTACTTCACCATCATATTAAACAGTGCAGGTTTTTTCCATAATTGCAGTGCAAGAGTTAATCTTTTCAGTTGAAGCTCCTGGAGCTTTCATTTTTGGATTATTTCAGCTGTTCAGTGCTGGCCACTCCCCTCTGCTATATATGTTTGCCTCTGGCACTTAAAGATTGACAGTGTTAGTTCTTACTGTTTCAGGAGTTGTAGGTGTAGTTCAAGGCTAGAGTTGGTGTTTGGAGTTTGTTCAGGTGATTGTTTTTGCTTTGGAAATGTGTCTGTGTGCGCATCCTCATCCTCTCCTATTTGGTTTCTCCTTCCTTTAACTCCCCTGTGTCCTACTCTGCTGTTTGGTGTGTGTATTTTGTATGGATGGTAATTTTATTTATGTCTGTCTTCCCTTTTTTGTCTGGTTAGTGTGTGTTCCTATACAATTCAGCTTCCCAGGGGAGGGAATAAATCAGGCTTGATATAGGATTTTAGCAAGGAATGTGAACTAGGCACCTCCATCTTCAGGAGTAATCTCAGGGACAGGGATAAACTAGGGCGCTCCTAGTTCTAGGGACCTGGTTAGCGCCCATAGTCCCAAACCCATAGTAACATGAATTAAATTGATTACAGAGGACAGGTGTGAACAGTTCTGAGAACAGTTAAAAGGAGTTCGTATTGTTGGTGTTGACAACATCTAGTAAATTGGACTGAGGTTGGAAATAATTCTTGTTGTAGCATGGGAGTCAGGAAAATCTCAAAAGGTGACAGACTGGAGCTGAGTCAAGAAAAGTTGCAGAAAGTTGAGGCAACTGTGGATATTGTTACTTAATACCCAAGCACCTCCTTATTCTCTGCTAGAGCTGGCCCTAAAATGCCATTAGTTGATGATGTCAGAGTTCATCAGGTTACCTGAAAAACCTAGTGCAGACTTCTGCAAAGGGAGGCAGCCTTAAGAGAAAGGAGAAAGGACCCGCACTTATGCTGGGGCAGGTGAGTAGCATCATTAATTATAACTGGAGGTCTATGCTTTAAACTGTATCTTCCGGAATATTAACCCCTTCATGCCCGTACAGACCCCCGGCAGCTGGCACAGGCCCCTGGCAGGCCCATACAGACCCCCGGCAGCCGGCACAAGCCCCCGGCAGGCCCGTACAGACCCCCGGCAGCCGGCACAAGCCACCGGCAGGCCCGTACAGACCCCCGGCAGCCGACACCAGCCCCCGGCAGGCCCGTACAGACCCCCGGCAGCCGGCACAAGCCCCCGGCAGGCCCATACAGACCCCCGGCTGTCGGCACAGACCGTGCATCATGATGTGCACAGACCGCGCATCATGATGACATCATTTCAGCAGCCAATCACAGCCACAACAGTGGCTCATTGCATTATGGGGACTTCCGATTCCGGTAACCGATATTGAAAAATATCGGTACTCGGTATCGGAATTACGATACAGCGAATATCGGCCGATAACCGATATTTGCAGTATCGGAATGCTCAACACTAGCTAGGGCTATAGTTAGGGTTAGGGCTGGGGCTAAAATTAGGGTTAAGGCTGGGGCTAAAGTTAGGTTTAGGGTTGGGGCTAAAGTTAGGATTACGGTTGGGATTAGGGTTAGGGTTGGGATTAGGGTTAGGGTTTGGATTAGGGTTAGGGGTGTGTTGGAGTTAGGGTTGGAGTTAGAATTGGGGGATTTCCACTGTTCAGGCACATTAGGGGCTCTCCAAACTCGACATTGTGTCTGATCTCAATTCCAGCCAATTTTGCAATAAAAAGTCAAACGGCGCTCTTTCCCTTCTGAGCTCTGCCATGCGCCCAAATAGTGGTTTACCCCACATATAGGGTATCAGCATACTCAGAACAAATTGCACAACAACTTTGGAGGTCCAATTTTTCCTGTTACCCTTGGGAAAATAAAAAATTTGGGGTGAAAATATCATTTTTTGCAAAAAAAATGTGATTTTTTATTTTTACGGCTCTACATTATAAACTTCTGTGAAGCACTTGGTGTTTCAAAATGCTCACCACACATCTAGATATGGTCCTTATGGGTCTAATTTCCAAAATCATGTCACTTATGGGGGTTTCAACTGTTTAGACACATCAGGGGCTCTCCAAACATGACATGGCATCTGATCTCAATTCCAGCCAATTTTGCATTGAAAAGTCAAATGGCGCTCCTTCCCTTCCGAGCTCTGCCATGTGCCCAAACAGTGGTTTATGTGCTTAACTTGGGTATCAGCATACTCAGGACATATTGTACAACAACTTTTGGGGTCCAATTTCTCCTTTTACCCATGAAAAAAAAACAAATCGGATGTGAAGTAAATTTTTTGTGAAAAAAAGTTAAATGTTCATTTTATAAACATTCCAAAAATTCCTGTGAAGCACCTGAAGGGTTAATAAACTTCTTGAATGTGGTTTTGAGCACCTTGAGGGGTGCAGTTTTTAGAATGGTGTCACTTTTGGGTATTTTCCATCATATAGACCCCTCAAAGTGACTTCAAATGCAATGTAGTCCCTAGAAAAATGGTTTTATACATTTTGTTGTAAAAATGAGAAATCACTGGTCAACTTTTAACCCTTATAACTTCCTAACAAAAAATTTTTGGTTCCAAAATTGTGCTGATGAAAAGCAGGCGTGTGGGAATTGTTACTTATTAAGTATTTTGTGTGACATATCTCTGTGATTTAAGGGCATGAAAATTCAAATTTGGAAAATTGAGAAATTTTCAAAATTTTCGACAATAATTTCTGTTTTTTCACAAATAAAAGCAAGTCATATCAAAGAAATTTTACCACTATCCTGAAATACAAAATGTCACAAAAAAACATTGTCAGAATCACCAGGATCCATGGAAGTGTTTGTGACGACCAAGGAAGGCAACGTCCGAGAGTGGACCCTCGGGATCGCGGAACTGGAGCTCCCAGGGGCGAGCGCGCCAGATGGAACCAACCCCTATACAGGGACCGTTAGGGGCAGACCCTCGGAAGACAGATACTGTGACAGCTAGAACCAAGAGGGGCGGCTTAAAGGACCAGAGAACAACTGGGGGAACCAGAGCACAGGAAGGACCGGAGATATGGGATGGGATCAGAAGAGCAGGGGGGAGTTATATGGTGGAGAAGGGAATTAGGAATGGAGATAGCACCTTGGGATATGTGTCTAATAAGAATTACAGTGTAATTACTGAGTGAAAGGATGTTTGTGTCCTAAATTGGGACAATCTCCAAATATTATTAAATTTAACAGAACTATGATTTACTCTTGCTGCTAGTTCTTCTACGTAGAAAATTTGATCAATTTTTGAGTAGAGTTGCTGTGTAGTGGGTGTAACTGTGCTTTTCCAATTGATAGGGATCAGAGATTTCCCAGCTGCCAGGATGAATTGAGCCAGTTTGTTCGCTTCTTTATCTTTCTGCCAGAGTGGAAAATTTAATAGAACATTTTCTGGCTTCAAGATGGCACGTTTGCCCAGTACCTTGCCTATGGTTGTGCGAGGGTTACATTTTTGCCAGATATATTTAAAGAATAAGGAATGTACTTTAGCTAAATATGACATGGGTATTTGAATAGAAAGCATATTAAAAATGTAAATAAATTTTGGAAGAATTAGACTTTTTAAGATGTTTTTCCTTCCAATCCATGATAGAAATGTATCTTTCCATGAACTTAAGCATTTAATCGTCGAGTCTAATAGAGGCTTAAGATTGAGTTCGAAGAGATCTTTGTCCGATGCGTGTAATTTCATGCCTAAGTACGTTAGACTCTTAAGGGCCTGTCACACTAAGTGATATCGCTAGCAATATCGCTATAACGTCACTGGTTTTTGTGACGTTATAGCGATATTGCTAGCGATATCGCTATGTCTGATACTTACCTCCAACCGCTCCCCCGCTGGTTATCGCTGATTGTGTGAGAACGTCCTGGACTGTTTCTTGTCATCAGCTTCCTGCTGGGCTTCCTGCTGGGCTTCCTCTGGTGCCGACGAGCGATGCATGGACGCGGGCGGGAGGACGTCAGGATCGCCTCATCTGACAGGTAAGTAACGACCCCCGACCGCTGCTATGACGCTGGTGAGATCTGCCTGTTTGGCAGCTCACTAGCGACCACTTAGCGATGCACCAGCAATCCTGACTGGGTCATATCGTGGTCGGGATCGCTGGTGCATCGCTAAGAGTAACGGTACCCTTACTTTCCTGAGCCATGTGCTTGTTTAAAGGGCATGTTTTCTCTATATATAAATATAGTGATAACATTCTACACTTCAGGATCACCGCGTCTGGCAGGTAAGTAGCAACCCCCGACCACTGCTATGTCGCTGGTGAGATCTGCCTATGTGGCAGCTCACTAGCGACCACTTAGCGATGCACCAGCGATCCTGACCATGTCATATCGCTGGTCGGGATCGCTGGTGCATTGCTAAGTGTGACAGTACCTTTAGATTACCAGGCAAAAGGAAAGCTAGATTTGAGATTGCATACAATGCGATTGGGCAGCCCCAGGTTTAGCACTTCAGACTTAGTTTCATTTATTTTAAAGTTAGTGAGCTTGCTATAGTTGTCCAGGATCTCCACCACAGCAGGAATTCCCCACTGGGGTTTAGATAATATTAGTAGCAGTTTATCAGTGAAAGCCGCTGTTTTATAGTGGAAGTCCTGGACACACAAGCCTTCCACCTCTGTGTTGTGCTGAATAGCCTGTAATAGAGGCTCCAATGATATTACAAAGAGCAGTGGGGACAATGGACATCCTTGCCACGTCCCATTGTAGATTTGGAATGATAATAACAGACCAACCAAGACACAATATTATATGGGAAGCCTGCTCGACCTGCAACCATGTTAAGTCATAAAGGGCTCCCAGAGGGGCACTCCACAATAAAGCTTGAGAACCATAGAGATCATAAGGAGTATAAAGTCCAAATTGTATAAAAATGTATAATTTGTTAAACATATATGCCACAAACAATGAGTACATACAATTACAAAACAGGATCAGGTAATGAAGGCTAGGTCACTGGTTGAATATTCACATAAAGTGCCAAGGTGCCATACTCAGTTAAAATAACGCCATGGGAATTGAATATATAGATACTTGACAGTATAATTAAAAGTCCTCCAAAGCTGGAACTGGCCAAACCAAAATTAATTATAAACCATAACTGTATACATCAATGTATACACTGTTGAACACTGCTCCGGATCTTTCCCTTCTTTATAGATCAGCGAAATTCTGGCTTCCAGAGATTGGCGAGGAGCCTCTTCACCCTTTTGAAGAGCGCTGCATGTGTTAAGGAGGTGGGGGAGTAATGCTTCAGGGAAGGATTTGTAATAGTATGCTGTAAGGCCGTCTGGCCCAGGGGCCTTTCCCTTTTGGGCAATTAGACAACCAAAACTATTTCTAATAGACCCCACATAACCCACTCAGTCTGATGGACATCACATCTCACTACACCATGTATAAAACTCCCACAGCCTCCAACACCGTGTATGAGAACCTCACTATGAATGAGCCCACCACAGCCACCAATACCATTTATGAGGCTCCCATTGCCTTCCATACCATTTATGAGGGCCTCACAGCAAGAGCCTGCCACACCATGTATAAAGCTGATGACACCATCTATGAAGCCCCAGTAGCTGCCCATACCATATATGAAGTCCTAACAGCCACCTAGGGCCCCACATTATCTTTCTTTCTATTGAAAAATTAAAATAATATATAAGAGCCTAACCCTATTCCCCTGCTGCCCTGGTCTGTGCAGTGTGGAAATTTGGGACTGCAGAGTAGGTATAAAGTAATTACATCATTACGTTCACTGCGCTGAGACGTCAAACCGCAGGTGCACAGGGTGACTCCCTGTTTTATCATTGCATTTAACAGTATTTTCATCCGTTGCGATTACAATGCATGGCATAAGGGGGATGGGCCCCTTTAGTTCACAGCCCT
Source organism: Dendrobates tinctorius (assembly GCF_039654945.1). Lineage (NCBI taxonomy): Eukaryota > Metazoa > Chordata > Amphibia > Anura > Dendrobatidae > Dendrobates > Dendrobates tinctorius. Next base: position 11,204,257 of record NW_027361775.1, on the reverse strand, counting down.
CATAGTACCTGCACGGTCTGCTGCAATGGGCAGTATGTCTCTGGTGAATTGGAGGCCATTGTCCACAACAAATAGGCTAAGATATCTCAGGAACACTTCCAGAAATGGGTGTATGGCTATGCATCACATTTTTAATTAATCATTAAAATGGCATTTTGTGCTGGTTTTGGAGAAACCACTTATTGTATTAGTTGTATTGAAATACACATTTTTTATCTTGTTTAATTGGTTTATTGCAAACAGCAGAAATATTGTAAATTTTGTAAATAGGCCTCTATTGGGGTTGAAACGTTTTGATAACTATATATTACATGCAATGACTAAATAAACATATATTCCACAGAATAACAGAATATCTCATAGTTTATGGTCTGCGGAATTGATTGCTCATGTACTCCGCACACATGCAGTTTTGCCTAGTATGCTATTTGTGAACTACGGAATTTTATGCTGCTACTCCAAGCAGCTTTTCTGAAAAGTAACAAAATCAACAGATTATCATTCTATGTTTGCATGTGTGAACAGTGTATGTCTGGTCATACAGGTCTACCTGTTCGAAAGCTCCTTGGGAGGAATTCTAAATATATGTTGGAAAACAGGGCAGAAAGCAAAGTATTTGTATCTGGATTTGTTATCCGTCTTGTTAATGCATGAATATGTATCTATACTATATTGTATATGAAGGGATGATATCTGATTCCTATCCATCCTGGAAGAGAGGTTTAATCTGGTGTTTCTGGCCAGCATCTTGTTACATTATGTCATGGATAATTATATTATCTAATGTCTGATATAATTATATTTAATGTACATAGCCACTGAATCTTTTCGGTCTACATTACAACCAAGCATATTAATCCTAAAAGCCTGTCTTTCTTTTACACCCAGGGAATTGTTATTTTAGACAGGCAAGACAATTCAATTTAGGAAGTCAATCCGATTGTACTAGCGTTTTTTCTCAGCCTGATATGGACATTCTCTATAACGTGTTCTCCATAGTTTAAATGCCATTACATTGGTTAATATGAGATTAATGCCCATCTTTTGCTCTTTTAGATAAGTCAAGAATGATTTGTTCTTAATGAAGTCCCTTTGCTTCAAAAAAAAAAACACAAAAAATGGTACTGGGTAAAATACTTTTCTTAAATACCTATTATGTGCAATTTACTGTAGATGGTTTTTGTAAGGTTTACGAGGACATCCTTCTTTTATTTTATCAGATTGGCCAACAAAAATCTGGCGATCACTGATAGGCTTCTATGTTGTGGACGTTATGTCAACACTGAAGACATTAACAAACACTACCAGTAGCAGTGGAGGCTCAGTGCTGGACCAGGGGAAGGTGACTGAACTCAGTTTGTTTGTTATCTAACCAAACTGCAGTTAGGGGACAGGGGTTTTCTGAAACTGGAAAACCACTTTAAAAAGGTTGTCTTTTTTTTAACAAATATGCAAATATGATACGCAGATGAAAGCACATATGTCCAGATCTGTCCATCAGCATCCTGCAATTGATAGTCACTGCACATGAAAAAGGTGTTTTTAAATTGAAAGAAGTTGATGGTCTGGTAATAATACCCTCCATCAACTGCCAGCTTAAGAACAGAAGTCCTGTACTAACAAGCGGGTGATATTTTCCAAAGGAAGCAGTTACATATTAGTAATTTACAGAAAACCAAGGCAACAACATATTAGACTAAAGATAATATGGTGCACCCTTTTAACTCCTTAACATGGTGTACACGGTGCAACTTATACCTTCTCCATGCCTTTATTAAGTTAACAAGCCAAGCCTTCATCTTTGCCAGCAGATGATGGCTGTAATCATAAGCCATCATCTGCATTAAACAGCTGTGGGTAGAGCAGAGCTCCAATCATCGCTGTTAACCAGTCAAGTGCTGCTGTCATTCTGTGATAACTGCATTTGCATAGCTCAGGCAGTGGGGCAAGCTGCTTTATGCACCCATCAGTGCTCTAATGATGTGATCATAGGGTGCTGATGGGTTTCCATGTTGACTGAAGGTCTGCTAAAGACTCATGTGTCTGTCATGACAATACTCTTTTGAAAGCCAGCCCTTGGCTGGCATTCATAGGAGACCATAATTTTTGCTATGCATAGCAATACTATTGTACTGATGTGTATAGGACTAACAAATACAGTAAAGAAAAAAAAAGTTTCATAAAATATGAAAGAAATAAAAAAAGAAAGTTCAAATCACAATAATTATTCCCCAGTAAAAATTAAGAAATATAAAAAATACACACACCGTATATACTTTGGTATAAGCCGACCTGAGTATAAGCCGACCCCCCTAATTTTGACACAAAAATACTGGGAAAACTTATTGACTCGCGTATAAGCCTGGGGTGGAAAATGCAGCAGCTACTGGTAAATTTCAAAAATAAAAATAGATACCAATAAAAGTAAAATTAATTGAGACATCAGTAGGTTAAATGTTTTTGAATATCCATATTGAATCAGGAGCCCCATATAATGCTCCATACAGTTCATGATGGGCCCCATAAGATGCTCTATAAAAAATACACCCCATATAATGCTGCACAAAGGTTAATAATGGCCCCATAAGATGATCCATAGAATAATATGCCACATATGCTGCTCCATAAAGGTTATGGCCGCATAAGATGCTCCATAGAATATGCCCCATAAGATGCTCCATAGATTATGCCCCCATAAGATGCTCCATAAAATGCTCCATAGATTATTCCCCATGAGATGCTCCATAGATTATGCCCCCATAAGATGCTCCATAAAATGCTCCATACATTATGCCCCATAAGATGCTCCATACATTATGCCCCATTAGATGCTCCATAGATTATGCCCCCATAAGATGCTCCATAGATTATGCCCCCATATGCTGCTCCATAGAATATGCCCCTATATGCTGCTCCATAGATTATGCCCCCTTATGCTGCCCCCATATGTTGCTCCATAGATTATGCCCCCATAAGATGCTCCATAGATTATGCCCCCATAAGATGCTACATAGATTATACCCCCATATGCTGCTCCATAGAATATGCCCCTATATGCTGCTCCATAGAATATGACTCCATATGCTGCCCCCATAAGATGATCCATAGATTATGCCCCCATAAAATACTCCACAGATTATGCCCCCATAATATGCCCCATAGATTATGCCCCCATATGCTGCTCCATAGATTATGCCCCTATATGCTGCTCCATAGAATATGCTCCCATATGATGTTCCATAGAATATGGCCCCATATGCTGCCCCATAGAATATGCCCCCATATGCTGCTTCCATATGCTGCTCCATAGAATATGCCCCCATATGCTACCGCCCATATGCTGCTCCATAGATTATACCCCATATGCTGCTACCGCTGCTGCTGCAAAAAAAAATGACGTACTCACCTCTCCTCGCTGGGGGCCAGGTGTCGGGTCCTGAGCAGGCGGGGACACCGGCGCACTATGGGGGATAGGTGCTGGTGTCGCCGCTCGCTCAGGACCTGGCACCTGAGATATTCACCTGTCCCCGGTCCATTGCTGCTGTCTGCTGCATCCTCTGTCAGTGACATTTAGGCATCAGAGGACGTGGCACGCACTAACCACGTCATCATGCCCTCTGCTGCCTAAACATAACTGACACAGGACGCAGCAAGCAGCGATGGACCCAGGACAGGTGAATATTGCATATACTTACCCGCTCCTGGCGTGGTCTCTGCAGCCCCGTTCTCCCATGGTCTCCCTTTCTTCCTTCAGCGGTCACGTGGTACCGCTCATTAAACTCATGAATATGCTCATATTCCTGAGTTAATTAGTGGTACCACATGACCGCTGAAGGAAGGGAGATTGTAGGAGAAGCGGGGGGCTGCACAGACGCATCAGGGGTTCAGTATGATCTTTGACACCCCCATTCCCCCTCCCCCGCTGACCCCCTGGTGTATGACTCGTGTATAAGCCAAGAGGGGGACTTTCAGCCCCAAAAAATGGGCTGAAAATCTCAGCTTATACATGAGTATATACAGTATTTGATATTGATGCGTTTATAAAAATCTGTTCTATCAGAATTTAAAATAAATCAATCCGAGCGGTGTAATGAGAAAAAAATATCAAAATGCCAGAGGCTGCTGCAAGAACACAATAAATGTAATAAGAAACTAACAAAACATTGTATCTAGCCAAAAATGATATCAATAAAAACATCGGCTCGGTGCGCAAAGATCAAGCCCTCCTACACTTTCATTTTCTGAAAATTGGAAACGTTACGACATTCAAAAGATGGCGCCACTAGCAAATTTTTTTCTTTAGAAATGTTTTAATTTTTTTTTTACCAGTTAAGTAAAAAAAACTATACATGTTTGTTTTTTACATAATCTTAGTGACCTGGAGAATGATATTGCCAGGTCAATTTTAACGCAAAATGACGGCTGTAAATAAAAAATCCAAATAACAATTGTGGAATTGTGCTTTTTTTCCACACTTAAATTGTTTTTCCTGCTTTCCACTACATTACATAATAAAATGAAAGGTGTCATTTAAAAGTAGAAATTGTGCCACAAAAAACAAGCCCACATACACCTAGGTCCACGGAAAAATAAAAAAAAGTTTTGGCTCTTGTAATAAGGGGAGGAAAAACTAAAGAATATAAATGAAAAATCTCCCAGTGCTTAAGGGATTAATCCACATTGTAGGCATATTTAAAATGTGAAATATTTATTTTCAGAACATTTTTAATTTCCCGAGCATAAAAAATTGTTTCGACCTTCTAACACCAGTAAGACCCACAACATAATAATCTTAGTCCATTTTACTTTTGCAGAACAGTTAATTGTCTGACATTGTGTTATTGTATTATCTTGTGCAATGACATTTCATGTAAGACATAACTGTCTACAGGGAATACAATATACAGCGAGGTTTTGCATCCTTGTTTTTTATAGCCCACGTCTCTTGACATAAGGCCTTGCTTCTTCCACAATCAATAAGGTCACCAAGTTAAAAGAAGACTAGTAAATTAAAATGCTATAATGGCATAATTTGAGGCTCCCATGCTGAAAAGGATAAGTGCACAATATTTTGTATCTTAAGAGAAAAAAATTGTTAACTTTGTGTCCCCAAGATCACATAGCAATAAATAATGCCTTAATTCAATTAAAAGCTTTGTGCTACTCAAACATTGATATTTTCACATGCACAATTAAGTGTCCTCTTTGAATCTTGGAATATGATTCCAGTTTGTTGTTAGTTTTGAGTAGTGTAGCATTGATAAGGATCAGGTTATTTCCCATAATTAATACACTATTGATAGGGGTCTTTACCCTTTTTAAATTATGTTAAAGCTATTTAGTACTGAAATTAAAAAGTCACTTCAATTCCTATTGTGTATCATTGTCGGGATTACTAGATCGAAATTTTTCCCATGAGTATATCCTTTTAATAATAAATAATAATAATTTTCTATAACACCAACATATTCCACAGCACCTTGCATTTTAGAGGGGACCTGTACAAAGAATAAACATTACTGCATAAGCAATAAACAAGCTTTCATTCTATGAGGAAATAGGGGAGACACGAAAGGTGGATGGTAACAATTGCTTTCATTGTTCAGACCAGCCATAATGTAAGAATCGGGTGTTCATCTAATGCTGCATGAATCGGTTATCAGCCTAAGTATGTAGAAGTACAGACACAGAGGGCTAATAAATGCATAAAGCAAATGAAAACATGATACGAGGAACCTGGTTATGGTAAAAAGTTTGAATGGGCAACGCAGGGATAGTAAGATTATTGTGTTGAGGAGGTAGGCCAGTCTGAAGAAATGCATTTTTAGGGCACACTTAAAACTGTGGTTATTGGGGATTAATCAAATTAATCTGGGTAGTACATTCCAAAACAATGGCACAGCACATGAAAAGTCTTGGAGACGGGAGTGGGAGCTTCTGAATATTATGTTAATCTCAGATCATTAGCAGAATGGAGGGCTTGGGTAAGGTGGAAGACTGAGACCAGGGAGGAGATGTAGAGTGATGCAGAGCCATGGAGTGCTTTGTGGGTGAGGGCACAAAGTTTATACTGAATTCTGGAGTGGATGGGTAACCAGTGTAATGACTGGCAAAAGGTAGTGGCATCGGTGTAATGGTTGGTGAGGAATATGATCCTGGCTGCAGCATTCAAGAAAGATTAGAGAGGGGAGAATTTGGAAAGATGGAAACGTATTAGTAGAGAATTACAATAGTTCAGACAAGAATGAATAAGAGAAACAGTACGAGTTTTTGCAGAGTCAAAAGTAAGAAATGGTTGAATTCTAGAAATGTTTTTGAGGTGCAGATAGCAAGAGCGAGCCAAAGACCGGATGTGGGGGGTGAATAAACGCTCTGAATCAAGTATGACCCCAAGACAGCGGGCATGTTGCTGGGGAGCAATGGTAGAACCACAAACTGAAATGGCAATGCCGGGCATAGGTAGGTTAGCAGAGGGAGGAAACACAAGGAGCTCAGTTTTTGACAGGTTCAGTTTCAGATAGAGGGAGGACATGATGTTGGAGACAGTGGTAAGACAATCACTGGTGTTTTCTAAAAAGGCAGGCATGATGTCAAGAGAGGAGGTGTATAATTGGGTGTCATCAGCATAGAGATGGTACTGGAAACCAAATGTACTGATTGCTTGACCAATAGGGGCAGTTTACAAAGAGAAGAGGAGGGGGGTCTAGGACGGATCCTTGAGAAACCCCCAACAGTAAGGAGAAGATGAGAGGAGGAGATACCACCAAAAGATACAGTGAAGGAGAGGTCAGAGAGATAGGAGGAGAACCAGGACAGAACAGTGTCCTTGAGGTCAGTGGAGCAGAGAATACAGTAGTGAGGAGGAGCTGTTGATCCACAGTGTCAAATGCTGCAGAGAGATCCAGGAGAATTAGCATGGAGTAGTAACCATTAGGTTTAGCTGTTAGTAGATAATTAAAGAATTTAGTGAGGACAGTTTCAGTTGACTGTAGAGAGTGGAAACCGGATTGAAGATTGTTGAGAAGAGAGTTACCTTAGAGATAGCAGATAAGACAGGAGTGGATCAGGCATTCAAGGAGTTTAGGGATGAAGAGAAGATTAGAGACAGGTCTATAGTTAGCAGCACAGTTTTGGTCGAGGGATTTTTTTTAAAGTAATGGATGTACAGTGGGTGCGGAAAGTATTCAGACCCGTTTAAATTTTTCACTCTTTGCTTCACTGCAGCCATTTGGAAAATTCAAAAAGTTCACTTTTTTTCTCATTAATGTACACTCTGCATCTCAACTCGACTGTAAAAAAAATCTAGAATTTTTTGCAAATTTATTAAAAAAGAAAAAATTAAATATCACATGGTCATAAGTATTCAGACCCTTTGCTCAGACATTCATATTTAAGTCACATGCTGTCTATTTCCTTTTGATCCTCCTTGATATGGTTTTACTCCTTCATTTTAGTACAGCTGTGTTTAATTAAACTGATAGGACTTGATTTGGAAAGGCACACACCTGACTATGTAAGTGTCACGGGGGCTTAGTTCAACTAAGGCTGAAATACCCGGGGCCCCTGTGGTGTCCCTTTTACTAGGGGAAACCCTGTCTGACCCTCAACCCAGGGTTTTTGCTGAAGGTGCAAATGCCTGAGCCTCTGACCTTTCCTTATCTCCTGCTCAGCCCTGCACTTAACCCTCCACCCTCCACCCAGTGAGGAGTCACACCACCAAAGCTCCCACACAAATAATGACAGACAGGGAGAACTTAAACTGCACTGCGCCGCACACACACAGGAATAAACAGTAATGTGAACAGGGCACAACTAAACACAAATATGGGAAGGAGAAAGGATAACGACGGATCATACGACACCAGATATGAATCTCTCTCTCCTGAACACCTCCACTCCAGACCGGAACCACTTGGTATGAAACACAAGCTATAATCGGCGACGCCCATATGCCAGTATGACTATTTAAAGACCGTGGGCGTGACTAACCTTCCAACCTGGTCTCCAGCAGGATTAACCCCCGAGAGCCTGAAGATCAAACCGGCGCCACTGAGGCTATAGTGGCTGGAGGTGGAACTACCTCTGCCTGCCGGATGCTGTGGTGTGAACAGCGTCCGACATGACAGTACCCCATCTTCTACGAGGGACCCCAGGGCCCTCAAGACTCATAGGACCCGGCTTGTCCGGATGACGACGGTGAAAAGAACTGACCAGCCGATCCGCATGTATGTCTGAGGCTGGAACCCAAGACCTCTCCTCTGGACCATACCCCCGCCAGTGCACCAAATACTGAAGAGTACGGCGTACTACTCGAGAGTCCACCACCTTGGCGACCTCGAACTCTAACTCGCCATCCACCATGACTGGAGGTGGCATCGGCGTCGTGTCCACCAAGCCTACCACCTTTTTCAATAAAGCCCTGTGAAAAACATTATGTATTCTGTACACCACAGGAAGTTCCAACCGATAAGCCACTGGGTTAATGATGGCAGAAATCCTAAAAGGCCCAATAAACCTTGGACCCAGTTTTAAAGATGGGATTTTGAGTTTTATGTTCTTCGTAGCTAACCACACCCATTCACCCACACACAGGTCCGGACCTGGCACGCGTCTACTGTCAGCCACCCGTTTGTACCTGGCACTCATGCTCAACAAACGCTGTTTCACCCGCCTCCAGACTGATGACAATTGGGCTCCTAGCTGATCCTCCTCCGGGACACCCCCGGAGTCACCCTGACGTAAGGTACAAAACTGAGGATCTTGACCGTACACACAAAAGAATGGAGACTCTCCTGATGACTCTTGGCGGTGATTATTTAATGCGAATTCGGCCAGAGGAAGGAAAGTAGACCACTCCTCCTGGTTGTCGGACACAAAGCATCGTAAATACTGTTCTAGATTTTGGTTCATGCGCTCAGTTTGTCCATTAGACTGTGGATGAAACGCCGATGAATGTGACAACTTGATCCCCAACCTAGAGCAAAAACTTTCCAAAACCTCGCCACAAATTGCGTACCCCTATCAGATACTATGTCAGACGGTACTCCGTGGAGTCTGACCACCTCCTTCACAAATACCTGAGCCAACGTCTTAGCATTGGGCAAAGAGGACAACGCCACAAAATGCGCCATCTTTGAAAAACGGTCAACCACCACCAGGATGACCGTGTTCCCTGCCGAGGCTGGCAAGTCAGTGATAAAATCCATGGAGATTTCTGTCCATGGCCTATTGGGTACCCCCAGAGGCTGTAGCATGCCAGCAGGACGGGTTCGGGGTGACTTAGCCCTAGCGCACGTGATGCAAGCTGCCACGTACGAGACCACGTCCTGCCGGATTTTGGGCCACCAGAAACGATGCGATACCAGCTCTAAGGTGCCCTTCACCCCTGGGTGACCAGCCAGTACCGAATCGTGGTGTTCCTTCAACACCTTAGGCCGAAGATGCAGGGGTACAATGATTTGTTGGCGGGAAGTCCTGGTGGTACCTCCTCTTGGGCCTCGGCAATCTCCGCCTCTACCTCAGTCGTGAGAGCCGAGACCACTACCCCTTTCTGGAGGATGGGTACCGGCTCTTCCCGAGGTTCTCCCCCCGGAAAACACCTAGACAAAGCATCCGCCTTGGTGTTTTTAGCCCCGGGACGGTACGTCACAAGAAAATTGAAACGAGTAAAAAACAATGCCCAGCGAGCCTGCCTAGGAGACAGACGCTTGGCCGACTCCAGGTAGAGCAGATTCTTATGGTCGGTGATAACTGTGACCTGGTGAGCCGCCCCCTCCAAGAAGTGTCGCCATTCCTCAAAAGCCAGTTTGATGGCCAACAACTCCCTGTTGCCGATATCATAATTCTGTTCGGCTGGCGACAGCTTCTTGGAGAAGTAGGCGCATGGATGCATCTCGCTCAAGGACGAGCCTTGAGACAGTACTGCCCCCACTCCCACCTCCGACGCATCAACCTCTACCACAAAAGGTTTAGACACGTCTGGTTGCACCAGAATGGGGGCTGAAGCAAAACTATTCTTCAGACGCTCAAATGCACGTATAGCCACCTCAGGCCAGTTTGCCAGATCGGCACCCTTCTTTGTCATGTCCGTGAGCGGTTTGGCGACAGTCGAAAAGTGTTTTATAAATTTCCTATAATAATTCGCAAACCCAAGGAACCGCTGGAGTGCTTTCAGACTCTCCGGCCTCTCCCATTGCAACACCGCTTGCACCTTAGCGGTGTCCATTTTAAAACCGGCTGCGGACACAATATATCCCAAAAAGGGCAACTCCTGGACAAAAAATAAACATTTTTCCAGCTTAGCATAGAGCTGGTTCTCCCGGAGCAACTGTAACACCTGCCTAACATGCTCCAAATGAGTGTCCCGATCGCTAGAATAAATGAGGATATCATCCAGGTATACAATCACAAATCTCCCCAGGACATGAGCAAATACATCATTAATAAAATGTTGGAAAACGGCAGGCGCGGTGGTCAACCCAAACGGCATAACCAGACTCTCAAAATGACCCTCAGGAGTGTTAAATGCCGTCTTCCACTCATCCCCCTGACGGACCCTTATGAGGTTATACGCCCCCCTGAGGTCCAGCTTGGAAAACCATTTCGCCCCCGCTACCTGGTTGAACAAATCCGGGATCAACGGCATTGGGTAGGGATCACGGATAGTAATCTGGTTTAACTCTCGGAAATCCAGACACAGGCGTAACCCCCCATCTTTCTTCTTAATGAAGAAAAACCCCGCGGCTACAGGCGAGGACGAAGGCCGGATGTGACCTTTGCTCAGACTCTCCGCGATGTAGTCTTTCAGAGCTTGTCTCTCAGGACCAGAAATATTAAACATCCTGGCCTTAGGTAATTTGGCCCCGGGTTTTAACCTAATAGCACAGTCATAGGCTCTATGTGGAGGCAGTTCTGAGCAACCCTTCTCAGAGAAAACATCCGCGAAATCCTGCAAAGCCTCCGGCAGGCTGGGCGTCACGGCGGACACACATGTGGCCAAGCAATTGTCTTGGCAGAAACCACTCCATTGTACTATGTCCTGAGTTTTCCAATCAATTACCGGGTTGTGCCTGGACAGCCATGGAAAACCCAGGACCATTTGAGCTGGGAGATTACGGAGGACCCTACATGTAACCGACTCAGAATGTAGGACCCCAATGTGGAGTTTCACCTCTGCCACAAACTCAGTAATCTCCCCTTGAGGGAGGGGAACAGCATTAATGGTCACCACCTGTATGGGGTGAGGAAGTTTTTCGATCTTAAACCCGGCGGTGTGTGCAAACTCCTCATCTATGAGATTGGTGGCGGAACCGCTATCCACAAACACTGATATAGGTAGCTCTCTGCCGGCGATAATAACCTTGGCAGGGAGCATACATTGAGATACCATCATGGAGGATATGCATACGCTCAGTTGGGTCTCCTCCATACCCTCTGAGCTTAACAGTTTTCCGCCGGTGTGACCCTCTTAGGTAGTACCGGGCAAACGTTAACATAATGACCTCCTTTACCACAGTAGAAACATGCTCCGGGCTTCCGGAATCCCGGAGCGCGAGGCTGAACCTGTGCCACGCCAGCAATCTGCATAGGTTCAGGGGACTTATCTACTTCAACCACACCTGCACCTCTGTTTTCCCCCAGAGGTAGCGTCTCCTGTGCCCCCTGACGAAAACGGCGATCAATACGTATCACCAAACTCATGGCAGACTCCAATGATGCCGGACTCTCATACATCAGGAGGGCTTGTTTCACCCTCCCTGATACCCCATGAATAAACTGGCTCCGCAGTGCTGGGTCATTCCACTGTGTGTCTACAGCCCAGCGGCGAAATTCCGAACAATAGTCTTCTGCCAAGCGCTCCCCCTGGCGGAGGGCGTGGATTTTAGATTCCGCTAGAGCCAGTCGGTCAGGGTCATCGTAAATGAGCCCGAGGGCAGAAAAAACATTATCGACCGAATGAAATGTAGCAGAGTCAGCTGGTAAGGAAAATGCCCATGCTTGGGGGTCACCACTCAGTAATGACAACACCAGCCCTACTCGCTGGGCCTCATTACCTGAGGATATTGGCCGCATGCGGAAGTATAATTTGCAGGCCTCCCGAAATACGACAAATTTGCTGCGATCGCCTGAAAATCGTTCTGGCAGCGGAAACTTCGGCTCTGCACCGATACCTGCAGATGCCGTTTGCACCTTTGCTACTACCAGGCCCTGCTGCTGAACTGCCCCTTTCAACTCGGAGACCTGTATGGACAGCGCCGCCAACTGGCGGGTTATGGAATCTAATGGATCCATGGACTCCTGAAAAAATGTGGGCCGATTATAATGTCACGGGGGCTTAGTTCAACTAAGGCTGAAATACCCGGGGCCCCTGTGGTGTCCCTTTTACTAGGGGAAACCCTGTCTGACCCTCAACCCAGGGTTTTTGCTGAAGGTGCAAATGCCTGAGCCTCCGACCTTTCCTTATCTCCTGCTCAGCCCTGCACTTAACCCTCCACCCTCCACCCAGTGAGGAGTCACACCACCAAAGCTCCCACACAAATAATGACAGACAGGGAGAACTTAAACTGCACTGCGCCGCACACACACAGGAATAAACAGTAATGTGAACAGGGCACAACTAAACACAAATATGGGAAGGAGAAAGGATAACGACGGATCATACGACACCAGATATGAATCTCTCTCTCCTGAACACCTCCACTCCAGACCGGAACCACTTGGTATGAAACACAAGCTATAATCGGCGACGCCCATATGCCAGTATGACTATTTAAAGACCGTGGGCGTGACTAACCTTCCAACCTGGTCTCCAGCAGGATTAACCCCCGAGAGCCTGAAGATCAAACCGGCGCCACTGAGGCTATAGTGGCTGGAGGTGGAACTACCTCTGCCTGCCGGATGCTGTGGTGTGAACAGCGTCCGACATGACAGTAAGACCTCACAGCTCACAGTGCATGTCAGACCAAATAAGAATCATGAGGTTAAAGGAACTGTCCAAGGAGCTCAGAGGCAGAATTGTGGCAAGGCACAGATCTGGCCAAGGTTATAAAAGAATTTCTGCAGTACTCGAGGTTCCTAAGAGCAAAGTGTCCTCCATAATCCTTAAATGGAAGAAGTTTGGGACCACCAGAAGTCTTCCTAGACCTGGCCATCAAGCCAAACTGAGCAATCATGGGAGAAGAGCCTTGGTGAGAGATGTAAAGAAGTACCCCAAGATCACTGTGGCTGAGCTCCACAGATGCAGTAGGGAGATGGGAGAAAGTTTCACAAAGTCAACTATCACTGCAGCCTTCCACCAATCTGGCTTTTATGGCACAGTGGCCCGACAAAAGCCTCTCCTCAGTGCCAGACATATGAAAGCCCGCATACTGTTTGCTAAAAAACACATGAAGGGCTCACTGACTATAAGAAATAATATTATTTGGTCTTATGAGACAAAAATAGACCTTTTTGCTGATAATTCTAAGCAGTATGTGTGGAGAAACCCAGGCACTGCTTGTTAGGGCTGGCGGAGCGCACCAGATTATAAAATAGTAGAGAGTGCGTTCGCAGCCCGGGGTCCACCGTGTAGAGGTGGTACACTGCTGCTAGGTAATGGCGGAAGGGAAGAGCGGCGTGAAAACAGTCACACGTGGGTTACGTCACCCAGTGTTAACAGGAGTGGATTCTGTTACTTCACAGAGCCGCACAGCCGCTTGAAAGTGAATGCCGGAGCCTGTTTAGCTCACAGAGCCCGGCCACAGAGCACACAGCAAACAGCCACAGAACTCCACCCCAAGGCACGGGGTTAGAGTCCTTCTAGGCCACTGAGCATGTGGTGTCGCTGCCACGAACGCCGCTATAGACGCTGGCTAAGGAGTGCGGAGCACTTGCTCTGAGGCGTGCCGAGTCACTGATAGTGGCTAATATCTGACTCAACTCTGTCCTACTTACGCCTAAGCCTGGGCGCTAGCAGGCTAGGCTGCACAACACATGCGTACCAAGGGTAGGGGCTTCATGAGTCAGTCACCAAAGACATTCATACGTGCATCCATCACTCACACCTTATAGTCAGAAAATGCTGGCTATCCTAGCGCATGGCCGAGTGGCCATGCGAACCTTTTATAGCTGCGAGCGTCCGGGACCTTCCTGACTACTCGGGTGGGCCAATCCGAACACGAGCAGGACCTGAGCATGTGACCTTCGATCTCCAATGGGAGATCACACCACGGGCATGCTCAGTGGCCCGACATGAGGACTTAGTCCCTGGAGAATCTCGCTGCTGAACAGCATGCATTGCCATAGCTGTGCCAGAGGTGTCAGCAGCAAGCAAACCCACGGAGCTGGTCTGGGCAAAGCGCCGGGACTGACAAGTTTGCTGAGCAAGCTCCTCTGCGGCTGGAGAGGAATGGGAGACCGCCGGAAGTAAGGCTCGGGATTCTCGCTGTGCAGCGACAGAAATCCAATGCCTAACACTGCTTATCACCAGCCCAATACAATTCCAACAGTGAAACATGATGGTGGCAGCATCATGCTATGGGAGTGTTTTTCAGCTTTAGGAGCAGGATGACTGGTTGCCATTGAAGGAAACATTAATGTGGCCAAATACAGTGATATCCTGGATGAAAACCTCTTCTAGAGTGCTATGGACCTCAGACTTGGCCAAAATTTCACCTTCAAACAAGACAATGACCCTAAGCAAACAGCTAAAATATCAAAGGAGTGGCTTCGGAACAACTCTATGACCATTCTTGATTGGCCCAGCCAGAGCCCTGACCTAAACTCAATTGAGCTTCTCTGGAGAGACCTGAAAATGGCAGTCCAACAAGATTCACCATCTACCCTGACAGAACTGGAGAGGATCTGCAAGGAAGAATGGCAGAGGATCCCCAAATCCAGATGTTGCATCATTCCCAAGAAGACTCTTGACTGTACTAGCGCAAAAGGGTGCTTCTACTCAATACTGAGCAAAGGGTCTGAATACTTATGACTAGAGATGAGCAAATTTGCCTTTTTTAGGGTCGAGTCGGGTTTCATGAAACCCGACTTTCTCAAAAGTCGAGTCAAACTAAATCGGCTGACTATAGGGAAAAGTCAGAGGTCCGACTGAAGCAGGAAACCCAATGCAAGTCAATGGGGAAGCAAAGTCGACAGGGAGTGGAGGACTGAAAACACACCTACAGTGCCCATTTCTATGCCAACAACATCAATTCTTATTACTTAAGCTTGTCAACCTTAATTTACTTTAGAATAATCATTCCGCATTGAAAACTGGGGGTTATTTGACTAAAGTTGTGGGGGGTAGGGCTGGCTCCAGGTTTTCATGTGCCCCGGGCAAAATCTATTTTAAATTCTACAATAGCTCAAAAAACAGACAGTATATTACTCCATACAGTATTATGGCCACGACATAACCAGCAGATGCACCACCACCATCAGTACCAGATGCCCCCCCGCCCATTTCCATGGCTTCTTCCACCATACTTCCTCATGTTTGGGAAAATGTACCAAAAATACCAGCAGATATATGGTATTGTATGAGGAGCGTACAGCTGTATAAGGTGTAGGTAAAAATTTAAATCTCCGTATATATATTTCCTTAGTCACAGACGCTTTCCCAGTATGTATTTGATCGTAATCCAACCAGCAGATATACGGTACTGTATCAGAAGTGTACAGCTGTATACGTTTTTGGGGAAAATGTCAATCTCCGTATATTTGTTTCCGGAGTCACACACAGATGCTCTCCCAGTATGTATTTGACCGTAATCCAACCAGAAGATATACGGTACTGTATCAGAAGCGGACAGCTGTATACGGTGTATGTATGGAAAAATGAAAATCTACGTCTATTTTTTCCGTAGTCACACACAGACGCTGTCTCAGTATGGATTTTACCGTAATCTAAACAGCCGATATGCGGTACTGTATCAGAATCGGACAGCTCTATACGGTGTATGTATGGAAAAATGAAAATATCTGTCTATTTTTTTACGGAGTCACACACAGATAGCATGTATTTGTCCATGATACCAGCCGGTACACGGTAGTGTGTGAGGAGCGTACAGCTCTATACGGTGTATGTATGGAAAAATTAAAATCTACATCTATTTTTTGGGGAAAATGTCAATCTCCTTATATTTGTTTCCGGAGTCACACACAGACACTCTCCCAGTATGTATTTGACCGTAATCCAACCAGCAGATATACGGTACTGTATCAGAAGCGGACAGCTCTATATGGTCTATGTATGGAAAAATGAAAATCTACGTCTATTTTTTTCCGTAGTCACACAGGCGCTGTCTCAGTATGGATTTTACCTTAATCTAAACAGCAGATATACAGTACTGTATCAGAAGCGGACAGCTCTATACAGTGTATGTATGGAAAAATGGAAATGTATATGTATTTATGGACACACACACGCTGTCTCTGTATAGATTTGACCGTAATCCAAACAGCAGATATATGATACTGTTTGAGAAGCGGAGAGCTCTATACCGTGTATGTATGGAAAATTTTAAATCTCCGTCTATTTTTTTCCGGAGTCACACACACACTCTGTCTCTGTATAGATGTGACCGTAATCCAAACAGCAGATATACAATACTGTTTGAGAAGCGGACAGCTCTATACGGTGTATGTATGGAAAATTTTAAATCTCCATCTATTTTTTCCGGAGTCACACACACACACACTGTCTGTATAGATTTGACCATAAAACAAACAGCAGATATACGATACTGTTTGAGAAGCGGACAGCTCTATACGATGTATGGAAAAAAGGAAATGTCCGTATATGTATTTCCGGAGTCTCACACACACACACGCTGTCTCTGTATAGATTTGACCATAATCCAAACAGCAGATATACGATACTGTTTGAGAAGCGGACAGCTCTATATGGTGTATGGAAAAATGGAAATGTCCATATATGTATTTCCGGAGTCTCACACACACATGCTGTCTCTGTATAGATTTGACCGTTATCCAAACAGCAGATATACGATACTGTCTGAGAAGCGGACAGCTCTATAGTGTATGTATGGAAAATTTTAAATCTCCGTCTATTTTTTTCCGGAGTCACACACACGCTGTCTCTGTATAGTTGTGACCGTAATCCAAACAGCAGATATGCAATACTATTTGAGAAGTGGACAGCTCTATATGGTGTATGGAAAAATGGAAATGTCCGTATATGCATTTCCGGAGTCTCACACACACACACGCTGTCTCTGTATAGATTTGACCATAATTCAAACAGCAGTTATGCGATACTGTTTGAGAAGCGGACAGCTCTATACAGTGTATGGAAAAATGGAAATGTCCGTATATGTATTTACGGACTCACACACACACGCTGTCTCTGTATAGATTTGACCATAATCCAAACAGCAGATGTACAATACTGTTTGAGAAGCTGACAGCTCTATATGGTGTATGTATGGTAAAATGTATATCTCCGTCTATTTTTTTCTGGAGTCACACAGATAGCATGTATTTGTCCGTGATACCAGCCGATACACAGTAGTGTGTGAGGAGCGTACACCTCTATATGGTGTGTGAAAAAATGAATGCTCGGTAACTGTGCATAAAAAAAGAATGAAAGTAGGAGTGCTTTGAAAAAAGCAGTCTGCACAGCAGTGTGCACACAGCAATGCAGCTATCAGGCAGCCTAATAAGGCAGCCTAATAAGCACCAGTGCTGCTGCACACAAAAAAATCCTCTTCTGTCACTGCACACTAACTGTACAGTGAAAATCGCTATCAGCAGAAACACATATTTTTTTCTTTCCTGCCTAGCGCTCTCCCTATTGAGAAATAGTGGCAGCAACCTCTTGGTTGGGACTTGGAAGAGATGTGACGGAATAGGGTCACTGGTGCAAGTAGTAGGTCAAGAAGATGTAAGGAACCTGATCACTTCTTCTGAGACTGATTCAAAATCAGAGAGTGAGTTAGATGCAGTGGGGGAGGGAGGACAGTGCATGGTATGAGAAGATTGGGAGAAAATTTCCTGTCGGATATGGTCAATTTTTTCTTTGAAGTAATGGGCCAGATCGTCAGCGTGGAAATCCATGGTTGGGGCCTGCACGCTTGGGTTGTGTAGGGAATGAAAAGTGTCAAAGAGACGTTTAGGGTTTTTAGATAGTGAGGTGATGAGATTGTTGAAATAGGTTTGTTTTTAGAGGTGAAGGGAAGTGTGTATCCTTTAAGCATAAACTTATAATGGATGAAATCTTCGGGTAGTTTAGATTTTCTCCACAGACGTTCAGCGCACCTGGAGCATCGCTGTAGGAAACGTCTTTTCAGCGAGTGCCAGGGTTGTCGCTGTCTGTGCCCAGTTGTTCTATATATAAGAGGTGCGGTATCATCCAGGGCACTTTGCAGTGCTTCATTATAATGCTTCAGTGCAGAGTCAGGACATTACAGAGAGGAGATAGGAGCCAATGATGACTGCAAGTTCTTGATATGTGTGACGACCATCTGGTGTGAGTCTGGACTGCAATTGAGACAGCAATCCGAGCAACCCCGAGACCCTTTACCCCTATACAGGGATCTGGAATTACAGCAGAGCCCAGGAGGTAGCTGTCTGTATAAAAGCAGTGGACCAGAGCAGGACAGTCGCCAGAAAGGGATAAATTAAAGGAACCGAAGGAGTAGTCAGGAGTCCAGGTCTAAACCAGATGGGCGGCAGAGGTACAAAATCGGCAGACAGTAGCAGAGTCAAAATCCAGGCCAAGGTCAGAGTCTTAAACCAGGAGGGCAATAGAGGTACAAAATCAGCAGACTGTAGCAGAGTCAAAAATCCAGGCCAAGGTCAGAGTCTCAAACCAGGAGGGTAACAGAGGTACAAAATCAGCAGGCAGTATCAGAGTCAAAATCCAGGCTAAGGTCAGAGTCAGCAATAGCAAATAGCAAACTAACACACTGGGGAAACCAGACTATATCTGGCGGCCTGCAAGACAGGCCCCAAGGTATTTGAAGGATCAGGCTATCCCTCACAAGCTCTCAGTCTGACGACGTCATTTGGACTGCCCCCAGGACCAGACCAGATGGTGATGCACCAACCCCTTCATGACTGAGAGAGGAGCGGAGCCTGCACCCACCAGAGGCCTGCACAGGAGCCCCTTCTCTGTCACCACCACCCATGGGGTGACCTGAGCAGATGGCAGTTCTTAACCAAGAATGAAAGAAGGTTGTGGTCAGAGAGCGGGAGAGGGGAGGTTGTAAAATCATACACTGAGCAAAGCCGAGAGAAGACCAAGTTGAGGAAGTTTATGCCTTCATGGGTAAGAGAGCTAGTAAGCTGCAAAAGGCTGAAGGAGGAGGTTACAGATAGAAGGTGAGTAGCAGATGGGGAGAGGGGAAAAGCAATGGGGATGTTAAAGTCTCCGATGTCACAGGTGGGGATGTCACAGGAGAGAAAATGTGGAAGTCATTTGGCAAAGTGATCCAGGAACTGATGGGAGGGGCCCAGAGGATGATACACATCTGCCACTCACATGGAGAAGGGGATGTAGTCTCTGACAGCATAGACCTCAAAAGTTGGGAAGATAAGTAAGGGTACTTGATGAATAACCTGAAAGTTATTTGGGTGATAGGAGCAGACCAATGCCTCCAAATGCTCTGTTGTCTGATCTTGGGGTATGAGAGAAGTGTAGTCTACCATATGAAAGAGCAGCAGCAGTGCTGTCTGACTGCTGGATCCAGGTTTCGGTAAGAGCCAGAAGGTTAAGAGAATCAGAAAGGAAGAAGTCATGGATGAAGAAGAGTTTATTACACACTGAGGGAGAATTCCAAAGGGCACAATTAAAAGAGACAGAAGGCAAACAGGGAATATTAATGAGATTTGAGGGGTTTCTGAGTGTAGCAGTAGAGGGGTGTGATTTACTATAACAGGAGAGGCCGGGGTTGGGAGAGATATCTCCTACGACTAGATAATCTATGGGGTATTGTCAAGTGAAAGATGAGAGACACCAGACCGAACAATGCAGGTAAGCTGAAGGCTGCTATCAAAGCAACCTGGGTTTCCATAACACCTCAGCAGTGCCATAGGCTGATCGCCTCCATGCCATGCCACATTGATGCAGTAATTGTTGCCAAAGGAGCCCCGACCAATTATTGAGTGCATTTACTGAATATACATTTCCGTAGGCCAACATTTCGGATTTTACAATCATTTTTTCAACCTGGTCTTATAAATTTTTGTAATTTACTGAGATAATGAGTTTTGGGTTTTTATTGATTGTAAGCCATAATCATCAACATTAACCCCTTAATCCCATATGACGTACTATCCCATCCATGTGCCCTGGGACTTAATTCCCAGAGACGGGATAGTACGTCATAGCGATCAGCGGCGCCCACCTGGTGAGCGCCTCTGATTGCGGCCGGGTGTCATCTGATTATCACAGCTGACACCCGGCACAGTGTGTCAGGGGCAGTCATGGACCGCCCCGACACGTTAACCCCTTGCCCACCGCGATCAAACACGATCGCGGTGTACCGGGGGTTAAAGGGAAGCATCGGCAGGGAGAGGGCTCGCTCCGTGCTTCCCTGAGCCCCCCACGGCAGCGCAATGTGCAGCGCTGCTGTGGGGGGCTCCTTCCCTGCAGGCCCACGAATCCAAGATGGCGACGGGGACCTTCTGGGGCCTGCAGGGAGCCGGCTTCCTCAGTGCCTGCAAAGCGCAGGCACGAGGAAGCCTGCTGCACTGCCTGTGACAGATCGCTGATCTGTCACAGTGATCTGTGACAGGACAGTGATATCCCACCTGGGACAATGTAATAAAGTTAAAAAAAAAGTGTTGAAATAATTTTAAAAAAATCGCCAAATAAATTAGAAAAAAAAATATTCCCCCAATAAATTCATTTTTTGGAAATAAATAAAAAAAAAATCTAAGTACACATATTTGGTATCACCGAGTCCGTAACGACATGCCCTATAAAAATGTCCCATTAGTTATCCCCTTTAGCGAACCCCTTAAAAAATAAAAATAAAAAACGAAGCAAAAAATAATGATTTATTATCATACCACTGAACAAAAAGTGCAATAACGGGCGATCAAAAAGACTAGAGTTGAGCGAAACGGGTCGAAAAATTTCAAAAGTCGCCGACTTTTGGCAAAGTCGGGTTTCATGAAACGAAACCCGACCCTAGGATGAGGTCGGCCACGAGGTCGACGACTTACGCGCCAAAGTCGCGTTTCAAAAGTTTGTTTTGCGCTCTTTTTCAGCCAATCAGGATTCACGGACACTGTGGGCAACGTGATGACATAGGCAGGGGTCACCACCATCTTTCAGAAGGGCATGCAAGTGATTGGCTTGCTTTGGTGGGCATCACAGGGGGTATAAAAGGGCGTGCACGCTGCCCGCCATCTTACTTCTGCCGATCTCAGTATAGGGAGAGGTTGCTGCTGATTCTGTAGGGAGAGCGTTAGGCAGGGAAGAAGACAAAAAAACTGCTTCTGCTGCTAGCGATTTGGCCTGCACAACACACCAGTCACTGTGTGTGCAGTGCAAGGGGAGGCTATATAGTGGTGTATCAGTGGTGTTGGTTGTTGGGCTGCCTTCTAAGGCTTCCTGACATTCCTGCATTGCTGTTTACACACTGCTCCGCAAACTGCTTTTTTAAAAGCAATCCCAAATTTTTTTTTTTGTCCTGCTGAGAAGAAAAAAAAACTGCTTCTGCTGCTAGCAATTTGGCCTGCACAACACACCAGTCACTGTGTGTGCAGTGCAAGGGGAGGCTATATTGTGGTGTATCAGTGGTGTTGGTTGTTGGGCTGCCTTTTAAGGCTTCCTGACAGGCTGGCATTGCTGTTTACCCACTGCTCCGCAAACTGCTTTTTTAAAAGCAATCCAATCTCCCTTATCCTCTAGTCACTTTTGTCACAGCTGTGCCATCGAGCCTGTCACATAGCGCTCAGATATTCATTGGGCCTCACACAATCCAAAAGTGTCCAGTGTCCAAAAGTGTGTGCAGAGATTCAAAATCTCCCTTATCCTCTAGTCACTTAGGTCACAGCTGTGCCATCGAGCCTGTCACATAGCGCTCAGATATTCATTGGGCCTCACACAATCCAAAAGTGTCCAGTGTCCAAAAGTGTGTGCAGAGATTCAAAATCTCCCTTATCCTCTAGTCACTTTGGTCACAGCTGTGCCATCGAGCCTGTCACATAGCGCTCAGATATTCATTGGGCCTCACACAATCCAAAAGTGTCCAGTGTCCAAAAGTGTGTGCAGAGATTCAAAATCTCCCTTATCCTCTAGTCACTTTGGTCACAGCTGTGCCATTGAGCCTGTCACATAGCGCTCAGATATTCATTGGGCCTCACACAATCCAAAAGTGTCCAGTGTCCAAAAGTGTGTGCAGAGATTCAAAATCTCCCTTATACTCTAGTCACTTTGGTCACAGCTGTGCCATCGAGCCTGTCACATAGCGCTCAGATATTCATTGGGCCTCACACAATCCAAAAGTGTCCAGTGTCCAAAAGTGTGTGCAGAGATTCAAAATCTCCCTTATCCTCTAGTCACTTTGGTCACAGCTGTTCCATCAAGCCTGTCACATAGCGCTCAGATATTCATTGGGCCTCACACAATCCAAAAGTGTCCAGTGTCCAAAAGTGTGTGCAGAGATTCAAAATCTCCCTTATCCTCTAGTCACTTTGGTCACAGCTGTGCCATCGAGCCTGTCACATAGCGCTCAGATATTCATTGGGCCTCACACAATCCAAAAGTGTCCAGTGTCCAAAAGTGTGTGCAGAGATTCAAAATCTCCCTTATCCTCTAGTCACTTTGGTCACAGCTGTTCCATCGAGCCTGTCACATAGCGCTCAGATATTCATTGGGCCTCACACAATCCAAAAGTGTCCAGTGTCCAAAAGTGTGTGCAGAGATTCAAAATCTCCCTTATCCTCTAGTCACTTTGGTCACAGCTGTGCCATCGAGCCTGTCACATAGCGCTCAGATATTCATTGGGCCTCACACAATCCAAAAGTGTCCAGTGTCCAAAAGTGTGTGCAGAGATTCAAAATCTCCCTTATCCTCTAGTCACTTTGGTCACAGCTGTGCCATCGAGCCTGTCACATAGAGCTCAGATATTCATTGGGCCTCACACAATCCAAAAGTGTCCAGTGTCCAAAAGTGTGTGCAGAGATTCAAAATCTCCCTTATCCTCTAGTCACTTTGGTCACAGCTGTTCCATCGAGCCTGTCACATAGCGCTCAGATATTCATTGGGCCTCACACAATCCAAAAGTGTACAGTGTCCAAAAGTGTGTGCAGAGATTCAAATTCTCCCTTAACCTCTAGTCACTTTGGTCACAGCTGTGCCATCGAGCCTGTCACATAGCGCTCAGATATTCATTGGGCCTCACACAATCCAAAAGTGTCCAGTGTCCAAAAGTGTGTGCAGAGATTCAAAATCTCCCTTATCCTCTAGTCACTTTGGTCACAGCTGTTCCATCGAGCCTGTCACATAGCGCTCAGATATTCATTGGGCCTCACACAATCCAAAAGTGTCCAGTGTCCAAAAGTGTGTGCAGAGATTCAAAATCTCCCTTATCCTCTAGTCACTTTGGTCACAGCTGTGCCATCGAGCCTGTCACATAGCACTCAGATATTCATTGGGCCTCACACAATCCAAAAGTGTCCAGTGTCCACAAGTGTCTGCAGAAATTCAAAATCTCCCCTGTCCTATAGACACCTTATACCTTGTTTTACATTACTATATAGTTTGTTGGATTTTGTCTACATTTCTACCAAAAATGAGGAAGGATGGTGGAAGAGGCCGTGGAATTGGGCGGGGGTTGGCAGCTGGTAATGATGGTGTTGGTGGTGGATCTGATGGTAGTGGCAAGAGCAAAATAGGATCGAATGCAGGAGGTGTTGAGCATGCGTCATCGTCTGGCTACATAAGGCCTCGAACGCTTAGTTTTCTAGGAGTTGGCAAACCGCTTTTAAAGCCAGAGCATCAGGAAAAAGTTTTGTCTTACATTGCTGACTCAGCCTCCAGCTCTATCGCCTCCTCTTCTTCAGTTGTAAAAAGTAAAAGCACTGAGTCGTCATTGGAGGCTCATGTTCATGAACCACACCTTTCCTTGTGTCCTTCACCCCAACCAAGATTGAAGGATGACGCAGGCCATACTACTGATTACTCCATGGAGCTGTTTTCACATACCATGCCTGGATTATCAAGTGAAATGGTGAATTACCCAGGCCAAGATGAATCTGACATGGAGTGCACTGATGCACAGCTGCTGATGGATGATTCTGCTGGTACATTCACTCAGAGCACTACATTGTCCTCGCAGTGTACAGAGCCAGATTCTGACCCTGATGAGACTCAGGTGCCCCTTCCCGCACACTATACCACCATACACGGTGACATAGAGGAAGGTGCACATGACATAGAAGAGGAGGTGATGGATGACCCAGTTGTTGACCCAGATTGGCATCCATTGGGGGAAGAGGGTGCTGCTTCCAATAGCTCAGATGGGGAGCATCCACAGCAGACATCGACATCGCAACAGCTGTTATCTGGCAGGCCCGGAGCACTCCAAAGACAGGTTCCAAACATCAAAAGAGTTGCTGGACAGCTTGTCCAGAGGGTCAAAAGATCACAGCGTGCTAGGCCGCAAAATGTCTGCCAAAGTAGGAAGAGTGCAGTGTGGCACTTTTTTGACCAAAATCCTCATGATCAGGCCAAGGTTATCTGTAAGAAGTGCGCAAAGACCTTTAGCCGAGGGAAAAATCTGAAAAATTTCAATACCAGTTGCATGCTTAGACATTTAACCAGCATGCACTTGCAAGCGTGGACACAACACCAAACCTCAAGTGCCACATGTGCAACTGATCACAACGAAGGTAGTCAGCAACGCTACATTGTTTCCCCCACTGTAAGCCCACCGGTTAGCACAGCAGCAAATGTTGAGGTGTCGTTGCAAGGCCATAGCAGTCAGGGAATCCCACTGTTATATCAACGAAAGACTGATTCTAGGCCATCAGAAAGAACACCAACTCCATCACCATCATCAACCCTCTCTCAGTCCGCCCTGTCCACCGCTACTTCCACCATATGCAGCTCTCAAGTCCAGCTCACCCTCCCAGACACTATGAGTAGGTCAAGAAAGTACTCAGTCTCTCATCCGCGTACACTGGGTTTGAACACCCACATTGCCAAACTAATCTCGTTTGAGATGATGCCCTTTCGGTTGGTGGAAAGCACAGCTTTCCGCGAACTCATGGCCTATGCAGTACCACGCTATGACCTACCCAGTCGCCACTTCTCTCGCAAAGCCATCCCAGCCCTCCACCATCATGTGAAAGACCGCATTGTCCATGCACTCAAGCAGTCAGTGAGCGGAAAGGTGCACCTCACAACTGATGCATGGTCCAGTCGGCATGGCCAGGGCCGTTACGTGTCCATCACTGCGCACTGGGTTAATGTGGTGGATGCAGGGTCCACAGGGGACAGCGGTGGTGGGACAGTGCTGCCTAGCCCATGGTATAGGAAACAGTTGGCTGTAGGCGTTCGACCCTCCTCCTCCTCCTCCAGAAGCGAAAGCTCGTCCACAGAGCGCAGTCGTACGAGCACTCCATCTGCAGCTGCCACTGTTGCACACGATGTGTCCCCCTATCGAGCAGCTAGTGGAAAGCGTCAGCAGGCTGTGTTGCAGATGATGTGTTTGGGCAACAGACACACCGCCGAGGTGCTGGCTGAGTACTTGAAGCGACAAACTGAGTCATGGCTGGGCAGTGTACATCTTGAGGCAGGCAAGGTAGTTAGTGATAACGGCCGTAATTTTGTGGCAGCCATAGCCCTTTCAAAACTCAGCCACATACCTTGCTTGGCTCACACCTTGAACCTGGTGGTGCAGTGCTTCCTCATAAATTATCCCGAGTTAACAGCCCTGCTCCAGAAGGTGCGAAGACTGTGCGCGCACATCCGCCGGTCGCCTGTACACTCCGTTCGTATGCAGAAGCTGCAGCGATTGCTCCACCTTCCCAACCACAGCCTCATTATCGACATTGCAACAAGGTGGAACTCCACCCTGCACATGGCGGAGCGGCTATGCGAGCAGAGGCAGGCAATAATGCATTTGTGGGAGGATACACGGCCAGGCACTTTGAGAGCAGACATGGAGTTGACAGGTGTGCAGTGGTCGAAGCTGAAAGACCTCTGTAAAGTCCTTCAGTGTTTTGAGGAATGCACACGGCTGGTAAGCGCAGACGACGCCATCCTAAGCATGAGCATCCCACTTATGCGTCTGCTCATGCAAACTTTGACGCACCTTAAGGAGCAGGCGTCTGCAGCCAATGTTGATGAGGAGGAAGAGGAGGAGGGAATCCTTGATGACATTCAGCCATTGTCTGCTCAGGGACCTCTCCTGGACGAAGTGGAGGAAGAAGAGGAGGAGGATGATGATGGGGATGATTACTTAGGGGAGGAGGACGCATCTCGTGGGGCAAGTGAAAATGTTGGCGTGGCAAGGTCTGGTACAGGGTTTGTGCGTGACTGGAGGGATGTGGATTTGCCAGAAAGTGCTCCTCCACCCAGCACTCGCAGTGCATCATTGACACCGGGAACATTGGCCCACATGTCAGATTATGCCTTGCAGATCCTAAAAAGGGACCCCCGCATTGCCAAAATGATGAACGATGACGACTACTGGTTGGCCAGCATCCTGGATCCACGCTATAAAGGCAAATTACAAAACATCATGCCACAGGAGAACCTTGACCTAATATTGGCTAATAAACAAGCAACTCTGGTAAATCGGTTGCTTGAGGCATTCCCAGCACACAGCAGCGGTGATGGTTCTCACACGAGCCGTACGGGCCGGGGGCAGCTTGGCAGAGGTGTTCGTGGTGCACACAGCAGAAGTGGCGTTGGAGACAGGGGTTTCATGACAATGTTGTGGACTGATTTTTCAAATACCGCTCACACAACTGGTAATACTGCATCGATGGAAAGTGACAGGAGACAGCAGTTGTCAACTATGGTTACAAACTACTTTTCCTCCCATATCGATGTTCTCCCACACAGGTCATTCCCTTTTGACTATTGGGCCGCTAAACTGGACACCTGGCCTGAAGTGGCCCAATATGCCTTACAGGAGCTCGCTTGCCCAGCTGCAAGTGTGCTATCGGAAAGAGTCTTCAGTGCAGCTGGATCAATCCTGACAGAAAAAAGGACCCGTCTGTTGACCCAAAATGTGGATGATCTAACCTTCATTAAAATGAACCATGCATGGGTTTCCAAGGATTTTGTCCCACCTTCCCCTGATGACACATTGGGTGACAGAAAAATGGCTTGCTTTGGTCCACCTCTTCCTGGGACTTCACCTATTTCGCCTTTTGCATCAGCTGAATGTCCAACATCAACATATGCCACTTTCTAAAACTCCCTAACTGTGCTGCCTCCCCCCCATGGCCGGGGTCACCACCTAGCGCACGACACCGTGCGAGTGCCGTTGCCCTGGACAGGTGGGTAGGCCGACTCTTGGGCGCGGGCACTGGCACAGGGTCCCTCATAGTGCAATCAAGTGTCTCTGACGGTGGTGGTGCACACCCGCCGTCAGACACACCGCTGTACTATGAGGGGCCCAGTGCCAGTACCGACGCCCACGAGTGGGCCCCCCTTGCTTGGGCAGGGCCCCAGCATTTGCAATCTTTACCTCTCCCTGCTCCTCCACTGTGTAATCTGGGCCGTCAAATCCATACTGGGCCTAACACCGTCTGAGCCTGCCTCCTGATGTATAGACATATATTTTGAATGTGTACGCTATCCATACATGTTATCTGGGGATACGGTACCCTTTCTAACCTTTGTGCAATCACGTGCAATCCATACTGGGCCTAACACGTCTGAGCCTGCCTCCTGAGACATATATTTTGAATGTGTACGCTATCCATACATGTTATCCGGGGAAACGGTACCCTTTCTAACCTTTGTGCAATCACGTGCAATCCATACTGGGCCTAACACCGTCTGAGCCTGCCTCCTGAGACATATATTTTGAATGTGTACGCTATCCATACATGTTATCCGGGGAAACGGTACCCTTTCTAACCTTTGTGCAATCACGTGCAATCCATACTGGGCCTAACACCGTCTGAGCCTGCCTCCTGAGACATATATTTTGAATGTGTACGCTATCCATACATGTTATCCGGGGAAACGGTACCCTTTCTAACCTTTGTGCAATCACGTGCAATCCATACTGGGCCTAACACCGTCTGAGCCTGCCTCCTGATGTATAGACATATATTTTGAATGTGTACGCTATCCATACATGTTATCCGGGGAAACGGTACCCTTTCTAACCTTTGTGCAATCACGTGCAATCCATACTGGGCCTAACACCGTCTGAGCCTGCCTCCTGATGTATAGACATATATTTTGAATGTGTACGCTATCCATACATGTTATCCGGGGATACGGTACCCTTTCTAACCTTTGTGCAATCACGTGCAATCCATACTGGGCCTAACACCGTCTGAGCCTGCCTCCTGAGACATATATTTTGAATGTGTACGCTATCCATACATGTTATCCCGGGAAACGGTACCCTTTCAAACCTTTGTGCAATCACGTGCAATCCATACTGGGCCTAACACCGTCTGAGCCTGCCTCCTGATACATATATTTTGAATGTGTACGCTATCCATACATGTTATCTGGAGATACGGTACCCTTTCTAACCTTTGTGCAATCACGTGCAATCCATACTGGGCCTAACACTGTCTGAGCCTGCCTCCTGAGACATATATTTTGAATGTGTACGCTATCCATACATGTTATCCGGGGATACGGTACCCTTTCTAACCTTTGTGCAATCACGTGCAATCCATACTGGGCCTAACACCGTCTGAGCCTGCCTCCTGAGACATATATTTTGAATGTGTACGCTATCCATACATGTTATCCGGGGATACGGTACCCTTTCTAACCTTTGTGCAATCACGTGCAATCCATACTGGGCCTAACACCGTCTGAGCCTGCCTCCTGAGACATATATTTTGAATGTGTACGCTATCCATACATGTTATCCGGGGATACGGTACCCTTTCTAACCTTTGTGCAATCACGTGCAATCCATACTGGGCCTAACACCGTCTGAGCCTGCCTCCTGAGACATATATTTTGAATGTGTACGCTATCCATACATGTTATCCGGGGATACGGTACCCTTTCTAACCTTTGTGCAATCACGTGCAATCCATACTGGGCCTAACACCGTCTGAGCCTGCCTCCTGAGACATATATTTTGAATGTGTACGCTATCCATACATGTTATCCGGGGATACGGTACCCTTTCTAACCTTTGTGCAATCACGTGCAATCCATACTGGGCCTAACACCGTCTGAGCCTGCCTCCTGAGACATATATTTTGAATGTGTACGCTATCCATACATGTTATCCGGGGAAACGGTACCCTTTCTAACCTTTGTGCAATCACGTGCAATCCATACTGGGCCTAACACCGTCTGAGCCTGCCTCCTGAGACATATATTTTGAATGTGTATGCTATCCATACATGTTATCTGGGGATACGGTACCCTTTCTAACCTTTGTGCAATCACGTGCAATCCATACTGGGCCTAACACCGTCTGAGCCTGCCTCCTGAGACATATATTTTGAATGTGTACGCTATCCATACATGTTATCCGGGGATACGGTACCCTTTCTAACCTTTGTGCAATCACGTGCAATCCATACTGGGCCTAACACCGTCTGAGCCTGCCTCCTGAGACATATATTTTGAATGTGTACGCTATCCATACATGTTATCCGGGGAAACGGTACCCTTTCTAACCTTTGTGCAATCACGTGCAATCCATACTGGGCCTAACACCGTCTGAGCCTGCCTCCTGAGACATATTTTGAATGTGTACGCTATTCATACATGTTATCCGGGGATACGGTACCCTTTCTAACCTTTGTGCAATCACGTGCAATCCATACTGGGCCTAACACCGTCTGAGCCTGCCTCCTGAGACATATATTTTGAATGTGTACGCTATCCATACATGTTATCCGGGGATACGGTACCTTTTCTCACCTTTGTGCAATCACGTGTAATCCATACTGGGCATGAGAACGGCTGGCGAGCTGTTAAGCAAGCTACAGCACCTGTGGTTTGCACACGTAAGTTTTTCATTTTTTCAGGAATGACGGTTAGGCCTAATTCCGGAACTGCGGTTGACCTGCACTTACTGGGAAATCATTGTTCGCGGGTAATAATTGTAATCATTGATCCCCATCACTAACGTTGTTCAGCGGGTTATCTGCACCTGTAAGCGACAAACGCTGGCCTTTTCAGTGTAGCCACGGACATGTAAGGGCATGACACACCAGTTATTGGCCAATCTCATGTGCCAGAGCCTCACGTGTCCCTCTAGTAAGCCGGACTCGGACCGCGGGGCATGACGGAGTCTCGTTCGTTAACGGAATTAAGCTTGCAATGTGTGCATCTGTTCTGTAACTGGCATGGTTGAGGTTTCCCAGGTGGAGTCGAATTTAACCGTAGGCTCCACTCCTGGTGGTGCCCTTCTGGACATTCCTTTAAGGTTCAGCTTTGCAACCATACTGCCCACGTAAAACAAACACTTTGCCTTCATGAACGCTGTTTGGAGGGTCATGACTCGTGGGAATAACGCCGCCCAATCAGTTAACCTGCTAGAGAGATCCTTCGTTGCTCCCAAGCATGACATCACACTCCCTAGGAAGAAGGTAATGCCACTGTGGCGACCGTACTCCTGGGGGCGACACAAGTGCACTGATGCCCAGCCACTGCTCGATGAATCTGCTGGTACATTGACCCAGACCACTACATTCCCCTCGCACGCTACCCGGCCTGAATCTGACCCTGATGAAACTCAGGTTACCCTTCCCATATACAGTTCCATCTTACACGGTGACAAAGAGGAAGCTGCAGATGAAAGTGCAGGTTCGGCCCACCCGCCATCAGACACACCACCGTACTATCAGGGGCCCTGTGCCAGTGCCGTCGCCAACGAGTGGGCCCCCCCTGCTTGCCCAGGATCACAGCACTTGCAAAGTTGAAATACTGTGCAGTGAGATGGAAGATGGGGACAGCAATTTTTGGGGAGCACTATACTCTGGAGAATGATAGATGGGGCCCACCATACACTGGAACATTCCAAAGGTGGACATCAGACACTGGAGCAGCATTTACAGGGCCCATTATACACTAGAGCATTAGAAATGGGGCCCATTATGTTTGGAGCATTATTTGGGCCCATAAGACAGTGGAGCTTCATCCATGGGGACCAACATATACTGTAGCATTATGTGGAGCTCATCATATACTGTTTCAAACATTATATGGGACCAATGATTCTGTACGGAGAAATAGATGGGCCTCGTCATGAGATGTAAAAAGTGAGGTATTTTTCATAGTACTATACCGCTATTTCTCTGCCGTATCGGAGCATGATGAGTTGTGGTATGTGTTAAAGGGGCGCTCTTTCGCCCAGGGCACATGAAAACCTGCAGCCAGCCCTCCCCCCCCCACAACTTTAGCCAAATAACCCCCATTTTTCAGTGCGTAACTTGTATTATGAAGTTAATTAAGGTTGACAAGCTTAAGTAAGAAGAATTGATGCTTTTGGCATTCAAATGGGCACTGTAGGTGTGTTTCCTGTCCTCCTCTCACTGCCGACTTTTATTCCCCATTGACTTACATTGGGTTTCGTGTTTCGGGACGACCCCGACTTTTCCGTATAATCGGACGATCTTGCTCGACCCGACTTTTGGAAAAGTCGGGTTTCACGAAACGAAACGCGACCCTAAAAAACCAAAAGTCGCTCAACTCTAAAAAAGACGCATATAAATATCCATGGTACCGCTGAAAACGACATCTTGTCCCGCAATAAACGAGCCACCATATAGCATTATCAGCGAAAAAATAAAAAAGTTATAGCTCGCAGAATAAAGCGAAGCAAAAAGAATTATTTTTTATATAAAATAGTTTTCATTGCATAAAACCAAGAAAACATAAAAAATGACCTAAATGAGGTATCGCTGTAAACGTACCAACCCGAAGAATAAAACCGCTTTATCAATTTTATCGCACGAGGAACGGTGTAAACGCACCCCCTCAAAAGAAATTCATGAAACGCTGGTTTTTGTTCATTCTGCGTCCCAAAAATCGGAATAAAAAGCGATCAAAAAATGTCACGTTCCCGAAAATGGTACCGATAAAAACGTCAACTCGTCCCTCAAAAAATAAGACCTACCTCACATGACTCGGTGGGTCAAAATACGGAAAAATTATAGCTCTCAATATGTGGTGGTGCAAAAACTATTTTTACAATAAAAGCGTCTTTTAGTGTGTGACAGCTGCCAAACATAAAAACCCGCCATAAATAGTAAATCAAACCCCCCATTGTCACCCCCTTAGGGAAAAATAATAAAGTTAAAAGAAAATGTATTTTTTTTCCATTTTCCCATTAGGGTTAGGGCCAGGGTTAGGGCCAGGGCTAGGGTTAGGGCTAGGGCTAGGGCTAGGGTTAGGGGTGTGTTGGGGTTAGGGTTGGAGTTAGAATTGGGGGTTTCCACTGTTTGGGCACATCAGGTGCTCTCCAAATGCAACATGGCATCTGATCTCAATTCCAGCCAATTCTGAATTGAAAAAGTCAATTGTGGTCCTTCCCTTCCAAGCTCTGCCTTTCGCCCAAACAGTGTTTTACCCCCACCTATGGGGTATCAGCCTACTCAGGACAAATTGCAAAACAACTTTTGGGGTCCAATTTCTCTTGTTACCCTTGAGAAAATAAAAAATTGAGGGCAAAAATATCATTTTTGTGGAAAAAAAATGATTTTTTATTTTCACGCCCGGGCGTTATAAACTTCTGTGAAGCACTTGGGGGTTCAAAGTGCTCACCATACATCTAGATAAGTTCCGTGGGGGGTCTAGTTTCCAAAATGGGGTCACTTGTGGGGAGTTTCAATAGTTTAGGTACATCAGAATCTCTCCAAAGGCAACATGACACCCGCAGACCATTCCATCAAAGTCTGCATTCCAAAACATCACTACTTCCTTTCCGAGACTCGACGTGTGCCTATACAGTAGTTTTCTCCCACATATGGGGTATCAGGGTACTCAGGACAAATTGGACAACAATTTTTGGGGTCCAATTTCTCCTGTTACCCTTGGGAAAATAAAGAAATTGGGGACTAATTGATCATGTTTGTGGAAAAAATACGATTTTTTATCTTCATGCCCGGGCATTATAAACGTCTGTGAAGCCCTTGGGGGTTCAAAGTGCTCACCACACATCTAGATAAGTTCCTTAGGGGGTCTAGTTTCCAAAATGGGGTCATTTGTGGGGGTCTTTTCACTGTTTAGGTACATTAGGGGCTCTCCAAAGGCAACATGACACCCGCAGACCATTCCATCAAAGTCTGCATTCCAAAACGTCACTACTTCCCTTCCGAGCCCCGACGTGTGCCCATACAGTAGTTTTCTCCCACATATGGGGTGTCAGCATACTCAGGACAAATTGGAAAACAACTTTTGGGTTCCAATTTCTCCTGTTACCTTTGGGAAAATAAAAAAATGGGGACTAAAAGATCATGTTTGTGGAAAAAATACGATTTTTTTATTTTCACGCCCAGTCGTTATAAATTTCTGTGAAGCACTGGGGGGTTCAAAGTGCTCACCACACAACTAGATAAGTTCCTTAGGGGGTCTAGTTTCCAAAATGGGGTCACTTATGAGGGGTTTCTACTATTTAGGTACATCAGGGGCTCTCCAAAAGCAACATGACACCCGCAGACCATTCCATCAAAGTCTGCATTCCAAAACGTCACTACTTCCCTTCCGAGACCAGACGTGTGCCCATACAGTAGTTTTCTCCCACATATGGGGTATCAGCGTACTCAGAACAAATTGGACAACAATTTTTGGGGTCCAATTTCTCCTGGTACCCTTGGGAAAATAAAAAAAATTGGTGACTAAAAGTTCATGTTTGTGGAAAAAATGAGATTTTTTTTATTTTCACGCCAGGGCGTTATAAACTTCTGTGAAGCACTGGAGGGGTCAAAGTGCTCACCACACATCTAGATAAGTTCCTTGGGGGGTCTAGCTTCCAAAATAGTGTCATTTGTGGGGGGTTTCCACTGTTTTGGTACATCAGGGGCTCTCCAAACGCGACATGGTGTCCGATCTCAATTCCAGCCAAAAACGTCAAATGGCGCTGCTTCCCTTCCGAGCTCTGCCATGCGCCCAAATAGTGGTTTACCCCACATATGGGGTATCAGCATCCTCAGGACAAATTGCACAATAACTTTTAGGGTCCTGTTACCCTTGGGAAAATAAAAATTGGGGGTGAAAAGATCATTTTTGTGGAAAAAATATGATTTTTTAATTGTACCGCTGTACGTTATAAACGTCTGTGAAGCTCTTGTGGGTTCAAAATTCTCACCACATATCTAGATAAGTTCCTTGGGGGGGTCTAGTTTCCAAAATGGGGTCACTTGTGGGGGGTTTCCACTGTTTAGGTACATCAGGGGCTCTCCAAACGTGACATGGCGTCCGATCTGAATTCCAGCCAATTTTCCATTGAAAAAGTCACACGGTGCTCCTTCCCTTCTCAGCTCAGTCATGCACCAAAACAGTGGTTTCCCCCCCACATATCAGGTATCAGCATACTCAGGACAAATTGCACAGTAAATTTTGCAGTCCAATTTCGCCTGTTACCCTTGGTAAAATAAAAAAAATTGAACCTGAAGTATTTTTTTTGTGAAAAAAAGTTAAATGTTCATTTTTTTTTCAAATATTCAAAAAATTACTGTGACGCAACTAAACTTCTTGAATGTGGTTTTGAGCACCTTAAGGGGTGCAGTTTTTAGAATGGTGTCACTTTGGGGTATTTTCTATCATATAGACCCCTCAAAGTGGCTTCAAATGTGATGTGGTCCATAAAAATAAAATGGTGTTGCAAAAATTAGAAATCGCTGGTCAATTTTTAACCCTTATAACTTCCTAACAAAAAAAAAATTTGGTTCCAAAATTGTGCTGACGTAAAGTAAACATGTGGGAAATGTTACTTATCAAGTTTTTTGTTTGCTGTATCTCTGTGATTTAAGGGCATTTAAATTCAAAGTTGCAAAATTGCAAAATTTTCAAAATTTTCGCCAAATTTTCATTTTTTTCACAAATAAACGCAAGTTATTTGAATGAAATTTTACCACTAATATGAAGTACAATATGTAACGAGAAAACAGGGTCAGAATCACCGGGATCCATGGAAGCATTTCAGAGTTATTACCTCACAAAGGGACAGTGGTCAGAATTGTAAAAATTGGCCCGTCATGAACGTGCAAACCACCCTTGGGGCTTAAGGGGTTAACAGAAATAAACATTTGAAATAAATCACTCTGTAATGACTCTATATAATATATGAGTTTCATTTTTTGTATTGAAGAACTGAAATAATTTAACTTTTTGATGATATTCTACTTTTGTGAGATGCACCTGTAGTTAAGCTCATATGATATGGTTATAGATTACAGATGTTTTGCAGCAGCTTTGTGACAAAGATTCAGTTTCAGGTATCTGAATGTGACTGTTTTTTCAGCAAAAACACATTTTTCTGCATGTTCACGTCATATTAGTGGGACAATTGCAATATTATTTGCAACAAATTAACCCACATCTGGCCAATATCTAAATCTGTCCTTGATGCATCATTTGGCATTGTTACACTGAACTTCATCTATTCTACATGCGCTTTAAATTTTGATACTCAGTTTTCATAACTAAACTTAAACTCTGTTCACACCTGTTATTTTTATTGTTTTATCAAGGGATTCCATTTGCTTATAGCACAAATAGTGGTTTAAGTTAATAGAGTAAATCAGAATTAATTGATACCCCTTTGAAAACAGATCCAGACTAGTTGTAAAGAATTAAAAGGGTCGTCTTGTCATGTATTTGAAAAACACTTATTAATACCGGAAACCAATGCAAGTCAATGGGACACAAATATAGGAATGAAAATAAACCCTTACTTTCCTTGTAGGTTAATTCCACATGAAGGAAAACAACTAAGAATAATGTAGAATGTATTGGGGGAGGTGGAGGAGACATTAAAGGCATGGAGGTTTAGCACAATCAAATGCAATAGCAGGAATTAATTTTTTTTAAGACGTTCGGAGTTACAAAGATATTGACTATGTTAAGCTTTTTTATATTTTGTCAGATATTTATGTTTCACTACTTCCATGCTCTTCACCTTCTTTTTTACTTCTCCCACACTTTCTCCTTCATCATCCTCTTCAGGGTCATCTTCTTGGTCTTCTTTGGGGTGGTCTTCAAGGTCGTCGTCTCCAGGGTCGTCGTTTTCGGGGTCGTCGTCTTCTTCAGGGTGGTCTTCAGGGTCGTCGTCTTTAGGGTCATCGTCAGGGAGATCCAGAGTGATTACCAAAAACCATTTCAAAAAGCTTGAACTTGGAAATGTAGCAGAAGGTACAAGAAGGCTGAGGAACTGCTGAGAACCAGCTGACGGTACTGGAACCTGGATGGGTAGCCGAAGGTACAAGAGCCAATGGAACTCCCGAGGACCATCTGATGGTACTGGAACCCGGTTACTAAGCAGGAGGTACCTGTGCCAGAAAGCACTACCAAGGACCAGAAGATGTTGGTGGAAATCGGATACCGAGAAGGAGGTACCTAAGCCAAAGGTTCTGCCTGGAACCAGCTGACATTACTGGAACCCAGGGGGACATATTCAAGATTGACTTCCAAAGAACCAGCTAATGGTACTGGAACTCAGATAGGCAGCAGAAGGTGCACATGAAAAAAAAAGTTGCATGGCCGTGAGCTGGCCGAAGTTACCGAAACGCACAGTCCTACAGGGGGAGCTTGTCCTATTGGCACTACGGAACCAGCCTTCATTGCCAGAGCCCACAGCCCACATAGGAAGCACCTAAACTGCAGGCACCATAGAGTCGGCTAACCCGACCGCAACACGACAGTACAACGTATTGCAGGCAAAGTGACGTTGACACTACCCGGAAACAGCTGGCGTGCTGGAACCAGGCTGGGCAGAAGGGAGTACTCATGCCAAAGACACTTCTGAGCAGCAACTGGCGGTGTTGGAGCCCAGGGATTACAGTAGAAACAGAGTGTAGCCAGAGGCCTAATTAGAGCAAATTTAATATCTTTTAATAGTATTTGTGAATTTAATAGTAATGTGAATGTGGACAGAGCAGGAGATTTTGCCGGACACACAGCAGGGGATCAGCTGACGTTACTGAACCCCAATAACACTGGAGCATGTGTTGACTGTGCAGAAGGCACTTCTGAGCAGCAACTGGAGGTGTTGGAGCCCAGGGTAAATAATAGAAACAGAGTGGAGGCAGAAGCCTAATTGGAGCAAGTTTAATATCTGTAGTAGTGTGAATGTGGACAAAGCAGGAGAAATTGCTGGACACACAGCAGGGGATCAGCTGACGTTACTGAACCCCAATAACACTGGAGCATGTGTTGACTGTGCAGACGGCACTTCTGAGCAGCAACTGGCGGTGTTGGAGCCCAGGGTAAATAATAGAAACAGAGTGGAAGCAGAGGTCTAATTGGAGCAAGTTTAATATCTGTAGTAGTGTGAATGTGGACAGAGCAGGAGAAACTGCCGGACACACAGCAGGGGATCAGCTGACGTTACTGAACCCCAATAACACTGGAGCATGTGCTGACTGTGCAGACAGAACTTATGAGCAGCAACTGGCGGTGTTCGAGCCCAGGGATTACAGTTCAGGTGGTAGAATCATGAACACAACAGGAGACCTGGATACTGTTGCCAACCAATTATTTAATCTGGAAGACTGGCAAATTCCTGCAAGATACAGGCCTTGTTCATTTTCAGAAAAGTAAGTCGGTCAACGGTATCGGAGGATAGTCGCATGTGACGGTCTGTTAGTACACCACCTGCGGCACTAAAGACGCGTTCTGATAATACACTTGCACCAGGACAAGCCATCACCTCCAATGCATACTGGCTAAGCTCTGGCCATGTATCTAGCTTAGAGACCCAAAACTTGAAGGGGAAGAGCCGTGTGGGAGAACACTGAGAGGGCAAGACATGTAGTCTGTCACCATCTGACGGAAATGTTGCCTCCTGCTGACTGGAGCCGTCTGTGATGGTGCAGACATTTGTGGCGGGGACACAAAACTTTGCCACATTTGGGCCATACTGGTCTTACCTTGTGCTGAGGCGCTGCTTCTGCTCCCTCTTTGTGCAGAGCTTCCTCCACTGCCTCGATGCACTGAGCTGCTTTGTAAAGCACTAGCAGCACTGCTCTCAGGTGGAATGGAGAACATGATGGATTGCACCAGTGTGTCTTGGTACTCCCGCATTTTACGCTCCCGGTTCAATGGTGTTATGAGGCTTTGTAAGTTGTCCCGATAGCGAGAATCTAGGAGGGTGTACACCCAATAATCAGCCGTGTTGAGAATGTGGGCGATGCGGCGGTCGTTTCT
Source organism: Dendrobates tinctorius (assembly GCF_039654945.1). NCBI lineage: Eukaryota > Metazoa > Chordata > Amphibia > Anura > Dendrobatidae > Dendrobates > Dendrobates tinctorius. Next base: position 11,165,763 of record NW_027361775.1, on the reverse strand, counting down.
CAGGCACTGCAGCATGAAATCAACCATGTGCTGCAGACTGCCAACTGGCCAAGAAACGCTGTCCCCTGCTTGAGTCGTCATCTTTGCCTGCTCTGCATCACCCCACCCTCGCTCTACATACTGACTACTAGAGCATTGTGTACCTCCCTCCTCTGGACAGATGTCTTCCTCCTCCAGTGACTCCTCCTCATCCTCCTCACAAAGTGTCCCCTGCCTAGGCCTTTGTGAGGAACCACATTGCGCAGACTGTCCAGAAGCAGATTGCATTTGTGACTCCTCATCCTCTACCTCTTCCACAACCTCCTCCCTTAGTGCTTGCAGTGTTTTTTCAAGCAGGCAGATAAGGGGGATAGTCATGCTGACTAGTGCATCATCTGCACTCACCATCTGTGTGGAATCATCGAAGGCACGCAAAACGTGGCAGATGTCCTTCATAGAGGCCCACTCAGTGGTGGTGAAGTGTGAACGGTGCGCAGTGCGACTTGTTTGCGCCTGATGCAGCTGGTACTCCATTACTGCTGCCTGCTGCTCACACAACCTCTCCAACATATGTAACGTTGAATTCTACCTGGTGGGTAGGTCACATATGATGCGATGTTCCGGAAGGTGGAATCGGTGCTGCAGAGCTTCAATGCGATCACTTGCTATGCTGGAACGCCGCAAATGAGCGCACTCTATGCGAACCTTGTGCAGCAGTGCATCAAGATCTGGATAGTCCCTCAAAAAACTCTGCACGACCAAGTTGAGCACATGTGCCAGACATGGGATGTGAGTGAGGTTGCCTAGGCCCAGAGCTGCCACCAGATTTCGGTCATTGTCACACACTACCATGCCTGGCTGGAGATTTGCTGGCACAAACCACACCTCGCTCTCCTGCTTGATGGCATTCCAGAGCTCCTGCGCTGTGTGGCTTCGATTCCCCAAAGAAATTAATTTCAATATGGCCTGTTGACGTTTGGCCATGGCTGTGCTCATATCGGTCGTAACAGGCTCCTGCTGTGCTATTTCTGAGGAACTTGAGTAGTAGGAGGAGTCTATGTGTACAGACTGGATTCCTTCAAACCTTGGAGTTGGCAGAACACGTACAGCTCCACTCTCAAGATCTGTACCCGGCTCCACAACATTTAGCCAATGGGCAGTGAGGGAAAGATATCGTCCCTGTCCATGGTTACTGGTCCACGCATCGGTGGTCAGGTGGACCTTGCTACTGACGGCGTTTAGTAGTGCATGTTTAATTTTTCCCTCCACATGCTTTTGCAGGGCAGGGACGGCTTGCCTGCTGAAAGAAAAGTGGCTGGGCATGTTGTGTTGTGGGACTGCCAATGCCATGAAGTTACGGAAGGTGTCAGTCTCTACCAGCCTGAATGAGAGCATTTCAAGGGACAGTAGTTTTGTAATGCCAGCATTGAGAGCCTGTACTCGGCGGGTGGTTTGCCAAGTATGGGCACCTTTTCTCCCATGCCTGTGCTACCGATGGCTGTAGACTGGCCTGGGAGTGTGAGGATGACAGGGAACGTGGTGCTGTGGGTGGAATGACACTGTGTCTCTGTACAATAGTGCCAGAGGTTCTTCCATGGCGATCCTGTGAGGAAGCCGAACCAACTGTGTGTGAGCTGGAGGAAGAGGCTACAACACGAGCTGAAGAAGTGGTGGGTGGCGCTGTAGGTTGGCCTAGGTCTTCAGTGTGTCTTTGTAACACCACCACGTGCTTGGTCCGCACATATTTCCACATATTTGTGGTATTGAGGTTGCTGACACTTTTCCCTCTTTTCACTTTCTGATTATACAGCTTGCATTTGACAAAGCAAATGTCATCTGCAACTGTGTCAAAAAAGGACCAGGCACTGCAAGTCTTGGGAGCGCCCGTTTTGGGTTTTGGAAGAGGCATGCTCCTAATGGGTTCCAAAGTGGAGGCTACAGACAACCGAGTCTGCCCTCTCCCTCCTTTTTTGGCCGTTCAGGGAATCTCTTCCTCAGAGCTGCTCCCGCCTCCTTCCTGTACCTCACGCCATGATGGGTCAAGGGCCTCATCATCTACACTACCCTCTTCAAACGACTGCTTCTCCTGGGGAGTCTCGACAGCACAGTACACACCAGAAAGTGGCACCTGAGTCTCATCATCAGATGCGTATTGAGGTGTGCTGACCATAGGCACTGGCCCACCTGCCTCTTCAGATTCAGAGAGACAAAGCTGTTGCGCATCACTACATACTACCTCTTCTTCAAATTCTCTAATGCTGCTTGACTGGCCCCCTCTTTCCAAGCCAACAGATTCAGAGAACAGAAGTAGAGATAGCTCCTGTCCAGGGCTCTCTGACCACCTGGGCAATTTGGCAGATGGTGAAGAGACAGATGGGTGCTCTTCAGTGCTCTTGACCTGAGAGGATCTGGAACTAATTGAAGTCGATGCGTTAGCTGCCATCCATCCGACAACGGCTTCAATTTGTTCATCCCGCAGCAGTAGGGTACGGCGAGCTCCTACAAAGCTGCGCATAAAGGACTGTTCCATGGGATAACTAGGGGATGCTGAGTCACTGGTGCCCGCAACAGGCACAGAATCCCCACGTCCTCTCCCTGCAGAAACTCCACGACCACGTGCCTTACTCCCTGCCTTCTTCATCTTGGTAGACTGATAAAGATAGGCAGAAAAGTACTAAGGGCTTAGTGTGCTTATTCCTGAACAGCTGCTAACAGGTATAAGAAACACTAATTTTATAAAGTGTGGACTAGACTTTAATATGAGCTAATGTGGCCTACACAACTGTAAAGTGGAGTGTTTAGTGAACTTTATTAACTTTTTTTTTCACAAAAAGACACTGGATATGCCCAAAGATGTAAAACCGATAGTATCACAAACTTTTTGTAGCTATTACAATGCAATAGATGAGGCTCCAAAAAATAGGCTAATACTAATCTGGCTGGGGCTGCAGGGCACAAGCCAGCAGAAAGGCTCCTCTATCTACTCCTATATAGTGTTTGCAAATATTCTAGCTGGATACGGATGGAACCACACTAATAGGAGAAATCTGGAAAAGTGAGCAGCACTAATGCAAAAAAGGACAATACATGAGGCAGTGACGCACACTGAGCGGACTACAACCGGAGGTGGCTGCAGAACACACTACAGCGTGAACTGCACTCACACACAGAGACCTCGCAGACAGCTGTGAACAGCACTGCAAGGCTGCAGAAAAGCTCCTCTATCTACTCCTATATAGTGTTTTCAAGCAATCTAGCTGGATACGGATGGAACCACACTAATAGGAGAAATCAGGAAAAATGAGCTGCACTAATGCAAAAAAGGACAATGTATGAGGCAGTGACGCACGTTGAGTGGAATACAACCGGAGGTGGCTGGCTGCAGAACACACTACAGCGTGAGCTGCACTCACACACAGAGACCTCGCAGACAGCCGTGAACAGCGCTGCAAGGCAAAAGAAAGCTACAGCGGTTGATAAAGTAGCCTGGGTAAAGCACATTATAGCAAATCGCTAGGTCATACTGTCCCTCAGAACAGCAGCATCCTATCCCTAATTGAATTCACAGCCGAGTGAACCCAAAATGGTGGCGGTGGCGGCTTTTATAGTGCATCATGACATCATTTCAGCAGCCAATCAAAGCCATGCCAGTAGTTACATGCCTGACATGCTCTAACAGGATGTGCCCACACTTCTTAGGATCCTCATTGGCTGAATAAAATCAAACTGGCTCATTGCATTATGGGAACTTCCGATTCCAGTATTCGATATACTAAAAGTATCGGAACTCAGTATCGGAATTCCGATACGGCTAATATCGGCCGATACCCTAATCATCAGTGATGCTTGCGTGATGTGCGCAATGAAAGCACACTATCTCGCCAGCTCAGATCATGTTGGGTATTCCGACCCCACACACTGACAGTTCGCTATCCGGCTGGCTTGCTACTGCTGATCTGATCAGGTACGTGCGTGTACTGTCATTGTGCACATCACACAGAAGAGTAACTTAGTCTCATAACCAGCATCACTGATGATGCTTTATTTCGGGGGGGAGGCGGCAGCAGTAACCACCATCTCTGACCCTTGCTTTATTTGACCATCCTGGCATACACTGGGATTCTAAGCATAGAGTCATCAAAAAGGAAGTAGAAAAAAATAAAAGCAGTTAGAGAGTGTAGTTAGGGAAGAATTGGAAATGTTTAACTAAAATATATTAGAAAAGTCTAGATTACGGCTATGAATATACAGGAATTTAGGAAGAAAATTAATTTGAATTTCGGACCATCACTTTAATATGGAGTTGTCAAGTAGTGAAGTAATGGACAGCCTTAGGCCTCATTTCACCTCAGTGTTTCATTATTATTTGAAAGCCCAAATCAGACATAATGCCAAAACATAGAACAAGTGTGAATCATTCAGTTATAGTTTAACTCTCTCTAGGTTCCACTTCTGATTTTAGCTTACAAATGCTAACACTGACGTATCAAAACATAAAGGCTGTTGTGGTAGAAAAAAGTGCATTTAGGAAAGTTTTATTATAGTGAACGTAACAAAATAAATTATGCTTCACAGAAAACACCTAAAACTACTATTAACTAACAATTACCGTAACTTTTTCTGACAAACATATCTAGAACAAAAATGTCAAACTGAATCGAAAAAATGATTATTGATAAAATGATGCTACCATTCATTTCAATAACTCAAGCAAGACAAGGCATAAATACATTTCTTAATATCTTGACATTTCCTTAATAAATTATTGATTCTCAACCTTTAGAGAACAAGACACATACTGGACTAAAATGAATTGTACTTAACGTAACAAATCAATTATTTTATAAAAAAAGAAACGAGTCTGGCTTATCTATGCCAGTGATGATGCACGGGTTCAGGAATGTCACTAATTAAAACAATGTTGAACATTGTTTAATGCATTAATGAATAATGTGAATGAAGCATTGCTAATTGTTATCCTTAAATTTAAATGATATATTATTTTATGCTCTAATGTTGTAGGATTCTGTTCCTGTCTAAAGGCTTTTATTGATAGCCTCCACAAAGTGTTATATAGAGCACAAGCAACCATACTGTACAATACCTAATTAAAAGCATCAAACTTTATACTAGCCAAAAAGTATTGACATCACTTGGCTAAATAAAACTTCATAGAATATGGTTATTTGTGTTAAAACATTGTCACCAAAATATTTTGTATTGTCAAGTGTCAAGGCAGCGGTTCTGCAAATTGTAAGTACCATTACACCATGCAAAATAATTCTATAGGAGTCGACAGTGCTCTTCAAAATTGAAAAATGGTATCTACAAAATCCATTTTAAATTTTACAATGTACGTAAGCCTGTCTATGTACATTCACTTCAACAGAGGTGGCTAATGTACACAACCTTCTAGCACCAGTCCTGTATGCCAAGAACATTTTTAACCCATGAAAATAGGTGTCCACAAAAAAATTAGTGTTGACAAGTTCAGTTCATTGGTGATATAAAAGTTGAAGAAAGTTCAAATCATATAAGCCGGGGATAAGGAAATCTATGCATAACCTTCTCTTTCTTGACAATCTCATACTCCATGTAACATTGAATTTTATTGTTAAAATCTGTTCTGTAATTTTTTTTACTTTAAATTAAAACAAACATCTGAAATACATAAAATACAAAAGGTTAAGACATTAGAATCAATGGGATCAATATTCTAAAAGAAAACAAGTCATACAAAAAAATCTCTGAAATATGCATTTAAGAAAGATTTTGCCCAATGTATGAAGGTAGTAAACCAGTCCAAGTTATTATAGCAGTTGATTTGACCCAGTAGAGCCATTATTGAAATAAATGGATGACCATTCATCTGAATGTCTGCTAAGTGCCGATGCTTACCCCAGCCAAGTCAAAAAGGAACCTGTCACCTCCAGTGGTAATTTTCAGGTAAATAGTATTTAAGTCACAGCTGACATTATTACTGGAGCAGTGGCTACAGGGAGAAAATTAAGTTATATTCTCATTGCTGCTGTTGCTTCCAGTTATCAAGTGGTGTAGTCATAGCTTGCGACATTTGTAGCATACTTCCCGGGATACAATGGCAGCCTGCTCTACAGTGTATGTATGAAGAGTGTATGCATGCAGAGGTGGCTGTCAATCAGTGAACTTTGGCATGATTACAGCCTTAATCACTGTAGCTGAAGTATAAAGAGAGGAAAGAAGTGGCGCTCTCTGATCCAGAAAATAGTTCTCAGTAAAAACGCTGGTGCAATGTGAAATGGCCATCACTCGTATGGGCTCAACTACAGTACCAAGAATAATGAAGTCAATGGGACACTCAAGCATTCTTCCAGCAGACCCTAGCAGAACTGCTGGGGGTCCCAAAAAATTGCTGAAATGGATGGTAACAGCGCTCAGCTGTGCACTGGCCAGTCAAGCAGATGTAAATTAGAAATGAATATTCACTGCTCCCAACATCCATAATCTCACTCAACTCTGGGTGCCTGTGAATGACTCAGTGCTGAGAGATGGGCATGAGAAGCAATGAATATTTATTTTGAATTTAAATCTTCTTAACTGGCCAGTGCGTGGCTCTTAAGGGGGTTTTACACATAGCGATATCGCTAGCAATATCGCTAAACCGCCACCGATTTTTTGATGCAGCAGCGATATTGCTAGCGATATCGCTATGTGTGATACTTACCTCCGACCGGCTCCCCCGCTGTCTGTCGCTGATCGCGCAAGATGGGGCAGCTCCATTTCTCGTCGGGCGCTTCCTGCTGGGCTTCCTGTGGCGCTGACGAGCGACGCGTGGACGCAGGCGGGAGGACGTCAGGATCGCCACATCTGAAAGGTAAGTAACGACCGCTGCTGTGTCGCTACGTCACTGTGAGATCTGCCTGTGTTGCAGCTCACTAGTGACCATTTAGCGATGCACCAGCGATCCTGACCGGGTCATATCGTGGTCGGGATAGCTGGTGCATCGCTAAATATAAAGGGGCCTTTACTTCTCCATTGGTGATATCAAGAAAACCAGAGACGTGAGAGCAATAAATGTCACATATCCTGAAAGGGCTGCCCAACTATACCAAAAACATTTGACAAATTACATTTAACATATTAAATAAATAAATGATATGGGGTCCTTCCACTTTTAATGACGAGCTAAAATATAGCAGACTGCTCAGGGCTGTTCATGGTTGTTTTGCTCTTCCCAGCCTAGAAATGGAAGCCCGAGGTGTGGCCTGGATCTCACATAGGGAAGACGTGCCTTCCAGCAGCTCCCGCTACCAGCCATAAAATCTTGCTTATTTTGGCCCGGACGACAACGAAAAAACCCCCCTCAGAGTGTCTTGAGCTTGGAGAAGAGGGTGAGAGGCGGTGGAGAGGAGAGGAAAGCTGCTGCTCTCTGCCTAGACACCGGAACACGGAGCAGCCTCGTGGAGAGTGCCGGGGCGCCAACAGGAGACGGTTGCCATCTTTACATCTCCCTGCAGTGCTTATCTGGTGGGTCGTGCCGACGGATTCCAGAACCCGGTGTGCCGGCGGATAAGGCCTGGACACCAGACCGCAGGAGGTCTTTGATAGAGGTGTGGGGCCGCGGAATAAGGAGCGGTCTCGCCCGCCGGAGCAGAAGACGGTGAGAAGGGGCCGCGGCGCTGGGTGAGTTGCCTGTGGAACCTGCGGGGGATATTGCTGCAAGTAGAGGTGACCATTAACTCTGTGTCTGTGGGGCCAGATTGCTGATAGCCCTTTGTCTCACTGGGTGAGGCGTCTACCTGGGAACTGAGGCGCTTTTGGGTCAGGGGATATCGTTCTCCCCTCCTGGGAGTGCTGCTGTTTGCAGATTTTTGAGCCACGAATGAGGGGGACATTGTATTATTTCTAGTGCTCCACAGTAGGGAGTTGGCATTGCACTGTCCCCGCGGATCCCCACAGATCCTCACAGATACCTACATATGTTGGCTCCTCATCTTCCAAGCTGCATGGGGTTATATACACATAGGAAAATGCATTACTAGACTTTTCCTGATGCACGAGTGGTGAATTAAGTACACGCTTCAATAAAGCAGAATGGTCAAATCCAATAAAGAGCGTGCAAAACCGTTGGCTACTGAAGCATATAGAGGCAAGCAGGGTGAAATGGATAAATTCCTGAGAAATAAATCTGCATCGACTAGGCCCACTCCTAAAAAGCCTCCTACGGAGGTTGCTGAGGAGGAACACGTCGAAGACTCGGATTCCAGCGATGATGGTTCAGGCAGCGATGCTACTCAATCAGACTCTGGGAAACTTTCTAGATCAGTTTTTAAAAAATTATTAGCTCAAGCTATAAAACCATTAGTTAATGAGATATCTGGCATGAGAGCAGATTTGCTACATATTGGTAATAGAGTGGAGTCTTTGGAATCATCTCAGTCCTCTATCATTAGCCACTCTAATGCCATGAGAGAGCATCTGGACTACCACAGAACACAGCTTAATAACTCTTTTCTGGCCTTGGAAGACCAGGAAAATCGGAGCCGCAGGAAGAATATACGGATAAAAGGTTTGCCGGAAAGTGTTTCTACAGAAATATTAGAAAAATCCACGAAAGAGATCTTTGCCCTTTTAATCCCACAAGAAAAATGTGACCAAATTGTAATAGAGAGGGTACATATATTGCTTAGACTTAAGCCGAAGCCTTCTGAACCCCCACGAGATGTGATCTGCAGTTTGTTGAGCTATTTGGATACCAATACTATTTTGTCTGCCTCAAGAGATGTTAAAAATCTTTCTTATGAGGGATCTGTTATTCATCTTTATCAGGACGTTGCGCCGTCGACCCTTGCAAAACGAAGAGTCCTAAGGCCCCTCCTGGAGGTGCTACGTTCACGTAAAATTTTATATAAATGGCTATTTCCGTTTGGCATATCTATTCATGGCGACGGCAAGCAAATAATGGTTCGGATCCCTGAAGATTTAGCCAAAATATGGGACACCTTCGATATTGCCCCTATTGATATTCCTTCCTGGCTACCTTTGGACATGGATCATCGCACGCCTCCCCCTGTCTATGCTTATGCTGGAGGACAGGGTGACTGGGCCTCAGGAAAGAAACGCTCGACTCCTAAAAGAGGGAAATCTGGAACGGGGAAAGAGATACCCCCCTGAGCTTTCTTGTGTTTCTTCCGGTTGCATTTTATTACCCCTGGAGTTGGAAACTTCATTTCACTCTGATATGTTCTAAATCACTTTAGCTTGCTAGGATTGATACTTGCTTATGTGTTACTGATATCATTTAATTGCCATATAAGTTACCATGTGCCACTCGTGTGTCGGAAATGTTATTTCCTGTTCTGTTATGGGAGGCATGTTTGTCCCCCTGCCTCTGCTACAGACAGGTAGTTGGTTCTTGTTATATATCTGCTGTTTTATCTTAGTAATTTTTAGGTTTTTTCTTTTTTTTTTCATTTCTTTGTACTTTTTTATTTTTTGTGGTTTGATGGCAGAGGTCACGTATACATCTTTTTTTTTTTTTTGCTTCTCTTATTGAGCTCCAAAACGCTAGTGTGAAACTAGCCTTAGAGGGCCAACTCCCCCCTAAACAATCCTTAGAGGCTTACATTACAGTCCTCCCGAAAGAAGGTAGAGACCCCAATTTGTGCGCTAGCTACAGACCAATATCACTGCTTAATGCAGACATTAAATTGTGGGCTAAAATATTAGCGGGCAGAATAAGCAATTTCTTACCCAAACTAATTCATGCTGATCAAGCGGGCTTTGTGAGAGGCAGGGAAGGGAAAGATAACTCTACAAAAGCCATTCAGTCCATAATGTTTGCTAAGACCCGTGATGTTCCTCTAGTGCTCCTGTCGACGGACGCCGAGAAGGCTTTTGACAGAGTGAGCTGGAGGTTCATGGAACAAGTAATGATCAAATTTGGCTTTCCCCCTCAATATATAACAGCAGTTCTCTCACTTTATTCTCAACCGACGGCCAGGGTCAGGATCAACGGCACCCTGTCAAACAGTTTTGGGATTAATAACGGGACTAGGCAGGGATGCCCCTTATCGCCATCCTTGTTCATTTTAGTTATAGAAACTTTGATACAAAGCATCAGACAAGACCAACGCATAGAGGGGTTGTCGGTTGGTCGGAGGTCATTTAAAACTTTAGCTTTCGCAGATGATCTGCTTTTCCTTATTTCCAACCCGTCCCAGGCATTCCCAATCATCCTTCAAGCTTTTCATCAATTTGGCCTCCTCTCTAATTTCAAAATTAATTTAACAAAATCTGAAGTGTTAAGCGTTGTTCTCCCCCACTCTCAGATTTCCACCATTCGCACGCAGACTCCATTCTCTTGGGCTACCAACTCTATTAGATATTTGGGAATAACAATAACTAGAGATCCCGCCAACTTATTTCAAAGTAATTTCATTCCTTTAATCCAAAAGGTCAAAAACCTGATGCAAAAATATAACCTACCTACTTTATCTTGGATGGGTCGCATTAATGTGTTCAAGGCGTATATAATGCCTATTATATTGTATACCATGAACATGGTTCCGATTCAGATACCCCTGACCTTTTTCGGAGCGTTAAAATCCCAAATTGGAAAATTTATTTGGAAATCAAAAACAGCTAGGTTGCCATATAAGTTTCTTTCTTACCCTATCTCCTCTGGAGGATTAGGGGTCCCGGACCCCCTTTTATACTATAAGGCTATTCATCTCAGTAGATGGTTAAAGGTGGTGTCCTGTGCTGAGAGTGGGGAGGGGGATAGTGTTGACTGGGCTCTATTGGGCCTGAGGGGTTTACCGTATCTCTGGACTAAAGCTAAACCACCAATCACTCTTAGGTTAGACGAGGTAACTTCAACTACATTGTGTATTAAAAGATTAGTGATGGGAGAGCTCCCGGTGGACACTTTTCCCTCGACATTGACACCGATCGGCTCAATACCCTATCTGTTGGAGTTAGATTTTCAAGACCCATATAATTTATGGTCTAACCTTCCTAGAGAAACGTTGAATGGCTTTTATGGTAACAGAATCCTGCAAGGAGGGGTTTGGCCAACAGGTGCATTGACTCAACCAACAAATTTTCTTCAAAAACAACACATTAGACGTACACTTTTACAGTTTAGACAGAGATTTCCGTCTAAATCCAATTGGTCCTGGTTGGATATTATGTTTAAACTTCCACCTCCACGACTAAAAATGTTATCTCGCATTTATTCACACCTTATCTCTCCGAATATGCATTTCAAACCCTCGTTTATATACTCTTGGGAAATGGAACTCAATACCATGTTTACAGAGGACCAAATATCTAAAATGCTGTCAAATGCTAGGGGCTTTTCCAGGTGTGTACTCCTGCAGGAGAACTCTTATAAAATATTAACTAGGTGGCATTTAACTCCAGCTAAGCTATTTCAGATGGGTCTAGCGGATAATGATGCTTGCTGGCGATGCCTTAATTCTGGAGGACACCACTTACATATATTCTGGGACTGTCCTAGATTGAGAAATTTTTGGGATGGAGTTGATTTAGTTCTCAAAAAATTACAATTAATAAAGGTTAATCTTAAAGCTACGGAAGCTCTTCTTTCATGTCCGTCGAAGGATTTTTTACCAAAAAAACATGGCCTTCTTCCATTGATGTTGAGCGCAGCGAGACAGCTAATAGTTGCTCATTGGAAAGATGTAGCCCCCCCCACGTTGGGAGAATGGCACGTTAAAATAAATCAAATCGCTCGCTTGGAGGAGCTGTCTACCTGGGAGATTTTTAATCATAGATCTTATGTGCTGACTTGGTCCCCGTGGACTAGATATTTAGAGGACAATCCTCCTTAAGAGAAATTTAGTGTCTCTAAAGTCTACCTTGATCCGATAGCTTCTGTACTAGTGTTACTGGCTTCACTGTTCTAATTAGAAAGCCCTCATGTGTTATGTTATTTTCAGAAGTGCACCTATTAAATGCTTGTGCTCATGCCGCCAGCCACATTTTGTTAATGTTGTTGACACTGTTTATGATTATGTACCCTTTCTCCTCTTCCCTTCCTTTTCCCTTTTCTCCCCCGCCTGCTTTTCCCTTATTTTTTCCTCCCTCCTCGCCCTAAACCAACCCCTAATTAATACTTCGCCAGATGTATCTGAGAATTGGTGTTGTGTTTAATGGTGATGTTTAAATTTTGAAAATAAAGAATTTACAAAAAAAAGAAATGCAAGCCCACAGAAACCCAAGAAGTGGCGCTGCATATTAGATACACCGATTGTGGTGTTTTGCCTCAGCTTTTCTCGATTACCCTGGTGCAAAACACATACACAAAAACTCTTTATTTGAAAAAATCACTCCCCAACAATTTATCTAGTTCACCAATTTAACCAATTTATTAACCCCTTTCAAACCTTAGACTTATAGGTACTTTTGGGGCAATTTCACAGCACTTTTAATTTTTTTTCCCATTTTCCAGTACACTGTATGGCAAAACCAATGGTGTCGCTAAAAGAGAACACCTGGTCCTGCAAAAAACAACCCTCACATGACCATATTGATGGAAAAATAAAAATGCTATGGCTCTGGGAAGAAGGGGAGCAAAAAACGGAAGCTTACAAAATGGAAAAAAGCAAGTGGTGAAGGGGTTAAAAAATAAATAACAGCCATTGCGCCATAGACCACATGGAGCTCCCATAACGATCTCCAACTCTGTCATCCAAAATCTAAAGAGCTTTGTTCAGAGAATGAAGCCATATACTATGTGTGTATATATATATATATATATATATATACACACACATAGTATATACTATCGCAGCAGCCAATGTGATGAACAGTGACAACAATAAGGTTACCGCAGCTCACAGCCGCCTGGTCACACAGAAGACAGATATAACATTACATTACAGCTCATTATCTCAGCTTTCCAGCTAGAACCTTACTGATGTCACAGCTGTCGGCTCTCACACTGTCCTCTGTGTGACCCAGTGAAAGTGCTGAGTACGGATGAGCGAACATATTTGGAAAATGTTCAGCAATCTCAAATTTGGCACAAATGCACATTCTGATTCGTGTTTGCTTTCACTAGCATTTTTACTCAAAGTCAGCAAAAGTCCTTCACAGTTTGGTAAATCATCGTGTTTCCACTAACGCTTTTGTCATTACTTTGGCTATGATAGTGATGCCATATGATGATCAGGGGGGCGGGCGGACAAGTTTGATGAGGGGAGGGGTGTGTCTTGGTTAGAGGAGCATGTGGAGAGGGTACAGCAGTGACACGCTTTTTTTCTTTCCTTAACTTTACTTGTGTTGATTACGGCAACCAATTAGGGTGCAGAAACCATCCACAACATCATGACACAAAGTCTTCTGTGATTGGCTGGAGAAGTCACATGAAAAGCCTTATGAAAAGCAGACATCTAGGCTTACTATAGTGGTAAAGCCACTAGGCGCAATTAGTTGCTCCATATCGTTTGCCCAAACTGTGTTTAAGTAGCAAATCAGAAGGCCAGATTTCCAAGTAAAAATCATTAGGCCTACTATGATAGTGCAGCCACGAGGACCAATTAGCTACTCCAAATCATTTACACTAAAACTGTGCTTCCGTGGCAAATCAGAAGACCAGCTTTCCACTTAAATATCATTAGGCTTAATATAGTGGTACAGCCACTAGGCACAATTATTTCCTCCAAATCATTTGCTAAAACTTTGTTTCAGTGGCAAAGTGGCAAATCAGAAGGCCTGATTTCCACTTAAAAATCACTAGGCCTACTACAGTGGTGCAGTCACGAGGCCCAATTAGCTACTCCAAATCACTTGTGCTAAAACTCTGCTTCAGTGGCAAATCAGAAGGCCAGTTTTACACTTAAAAATTGTTAGGCCTAATAGAGTGGTGCAGTCACTACACGCTATTAGCTACTCCAAATTTTTTGTGCTAACACTGTGTTTCAGTGGCAAATCAGAAGGCTATATTTCCACTTAAAAATCATTAGGCATAACAGTGTTGTTCAGGCACACTAAGAAAATAAGCAGTGATTGTTCATTTAGTGATATATAACTGACAGCTGTGGCCCTATGGTTTTGAAACAGCAAGGTACAAGAGGGGAAGTCAACTTACAACATGAAAAAGTGAGGTCATGGTAGAAGGAGGCATAGGCTTGGTGTTCAACGTGTACGTGGGTTAGGTGTTAATGTGAATGAAAGCTCAACTGAACAAACACAATCTGGTCCAATCCAAAGGCCACTGTCAACAACTGTTACTGACTGGTCTACCTGACTCCCTTTCCTTGGCAACCACTCAGCGGTACGCCTTGTAGTTGAAACTCAGAAATTGCATGTGCTCGAGTGGATGGCAAATGATGCATCAAGTGGCCTTTCCACTTCTTCCTTAAACCCAGCTGTTCTGTTCGTTTCCACTATACACTTGTACTGCTCCTGTCATTTTTGACCGGACCTATTAAAATGCTGTTTTAGCTACTTAAAAAAATTTTTTTGAATACCTGCTGCATTATTATACTGTATGTGAACATGGTTGGTCATTATAAAAAAAAAATACATAAAAAACTCAATTTTTTTATTTATTTTGTGTTTATAAAGGTTACAAGGGCTTATTGAATTCTGCACAGAAATTACAAATTTGAGCTTAACTAACTAACTAAAACAACTACTACTACTATAACAACTATAACTAACTATAACTAAAATTAACTATAGTATAAAATGCGTGCAAACATTTTGAAAAAAATAGTAAAAATAATTTAAAAAATCATTTTTTTTCAGTAAATTTTTAGAGGAAAAGCAGGGTAAATAACATAGAGAAAAAAAATTGCACACAACTGTACTGAAAGCCAATGCGTATGGTTTGTACTGAAAGCATGTGTAAATCTGCACCTAAAGCAACTGTTTACTTCATAAACAATAGTAGATGCAATAAGTAGTCTCAAAAGAAATTATAACTCATTTGTTTTACTCAAAAAATGGCTGAAATTAGCATAAAATGCTAATCGGTCATTTTTGACCGGGACAGTACAAGTGTAAAAAAAAATGTGGCGCAAAAACTAAACCAAGAAAAAAAGTACCCTTAGAAAGAACCCCTCAAATTATGAAAATAGAAGTAGCCACAAGTTTCAGAACCGCATAATGAATTTTTTAAAAAATATCAAAGTTCAGCAACGGTCATTTTTGACCAAACATAACAGCAGAGTCAAGATCGCACACAGTACAGTCCTCAGAGGTGATACCTCAATCACCCTTGTTTCCCCCATGTCAAAAATTTCCAAACACCCAAGTGACTGTAGGGAACCTCAGATTGGCCATTCTGATGAACTGTTCACATATTGCATTCCATGGGCATGAGATGACTTCGCTGAAGAATTTCAGAATCCAGAGGGGGAAAGTATCTGCACCAGTGCCCAAAATTTTTTCATCTTGGATATAGGGCCGGATGAAGAAGAGTTTAAGCAGAATCCAGACCCTAATGTTAACCACCAAATTTTAACCACTAAGGATAGAGGTGATCCTGATGAGACTCAGATACCAGAGGCACACGCAGACTGTACTGTGTTGTTAGGGAAGGAAGAGGGTGACTTGCAGAGGAGTGTAAGAACAGAGAGGATGATGAAGAGTTGTAGATCCAACTTGGTGTGAAATCAGAGGTTCGCAGCTTTGCATCTCACCTTGTTGTTTAGTGGTGGTGACATTCAACTGTCTGCATAGCTCATGCAAATTAAAAAAAATATTTTTCTCTGTTGTTAAACGTATCCTATGCTGTAATTTTGTGGTGGTGAATGTGTTATGTGTGTAGAGCTGTTGTACAGAAAACAAATTTGGTGGCAGAAGATAACGTGACTCAGTTCGCCATATATCACCTTGTCATTTAGTGTCAGGGAAATTCAACTGTCTGCATAGCTTATGCAGATTTAAAAGCAAAAAATAAATTTTTTGTTGCTAAACAAGATACAGTCCCCATATCTCACGTTGTAATTTTATGGTGGTAAAATTAAGCTGTCTTCAGAGCTCATACACAGTAAAAATACATATTTTTTTTTTCTGTTGCTAAATGTGATGCAGCCCGCCAAATCCCACATTGTAATTTTGTGGCAGTGCGATTAGGCTGTCTGCAGAGCTCATGCACATAAAAAAATGAATTTTTCTGTTGCTAAACATGATACAGCCCACCATATCCCACGTTATAATTTTATAATTTTGTGGCAGTAAAATTAAGCTTTCTGCAGAGCTCATGCACATTTTAAAAAAAAATCTGTTGCTAAACGTGATATAGCCCACCACATCCCACTTTGTAATTTTGTGAAATTGTTCTGTGTGTAGAGCTGTTGCACAGTAAAAAAAAAAACTTTTTGGAACTTCCTACTGTGATTCAGCACACCATACATCACTTTGTCATTTAATGTCGGTGAAATTCAACTGTCTGTATAGCTCATACATATTAAGAATTTTTTTTTCTTTTTTCTGTTGCTAAACATGATACAGCCCACCATATCCTACGTTTTAATTTTGTGGCAGTGAAATTATGCTGCCTGCAGAGCTCACTCATGTTAAAAAAAAAAAATTTCTGTTGCTTAACGTGATACAGACCACAATATCCGACATTGTGACTTTGTGGCAGTGAAATTGTTGTGTGTGTAGAGCTGTTGTACAGTAAAACATTTTTTGGGGCAGTTGCTAACGTGATTCAGCAAGCCATATAGCACCTTATCATTTAGTGGCTTTGAAATTGAACTGTCTGCATAGCTCATGCACATTAAAAAAAAATTCTGCTGCTAAATATGATAGAGCCCACCATATCCCACATTGTAATTCTGTGGCTATGAAATTGTTCTTTGTGTACAGCTGTTGCAGAGTAAAAAAAATATTTTTTTGACAGTTGCTAACATGATTCAGCATGCCATCTCCCATGTTGTAATTTTGTGGCAGTAAAACTAAACTGTCCGCAAAGCTCATGCAGATTAAAAAAAAATCAATTTTTTTCTGTTACAAACGTGACTCAGTACTCCATATCCCACCTTTTCATTTTGTGGCAGTGAAATTGTCCTGTGTGTAGAGCTGTTATATAGTAAAAAAAAAAATGGGGGGCTAACGTGATTTAGCACTCCATCTCCCGCATTATAATTTTGTGCTGATGAAATTAAGGTGTCTGCGGAGCTCATGCAGATTAAAAAAAACATTTTTTTTTCCTTTACAAATGTGAAACAGCAGGCTAGATCTGAGTTTGAAATTATTTTGAGCATATATTCGATCGTATACAGGACCCATCCACTGTTAAAAAATACTTTCTTCTGTTAGTAACGTTATACAACAGGCTAGATGTCAGTTTTAAAATTTTGCGTGCTGGTATTGTTCTCCGTAAAGGGGTACAAGTGATAAAACCAAAATTGGTTTTCTTGTTATTGTGCTGCCAAAAAGTGCACATATTGTTCTCCATACAGAGGTATACTTGATAAAATATAAATTTGTTCTGTTACGACCATGTTCCAATATTTGGCCACATCTGAGGTTTTCATTCTTTTGTGCTCAGATTCTGCTGTATTCAATGCTTGTCCACAGTAACAAATCAATTTTTTATGTTACTACTGTTCTACATAAAGCAGGCATTTTATCTTTTAATTATTTTGGGCTGGAATGAATTAATTTATTTTTTATTATGCTTTGCTTATATAGCGCTATCTTATTCTGCAGCCCTTTACAAACATTATCATCATTGTCCCCAATGGGGCTCACAATCTAAATTCCCTATCAGTATGTCTTTGGAGTGTGGGAGGAAACTGGAGTGCCAGGAAACACACGCAAACATGGACAGAGCATAAAAACTCCTGGCAGATGTTACCCTCAGTGGAATTTGAACCTAGTACATTAGCGCTATAAGGCTGCAGTGCTTACCACTGAGCCACTGTGCTGACCTATTGTGGTATTGTGCTGGTCTTGTACTCCAGCCAGGAGTCCACATTTCACAATATAAATTCTTTGTGCCAAAAGCGTGGTCCTCTTGAAACAAGAATGCATTAATATGCTCCACACAATTCTTCAGGTTTCAGCCTTACACAGAATAATAATATGAGTAATGAAACATGCTCTATATATTTGTTGCTAGTTTGAAAAATGTACCCTCACATCCCTTTATAAAGGGAAATTCGATATAATACCTCTGTTAGCATACACCATAGGCTCCTCATATATGCAGCACCCCAGTCCATGGGTGGAACGCCTGGGTACAAAATCTGTGTCTGACGATGAAACCACTGGCCCTTCCCCTGTGTTACACCTTTCCCAATCTGTTGTCTGGGAAGGAGGCAGTGATGCTTCCTGTCCTCAACCTGCAGTTGCACAGACACAACAGTCTGCAATCACGTCCAGTTCATTGTCCCAGCACAGCTTTCAGTTGTCCCTTGTCATCATATATGTCTGTTCACAAATTGTTAGTGAAATAAAGCATACATATTTGTTAGCAATTTACATTGTCCGGTGCTAGACAAAGACCTTTGCTGAGTTTTCCAGGATCCTAAATTTGACTTTTGTCTCTTATTAAACTGCTGCTTCCCTTACATTTTCTAAATTTGGGTCCTAACAAAAAATGGTGGTGGTGTATTGGTCAGTTTATGTATATTTTGAGCACATCTAAGCTAAGAAGCAGGGTTAATATGCTCCACAGACCTAGTCAGGCCACCACCTTACACACATTGGAGCATGGTAATTGAGACACTAAGGCCTTTACCTGAGCTCTGCAGCACTGCCTGTCACCTGAGTAATACACTCCACAGACCTCGACACTCTCTGGGACATATCCAGTAATTACTCCATTGTTGCTCAAAACCATGTAAAAGATACATTCTGCCTGGTTGGTTAGTTTCCAGAAGAAGTATTTAGGCTTGTGCAGATTGGTCAATGGAACTGCTGTCTCTTTCCCTTCAAGAGGCTGCTTCCAAGTAAAATGAGGCTTGTACATGTTTCTGACATGGGTCTCAGGCCTGACAGACTGACAATAGAGGGCCTCGCTTGCATACGCTGTATTCAGAATTTAATTCTAATGCTTTTGGTGTCTAATAGAATCCAATTTCCTGACATTGGTCATACAGCTCCCCCAACTCTTGTATTATATTCACCTTACATGGGGCTTTACCTGCTTTGAGAGTTGTTCCATTGGCATCCGCTGGCAAAAATGAACCATTGAGTTTACAAAATGCAGGTTTCAAAGCACCTGCTGGCCCTCTGAAAATGTGAATGAGATGGCGGTAGACGTGGTGGTGGTTGGCGAGAGAAGCCCAAAATTCAAATGGGTATGTTTGAAATAGCATTGTAAAAGGAATGGGGAATATGTATTCCACTATCTTGCTAACTATTTGGCATGAGGGAGGGACCTCCCAAATGTAGGAGTGAGCATTCTCCCAAATGTATGATACAGGGCCACCTAATGGTCCTTACCAAACTCCGGTTTCTCGGCACCTGCTGGCACTTTGTAAATTGGAGCCAAGGGCTGCATAACAACATGGTGGTGGATATGGTGGTGGTGGTGGGCAAAGACCAAAAATCAAGTGAGCATGTTCAAAGTTGCATTGTAAAGGGATGGGGAATATGTAATCTACTATCTTGCTAAATATTTGGCATGAGGGAGGGACCTCACAAATGTAGAAGTGAGAGCCCACACAAATGTTAAAGGAAAAACTAAAGCCAAAACGCTCGGTGTGAACTTATGCTAAAAGGGAGGTACTGTATACACACATGGTCAAAATTGTTGGTACCCCCCATTTAATGACAGAAAAACCCACAATGGTGACAAAAATAACTTGAATCTAACAAAGTGATAATAAATCAAAAATCTTTGAAAATGAAGAAATGAAAGTCAGACATTGCTTTCCAACAATGATTCCACAGAATAAAAAAAAATAAAACTCATGAAATAGGCCTGTACAGAAATGATGGTACCCCTGAAAATAATGTGACAAAAAGGACATGTTAAATCAAGGTGTGTCCACTAATTAGCATCACAGGTGTCGGCAATCTTGGAATCTGTGAGTTGGTCTGTATAGAGGGCTACAGATACTCACTATGCTGTTTGGTGACATGGTGTATATCACACTCAACATGAATCAGAGGAAGCGAAGGAAAGAGTTGTCTCAGAAGATTAGAAGGAAAATCATAGTCAAAAATGTTAATGGTAAAAGTTATAAGCCCATCTCCAAGCAGCTTGATGTTCCTGTGTCTACAGTTGCACATAATATTCAGAAATTTAAGCTCCTTGGGACTGTAGTCAACCTCCCTGGACGTGGCTGCAGGAGGAAAATTGATGACAAATCATAGAGACGGATAATAAGAATGGTAACAAAAGAGACCAGAAAAACTTCTAAACAGTTTAAAGGTGAACTTCAAGCTCAAGGAACATCAGTGTCAGATCGCACCATCGGTCTTTGTATGAGCCAAAGTGGACGTCATGGGAGATTACCAAGGAGGACACCATGGTGGAAAAAAATCATAAAAAGCCAGACTGGAAATGCCAAACTACATGTTGAGAAGCCACAAAGCTTCTGGGAGAATGTCTATGGACAGATGAGACAAAAATGGAACTTTTTGTCAAGGCACATCAACTCTATGTTCACAGATGGAAAAATGAAGCATATCAAGAAAAGAACACTGTCCATACTGTGAAACATGGAGAAGGCTCTGTTCTGGGGCTGCTTTGCTGCATCTGGCACAGGGTGTCTAGAATATGTGCAGGGTACAATGAAATCTCAAGACTATCAAGGGATTCTAGAGAAAAATGTGCTGCCCAGTGTCAGAAAGCTTGGTCTCAGTCACAGGTCATGGGTCTTGCAACAAGATAATGACCCAAAACACACTGGTACAAACACCCAAGAATGGCTAAGAGGACAACATATGACTATTCTGAAGCGGCCTTCTATGAGCCCTGACCTAAATCCTATTGAACACCTTTGGAAAGAGCTGAAACATGCCATCTGGGAAAGGCAATCTTCAAACATGAGACAACTGGAGCAGTTTGCTCTTGAGGAGAGTTCCAAAATACCTGTTGAGAGGAGCAGAAGTCTCATTGACAGATACAGGAATAGTTTGATTGCAGTGATTGCCTCAAAAGGTTGTGCAACAAAATATTAAGTTAAGGGTACCATCAATTCTTTCCAGGCCTATTTCATGAGTTTTATTTTTTTTTTAATTATGTGGAAGCATGGTTGAAAAGCAATGTCTGACTTTCATTTGTTCATGTTCATAGATTTTTTAATTTATTATTACTTTTGTCAGATTCAAGTTATTTCTGTCATACAAAAGGGGTTTTCTGTCATTAAACAATGGGTACCAATAATTTTGAACACGTGTGTATATATTTTTCTACTATTATTTTTGTTTTGCATTATATGCATGTAATTTTGAAGGAAAAATGTTTCTTAGCATTTTTCCTTTAAAAAAAAATTGTTTTGGTTTGGTAGGTCTTTTAAAAATCCGTAAAACTGCCGCAATAGTCAGACAAAATTACTCCCAGATACCATGTGTGAGTAAGAAAGGCATGCAGGCATCTTTTCCATGCTGTTCCCATTTAGTTTTAGCTCTTTCCCATCCTTTTCCGATTTTTTCCCACACCTGTTTGTTGGGTCCAGCAGAAAAATATTCGGCTTTCCCATTGACTTGCACTGCATTCGTTATTCGGCATGATATTATAAATTATTTGTGCTGATTTTCCCGAATCCAAATATTTCACTGTTCGCTCATAACTATATATAACCCTCCAAATACTTGGTCAAATATTTATTGGTATGATTTTGCTAATCAACACAGTATAACTTGTTCTTGGGTATACAGTGGGTATGGAAAGAAATCAGACCCCTTTAAATTTTTCACTCTTTGTTTCATTGCAGCCATTTGGTAAATTCAAAAAAGTTCATTTTTTTCTCATTAATGTACACTCTGCACCCCATCTCGACTGTAAAAAAAACAGAAAATTTGAAATTTTTGTTAATTTATTAAAAATGAAATTCTGAAATATCACATGGTCATAAGTATTCAGACCCTTTGCTCAGACACTCATATTTAAGTCACATGCGGTCTATTTCCTTGTGATCCTCCTTGAGATGATTCTACACCTTCAGTGAAGTCCAGCTGTGTTTAATTAAACAGATAGGGCTGGATTTGTAAAGGAAAACACCTATCCATATAAGACCTCACAGCTCACAGTGCATGTCAGACCAAATGAGAATCATGAGGTCAAAGGAACTGGCCAAGGAGCTCAGAGACAGAATTGTGGCAAGGCACATGTCTGGCCAAGGTTACAAAAGATTTTCTGTAGTACTCAAGGTTCCTAAGAGCACAGTGGCCTCCATAATCCTTAAATGGAAGAAGTTTGGGACCACAAGAAGTCTTCCCAGACCTGGCCAGCCAGCCAAGCTGAGCAATCATGGGAGAAGAGCCTTGGTGAGAGAGGTAAAGAAGAACTCCAAGACCACTGTGCAGAGCTCCACAAAGGCGACTCTCACTGCAGCCCTCCACCAGTCTGGCCTTTATGGCAGAGTGGCCCGATGGAAGCTTCTCCTCAGTGCCAGACATATGAGAGCCCACATAGAGTTTGCTAAAAAACACATGAAGGATTCCCAGACTCAGAGAAATAACATTCTCTGATCTGATGAGACAAAGATAGAATGTTTTGGTGATAACTCTAAGCGGTATGTGTGGAGAAAACCAGGCACTGCTAATCACCTTCCCAATACAATCCCAACAGTGAAGCATGGTGGTGGCAGCATCATGCTATGGGGGTGTTTTTCAGCTGCAGGGACCAGGGACAGGATGACTGGTTGCAATTGAAGGAAACATGAATGCAGCTAAGTACAGAGATATCCTGGATGAAAACCTCTTCAGAGTGCTCTGGACCTCAGACTTGGCTGAAGGTTCACCTTCGAACAAGACATTAACCCTAAGGACACAGTTAAAATAACAAAGGAGGGGCTTCAGAACAACTCTGTGACCATTCTTGACTGACCCAGTCAGAGCCCTGACCTAAACCCAATTGATCATCTATGGAGAGACCTGAAAATGGCTGTCTACCAATGTTCACCATCCAACCTGATTGAACTGGAGAGAATCTGCAAGGAAGAATGGCAGAGGATCCCCATATCCAGGTGTGAAAAACTTGTTTCATCATTCCCAAAAGACTCATGGCTGTACTAGCTGAAAATAGTGCTTCCACTCAATACTGAGCAAAGGGTCTGAATACTTATGATCATATGATAGTTCAGTTTTCTTTTTTAATAAATTTGCAAGTCTTTCTACATTTCTGTTTTTTTCAGTCAAGATGGGGTGTAGAGTGTACATTAGTGAGAACAAAAATGAACTTGAGTGAAAAATGTAAAGGGGTCTGAATACTTTCCGTACCCACTGTATTGTATTGGTCATCCATAGCTTACTAAATCTTCTTGGGTATATTTTGTTGCTGTAAAAGCCTCCAAAAACTGGTTCAAATATTTATCGATATTATATTGCTCATCCATAGACTTTTCTATATTCTTGGATAGATTTTGGTGGTATATAAGCCTCAAAAATCTTGTTCAAATATTTATCGGTATTATACTGCTCACCCATACAGTATTACATGTTCTTGGGTATATTTCGGTGGCATGTAATACTCCAAAAAAAAGTTCAATTTTTTTTTCTTGATTCAATTATTCATCCATCCATTTTACAAACCGCTTGTCCTGGTACAGTTAAAATATTTTTTTTCCCTAAAATTGTCTATTGTGACATATACTGTAAGACTTGGTTTGTGTGAATTTTCATTAATTGAAATAAAAACTAAAATTGGCCTGGTATAGGTAGAGAAATTTGATTGTTAAAAAATTGACTATTGACACATATAACTGTACAACTGTGGTTTGTATGAAATTTTGTTGGTTAAAAAAAAAATTGGGCTTGTACAGGGGTGGAAATTTGTTCCTTCATTACTTGATCCCCAACCACCACTATCTTTCAGATTGTGGCATTCTTGTCTTGTACAAGCTCGCATATGTAACATGTTTGGCACATGTGCTCAACTTGTTAGTTCAGTAGTTTCTGAAAACCTACCCAGATTTTACAGAGATTCTGGTCAAGGTAAGCCAGGTCAGCACCCATTTCCGCAAGTCAACTACAGCTGCCATTAATCCGGCACTACTGTGGCACCGCATGCAAGTGTCAGCTCACCGACTAGTGTGTGACGTGCCCATGCCCTGGATCAACACACCACCCATGTTGGGAAGGATTTGTGACCAGCAGAGGACAGTTATGAAATGTCAGCTTCAACACGCCCATCGATATTCTGGTCAGCCTCCACACATAACATCTGAAGAGTGGGCATGTATGTCTGACATTTGTTCTGTTCTCCATGGCTTTGAGAACTCCTTAAAGATGGTGAGCAGCAAAGACTCCATACTTATCACAACAATCCCACTTCTATGCCTTCTTAAACAGTCGCTGGTGACAATTAAACACGAAGATTTGCATTCGGACCAGGTGAAGCTGGAGGAAGACATGAGACAGGGAGATACTGCCCAGCCTCATCTTATCTCATCTGCTCAGTGCAGATTGGATAGCAATGTGGAAGTGGAGGCTGAAGAAGAGAAGGAGGAGCTGGCTCAGCACAATAAGGGCTAATAACCATACACACTTCACCCCATCTCTCCTATGTGGATGGGCTAAGGAGGGGAATGAGGAGGAAGAGATGAGAAACAGATGGAGGAGGAGATGGAGAGAAGTCATCATGGTGGAGACAGGGAAGTGTTGACTGTAGAGACTTTGGCACTTATGGCAGACTTCATGTACCGCTGACTTTGCTGTGACCCTCATGTTACATTCATCTTGGCTAAAAAAGAGCACTGGTGGTTCTCCCTGCTAGACCACGCTACAAGGAGAACTTTGCATCTCTTCTTCCTAAGGTGGAGAGGCATTCTAAAATGGTACTATACCAGAATGCCATTGTGGAAAATCTGTTGATAAAGTTCCCATCAGACAACGCTAGTGGAAGTGGCAAGCTTCCTTTCCCAACCATGGA
Source organism: Dendrobates tinctorius (assembly GCF_039654945.1). Lineage (NCBI taxonomy): Eukaryota > Metazoa > Chordata > Amphibia > Anura > Dendrobatidae > Dendrobates > Dendrobates tinctorius. Next base: position 11,140,769 of record NW_027361775.1, on the reverse strand, counting down.
AGAGAGGCCAGGGAGACACAAAGTAGAAGCAAGGGTACACTGTCAAAAGTGTGGGCCAATTTCATGACACCAGCTCAGAGGAGGGAAAAGTTTTAAAAGCTGGTCAAGCAATACCTGGACTACCAAACCAGTGTACTCAGTAATTCCTACAACTTTCAGCTATTGAGTTTCAAAGCATCTGGCATGAGTTGTCCCTTTATGCCTTGGAGGTGTTGGGCTGCTCTGCTGCTAGTGTCTTGTCTGAGCAGATTTTAAGAGCCACAGTGGGGTAATAACAGACAGACACATTCACCTGTCAAGAGATTGCTAACAAGCTCACTCTGATAAGCATTTACAAAGGCTAAATCAGATCTGACTTTTACACAAAACTAAATGATAGCAGCACATTTCTCTTTGGCTTGCAATGTTTAACTGTCACTCATTAACCCCTTTCCCACCTTAGATGTATAGTTAAATCTAAGGTGGGCCCCCCTGTTTGCCGCAGACTCCGGCAATGAGCCGGCAACTTTTCCTGCACATGACAGGTTATCTAATCCGCTGATATGTACCCCTAACAGCTGTGTGTGGAATCTTGATTCACCCACAGCTGTTAACATGTTAAATTCCACTATCAATCTCTGACAGTTACATTTAACATGCTTGCGCCGGAAGTGCGTCACTAATCCCGCCCATCTGCGCCAGTGTCACATGACCGCTGGTCGTTGATGAGTTGGCATCACAACCCGGGGTCTTGAGGATCATCTTAGCTACATAGAGCAGGGCAGAATTTCTGCTCTGTGTAGCACAAGGGATCGGATGAAAAATATTAAAAAAATAAAAAAAGTATGAAAGTTCAAATTACCTCCCATTCACCCCATTAAAAAGAAAACAATAAACATACAAATATTTGACATAGCCATGTTCAGAATCGCCCAATCTATCTGTCATGGTCCAGTCCGGAGTTTATTTTCTGCTGTCTTCACTCCGGACTGGTCATGCGGGAGGTAATCTCCTCAGCCTTGTTCTGGAGCTAGCTGGGCTGTTTCAGTCTCTCACAGCCTGCTGACCAGTGTTAGTGATAGCTCAAGCTTCCAGTTTAGAGCCTCTGACCCTTGTACCTTGGTGTTCCTCCTGCCTTTGACTGATATTCACGTGTATGACCCGGACTGATTTCTGACCCCGTCTCTGCTGTTACATTCCCTCTCTGGCATCTGACTCCCTGGCTTGTACCCTGACCATGTATTTCATCTCACGTTTTGGACCCCGTGCTCATATTCTGGCTTTCTGACTCTCGGCTTGGTATTTTGACTACGTGTATTGCTGCTCCTTCTGGTACGTCTGCTCCTGCTAGTTTCTGACTCGGTTCGTCTGACTATTCTCTCTCATTACCTGTGGCACCTGTGCTATTGCTCAGGGTTGCTGCTCTTAGTGTGTAACCTCTCTTCCCTCACCAGCTCCCCCTGGTGGAGGTTTCACTACATTATCACTAACCAATACATTTAAATGGGATTTTGCACTTTTTTTTTCTTTGGTCATGGATCTGCTGCATAACTTGGCAGATAAAATTTCCAGTTTGACGCAGATGGCGCAGGACTTTTCTGTGAATCATCAGTCCTTTGTCATGTCTCATACCCACTTACAGAAAGAACTGACTGAGACTATTAAGACCATGCAGGGAAAGACCTCTCATATTGTTTGTCCACCAGGTGACTCTGTAGATGTTATTTTGCACTCTCCTGAACCCTCAGTTAAACTTCCTGACACATTTTCTGACGAAAAAGATAAATTTCACATATTCAAGGAGAGTTGTAAATTATGGTTTTCTCTTAAACTCTGATCGTCTGGGCATGAGACTCAGCGGATGGGGATTGTTATCTCCTTACTCAGGGAGGGTCCCAATCCTGGGCTTTTTCATTGCCCCCTACTGCCCCTGAACGGATGTCGGTAGATAGGTTCTTTGAGGCCCTAGGACTTATCTATGGCGAACCGGACCGTGTTAGGGTGGCAGAGGACACTATTTTGGGTCTGGGGCAAGGGAAGCACTCAGCCGAATGGTACAGCTCCGAATTCCGTCGATGGTCCACTGAGGTGTCCTGGGACGACTCCGCACTGAGATGTCTGTTCAGGAAGGGACTGTCAGATTGCTTGAAGGACGCTCTGGCTCTCCATCCACCTCCCAGCTCATTGGAGGAGGCTATGACTCAGGCTATCCGTATGGATCGGAGACTGCGGGAGAGAGGTGTTACTCAGCGAGGATTTCCGTTTTTCCCTGCTAACCCTGATGTTTTGCTTCCATCTGAACCTATGGAGGTGGGAGCCACCAACCCCCAGGAGAAAGAGAGGAAACGGCGACGTGATGGAAAATTGTGTTTTTACTGCGGAGATCCCGGACATTGGAAAAAAGACTGCCCCTCCTGTCCTCCGACTAACAAGCAGCTGAGTCTGGGTAATAATCGTGGAGGTCACCCAGACTCTCAGGTACCTTTTTCTTCTTTTTCAAAGATACTGCTAAAGGTGGAACTTGGTGTCGAGAACGTTTTTTTCCATAATTCGGCTTTTGTAGACTGTGGGTCATCCCTGAAACTGATTGACTCTAAGCTGGTGGCTCGCTGTAGATTAGGGACAGTTAGGTTGGGGACTCCCTTAAAAATTGTGGCTATTGACTCTACACCTCTCACTAAGGATGGTCTCCATTTCATTTCTAAAGAATTCACCCTCAGGGTAGGGGCCCTACACCAGGAGCGCATGTCTTGCTTTGCTTTGGATAACCTCCCTGCTGGCCTGGTGTTAGGGTTTCCCTGGTGGCAAAGGCATAACCCGGTTATTGACTGGGGGTCCCGGGATATTGTTAAATGGGGACCTGGTTGTTCTGAAAATTGTCTTGCTACTGTGTCTATGTCATCCGTCAGTCTGGAGGGTATTCCGGAGTACCTGAAGGATTTTGAGGATGTGTTCTCCGAAAAGGAGGCTGAGGTTCTACCACCACACCGCCCATTCGATTGTGCCGTGGATCTTGTTCCCGGTGCCAAATTGCCCAAAGCCCGGCTGTACAATCTCTCCGGCCCTGAGCGGGCTGCTATGAAGGAGTATATCTCTGAGAGCCTCCGTAAAGGGCATATATGGCCATCTGTCTCTCCCGTGGCAGCGGGGCTCTTTTTTGTGAAAAAAAAGGATGGTTGTTTACGCCCATGCCTCGATTTTCGAGAACTGAATAAAATAACCATAAGAAACACTTACCCTCTCCCACTGATACCTGATTTGTACAATCAATTGTCAGGGGCCAGGTGGTTCTCTAAGTTGGACCTCAGGGGAGCATACAATCTCATCTGTATGCAGGAGGGGGATGAATGGATAACTGCATTTCTCACCTCTGAGGGTCTGTTTGAAAATTTGGTTATGCCCTTTGGTTTGACTACCGCACCAGCGGTATTCCAGAATTTCATTAACCATGTTTTTTCTGATTTTATTGGACGCTTTGTAGTTGTTTATCTTGACGATATACTCATATATTCTTCTGATAGACAAAGTCATATGGGTCATCTTCATGCGGTTCTCCAGAGGCTCAGGGAGAACTCACTCTTTGCCAAATTGGAGAAATGTTGATTTTTTTACTCAAGAATTGTTCTTTCTAGGGGTCATCCTGTCCACTGGGGGGTTTCGTATGGACCCTAGGAAGGTACAGGCCATTGTGGATTGGGTGCAACCCAGAGATCTCAAGGGTCTTCAGCGATTTCTGGGTTTCGCCAATTATTATAGAAAATTCATCAAGGGGTTCTCTCAAGTGGTCAAATCCCTCACTGATCTCACCCAAAGGGGGGCGGATCTCAAAAACTGGTCAGCTCCAGTTTTATGACTGCTCCGGTACTGGTGCAACCTGACTTGTCTAAACCATTCGCCATAGAAGTGGATGCCTCTGAGGTGGGAGTGGGGGCTGTGTTGTCCCAGGGGCCCACCACATTAACTAACTTAAGACCCTGTGCCTTCTTTTCTAAAAAATTTTCCTCTGCTGAAAGGAATTATGATGTGGGTAACCGAGAGTTATTGGCCATTAAATTGGTTTTTGAAGAATGGAGGCATTTTTTGGAGGGGGCTGTCCATTGTATCACTGTCATTACAGATCACAAGAACCTGTCTTACATCGAATCCGCCAAATGTCTGACTCAGAGACAGGCAAGGTGGTCACTTTTTTTTTCCCGATTTCAATTTTCCTCACTTTCAGACCAGGTTCCAAGAATGTGAAGGCGGATGCCTTGTCTCGCAGCCTAGATCCGGTATCGCCTCCTGAGCCTCCTTAACGGGCCTTTCTAATGCTGAGACTTTATCTAAGCTATTCATTGAGCATGTGATTCGGTTGCATGGTGTGCCTGTCAGTGTGGTGTCTGATAGAAGGGTGTAATTCATGGTAAAATTCTGGAGAGCTTTTTGTAAAAGGCTGGGCATCAGTCTGACCTTTTCTTCGGCCTACCATCCCGAGACCAATGGTCAGACTGAAAGGACCAATCAGTCTTTAGAGCAGATCCTGCGGTGTCTTGTCACATCCAGACAGGATGATTGGTGCTCTGTGATACCTATAGCGGAATTCGCCTTCAATAATCGCGTCAATCAGTCCACTGGTACTTCTCCTTTTTTCTGCAACTATGGGTTTCACCCTCATTTTGGTGAATTCTCCAGACTAGATTCGGAGTGTCCAGGGGCTGATTCGGCCTTTTTGCGGTTGGAGGAGGTTTGGAGGGAGGTTCAGAGAAACATTGGGGAGGCTCAGGGCAAATATAAATTTTTTGCGGATAAGCGACGCTCGGTGGGGCCGACTTATCAGGTGGGGGATAAGGTATGGTTATCCACCAAAAATATAAGGCTGAGAAATCCCTCTGCTAAGTTGGGTCCCAAGTTTATAGGTCCGTATGAGATTTTAGAGGTGATTAATCCTGTGGCCTTTCGCCTGCATTTGCCTCCGTCATTAAGGATTCCTAATGTGTTCCATAAAGCGCTTCTGAAGCCGTCGATGCCTTCCTCTGATGAGTTTCCCTCGCACCCGCCGCGTGTTATGGTAGATGGTCAGACCAAGTATGAGGTGGAATAGGTGGTGGATTCTCGTAAGCTCCATCGTTCACTTCAGTACTTGGTCCATTGGAAAGGATACGGTCCTGAGGATCGGTCATGGGTGCAGGCGCGTTCGGTCCATGCGGATCGGTTGGCCCGAGCCTTTCACGCTCGTCATCCAGGGAAGCCTGGGGTTCCAGTGGCCCCACCATTGAGAGGGGGGGTACTGTCATGGTCCAGTCCGGAGTTTATTTTCTGCTGTCTTCACTCCGGACTGGTCATGCAGGAGGTAATCTCCTCAGCCTCGTTCTGGAGCTAGCTGGGCTATTTCAGTCTCTCACAGCCTGCTGACCAGTGTTAGTGATAGCTTAAGCTTCCAGTTTAGATCCTCTGACCCTTGTACCTTGGGGTTCCTCCTGCCTTTGACTGATATTCACGTGTATGACCCGGACTGATTTCTGACCCCGTCTCTTGGTATTCGTCTCTACTATTACGTTCCCTCTCTGACATCTGACTTCCCTGGCTTGTACCCCGACCACGTATTCCATCTCACGTTTTGGACACCGTGCTCATGTTCTGGCTTTCTGACTCTCGGCTTGGTATTTTGACTACGTGTATTGCTGCTCCTTCTGGTACGTCTGCTCCTGCTAGTTTCTGACTTGGTTCGTCTGACTATTCTCTCTCGTTACCTGTGGCACCTGTGCTGTTGCTCAGGTTTGCTGCTCTTAGTGTGTAACCTCTCTTTCCTCACCAGCTCCCCCTGGTGGAGGTTTCACTACACTATCAATATAGAAAAAGAATTAATCTGATCAGTAAACGGCATAGCAAGAAAAAAGGCATAAGCGATCAAAAGATCGTATCTACACCAAAATGGTAGCAATAAAAACATCAGCTTGGCTTGCAAAAAAAGCCCTCACCCAGCCCCAGATCACAAAAAATGGAGACGCTACGGGTCTCGGAAAATGGCAACTTTTTTTCTTTTAGAAGCGTCTGATTTCTTTTTCGCCACTTAAATAAAAAAGAATCTATACCTGTTTGGTATCTATGAACTGGTAATGAAAAAGTCAACCCTCGACCCAACAGCCATGGCCAGCTATCGCCCAAACTCCTGCACGTCCCAGCACGTCCACACTAAACTTTCCTCCCAGCTCTCATCTAACTTGCTCTTTGACAATCTACAATCTGGTTTCCGTCCCCATCATTCCACTGAGACAGCCCTGACCAAAATTACCAACGACCTACTTACAGCCAAAGCTAAGGGACAATACTCTATACTCCTCCTTCTAGACCTGTCCTCTGCTTTCGACACAGTTGACCACTGCCTCCTACTACAGATCCTCTCCTCCTTTGGAATCAAAGACCTTGCCCTATCCTGGATCTCCTCATACCCTTTCAACCACACATTCAGCGACTCCCACTCCCAAACTACCTCCTCATCCCACTCTCTCTCTGTCAGAGTCCCCCAAGGCTCTGTCTTAGGACCCCTACTCTTCTCAATCTATACACTTGGCCTGGGGAAACTCATAAAGCTCCATGGATTCCAGTACCACCTTTATGCTGATGACACTCAGATCTACCTCTCTGGCCCAGACGTCACCTCTATGCTCTCCAGAATCCCGGAGTGTCTATCAGCAATATCTTGCTTCTTCTCCTCTCACTTCCTCAAACTCAAAGTGGACAAATCTGAACTGATCATTTTTCCCCCATCTCACAGATCTTCCTTACCCGACTTATCTATAACAATTGAAGACATCACGCTTTCCCCCATACCAGAGGTCCGCTGCCTCGGAGTAACCGTTGACTCTGCCCTGTCCTTCAAACCACACATCCAAGCTCTTTCCACCTCCTGTCGCCTCTAGCTCAAAAATATTTCCAGAATCCGTCCCTTCCTCAACCCTCAATCTACTAAAATGCTTGTGCATGCCCTCATCATCTCCCGCCTCGACTACTGCAACATCCTTTTCTGTGGCCTCCCTGCTAACACCCTCGCACCTCTCCTGTCCATCTTTCACTCTGCTGCCCGACTAATTCATCTCTCTCCTCGCTACTCCTCCGCCTTACCTCTCTCCAAATCTCTTCACTGGCTCCCATTCCCTCAGCGTATCCAGTTCAAATTACTAATACTGACCTACAAGGCCAGCTATAACCTGTCTCCTCCATATATCTTGGAACTAATCTCCCGATATCTTCCCTCACGTAATCTCCGGTACTCCTAAGACCTCCTTCTCTCCTCCACATTTATTCGCTCCTCACCCAACCGCCTCCAAGACTTCTCCCGAATATCCCCCATCCTCTGGAATTCTTTGCCTCAACATGTCCGACTATCAACCACACTTGGATCCTTCAGATGGAACCTGAAAACCCATCTCTTCAGGAAAGCTTACAGCCTGCAATGATCCCTGCTGCATCCTTACCACTACTGGAGCTACTGCCTCACCATCATTGGAGCTGCTGCAACCAACCAACCTACTGTCTCCTTCTCTACCATCCTATAGAATGTAAGCCCGCAAGGGCAGGGTCCTCTCTCCCCTCTATATCAGTCTGTGATTGTTAGTTTATTTACTGTAAGTGATATCTGTAATTTGTATGTAACCCCTTCTCATGTAGAGCACCATGGAACCAATGGTGCTTAAAAATAAATAATAATAATAATAATGACCCGGAGAATCATAATGGCAGGTCAGTTTTAACATTTAGTGAACATGGTAAAAAAAAAAAATTGCATTTTTTTCACGTTTTACAGTACGATATTTGGCAAAACCAATGATGTTGTTTTAAAGTACAACTAGTCCCACAGAAAACAAGCCCTCACATGGCCATATTGGAGGAAAAATAAAAAAAAGTTATGGCTGTGAGAAGAATTAGAGCAGAAAACAAAAACACAAAAATGGAAGAACCCAAAGTAGCAAAGGGGTTAAAGTTGAATAAAAGTGTGACACCATTGTTCTCAACGGCGATTTGGGAGTCAAAGGTGGTCCAAGGATCTTTTCCATGCTGTTCTTCCATTCAGCACTTTTCTCATCCATTTGAACATTTTCACTGCCCCCAGGTCTTTTTGCAGGGTCTACAAAAAAAGCTCCTAATGCCTCCTAATTTACTTAGGGGTCATTCCCAATGCAATGATATCAGAAGACTGCAATATGATAAAAAAAATCGGTTTGAATTCGGACCAATGTTATTCTATGTATTCACCTGCATTTTTATTCCAGCTCGGATTGGATCAGATCAGGATCAGACTGGAAAAAAGTCACAGCATAGAAGTCAATGGTTGCAAGAAAAAAATCACACAGCACTCTGACCATGCGAGTCCTGTCTGATTTTTACACACCAATCCCACGGCGCGAGCGCTGATGTCAGAAAGCTGAAGTGAGCTCATTGGCTGTGAACTCGCAGTACCTGTCTGATGGCACCGCAAGCAGGAGAGCTTTCTCACGCTCGCAGTGCCCTCAGACAGGGAATAGTAGTTTATTATGTAAATGTTTTGAAGAATATTTCCTTTGAAAACGATGTGTAAATGACTTAGAGAATTTCTTTATGTAAAAGCTCATGCTAATATCGCATTGCAGTCGGATAGCAATCGCACTGCATTCGGATATAAATCGAATGCGAGGTGTGAAAAATCAGATTGTACTAAAATAAAAAATGCATGAAACTCGCAGGACACTTGAATTAAACTCGTCTTACTCTACTGCATCAAAATCAGACCGATATTAAAATCTCTAGTGTGACTCCAGCCTTACTTAAAATGAGCATTCGAGTATCGGGAATTGATCATTTTGAGCAACGAGCAGCTGAACATTTTAGTGTTCACTCATCTCTATTACTAATCCTAAAAAGATTTTCATTTTAATATTTGGACCATAAAAGTATTAAGTTACGTACCGGTAACTGTATTTTTCGGAAGCCCATGACAGCACCACGAGAGAGGGGATCAGCCCTTCGGGAACAGGAAACCTACAGATACAAAAGGGCGGCACCTCTCCCACGCATCAGTTGGATTACAGAGCTTGAGAGGCTACCATGGTTAGTACACCGCATATACACGATATATACAACCTATCTATCCTATTTACAATTCTTTAAACCATCTCCCACATAAGGTGAACTCGCGAAAACAATCCTCCAAAGGGGTGCACCCTTATACGTGAACAAGGGAGGGAACTAAGGGTGCTGTCATGGGCTTCCGAAAAATGCTGTTACCGGTACATAACTTAATACTTTATTCGGACTCCCATGACAGCACCACGAGAGAATTACAGAGATGTAAACTAATTTAGGGAGGGACTACAGCCTGCAGCACCCTTAGCCCGAAGGTGAGATCTGAGGAGGCACCCATGTCTAACCGATAGTGGTTAAAAAAGGTGGAAGGAGATGACCAGGTGGCCGCCTTACATATCTGGTCAATTGATACTCCCGATCTCTCTGCCCAGGATGATGCCATGGCACGAGTGGAATGCGCCCTCAGGTTCTGTGGAGCCAGACCGCCACCTGCTGTGTAGGCAAGAGAGATAGCCTCCCTAATCCACCTCGCTAATGTGCGCTTTGACACTCTATACCCTTTCCTGGGACCTTGGAAGGATAGAAATAATGCGTTCTCCTTCCTCCAAGGATCTGTGGCTGCTAAATATTTAAGTAGGCATCTCTTAACATCTAGAGACTGAAGTTTTTGTTCTTTAGGATTGGTTGGATTAGGGAGGAAGGAAGGCAGAACTATTTCTTGTGTCCTATGAAAATGAGATGCTACCTTGGGAATGTATGCCGGGTCTGGCCTTAGGATTACTCTATCCTGTAAGAATTCTGTGTAAGGGGGCAATCTGGAAAGTGCTTGTATGTTGCCTATTCTACGTGCAGATGTTATTGCTACCAAAAAGGCTGTCTTAAGTGATATCATTTTTAGTGAAGCAGAATCCAGAGGTTCAAACGGTTTCTCTGTCATGGCTGTCAGGACTAAATTTAAGTCCCAAGGTATACACCTATCTTTGAGTATGGGTCTCGATCTGGTAACTGCCTTAATGAATCTCGCCACCCAATGGTTACTGGCAATATTGCATGCATATAGGGCCCCTAAAGCTGAAACCTGTACTTACAATGTACTAGTGGAAAGGCCCAACTCGAGACCCCTCTGGAGGAATTCTAGAATCTATTTTACGGGTATTCCATCCCTGATATTAAACTCAAAGGTGGACAGGAATCGCCTCCAGGTTCTAGCATCGATACCTGTAGTGGTTTGTTTCCTAATTTTTAGGAGTGTATCGATTACATTTTTTGAGAAACCTCTATCCCTCGATAGTGACCTCTCAAACACCATGCCGTCAAATGGAGTCCCGCTACTTGTGGGTGGTTGACTGGCCCCTGTAGAGGAGATCTGGAAGGTTCGGCAGTACCCAGGGATCGCTTACTGACATGGTCCTCAACCATGCAAACCAGGTCCTTCTGGGCCAGAAGGGGGCAATCAATATGACTCTTGCCCCGTCTTCCCTGATCTTCCTCACTACCAGAGGTAGAAGGTTCAAAGGCGGAAAAGCATAAGCCAGCGAGAAGTCCCATTTTATTAGGAGGGCGTCCACTGCCAGTGGATTTTCCCTGGGATTTAGGGAACAGAAAGTTTTTTCCTTCCTGTTTTCTTTGTTGGCAAAGAGGTCCACCTCCGGTGGACCCCATTTGCAGACAATCTGCTTGTAGATGTCTGAGTTTAAAGCCCATTCTCCCTGCTTTAGGGCCCTGCGGCTTAGAAAGTCTGCCTTCATGTTGTCTTTTCCGTTGATGTGGAGTGCGGTTAAAGATAGAAAATTTTTCTCTGCTATCTGAAGGAGACGTTCCGTTATCCGCATCAGGGCGTTGGAGCGGGTTCCACCTTGGTGGTTGACATAGGCTACCGCTACCTGGTTGTCCGAGAGTATCCTCACATGATGGCCCTGTAGATACATAATGAGTTTTTTAATGGCCAATTCAATCGCCAGCAGCTCCCTCTGGTTAGATAAGGTCTCAGCATCGGAGTCCCATTGTCCCTGTACCACTATGTCCCCCATATGGACCCCCCAACCCCAAGACTAGCATCTGTGGTTATTACGAGGGTTATCTGTATCACCCAGGGCACCCCTGAGGCTAAATTTCCGACATCGAGCCACCACCTAAGAGATGTAATAGTTAAGGGGCTTAGCAATACTTGACCCTGCAAGAAGCCCTCTAAGGATCTGCTATTAACCAGGACGTCTTTCTGAAGGGCCCTAGTGTGGAATTGTACCCACTTGACCGCTGGGATACATGAGTTTAGGGAGCCTAACAGGGACATGGCCTGCCTGAGGGTCATGGAGGGTCTATCGATTGCCCGAAGAACCTGCTGCTGTATCTGCTGTAATTTATCTACGGGTAACAGACACTGCTGAGCTTCTGAATTTAACAGCAAGCCTAGAAACTTCTGGACCTTTAAGGGCTGAAATCGGGACTTCTCGTAATTTATTATCAATCCGAGGTTCTCTAATCTGGACTTAGCTTTTTTTTATCTGAGATAGACAATGTTCCACTGAATTTCCCACAATTAAAAAATCATCTAAGTATGGGATAATTAAGATGTCAACTTCCCGTAAATGAGCCATAACTTCAGCCACTATTTTTTGTAAATACCCGGGGCACTGCTGAGAGACCAAAGGGAAGGGCTCTATATTGATAATGACGTATTATACCGTCTATTGATACCGCCACTCTCAGGAACTGCTGGAAATCTCCGTGGATGGGCACATGATAGTATGCGTCTTTCAAGTCCACGACCGCCATAAAACACCCTTCAAACAGAATCTTTATTGTAGAATTAATGGACACCATTTTAAAGGTGCGTTTAACCAAACATTAATTAAGGAAACGTAAATTAATAATCGTTCTGAATGTTTTATCCGGCTTTTGGATTAGGAATAAGGGAGAGTAGAACCCTCTTCCTCTCTCAGACTCTGGAACCTCTATCAGAGCATTTTTCAGACACAGGTTCAAGACCTCTGCTTCTAAAGCCGCTTGCTCGAGGGGTGAAGACCTTAAGGGTGTTGGTTTAAAGGTATCCCGTGGGACTTGAGTGAACTCCAACCTGAGTCCGGTGGATATCACATTCCGCACCCAGTCACTATTGGTGACCTGTAGCCATGCTGGGAGGAAGGATGACAGTCTACCCCCCACGGGAATTGCTAGTCATTGGTTCTGTCTTTTTCGCTCTCTCGACGAGCGTCTGAACATGAAGCCCGTACCTCTTCTCCTTCTATCCTCCCATCTGGGATGGTCTCTATTAGGTGAAGGGTTACGCCTTCTCCCTTGACCGAATCTCCTTCTATTAAACTGACGTCGGTAAGATGCGGACCAAAGATTTGGGAATTTTTTCTTATCATCCCCGGCCTTCTCCAGCAGTTCGTCCAGGACTGCTCCGAATAAATATTCCCCCTCACACGGGATAGTACAGAGCTTCGCCCTGGACTGAATATCTCCCGGCCAGCACTTTAGCCACAGGGCTCTCCGAGCCGCATTAGAGAGACCTGCTGCCCTGGCGGCCTTTCTGACTGCATCAGCCGAGGCATCTGCTAGGAAGGCTGCGCCATCCTGGATTATTGGTAGGGCCCCAAGGATTGCCTGTCTAGATGTTCCTTGTTTTAACTGCGACTCTAACTGGTCCAACCAGACCATCATGGACCTGGCCGTGCAAGTTGATGCTACTGCTGGTCTTAAGGAACCGACTGCCATCTCCCAGGTATTTTTAAGGAAGGTGTCTGCCTTCCTGTCTAGATGATCTTTAAGGAACCCCATGTCCTCAAAAGGTAGTGAGGACCTTTTCGATGCTTTCGCAATAGCTGCATCTAATTTGGGGGCCTTGTCCCAAGTATTCATTGCTGAATCATCAAAGGGATATCTCCGCTTGAGGGCTGGTGGTAGCGACTCTCTTTTATCTGGCTTTTTCCACTCTCTGCGGATGAGATCCTGAATCTTTTTGTTTAGTGGGAAGACTCTATGCTTCCTCTGCTCCAGCCCCCCGAACATCACGTCCTGCATGGATAATTGAGGCTTCGGCTCCTCCACCTCCATTGTCCCTCTGACTGCTTTTACCAATTTGTCTACTCGGTCGAGCGGCAGGCAAAACCGACCAGAGTCCTCTTCTTCTGAGGAGGACGATGGAGATGAAATATGGGAGTCCTTACTTCTCCTCCACTCAGTCGAGGAATCCGACTCCACCGGGTCCTCGCCCCTTAAACTCTCTGGTTGGGACAGGGATTTTAGGGTTTCCTTCATCTCTGCCCTTACTATATCCCTTAAACACGCCGCTACTGCGGGCGATTCCTCCGCCACTGTCTGCTGGATACAGGGGGGACACAATTTTTTTGGGCATGAGTCTGGTAACGGGCATGCACAGAGTGCGCATTCCCTGTGTTTGGTTTTACTCATAGCTTTCTTCCCCTAGAATAATACACAGAAGGAGGCCCTGTCACTGAGTGAACATTCACGAAGATCACTTACCAGGGCCCCAATCAAGTACCGGAGAATGAGGGGGATTTTTCTCAGTCGATGCTCCTGTCCGCCTAGAGGAGCTTTTATGACTGGATTGGTCACTTCGTCCCGGACGCTCCTTACTGTCACGGGCCTCTTTCTTCTTCTGTTTGACCTGCCTAAGGTCATCCAGGGGCGGCAGTGAAGATTGTCGCTGTTGCCGCCGTTGCTGCTGCTTTTGCTGCTGCTCCTGATCGCTCTCCATTACTGCTCGCAATAATGTGGCCAAGGCAAGGCACCCATCTAGGGTCCTGCCTATATACCCCTCCTCCGGACAGCAGATTTCCTCCTGCCACGCCCTCCCCCATAATATTGCCCCCCTCCCCAGCTGGCGCCGCCTTGGGCAGGGGAACCGGCGCTTACCGGTGTCCTCCCGATGGGCGCCGCCATCTTGGGTCCCCGCGCCTGCGCAGTGGCGCCGCCAACCCGGAAGCGCCCCCAGGCTCCTCTCCCTGACATCACCGCGACTCCGACGTGACCGGAAGTCACGCAGGACGCCCAGGCACTCCACCATGGAGCGCTCCCCGGCCCCAGCGCCCTGCAGCTGCGCCGGCCCCCCCAATCTCCGCGATCTTGCCGCCAGAGCTGGGAGCCCCTGGGGGCATACTTACCGGCGGCGGCCCACATATGGAGATGGACCCCCTCCGGACGCCGCTCCCTGCTGTATCCACCACCGCCGTGCCACCCATCCTGGGCCACCGTGGCGTCCTCCAGGAGCTCCGCACCAGGCCGAGGTAGGAGACCCCCTCGCTACCTATACCGGCCGGCTGGCCTGGGATCCGATCTGTAGGATCCCGTCCCCTCAGGAACAGGAAACCAACTGATGCGTGGGAGAGGTGCCGCCCTTTTGTATCTGTAGGTTTCCTGTATCCGAAGGGCGGATCCCCTCTCTCGTGGTGCTGTCATGGGAGTCCGAATAAAATTAACTTTTACAGTGACCTGATATTTGGGAGGTTAAATGGCCAGGTCTGGAGTTAATTCTGAGCTCTGATAACACTTTTTTATGCAAGACTAAGGTGCTGCTATTATTTATCAGCTTTCTGTGTACTCAGACAGCTACATGAAGTGTGCTAAGCAAAATTGGCATAGCCTTATGCACTGTCAGAGAAGCAATGGGTTGAAGCAGAAAACTACCACACCATACTATCATGGTGTGCTGGTAGTTTTAGTTTTCCAGCTATTGGAGTGTCACAAGTTGTACACTATGATAGATTCTCAGTACTAATATTCCAGGTTTAAAAAGTACAATTGCTATTGATATTTCCAGTATGCCTCTAGAACAAAATAACAAAATGATAAAAAAAAGTAAAATGTCTCATCCCAAAATATTAGAACCTTCCAAAAATACTGTTCATGATTTTATAAACAATTAAAAAGATACATTTTCAATTTTTAACAATGCGTTGCTTGGCAACAAAAAGAACTTTTGCAATGTGTTGGTAAAATGATTTTTTTAAAATGTAGCCAAATGTTATTCCATAAATATTTTAGAAACTGATGAATAAAATACCATGGCTTTATCATTCTCCTTTCTCTGTATTATTGAATCTTGGATTTTAAGTGTTTCATACTTTTGGTCTGCTTAGACTAAACAATATATCTGGAAACCTTGTGTACCGGACACTGTAGTACAAAGCATCCTTTAATATTATTTATGCATGCTGTAAAGCCATAAATTATGAACAGTGCATAATGGAGCAGCATATTGCCGAGAACTTTATTGCAAGAATGGACAGCTAAGTCAGACACTTCATGAATATGATAGTGATAAGTATGTATATAAAATTCCTACTGGTGTTAACACGACTCCCGTTGCAATTACTAACATACAAAGGTATTTACAGAGTAATGATGTCAAGCTTTTTTTGACTTTCACACATTGAAATGTGTGGCATGTGATTAAACTATGCAGGTGAAATGTCTTGTGTTATGCATGTAAATGTTTCACATCACTAACTGGTGTACCATAAAAGATGCCTTTGCTTGTATTGTATTCTTCAACCTTAACCACTATCAGAAGCAGAACACATGAGCTGCTTGCACTGCTGGCATATGTCTGTGCCAAATCCTTTGACTAGGAAACTTGTATGAAGTCTAATTGTTTTAATCTATGTGGAACAATCTCATTAAAATTGAACATAGGAATTCCTCCACTAAGAGAAATACACAAAGTACAATACACAAATTATTTAAAGTTATTAAATAAGTAATGATTATCAAGAAACATGCCAAAATGATTCTCTGGGAAGACATATTGGAAACTTTCAATTAATTACTTCCTGGAAAATTGGCTGCATTCAGATTAGTAGAAGACGTTCTAAAATATCGATAAAAAATTTACATGGTGGTATAGTATTGTGACTAAACCGTTATTATTCTAAAAAAATTTACATGATCTCGATTTTTTAATAGTTAGTAAAACATTACACTCCAGAGAACATAATTGCAAAACCTGCTAGGCTCCATAAGCCTCCTTTTATGAAGTTAAATAAATGCCTTTATCAAGTGGATCAGTGCTTGTTTGCTTCATTTTTTAGTTTTAACCATGAGGAAATTTGAACAGATGATCATTTGTTTGATTTTCACTTTCAAAACTCCTCTCATACAATTTACAGTATTCCTGGCAGCATGTCCCATTTAATCTTTACTTATTTGTCATTTGATCACTAGACATGGTTACTCCAGATAGTGATCAGGATAAGGGATGAGTGAACAGGCTAGGGAGGGAAAGAGACAACACAAGAAAAAGTACCACTGTAGGGAATGCACACCACAATACTAAGTATAAAGGCAAAACTTAATTAACAATGACAGTTTAAAACATTTAAAGCAAAGTTCCCCCCATGCGTGATATAATAATCACAGGCAATGAATGCAATGCAATAAACAGATGGTCCCTGGATTGTAACATGTAGTTTTCAAAAAATGGAGAAATAACAAATCATGAGCATGAATGACAAGTTATGAAAGTATACAATCACAATCTAATTGAAACTGTCCCCAAAAGTGCCCTGCAACCAAAATGCAAACACAATGAGATCCCTCCAAATATGAGTGCCACTTAAATAGTGGTGATACTCAAGCAGCTCCCATGGCTGAGCATGAATGAGTTAATGCTGAAGTTAAGCAGACAGTGCTGTCACTTGAGAAGAACCAAAATAACTCAATGGTAGAAAGAACAGGATCATACCTGGAGATTAAAACAGAACAGCTATAAAGCAATGCCAAAATGAGCGCTGCAATCTACCATCAGTAGTGCACCTAGGCTTCATTAGGGAGGGAAAGAGAGTCGCAGGAGCAGTGAGAGTGACAGAATCCAATCTGTAGACAGCATTTAGGCCTGTGCAGTCAGTTTGCAAATAAATAGCTGCAGCTTTTATTGTGGGGGCTGAAAAAATTTAAAATCTTTTGATCCAACAAGTATTACATGCATTAAGGTCCTTTTTGTGATGTATAACACACTGAAAAACTAGTGAAACATTTTCTTGGGCTACATTTCACAGCCATACACTATTCCGTAGTGTGGAGTACATTTCTGTGATCTCTAAAACTGAGAAAAAGCTTTAAAAAATTTTGCGGGCGTCAATGCCACAGCCATACAGTGTTACATGATCTGTGAACATTTCTGTGATCTCTAAAGCTGAAGAAAAGGTTTTACAAATTTTGTAGGCTTCCATTTCTCAGCCATGCAGTGTTATGTGGTCTGTAAACATTTATCTGATCTTTAAAACTGAAAAAAAAAGCTTTAAAATTGTGCAGGTTTCCATTTCTCAGCCATTCAGTATTACATGGTCTGTTAACATTTCTGTGATCTCTAAAGCTGAAAAAAGTGTTAACATTTTTTATAGGCTTTCATTTGTCAGCCATATTGTGTTGTGCGGTCTGTGAACATTTCTGTGATCCCTGAAACTGAAAAAGCACCTAAAAAAAGTGTAGACTTCCATTTTTCAGCCATAGAGTAATACGTGGTCTGTGTATGTTTCTGTGATCTATAAAACTGAAAAAAGCATAGAAACATTTTTCTGGATTAAATTTGATTGACATCAATTCACTTTTGTATTCTTTCCCTTACACTATGGTGGAGCAAACTATAAAAAACCACTTTGATTGCTGCAGGTGACCAATTTTTTTCTTTTATTAAAAATAAACTTGGTTTCAAGAGACCTAGCAATTACAAAATGTGCAAGACATTAAGGGATGGGGAAGTGAAAGTGCTGATAATAGCACACACAGATGCTGAGGACATGGGGCAACTGAAGTAATTGATGACAAATAGACAGGGTGCACCAAAATGTACAATACAGTACACCTGCACTTTACATACTGGTGTTATATGGGCAGAACAGACTATCCTTAGGTAACCTTCTTTCTAACTGTGTGTGAGCGTTGATTTCCTGCCATGTGCACTTATGACCATGACCTTTCCGGATGTGACACAGTGCAGTCCTCCGGTCTCTGATGCATGCATCATCAATGCCTTCCTCACTTACATCGGGGATGGCTGGACATGACATCCTGGTAAATGCCTTTACTAATTTTCTCCACTAAAAACAGATTCTCAGTGTATCCAAGGGCATACTTCTCCTGACGCAGCTGCTGTGTGCAGCGATGTGTGTGTGGCTCTTCCCCATACCCCTTATTTTCTGGTTTTACACTTATCATGGTTCTGTGTTGTTGCTTGGAGCATAATATGAGTCTTTGAGGTAGCATTTCCAACAATATATTCCTTTTGGACTATTCGGGAATATTTTTCCCATGGCTTTCTCCGTAGCTTTCCATGTGACCCTATTTTTCTCTTGCTTTTCTTTATTGTGGCTGTCTTTGTACCATGCATCCTCTTTTCTTCCATGCTCTGGTTAACCTTCACCAGCATATTTAAAGGAAACCTGTTTTGGCCGCTATAAGATGCGGCCATTACCTTTCAGGGCCTATCTTCCACCTGAAAGATAAGAAAAATAACTTTTATTATACTCACCTGGGGGTTGGTCTGGTGCAGTCTGGTCCGATGGGTGTCACAGGTACGGGTCTGGCACCTCCTATCTTCTTATGATGCCGCCCTCCTGATTGCTTCATCGCTCCCCGGCATCGCGCTCCTGAGCAGGCGTACTTCTCTGCCCTGTTGAGGGCAGAGCAAAGTACTGCAGTGCGCAGGTGCCAGGAGAGGTCAGAGAGGCTCAGTGCCTGCGCATTGCAGGAATTTGCTTTGAGGGCAGAGAAGTACACCTGTGCACGAGCGCAATACCAGGGAGCGATGAAGCAACAGGGGGCAGCATCGCAAGAAGAAGGAAGGCTCTGGACTTGGACCACACCGGATCACCCCCAGGTGAGTATAATAAAAGTTATTTTTCTTATCTTTCAGGTTGGACTGGGGGCTTATCTACAGCATTATAGAATGCTAAACCACATAAAGAAACAACAGTGCCATCAAGTCCAGCATATATATAGGTAAAAGATAAATCTTTATCTTCACGCCCCCTGAGGAAGGAATTATATCCGAAACGCACGTCGGGGCTGGCTGTGTATGCTGAGCAGTACCCTCTTTCCCTGGTATGTGTTTGTCCTAGTGATTCTGGTGTTTCCAAACTTAATGTGGTTTGGCCAGGGATTTTTCCCTTTACTATGTTTATGTGCCTTCCACTTTACCATACTGTTTGTGTATGTTACTCTTTACCAGGCCAGGGATATACTTACAGTATTATATAAACAATGCTAAGGTGTGCTGTTCACTATTGAAATCTGAAATCTGCTCCAAATAAAAGAAAAACTCTCCCAGTATCATATCTATTCAGTGCAGTTCAATGTGGGGTCCATTTGTTGCCCTTCACACATCCAAACGATAGTGAAGTTCTTGCTACACACGGGTAAGGACGTCTGGTGTAACAGATTGAATAACGTCTGTGATTCTCTTTTAAGTGATTAATGTCGTTGATACGTTCAATGTACACATGTTGCTTCACATAACTCCAAAAGTAAAAGTCTAAGGGCGTCAGATCTGGGAATCGTGGTATGCTTGTATACTTTCCTGTGACTGGTCAAAAGTGCACCATGACTATACGGACACACTGTATATGTCTTATGTTTCTGATTCAGTGGTTCTCAACAATGACATAGAGAATTCCCACTGTGTTTCTCTATATGGTTTATTTAGGCTGCCCTTGATATATTTACTTATGGTTGATGCTATAGGATTTAATTACCATTGACGCTATGTTTATCATGCCATAGGTTCATATATCACCTGTTTTTTTCCCTGCATGCCCAAGAAAATTTTACTCCCACACGTTTACATTTCTCCCCTCTTTACATCATCCAAGGGTGTTGGTTATATTATGTATACTATAGATAAATGGTTGTAAATGGTTTTATCTTGTTTGTTTTTATGTCCCTTGGTATCTAATAAAATTGTTAAATATTTTAAATAAAAAAAAAAATAAAATTTAACAGGTGTGCACAATATATCTGTATTGGTCTGTCCTTGCAAAACCTGAAGCAAAAGCTGATGCCAACAAAGTTAATGAGAAACTTGACGTGTCATGTACATGTTGAGTATTTGTGCCTTGCAGATTTGGTGCAAAAATAATCTGCTGCATGTCAATTTTCTGTGTTTTTGCCCTGCGATTTTCACCACTGACCACTCAAATCAACCAAAAACGTAGGCAAAAATGGACCAAAATTGCTGCAAAAATGCATGTTTTTCAATTGTGTTTTTCCTGCCAAGAGATGCAGAAATGGTGCAGGCATTTTACTCAATGTGTGCACATACCCTCATCTGTATTATATTGCTTACCCATAGACTATTCCATGATTTAGAGTACATTTTGTTGGTATTACCCTCAAAAACCTTGTTCAAAATGATCGGTATTACATTGCCTATCCTTAAACTATTCCGTGGTCTGAAATACATTTAGTATAGGGTATTACATCTTGTTGGGTACATTTTGTTATATAAACCTCAAAAAAATCTTCAAAAATTTAGGCTGTGTGCACATGTTGCATATTTGGTGTATTTTTGTGGCACTTTTTCGCCTGGCTTTTTAACAAAACCTGAAGCCAGAAAAGGTGAAGAAATTTTACTCAACGTGTGCACATACCCTTATCAGTATTGCTCACTCATAGACTATTCCGTGGTCTGAAGTACATTTCCTTGGTATATATAACTCTCAAAAGTGCATAGCCTTTATGAGTCTAGGACTACCAATACTTGACAATTTGAACAGAATGTGCATGAGATGTTCCTTTATGTCTAATACAGAGTGTATCTGAGTCCTTAACCTTTGACAGTTCTTGCTTCCTTCATAAATTAAAATGAAATTTTCTATTTTTTAATAAAGTAACCAGACAGTTTTGGCAGGAACTTTGGGCACACGGGATGCCAGTGAGGTAAAATCAGCTGTCGTAGCTGTTTTCGTTCTGACCAAAGTCAGGTCTGCCAGATCACCAGTGAGTCCAAATTAGGAGTTTTACGCCCTTAATTTACAAGTGCTTGGAGACAAAAGAGACTGCTCACACGGGCCATGGGCAAATCACTTTATCTGATGTAATGAAACACAAGGCAATATTTTAGACCATTTACAACAAATGTAACTCTATGTGGCTCATGTAGCCCCCACCCCTCAGGGTCATACCTTGTTTACCATGTACCCAGAACATGTTGTTACTGACTATTGAGAACATATATGATAACAAGTATAGTCTCCTTGAAACAGAAACTAATAGTCTGCAGTGTCATAAGAATAATTCTAGCAATAATAGGCAAAAGGCAATTGAAGTATTAAAGGCAATTAAAGGGATATGAAGGCAAACCTTCTATGTCAATTTCCCCCTTTTGTAAATGGTATAACCTTTGCCACAGGGTCAGCTGATGTCCACAAAGGAGCTACTGTCTCATGGGTCTAGTACCCATAAGGGGGCTTCCTACCTGCTTCGCCCATCCATCCTCAGTGTGGAAACTCACTTTCCCCATCAGCAATGGCTATCTGGGGTCTATGATACACTACAGAAGGTTCAGCCTTAGATTCTTTTTTAACACATACATTATTCAGTAGCTTAAGTAATACATATATTAGCGCTTTTACGGCTACATAAAACAATAAGCAAAACAACAAAATTTGCATACACGTCTGTACAATGCCAAAAATCCATCCTGCTACGCTATTAAACCAATTTGCTGGATTTAAAAGAGAATGTGTTACCTCACCAGGAGTCCCTGTTTGCACTGTGTTGTTTTAACCATTGGTCTCTAAGTTCAATTATTTTGTCTATACTGGCCCTGATCTGGAGATTGACAGCAGGGTCGATATAATTACAACAGGTGGGACCAATTATTTGATGCATTCCTCCTTCTTTTGCTGTCAGATAATCTAGTACTATAGTATGTTGGTTAGTGACTATGATTAATTGTCTATGTATTGTATTAGTTTCATTAAGAACTTCAAGAATCTGGAAAATCTGATCATCCAGGTAGTCGGTAGATTCCACTAATTTATCCCACATTTGTGTTATGAAGGGGTAAATTAGCATACTACTGAATATTTTATTTGTTATCCCCATTTCTACTAGATGCAGCCTACCATTTGGATGGGGCTTATTGTCTGCAGCCCTTCTATACAAAGTATGAATTGGAACTGCTGCTGTGTCTATTTTATTATGAGGAACTATGAAAGTGGCTGGTGTTAGTTTGGCAAGAATGCAAACTCCTCTTAAGTCTGGGCTCACCCACCTGTAGGCACGATGTCCACAAACCAAGAATACTCCTTCAGGGAGAACACAAACGTGACCAGGGGTCTGTATACATTGGTATAAACTCAAAAGTCCTGACATAGGCTTATGGGCACACCAAGTATTATTCATTTGTTTTCCATTTATACCAGCTGTACATTTACCCCATTCTTTCCTTATTATTTTACCCGTAGATGCTCTACAGCCTTCAACACCATCTTGGTACACCGTCTCATTAACCTGTGTTTGATCATGAGTGTATATACAGAAGCAATTATTGTCTTCACCACAGGTAAGCTCCAGTGTGTTGAAGACTGAACCACAGTCCATCATTGGGAATGGGGTCTGAGTGAGGGATTTCAGTCCTCCTCCTGGCGACCATATTTCCGACATCTGAATCATATTCCTGCCACCACATTTGTACCTTAGGCCGCATTATATTAAACTGAAACCAGGGATTAGAGGCCCATCCGATTATAGCCAATGAGGCAGATATATCACGGGGCACATCTTTTCCCCAAAACCTAGATTGAGTCCAAGTCTCACTGTGTATGCAGTGTGGGGTTAATACCTTCCTGGGCTGTGTGTACAGATCCAACAGTCTTTCGGTTTCTGTCCTTCCATGTTCTTTATAAGAAGAGCATGATGTCGAATAAGTTTGTTGTCCCAGTCAGCATTTAAGAGTTTAAATAAAAAAATGTATAAAACTTGTGCTAAAAATAATGTACCCAGGTTCAATAAATAAAACCAGTGGTGCCAACAAATACAGTACTGAGCAAAATGAGGGGTAAATTACCTTGAATGGTGCTTAGATGGTATAAAAAGAGGTAGTCCTGAAAGAGGGTCCTTAGTAACGAGGTAGATGAAAGTCCTTTCCAATAAAGAATGATAATCTAAACAGTAGCTGGTGTCCCAGATGAATAGAAGTGGAATCTCCATATATGACGCTGTCCCGGCTGGTGACTAGCATACAGCTGGAGATAAGCAACGGCCGTCTGTGTTGGTTACAGATGCCACGTTAGAAGGGAGGCAAGCAAGGTCCAGAGACACTGCAGGCTCTGTGTGGCTGGAATACTCTGACTCCCCGCCACCGTCCACTGCTCCCTAGGCCGCCTTGCTGCTACTTTAGCAGCCTCTTCTGCCCTTCTGTTACCCTCTACCTCCACAAAGTCACCTTTAGTGTGTGCATTTACCATGACAATGCCAACCTGGACTGGTGACATCAATGCCTCCATTAATTGTTTCACCAGCTCTGCCTTTTTAATGGACTTACCAGCTGATGTAAGGAATGCTCTGCTTCTCCAGATAGGGCCATAATCATGGGCTATTCCCCATGCATAATTCAAATCTGTGTAAATATTAGCGACTTTACCTGCAGCGGCTCTTCACGCCTCAGTGAGTGCCTTCAACTCTGCCTCCTGTGCTGACATGTGAGGGAGTGGTTCAGCTCGGATTACCTCATTCAAGGATACTACTGCATATCCAGTGTAGAATCGTCCATCCTGGTGGTATCTGGAGCCATCTACAAAAAAACTCAAAATCTGCATTAGGAACAGGTTTTTCATGAGCGTGTGCAAAACCCACTGTCTCCTGACTCATCAGTTCTATGCAGTCATGTTCATGCGTCATGCCAAAGTATTCTTCCTCACTTGCTAAAACGGTCACCAATTCCCCCTTTTCTGAATCCACAGGAAGGAGGGTGGCTGGATTCAGAACGTTACACCTTTTAAGGGTGATATACTCCGGAATTAGTATGGCGCATTCAAGTCAGAGCTGTCTGGCCATAGACAGATGTTTTGGTTGAACTTGTATGAGTATGAAATGGATGTCATGTGGGGAATAGATTGTCAAAGGAAATGTCAGTGTGATCTCACATGCCTTTCCTAGTAGTAGTGCAGCTGCTCCTACCGCACGGACACACGTAGGTGACCCTCTGATCACTGGGTCTAATTGTGCTGAGTAGTAAGCTATTGGTCTCTGTTTCCCTCCATGTTGTTGTGTCAGTACTGAGATAGCATGTCCTGCCTGCTCTGTGCAAACCAAGAAAAATGGCTGGTCATAGTTGGGAATGCCTAAGGCTGGGGCTGACACAATTAGCAGTTTGAGAGAATGGAAGGAATCAATTGTTTCTTGAGTGAGATCATAGGGGTCTGATGACAAGCAGTCATAAAGTGGTTACATCATTTGTGAAGCAGACCTTATCCAAGGCCTGCAGTAGTAGGTCACCAAACCTAGGAAGGTGTGTAGATGCTGATGTGACCAGGGTAGAGGGAGATTTTGAATTGCCTGTTTTCTGTCTTCAGTCAGGTGTCTCGTACCTTCGGCAATACAATGTCCCAAAATGTCACCTTTTGTTTGCAATACTGTAATTTGTCACGTGAGACCTTGCTGCCTTTTTCTGCTAAAAAACATAGCAAGGAAACTGTAGCTTCCTTGCAGGACATCTGGTGCGGGCAGCAGAGCAAAAGGTCATCGGCGTACTGTGGATGAGGTGGTTGCCATTGCTCAAGGACCCCTGCCATTGCTGTTGAATAGATGGTAGGGGAGTTCTTTCCTCCTTGTGGGAGGACTGTCCAACAATATTGTTTACCTTCATGAGTAAAGGAAAAAAGATACTGGCAGTCAGGGTGCAGGGGTACAGAGAAAAATGCATTTGCCAAATCAATGACTGTAAAACATGTTGCCGTTGCTGGGATCTGTGACAGTATTGTGTGTGGGTTAGGGACAATTGAGGTCATACTCTCTGTAACATTATTAATAGCCCTTAAGTCATGAACCATTCTATTAGTGTCAGGGGAACCCTTCGGTCCTTTTTTCTTAATGGGATACAAAGGGGTGTTGTAGGGGGAAGATCTTTGCACCAGAACCCCTGCCTTAACATACTCTTCAATATCTCTGCTCAGGGCCATTGATTTGGCTAGGCTCAAGGGGTATTGCTTTAAACAAGGAGGAGTGGTTCCTTTTTTCAATTTAATCATGGCAGGGGGAATTGGCAGCCGACCCACATCAGTTTTTCCCCTTGCCCAAACAGTGTCTGGCATCTGTCCCATTTCCTCATCCTCAGGCATTTTGGTGTCAGGTGTTAGTTTCACTGCTTTTGTCATATACACCATTGCTGCAATCTTACACAAATGTTTATCTGAGAGGGGACTTGTGACTGTAATACCCTCAGGAGAGTACTGTATGGTGGCCTGGATCGCACTTAGCACATCTGCTCCCAGTAAATTCATAGGGGTATTATCACTAACAATAAGTTTTGTAAGCACCTCTTGGCTATCTCATAATTTTAGTCTTATTTGTTTAGTCATAGGGGCTTCTGTCACTTGCCCCTCTACCCCCACACATTCCACAATCTCATTAGTAATCATGTCTGGCTTTATCAAATCTTTGTGTACCACAGTCCCGGTTGCCCCAGTGTCAATAAAAAATTCTGCCTCTTTCCCTCCTGGCATTGTTATGGTGGTCACCAGTATTTTAACACTGAGTGGGCTTATGAGACTGTACCCCATGTCTGCCCATTTCAGCTGAAACCGTCCAAAGTACATCTCTCCTTTTTGCTGTGTCACGTCAGTCAGGAGTACAGACTGCTCTGATTGTTTCACTATAGCCCATTGTTTTAGTGATTCACAGTATGTCTCCCCAGACGTGCAGATTTATCATCCATGCCCCAAGCGTGATCCTTTGCCACATCTGTATGTGTCTTAATTATGTGTCCTAGTACGTCATCTGCCTTTGAACTCACCAAGCTCTCTAGGTCTGCCCAGGTACACTTATATGCCCGCTGTATTTCCTTTATTTGTCTATAAAATGACAATGGTTGGTTTTCAGGGTTAGGCAACTGCTTTAGCATAGCCAGCTGGTCAGAGGGGCTCCAGGGATAATACTCCTGTATCTGTCTTATTCTAGTCACCTTTCTCGGTCTCGATGTGGATGTTTCTCTGTTGATGGGTCTGGTTGTGGAGGTGACTGGATGATCTGTGGGGGTGGTATGCTGTTCCTCTTCCTCAGGACAACTGCTAGCTTCTTCCCCAAAAGTCACTGCTCCCACTAGTGAGTCAGCTTCCTCTGTCACTACATGTGATCTTGTCCGGACAGGATTTAGTGCAATTTGCTTAGGTCAGGTTGCAGCACTGGTCATACAAGTGTTTCTCCAGTCTAAGTTTGTCTGACCACAGTGTTTACAAGTCCAACTGTCTTGTCTCGGTCTCTGATTATGCAGAGATGGGGTGCTAGCAGTCATAGATTTTTGTGGATCAAAACAGTCATAATACACCTTACGTCCCACTGTAGTCTCTTTACTTCCATACTGTTGTATTTCCTCTGGCACACAACACCATTTATTCACTTGTTGCTCTTTCCTTTTGTCTTTTATCCAACCCCTATTCTCCTCTCTGAAACTGTGCCATTTCTGTACATCCAAACATCCACACTCTTGCATTTTTGCCTTTCTCAATATTGGTCCCACATCTTTCACTGCTTCCTTTCCTTCTCTGTCTTTTACAATCTGCATAGCTGTCTTGGATCCCATTGGGGGCACAGACTGTACACAGAAAAAGTTGCCCATGGCTTCAACTTTTTCTCCCGACAGCTCACCTTTCTTCTGAAATGCCCTTCTGTGTGCCTGGACTTTTGTCTTACAGGCCACACGTAGCAAGTCAGAGCGAGCCTGTCAAGGTGTAGCGGGAAGGCTCCTTGCCTCCCACCCGGAAGACCTACAGGATGTAACAAGAAGACTCTCTGCCTCTCACCTGTTAGATCAGCTGGCTAGAATAAGAATAGGCCTTTTTCCCTCCAGCCCAGCTCCATGGAACGTGGGAAGGCTGCTTCAACTTAGACAGCTCACCTCTGCTCTGATATGCCCTTCTGTGTGCCTGGACCTTTGTCTTACAGGCCACACATAGCAAGTCAGAGTGAGCCTGCCAAGGTGTATCCAGAAGGCTACTTGCCTCGCCTCTCACCCACAGCAAAAAAACCTGCTGACTAAAGTAAGAAGGCCCAGGTGTGATAGGCCTCTAACCTACTTTATCAGCCATACAGTCAGCTACCTCCTTTGTTGATCCACAGTCAGCTATGTATCAATCACTCAACTTGAATCAGGTGAATCTTTTACCAATCTTTCAATCACACTGAAGATCAAACAATCTTTCAAAAATAGGCACAGTTCCTAATCTCCCCTTTTGTACAGCACTGTTGCTTTAAACAAACCACAGATCTCTCAGCATGTACCTCACAAAGGATAGAAATGCAGAGAATTTTGAGCGCAGCTCCATGCCACCTCCCATTAGACACTCAGCGGAAATAAGAACGGAGCGGAGAGGAGAATCACACAAAGCAATTGTGCAGCCCTTTCATTCCCCCCTCCCATCAGAATTTTAGAAATGCGTCCTTCACAAAATAACTGAATGCAACAGTTCTTTAGACTTAATCAAAATCAATCTCTGCAAAACCCTCATCAATCTCTGGTGACCACTGGACTTCACTGTAGGGGCAAATAACTGTATAATGTGAGTAACCATGCCTTGCCCTTTTCTGGCCAAATACTTCCAGAAAACTCTCCAATGTCATACCACATATAACATGAGTTATATCATTATTCAATTCATTCAATCTCAGATGTAGATTGAAATACCTGTAAAGTACCCGTCCTGGACCTTGCACAAGAACTGGAAAGGTAACAATATTAGGAGTCAATGAAAAAATTCTGTAGGGCTCTGCCCCTTGACTCAGTACCCCTAGAACTCCTCTGCAATCTTCACAGAATGGTGGTGATTCATTCATGCGTGCTCATTCAGGGATTTTTTTTCCTTTCACTTTTCAGTGGTCAGTTGATTTTACAAAGAGAAGATAACAAAAATCCCTTATTTCAATCACTCCACCTAATTCAGCTCAAAGTGAGTTGAATAATGTCCTCTGTCACATACAGAGGACCACACCTAACGAAACCCCTCATCAATCAGGGATTTATGTATTTCCCTTATACTCAAGTACCATCTCTCATCTCATTCAGAGGTTCTCATATACATACATACAAGGATTCACACATCCTGCCTATCTTGCACTTTGGATTTGACACCTTAAACTACAACAGTGTCCACTGACACTCTGAGAACACCAAAGCCAACTTCTTAAACAACAAGAATCAACAACAACCAAAACAACCAAAAACCACAGCCCTATACCAATTATAGCCTCATATGATTTACTGCCAATCCAAAATCAACCCTGCATGGAGTCTATCCCAGGCTCTGTGCTACACAGTACACCAGTACACAACCAGTTAGTATATTAGTATATTGCCAGAACAGATTGACAGATAATACAGATGACAATTATTATCTTATTACTCTATTATTCAACTCTCATACTGACATACTCACTGCTCACTGGTGATGTAGGTTCTTTTGAACTGTGTTGTACAGCCTTACCCAGAGATATGTAGAGATCCTTAGAGAGGTTCCCAGGAAGCTCCCACATACGGATTCCGAATAGGCTGGTTTCCACGGCCCCACGTTGGGTGCCAAACTGTCATA
Organism: Dendrobates tinctorius; assembly: GCF_039654945.1. Lineage (NCBI taxonomy): Eukaryota > Metazoa > Chordata > Amphibia > Anura > Dendrobatidae > Dendrobates > Dendrobates tinctorius. Next base: position 11,111,985 of record NW_027361775.1, on the reverse strand, counting down.
GCTGTTTTAGTTCTGGCCAAAGTCAGGTCTGCCAGATCACCAGTGAGTCTGAATTAGGAGTTTTACGCCCTTAATTTACAAGAGCTTGGAGACAAAAGAGACTGCTCACATGGGCCATGGGCAAATCACTTTATCTGACGTATTGAAACACAAGGCAATATTTTATACCATTTACAACAAATGTAACTCTATGTGGCTTATGTAGCCCCCACCCCTCAGGGTCATACCTTGTTTACCTTGTACCCAGAACATGTTATTGCTGACTATTGAGAACATACAGTGCCTTGCGAAAGTATCTGCCCCCTTGCAACTTTTCAACCATTTCCCACATATCATGCTTCAAACATAAAGATACCAAATGTAAATTTTTGGTGAAGAATCAACAACAAGTGGGACACAATTGTGAAGTTGAATGAAATTTATTGCTTATTTTAAAATTTTGTGGAAATTAAAATACTGAAAAGTGGGGCGTGCAATATTATTCGGCCCCTTTACTTTCAGTGCAGCAAACTCACTCCAGAAGTTCATTGTGGATCTCTGAATGATCCAATGTTATCCTAAATGACTAATGATGATAAATATAATCCACATGTGTGTAATCAAGTCTCCGTATAAATGCACCTGCTCTGTGATAGTCTCAGGGTTCAGAGAGGATAATGAAGACCAAGGAACACAACAGACAGGTCCGTGATACTGTTGTGGAGAAGCTTAAAGCCAGATTTGGATACAAAATGATTTCCAGAACTTTAAACATCCCAAGGAGCACTGTGCAAGTGATCATATTGAAATGGAAGGAGTATCATGCCACTGCAAATCTACCAAGACCCGGCCATCCCTCTAAACTTTCATCTCAAACAAGGAGAAGACTGATCAGAGATGCAGGCAAGAGACCCATGATCACTCTGGATGAACTGCAGAGATCTATAGCTGAGGTGGGACAGTCTGTTCATAGGACAAAACTCAGTCGTAAACAGCACAAATCTGGCCTTTATGGAAGGGAGTCAAGAAGAAAGCCATTTCTCAAAGATATCCATAAAAAGTGTTGTTTAAAGTTTGCAACAAATCACCTGGGAAACACACCAAACATGTGCAAGTAGGTGCTCTGGTCAGATGAAACCAAAATCGAACTTTTTGGCAACAATGCCAAACGATATGTTTGGCGTAAAGGTAACACAGCTCATCACCCTGAAGACATCCCATCCCCACTGTCAAACGTGGTGGTGGCAGCATCATGGTTTGGGCCTGCTTTTCTTCAGCAGGGACAGGGAAGATGGTTAAAATTGATAGGAAGATGGATGAGCCAAACACAGGACCAATCTTTAAGAAAACCTGTTGGAGTCTGCAAAAGACCTGAGACTGGGATGGAGATTTGTCTTCCAACAAGACAATGATCCCAAACATAAAGCAAAATCTACAATGGAATGGTTCACAAATAAACGTATCCAGGTGTTAGAATGGCCAAGTCAAAGTCCAGACCTGAATCCAATCGAGAATCTGTGGAAAGAGCTGAAAACTGCTGTTCACAAATGATCTCCATCAAACCTCACTGAGCTTGAGTTGTTTGCCAAGGAAGAATGGGCAAGAATTTCAGTCTCTCGATGTACAAATCTGATAGAGACATACCCCAAGAGACTTGCTGCTGTAATCGCAGCAAAAGGTGGCGCAACAAAGTATTAAGTTAAAGGGGCCTAATAATATTGCATGCCCCACTTTTCAGTTTTTGAATTTCCACAAAAATATAAAATAACCAATAAATTTTGTTCAACTTCACAATTGTGTTCCACTTGTTGTTGATTCTTCACCAAAAATTTACGTTTGGTATCTTTAAGTTTGAAGCATGATATGTGGGAAAAGGTTGAAAAGTTCCAGGGGGCTGAATACTTTCGCAAGGCACTGTATATGATAGCAAGTATAGTCTCCTTGAAACAGAGACTAATAGTCTGCAGTGTCATAAGAATGATTCTAGCAATAATAGGCAAAAGGCAATTGAAGTAGTAAAGGCAATTAAAGAGATATGAAGGCAAACCTTCTAAGGCTGAGTTCACACGTGGTGTTTTTTTCGCGTTTCCGTGGCGGTTTTAACCACGCGATTTTGCCGCGAAAATGCGAAAAATAAGTATCCCATGCCTTCCTATGGGATTCCACAATGCTGTGCTAATGCTGCGGTTTTTACCACGGCGGAATCGCTTCGCGGTAAAAAACGCAGCATGCTCATTAATTTGCGGAATCGCGGCGATCCCGCACCCATAGGAATGCATTGTTCCGCTTACTTCCCGCATGTGCCTGTGCACACCATGCGGAAAGTAAGCAGAACAATTGCGGATGGTACCCATGGTCCGGAGGAGAGGAGACTGTCCTCCGGGCTTTGGGTACCATATTCCTGTAAAAAATAGGATTTAAAATAAAAAATATTGTTATTCTTACCTTCCGGCGTCCCATGCAGCATTCCCGCCTCTCTCCACGCATCCGTTCCCAGTAAGCCTTTGCAAAAATGCCCGCGATGACGTCCGTTCTCGCGGGATCGCGAAGTCTCGGGGTCATTCGCGCGACGTCATCGCGAATTACCGAGAGACATCGCGATCCCGCGAGAACGGACGTCATCGCGGGCATTTTCGCAAAGGATTACTGGGAACGGATGCGCGGGACATCGGAAGGTAAGAATAACACCATTTTTTATTTTTTTTTACATTCTATCTTTTACTACTGATGCTGCATAGGCGGCCTCAGTAGTAAAAAGTTGGTCACACTCGTCAAACACTATGTTTGACGAGTGTGACCAACCTGTCAATCAGTTCTCCAAGCGATGCTACAGATCGCTTGGAAAATGCCAGCATTCTGCAAGCTAAATACACTTGCAAAATGCTAGTTTTTCTGCGGGAAAATCGCGGGAATTTAAAATGCGATTTTCCCGCGGAATGGAATTCCGGAATTCTCGCGGTAATTTCCGCGAGAGTTCCGGTACGTGAGCACTTAGCCTAAATCATAGTATAGGGTATTACATCTTGTTGGGTACATTTTGTTGTTATATAAACCTCAAAAAACATCTTCAAAAATTTAGGCTGTGTGCACATGTTGCAGATTTGGTGTATTTTTGTGGCACTTTTCGCCTGGCTTTTTAACAAAACCTGAAGCCAGAAAAGGTGAAGAAATTTTACTCAACGTGTGCACATACCCTTATCGGTATTGCTCACTCATAGACTATTCCGTGGTCTGAAATATATTTCCTTGGTATATATAACTCTCAAAAGAACATAGCCTTTATTAGTCTAGGAGTCCCAATACGTGACAATTTGAACAGAATGTGCATGAGGCATTCCTTTATGTCTAATACAGAGTGTATCTGAGTCCCTAATTTTTGACAGTTCTTGCTTCCTTCATAAATTAAAATGAAATTTTCTATTTTTTAATAAAGTAACCAGACAATTTGGGCAGGAACTTTGGGCACACGGGATGCCAGTGAGGTAAAATCATCTGAGAGGCGTCTGGGCAGAGCAGAGCCTGGGATGGCAGAGCGCATTGACAGGAGACCGTCGACTGATTACCGCTCAGACACCGCTGTCCCAGCTGACATCACTGCTCTTACTGAGACCACTGCCACAGCGTAAACTGTGTTTGGGCAGTGCTGCAAATCTCCGTAGTGTTGGGACACTCACCACTGAGGATAAGGACGTATCCCTCTTCATCACCTTATGCTGGACCCAAGACCCACATCAAGATCCCAAGGAATCATCGCCATCATCAGGACCATGGGAGGACACCGCCAACGTCAAAGGATACTACATCATTTACCTCAGTACTTTGAAAGACCACCACTGCGATGCAATCTATGCAGCACCAGTCACAGACAGTTCAACCATGACTGGCGCCTGAGTGATAAGTTATATTTTATTGTATTGTTGGCTTTACTTGTCCCTGTTCCTTAAGTTATCCCCATTAGCCTTTTCTGTATTAGGGAATATTATCCCTCCGTTTTCTCCCTGCATGGAGTTTCTACTTTATAATAAAAACCTTTTCATCCTTGGTCTGTGTACAGTCCATTTCTGCATCCTACGTGCCTGCAGTCTCCTCACACGGATGCTATGGGGTCCGTGAGCCGGGGGTGCCCAGTGCAAGCGCCAGCACTGGGCACCCCACCTGTCATTGCAGGTTCAACTGTATTGGCATTCTGGATGCCAATAAAGTTGAAAGCAATAATGAAAAAGAAAGCATCAGCTGACACTCTCTCCCCAGTCATTCTTCCTCGGCGCCTGACGTCCCAATGCAGCTGGTGGGATGATGTCACTACATGGCGCCCACTGCGATGAGATGTGCAGCAATTCAGTACACTTGTTGCAGAGACTGGAGCAGTTCAGGAATGAGAAGAGTTGCTTTTTTTAAATTAGTGAGATGGCCAGAATACTATAAGGAGGACTATGGGGTGCATTATATAATATGGAGCAAGCACTATGGGATGTATTATACTGTATGGAAGACTATGGTATGCATTATACTATTTGGAGGACTGTGGGGAGTTCATTATAGTATATGGTGGACCATGAGAAGTGCAGTATACTTTGTGGAGGACTATGAGGAGTGCATTATATTATATTGAGGACTATGGGGTGCATTATACCGTATGGAGGACTATGGGGCGCATTATACTAGGGGCTGCAGTATACTATATGAAGAAATATATGGAGGACTTTGAGGAGTGCATTATACTATAGGGAGAATTTAGGAAAGCACATTATACTATATGATGGACTATTGAGAGTGCAATATACTATATGGAGGACTATGAGGAGTGCAGTAAATTCTATGGGGACTATGGAAGGTGCATTATACTATATGGAGGACTGTGAGAAGTACATTATAATATATGGAGGACTATGGGGCGTGCATTATGCTATATGGAGGACTATGGGGAGTGTAGTCTACTATATGGAGGACTATTCTGAGTGCATTATACCCTATGGATAACAATGGGGTGCATTCAGGGTTGGGATGAGGGATATTCAGGGTAGGCACCTTCCTAGCATGCTACTTCCTGCCTCCCTGAAGAGGGCACACATTGGGGGAAAAAAGATTCATTAAGATAGTCTCGCTGTGGCTCTAGGGGAGAGAGCAGTGTCAGAGGAGGAGCAGGGGACAGGAGGCAGGAGAAGGTGCTGGTGCAAAACTCGTGTGCCCCCTATTAAAGAAGAGGAGTATTCACTGCTCCCCATGCCCATAATCCCGCCCACCTCTCTACACTGAAGCTGGCGCTAAGAGGTTGCAGGACAGTTGGGAGTGTAGAAAAGTGAAAATTCATTCTCTTTAATACTGGGCACATTTGCTAGCCACAGCTGCTTGCTTCCTGCGGCAGCCGAGCAATGATGTGGGTCCACTGTTAAGGAAACTTAATTTTCACTGCTCACCATATCCATCATCTTGGGCATGGGGAGAAGTGAATCCTCATGGCGTCTGGACAAGATGGAAACAAAAAGAAAGAAAAGACTCAGAGAAGAGATCACTCAGGTACCTGGATGTAAATGTTTAATGTTGATCCTGACTAATTCTCATCAGTACTGTGGTTCTTGTATGGTCCACAGTCTGATAAAGACTGATAACTCCCAACACCTTACCATTGTTAAAGGGAACTTGTCACCAGGTTTGGCCAATACAAGTTACGGCCACTGCCTTTCAGGGCTTATCTACAGCATTCTATAATGCTGTAGCTCACCTGCGGGGCGGTTCTCTTCAAGGGGTATCATTCTTCTTGGTCCGGTGCCTTCCATCTCCTTGTGATGCCATCCTCCTTCTTGGTTCATGTGGATGACATGTCCCTGCATTATCCACATAGTTCTCTTGGCATCGTGCTCCTGCCAGGTGTACTTACCTGACCTGTTGAGGGCAGAGCAAAGTCCTGCAGTGCGCACACATCGGGCCTCTCTGACCTTTCCCAGCGCCTGCACACTGTAGTACTTTGCTCTGCCTTCAACAGGGCACATAAGTACACCTGTGCGGGAGCGCGATGCCGGGGAGCCTGTGTAGATGACGCTGGGGGGCGTCATCAACATTAAGCAAGAAAGAGGACGACATCATCGGAAGATGGGAGGCGTCGGACCAAGAAGAGCGACAACCCTCAAACCACACTGCCCCGCAGGTGAGTATAATAAAAGTTATTTTTCAGTTATTCTAGGTCTGTTCAGGGGCTTATATACAGCATTATAGAATGCTTTAGATAATCCCTGAAAGGCAGTAGCCGTAAATCGCATCAGCTAAACCTGGTAACAGGTTCCCTTTATGGCATACTGGGCGTTGTGGGTTCATGAGATTCATATGTGCCTTGCCCATATTAATCTTTTCCTTTTATTAGCCAGTCTCAGATATGGATTTTTCTTTGCCACTCTGCCCTGAAGGCCAGCATCCTGGAGTCGGCTTTTCAATGTAGACATTGACACTGGCGTTTTGAGTGTACTATTTAATGAAGCTGCCAGTTGAAGACCTGTGAGGCATCAATTTCTCAAACTGCAGACTCTAATGTACTTATCTTGCTGCTCATTTGTGCAGCGGGGCCTCCCACTTCGCTTTCTACTCTGGTTAGAGCCTGTTTGTGCTCTCCTCTGAAGAGAGTAGTGCACACCGTTGTAGGAAATCTTCAGTTTCTTGGCAATTTCTCACATGGAACAGCCTTCTGTTATGAATGAGTCACCGGAGGAGGAAAAAACAAAAATACAAGCTAAGTCCAGAAAACCGGAGAGGTTGGTAGCTAGCAGATTGCAGACCCCTGATCCTATTCACAACAACTAACAGTAGCCGTGGGGTGTTCCTACGGTGGTCCTAGACACCTCGTTCACAGCCGGAGAACTAAATAAACCTAAAGAAAGAAAGGGGAAATCTAAACTGCCCCAGAGCAGACCCCAAAGCAATAGACAGCCCCCAACATGTATTGACGGTGAAAACAGATGAAAACACAAACACAGACAGAAAGACAGGCTGAGCAAACGATGGGGCCCTCACTAACTAGATAGGACAAGAAAGAAAAGCAACTGTCTGCAATCACGCAATAACCCTGCCAAAAATAATGTCCAACACGTCTGATAGACAAGGCCCTGAAGTCACTAGACTTCAAAATCACTATATCAGCACTCAGATATATTCTGAAAACAGAACAAAGAGATCAACTGATCAGAGACAAAAAATGGAGTTCAGCCAGTCCCAACCAGGGCTGGCTGAACACAAACACTAAGTAAACCAGACAAAATCTCATAGCACAAAAGCAGAGCAAAAACTTAGCTTTAGTAGACAGGACTAAACTGGAGGCCAGAGCTCAGAGCAGAGAGGATCACCAGCAACCCTGCAGGGCGTCGGCGGCCTTATATCCACTCAGAGACTCCAGATGTCGAATCAGACTCCACCTGTTCAGATGACAGGTTTTTCCCATCCAAATCGATTTCACTACCTCCTTTCACCAGCAGAGGGAGTTCATCGGACATCAAAGGTGAAGGAGAAAATGAGCTCATAGCAGCCTTCATTTCTAAGAACAAGAAGAGACTGTCGAGATTCAAGTGAAAATTCTTTTTTTCTGGCCATTTTGAGAGTTTAATGGCACTAACAAATGTAATGCTCCAGATTCTCAACTAGCTCAAAGGAAGGTCAGGTTTATAGCTTCTCTAATCAGCCAAACTGTTTTCAGCTGTGCTAACAAACTCGCACAAGGGTTTCAAGGGTATTCTAACCATCCATTAGCCTTCTTACACAGTTAGCAAACACAAAGTACCACAAGAACACTGGAGTGATGGTTGTTGGAAATGGGTCTCTACACACCTTTGATGATATTGCATTACAAACCAGATGTTTGCAGCTAGAATAGCCATTTACCACATTAACAATGTATAGAGTGTATTTCTGAATTATTTAATGTTAGCTTCATTGGAAAAGATTGTGCTTTTCTTTCAAAAATATGGAAATTTCTAAGTGACCCTAAACTTTTGAACGGTAGTGTATTTAGCTGTGGATTACTCGTGATTTTAACACTTGTCCGTAGCAGAAAAAAGTGCATGTGCATTTTAAACTTGCAGATTTTCCTCATCTAATGCAAGTCTATGGGGAAAACTCAGCATACTTGGAAGAGAAATTGACATATTGCGGATTTGAAACACGTACCACAAGTGACTTTACGCTGATTAAAAAAAGAAGCAACATGGGCCTAAGATTTCTATAAATTCATCCATTTTGCTGGAAGTGTAACACACTATGTTTTTGATGCAATGAAAATACGCAGGACCAAAAATGCAACATAAGTTTATTTTGGGAACATACCTAAGGGTATGTGCACACCTTAAGTATTTGATCCAGAAATTTCTGCTCCATTTCTTAGAAGGAAAACAGTGTAAAATAAGTGCTTTTTTGGTGTGTTTTTTATATGCATTTTTGGTGCAGATTTTTCCCCACTCATTAGTATGAGTGAAATCTGCAGCAAAAACGTTGAAAGAATTTATATTCTGCAGATGTACATCCTCATCAAATCTGCAAGTCAAAAAATAAGCAACGTGTACATGAGACTTCAGGATTCTCATTCACTTTGCTGGCATCAGGAAACCCTTCAGGTTTTGTGATAAATCTGCACATAAGAAAAACAAGACTAAAACGCAGCAAGTCCACAACTTGTGCACAGGTCCATTCAAATAAATGGGGAAAAATCTGCAGCAAAACTGCATAAGGGTAAATTCACACTGGGCATTTTTGCTGCTTTTTTTCTGCAGTAAAACCTGATTTCTTGGTAGGATAGAAGCTGCGGCAAAAATTCAGGTTTAGGTGCGGTTTTGATGCTTTTTTTGGTGTATTTTTTGGCTAGCGTGTGTCTCATTGTGCATGGTAAAAGTTGAGTGCCCCATGACTTTTCTGCAGAAAAAAAACACTGCAAATAATGATACCTGCGTTTCTGCTGCATTTTTGCTGTGTTTTTGCAGCGTTTTTTCAACACCCATTCAAGCCAATGGGTGAAAAACACTGCAAAAATGCTGAAAGACGTGACATGCTCTATGCCCAAAAAAAGCAGCAAAGCACAAAATCTTGATGACACAAAAAACCTATATGTGTGCATGAGATTTCTGAATTCTCATAGGCTTTGCTGGGACAGTAAAAAGCAGCTGAAAATTAGCATAAAAAGGCAGCAAAAAAAACGCAGCAAAAACATCCAGTATGAACAGACCCTAAAAATGCAGCAAAAACACACATATATTCCAGTTAATCTGTGCACAATTTCTAACCCTAGCTCTCGTGGAAAAGCGTTTCTTTTATAGACTTCTATTTGTGCATATTGACAGACTTGGCTGACTCAATTTACGTTACATAGTACTATTATATAATATTACATTTTATCAAAGCGGCTGCCTGATGGTTATACTGTGCTTGGCTCATTTTGAAACTGATAGCAATAGACAATGCTGCGTTTTCTGTACAAGTGTCATTCTATGCTCATTAAAACACTATTGTTCAGCTGCCAGCATTTAATATTATTTGAAAGATCTGCCAGGATCTGATTTTGTTCTTCTCGTATTTGTTACTGCAAGCAACCATCAATGTCAGAGCTTTCTACAGGTAAGTAAATATACTGCATATTTCTCTGTCTTGCAGCATTCATTATCAGCTTCATTACAGACTTTCTCCAGTTCTGCTGGGATACAGTAATGTTTAAGTTATTACTATAGAACATTTTTTTATTATTTTATGCATACTGCATATATTCGGCAGGTATGTTGCTTCTAACAAGATTAAGTAGCTACATTTTTAATAATTTTTTAGCTCACACAACCAATATATAGATGATTGTTAATTAAAATGTGTTCCCATAATGACATTTCCATTATCACTATGTAACTATGAAAATCTCTCTCCCTAATTTAAAACACAATTAACTATCATTTCATAGAATGGTACGTTTTGCTGATTTTTAAGATATTGTTTTTCATTTACCATAAAATGTGCTTTTTCGTTAAAGTTCATTTTAGAAATTCTCCAGAAACCGCTTAAAGTTTCTCATAATGTATAGCAATTGTAAGGCTATGTGCACACGGTGCGGATTCTGCTTCGGATCTGCAGCGTTTTTGGCTCTGCGGAACCGCAGCAGATTTAGGTGCGTTGTACAGTACCATTGCTTTCAATGGTAAAATGAAAACCGCAGTGCACATGCTGCGGATTTTTCCGCACGGATTTGCTGCGGGTTCAAATCCGCAGCATGTCAATTCTTTGTGCGGAATCTGCAGCGGTTTCACATCTTCTCCATTGTAGAGGTGTGAAACCGCAGGCTAATCCTCAGGTAAACCGCTGGTCTTTTGACCTGCTGATTTACCTGTGGATTTTCCCAAATCCGCAGCACCTAGAACTACGTGTGCACATAGCCTAAAACTGCTTCACAGACTTATGTGACAGCATCTCTTTTGAATACTTATAGTACTTTCCCAGTGTATATATAGTGTGAAAAAGAAAACCCCTGGATAAGTATTGTGGATCTACAGTTACCCAAAAGAATAGTAGTACATTTACAACTTTAAAATATATTCTTTAGAGATAAGTAAATTGATTTGATGCAGATTGTCTTCATGTGGAATTCATGAAATTTGCAGGTCCCATAGAATTCAAAGAATTTGCGATTCAGTTTGTGTGGATTGATCCAAAAAATCCCTGTGACACTTAATACATTGCCAAAGATTGCATAAGGCTGGGGTCTCACTTGCGAGAAACTCGCATGAGTCTCGCATCTCAATACCCGGTACTGCCGCCGGCACTCAGCACCGGAGTGTGCGGCTTCATGTATTTCTATGCAGCTGAGCGCTCCGGTCCAAGTGTCGTGGCAGTGCCAGGTATTGAGACGCGAGACTCATGTGAGTTTCTCGCAAGTGTGACCCCGGCCTAAGCCAGAGAGACACAAATTGCCTCAGGCATAGCCGGAAAGGCTTCCCCTTAACTTTTCACCCCCAATCCTTTTTTCATCTTCCTGACCAGGCCAAATTTTTCAATTCAGACCAGTGTCATTTTATGTGGTTATAACTCCGGAACACATCAACGGATCCCAACTGATTCTGAGACTGTTTTCTTGTGACATATTGTACTTCGTGACAGTTATAAAATTTGGTCTTTATGACTTGCATTTGTTAGTGAAAATATCAGATGTTTGGCAAACACTTTAGAATATTTTGCAATTTTCAAACTTAATTTTTATGCTCTAAAATCAGAGTTATATCACACAAAATAGTTAATAAATAACATTTTCTATATGTCTACTTTACATCACCTCAATTTTTGAAACATAGTTTTTTTGTTAGGAAGTTATAAAGGTTAAAAGTTGACCAGCGATTTCTCATTTTTCCAACAAAATTTACAAAGCCATTTTTTTTAGAGACCACATCATAGTTGATGTGATTTTTAGGTGCCTATGTTGCAGAAAAGTTATAACATTCTAAAAACTTCATTCCTCTAGGTGTTCAAACCACATATAAGAAGATTATTAACCCTTCAAGTGCTTCACAGGAATTAATGGAACGTGGAAGAAAAAATGTATATTTAACTTTTTTCACAAAAAGATTAATTTATGCCCAATTTTTTTATTTTTGCAAGGGTAATAGGAAAAAGTAGACACCAAAATTTGTTGTGCAATTTCTTCTGAGCATGCTGTAGCCCCATAAGTGAGGGAAAGTCACTGGGGACACAGAGAGCTTAGAAGAGAAGAAGCGCCATTTGACTTTTTGAATGTAAAATTTGTTGAAATAATTAGCATAAGCCATGTTGCATTTGGATAGCCCTGTGAAAATAAAATAAAAAAATTTTCACACAAAAATGTTTTTAGCCCCAAATTTTACATTTTCACAAGGATAACAGGACAAAATGCACTATTCATTTTGTAGTGCAATTTTTTACTGAGTATGCCGCTACCCCATATGTTGAGTAAAACTACTGTCTTGGAGTATGGCAGTTCTCAGAAGACAAAAAGTGTCATTTGACTTTTTCAATGCAAAATTTGACTTTTTCAATGTAAAATTTGCTTGAAACATTAGCTAAAGCCATGTCATGTTTGGAGAGCCCCTGATGTGCCAAAACAGTAGAAACCCACCACAATTTACCCTAATTTCGAAACCTAATTTGCAGTTCCATGTTCTAGAATTACCATTCTAAACAATCCAGAGTGCCGCTTTGTATTTTCTTAGAATTGGAATGATAGCTAGCATCTGTTCACACTAGTTGGGATGTACTGGCTAATTTTTCTATTTGTAGCAAAACTCACGTGATATGTGCACTCATATGCCCAATCCCATCAGACTCAGGTGGTTTTAACTAGCTGGTTCCTTCCTGCCCCATATATTGTAGGATTTTTAGTCTAAGAGAGGTATGTTATCAGGACAGAGACCAAACTATAAGATTCGCATTGACATTGCAGTTGGGCTCATATACTTTGGCCTATTTATGTGCTAAGTACCTTCTTTTTACTGTAAATTTTCCTATAGCAATATTTAATTTCCAATTTTCCAAAATTCTATATGTTCATAATATAGAACTTAACCAATTTATGCATGGAAGTAACGCAGTTCCAATTTTCTAGATTTACCATTCTAAACAATCCAGAGTGCAGCTTTGTATTTTCTTAGTGTGCTGAGCCAGGCGTCGTCTGTCCTTTTATAACCCCTAATGATGTCACACGACCAGTCAATCACAGTAATGCTATGGCATAACAATGACGCGCAGACAATTCATGCATGCTTATTGGCTGTGTAACAGGCACCAAACATATTGGGCAGGGATTAGAGTTTTACATAGAGTACCTCCCAATGTTTGCCAAGTAAGAAGTATAATCGAGAATCCAGATCCTTGAGTGATATCCGAGTATCGATGAGTACGTCTGCTCATCCCTATTTGTGTAGACAGAAAAAAGTTAGGACCTTTGGAAGAAAGGGAAGAAAAAATAAAGTAAAAAATTTCCCAATAATGAAAGTTAATTGGAAGAAGGGGTTAGGGTGATATAATTATTTCATTTACATATATTGCTAAAAAAAAATAGAGTAAACACTAAAATACCACATACTAGGTATCAATGAATTAAATTTTTCTGGTGCAAATATTTAATCATTACATAGTGGAATGCATTGAGATTGAGAACAATAAAACATAAAAATAATCAATGAAAGTTAAAATTAGTATCCCATGGAGGTCTGTACAGGCTGCTCCAACTTCAGTTGAACTTCCTCAAGACAAAGAAATGATACTCATTAGTGTGTGGCCACCACATGCCTGTATGACCTGCCTACAATGTCTGAGCATGGTCCTGATGAGGTTGTGGATGTTCTCCTGAGTGATTTCCTCCCAGACCTGGATTAAAGTATCAGTCAACTTCTGGATAGTCTGTGGTGAAACATGGCATTGATTAATGGAATGTGACATGATGTCCCAGATGTGATAGATTGGATTCAGGTCTAGGGAATGGACAGGCCAGTCCATAGCATCAATGCATTCATCATGCAGGAACTGCTGACACACTTCAGCCACATGAGACATAACATTGTCATGCATCAGAAGGAATCCAGGGACTACTGCTCCTGAATATGGTCTCAATGCATCTGAAGATCTGATCTCGATACCAAACGGTAGTCAGGGTACCTCTGGCTAGCACTTGGAGGGCTCTGCGACTCTCCAAAGAAATGCCTCCTCACACCATTACTGAACCACTGCCAATCCGGTCAGGCTGTAGGATATTGTAGGCAGCAGACCATTCTTCATGGCATTTCCAGACACTGTCACATCTGTCACACGTGCTCAGTGTGAACTTGCTCTCATCTGTGCAGAGCATAGGGCACCAATGTCAAATCTGCCAATCTCAGTGTTCTCTGACAAATGCTAATTGCCTTGCATGGTGTTGGTCTGTAAGTGCAACACCCACTTGTGGAAGTTTGACCCTCATACAACACTGTTGGAGTCTGTTTCTGACAGTTTGAGCAGACAAATGGATGTTAGTTGCCTTCTGGGGGTCATTTTTCAGGGCTGTGGCACTGCTCCTCCTGTTCCTCCTTGCACTTGCACTGCTGCTCGGTTGTTGCCCTCCTACGGCCTCTTTCATGTCTCCTGGTGTACTGGCCTGTCTCTTGTTACAGTATCTCCTACATGCACTGGACACTGTGCTGACAGACACAGCTACCCTTCTTGCCACAGCTCGCATCGATGTGCCATCCTGGTGACCTACACAACCTGAGCAACTTCTGTTGCCTCATGCTAGTATACCTCTAGGGGTGAGAGTAATGACAAAATGCAAAAGTGACCAAAAAAATAGCCAAAAAGGAAGAGAACAGAGAAATGATCTGTGTTCACCACCTGCTGGACCACTGCTTTATAGGGGTTGTCATGATAACTGCCTATAATTTCCACCTGATGTCTGTTCTATTTGCATGACAGCAGGAGAAATTGATTCACAATCAGTGCTGCTTCATAACTGGACAGGTTGATTTCACAGAAGTGTGATTGACTTGGAGTTATTATATTGTTTAAGAATTCCATTTAATTTTTTGAGCATAGTGTATATATATATATATATATATATAGTATATATACTTTTTAAGTTACTATGCAGAGTAAAGCTGTCATTGGTACTATTGCACAGTGCACACTGAGCTCTGCAAATAAGATGTCATTGTAACTGGCTAATGTGCTATGTAAATTGAAGCTGAATGTACATGTCTCAATAACAAGAGACAAAGTCATCTTGTCTACTCTGCTTTGCAGTAGCAGCAGTTACACTAAGGCTACTTTCACACATCAGTTTTTTGCCGTCAGGCAGGATCCGGCTATTTTTAGAAAAAACGGATCCGGCATAAATTTTGGAGAACTGTAGAAACGGATCCGTTTTTCTGCCGGATCCGTCTAGCAGGTTATATCTGTTTCCTGGGGGCTGGCCAATTGGATCTGAGCATGCGCAGACTTAAAAAAACGGATCCGGTGGCTAGATCCGTCTTTTTCTGGATCCGGCGCATTCCGGCGCCCATTGACTTTCATTGTGGCAAAAAGCCGGAAGCGTCGGATCCGGCGCTTCCGGCTTTTTCGCCGGAGACAAAAAACGTTACAGTAGCCGTTTTTTCCAGACGCCGGAATGAGACAAGTAGCCGGATCCGGCAAAAAACGGATGAAACGCAATGCCATCCGGCGCTATCCGGCGCTAATGCAAGTCAATGGGGAAAAACTGGATCCGGCATTGCATTTTGCTGGATCCGGTTTTACAAAAAAAAAGCCGGATCGCGCCTGACGGCGAAAAACTGATGTGTGAAAGAGGCCTAATATAGCAGACCTCAGCCAGATTAGTTTACTGCTTAGCTCTGAACACTATAGCTATGTGAACAGGTCTGGGCACCAGGAAAGCAGGAGCAGTGAGAATACAGAGGACAGCCAGAAATTCTACTACTACTGCCAGTCTGCCAACCAGTTCTTACCACTGGAAGAACTTTCCACTGGAGCTCACCTCTCACTGCTATTTACAGTGGTGAGAGCAGGCTTGTGGTAGAAAATTTCTTAGCTAGTGAGAAAAGATCAGTAGACTGGCATTAATAATACTAATTCAGACTGTTCAATATGTTCCCACTGCCGTTGCCCTGGTGCCCTTACCTCCTGTCACCACTGAACACTGAAAGTAGAAGTTAGGGTGACAGAGGGAAATTGCAGCTCACCATATAGCACTAGGATGCAATAAAATGACACCTGGTTCCATTCCACAGCTGAGAATTAGACATGACAGGGGGTGTATTGTACAGCAGTCTTGTTTGCCCTTTACCATATTTGCTGTAAGAGTTGTGCTTTGGCACATGACAGCAAATAAAACTTGCATCCCCCAGTGAATGATAAAAAATAATAATAAAATAATTAATCTTAGTAAAGTTTATTTACAGTGTTTTAAAAATATTTGTTTATATAATGAAAAATCCTTAATAAAAAATTATGATGCTCTCAAAAAAAAAACAAAGTTCACCAAACACTACATTTGAAAGTTGTGTAGGCCACATTAGCTCCCATTAAAGTGTAGTCGACACACACTTCATAAAATTAGTGTTTCTTATACCTGTAACCAGCTGTTCAGGAATAAGCACACTAAGGCCCCCCTTTGTACTTTTCTGCCTATCATTCTCAGTCAAGCAAGATGAAGAAGGCAGGGAGTAAGGCACGTGGGCATGGGCGTGGAGTTTCAGCAGGGAGAGGACATGGGGATTCTGCAGGGAGAGGACGTGGGGATTCTGCAGGGACAGGACGTGGGGATTCTGTGCCTGCTGTTGGCACCAGTGAGTCAGCATCCCCCAGTTTTAGCAGGCAACAGTCCTTTATGCACAGCTTTGTAGGACCTCACCGTACCCCACTGCTGCGGGAGGAACAAATTGAAGCCGTTGTGGGATGGATGGCAGCTAACACATCGACTTCAATTACTTCCACATCCTCTCAGGGCCAGAGCACTGAAGAGTAACCGTTTGTCTCTTCACCACCTGCCAAAGTGCCCAGGCAGTCAGAGAGCACTGGACAGGAGCCATCACAGTCTCTACTTCTGTTTTCGGAATCTGTTGGTTTGGAAAGAGGGGTCAGCCAAGCAGCATTCCAGAATGTGAAGAAGAGGTAGTATGCAGTGATGCGCAACTTCTTTGTCCCTCTGAATCTGAAGAGGCGGGTGGGCCAGTGCCTATGGTCAGCACACCTCAGTACGCATCAGATGATGACAAGACACAGTTGCCACTTTCTGGTGCGTACGGTGCTGGCGAGACAACCCAGGAGAAGCAGGTGTTTGAAGAGGGGAGTGTAGATGATGAGGTCCTTGACCCATCATGGCGTGAGGAACAGGAAGGTGGTGGGAGCAGCTCTGAGGAAGAGATTCCCCGAACGGCCAAAACCAGAGGGAGAGGGAGGGGGCAGACTTGGTTGCCTGTAGCCTCCACGTCGGCACCTGTTAGGAGCATTCCACTTTCAAAAGGCAAAACGGGCGCTCCCAAGACTTGCAGTGCGTGGTCCTTTTTTGACACAGTTGCAGATGACATTTGCTTTGTCAAATGCAAGCTGTGTCATCAGAGAGTCAAAAGAGGGAAAAATGTCAGCAACCTCAATACCACTAATATGTGGAAACATGTGCGGACCAAGCACGAGCTGGAGTTACACAGGCACACTGAAGACGTAGGCCAACGTACAGCACCACCTACCACCTCTTCAGCTCGTGTTGGGATCTCTTCCTCCAGCTCACACACAGCTGGTTTGGCTTCCTCACAGGATCGCCAAGGAAGAACCTCTGGCACTGTTGTCCGGAGACCCTGTGACATTCCACCCACAGCACAACGTTCCAAGTCATCCTCACACTCCCAGGCCACTCGGCAGCCATCGGTAGCACAGGCATGGGAGAAAAGGCGGCCATACTCGGCAAACCATCCCCGAGCACAGGCTCTGAATGCTGGCATTGTCAAACTACTGGCCCTTGAAATGCTGTCATTCAGGTGGGTGGAGACTGACACCTTCCGGGACTTCATGGCATTGGCAGTCCCACAATACACCGTGCCCAGCCACTTTTATTTCAGCAGGTGAGCCGTCCCTGCCCTGCAGAAACATGTGGAGGCAAACACAAAACATGCGCTACTAAACGCCGTCAGTAGCAAGGTCCACCTGACCACTGATGCGTGGACCAGTAACCATGGACAGGGACGATACCTTTCCCTCACTGCCCATTGGGTCAATGTTGTGGAGTGGGTACAGATCTGGAGAGTGGCGCTCTACGTGTTCTGCCAACTCCACGGATTGCAGGAATCCAGTCTGTACATATTGACTCCTCCTCCTACTCAAGTTCCTCTGAAACAGCGCAGCAGGAGCCTGTTACAACCGATATGAGCACAGCCGTGGCCAAACGTCAACAGGCCATACTGAAATTAATTTCATTGGGGAATCGAAGCCACACAGCGCAGGAGCTCTGGAATGCCATCAAGCAGGAGAGCGGCGTGTGGTTTGTGCCAGCGAATCTCCAGCCGGGCTTGGTAGTGTGTGACAATGGCCAAAATCTGGTGGCAGCTCTTGGCCTAGGCAACCTCACTCACATCCCATGTCTGGCACATGTGCTCAACTTGGTCGTGCAGAGCTTTCTGAGGGACTATCCGGATCTTGATGCACTGCTGCACAAGGTCCACATAGAGTGCGCTCACTTGCGTCGTTCAAGCACAGCAAGATCGCGCCTTGCTGCTTTGCAGCGCCGATTACGCCTTCCGGAACATCGCATCATATGTGACCTACCCACCAGGTGGAATTCAACGTTATATATGTTGGAGCGGTTGTGTGAGCAGCAGGCAGCAGTCATGGAGTACCAGCTGCTTCAGGCGCAAACAAGTCGCAATGTGCGCCGGTCACACTTCAGCACCACTGAGTGGGCCTCTATGAAGGACATCTGCTTCGTTTTGCGTGCGTTCGATGATTCCATCGCGGATGGCGAGTGCAGATGATGCACTAGTCAGCATGACTGTCCCCCTTATCTGCATGCTTCAAAAAACACTGCAAGCACTAAGGGATGAGGTTTTGGAAGAGGTGGAGGATGAGGAGTCACAAATGCCATCTGCTTCTGGACAGTCTACGCTACGTGCTTCCTCACAAAGGCCTAGGCGGGGACACTTTGTGAGGAGGATGAGGAGGAGTCGATGGAGGAGGAAGACATCTCTCCACAGGAGGGAGGTACACAAAGCTCTAGTCAGTATGTACAGCGAGGGTGGGGTGATGCAGAGCAGGCAGAGATCACGCCTCAAGCAGGGGACAGCGGTTCTTTGGCAGTTGGGAGTCTGCAGCACATGGTTGACTTCATGCTGCAGTGCCTGAGAAACGACCGCCGCATCGCCCACATTCTCTACATGGCTGATTATTGGGTGTACATCCTCCTAGATCCTCGCTACCGGGACAACTTGCAAACCCTCATACCAACGTTGAACCGGGAGCGTAAACTGCGGGAGTACCAAGACACACTGGTGCAGTCCATCATGTTTTCCATTCCACCTGACAGCAGTGGTGCTAGTGCTTTACAAAGCACCTCTGTGCATCGAGCCAGTGGAGGAAACTCGGCACAAAGAGGGAGCAGAGGCAGCGCCTCAGCACAAGGCAAAACCACTATGGCCCAAATGTAGCAAAGTTTTGTGTGTCCGCCACAATTGTCTACACCATCACTGACGGCTCCAGTCAGCAGGAGGCAATGTTTCCGTCAGATGGTGACAGACTACATGTCTTGCCCTGTGAGTGTACTCCCAGATGGCTCTTCCTCCTTCAAGTTTTGGGTCTCTAAGCTGGATACATGGCCAGAGCTTAGCCAGTATGCATTGGAGGTGCTGGCTTGCCCTGCTGCCAGTGTATTATCAGAACGCGTCTTTAGTGCCGCAGGTGGTGTACTAACACACCGTCGCACGTGACTTTCTTCCAATAACGTCGACCGGCTTACTTTTCTGAAAATGAACAAGGCCTGGATCTCCCCAGAATTTGCCAGTCCTCTTCCTGACTAAATAATTGGTTGGCAACTGTATCCAGGTCTCCTGTTGTGTTCATGTTTCTACCACCTGAACTATAATCCCTGGGCTTCAACACAGTCAGTTGTCGCTCAGATGTGTCGTCTGCACAGAGAAAAACACTAGCTCCTGTGTTAGTGGGGTTCAGTAACACCAGCTGCTCCCCTGCTGTGTGGACGGCAAAGTCTCCTGCTCCATCCACATTCAAACTACTACTGATTTTTAACCCTGCTCCACTTAGGCCTCCGGCTCCACTGTCTCTAGTATTTCCCCTGGCCTCCAACCCCGCCAGTGACAGCTCTTAAGTGTCGTCTGCATAATCCACACTTGTTCCAGTGTTACTTTGCCTCAGTCACGTCAGTTGATCCCCTGATGTGTGTCTGGCAAGGTCTCCTGCTCTGTCCACATTCCCATTACTAGTAGTGTGAATGAGTACAGAGCAGGAGACCTTGCCGGACACACATCAGGGGATCAACTGACGGGACTGAGCCCAAGTAACACAGGAACAAGTGTGGATTGTGCTGACGCCACTACAGAGCTGTCACTGGCGGGGTTGGAGGCAAGGGGAAATACTAGAGACAGTGGAGCCGGAGGCCATAGTGGAGCATGGTTACAATCAGTTGTAGTCTACTACCTCTATAAAACGTGATGCAAGTTGGCCTCAGCCAGCTCCATGCCTCATCCTGGGCTCCAACAACGTCAGTTGGTGTTCAGAAGTGCCATCTTCACAGAGAAACACACACTAGCTACTATATTAGTGGGGTTCAGTATTGCCAGCTGTTCCCCTGCTGTGTAGACGGCAAAGTCTAGTGCTGCCTCCACCTGCCAACATCATCAGGCCTCAGCCTGCTCCATGCCTCATCCTGGGCTCCAACAACGCCAGTTGGTGTTCAGAAGTGCCGTCTTCACAGAGAAAAACACACTCGCTATTGTGTCTGTGGGGTTCAGTAATGCCAGTTGTTCCCCTGCTGTGCAGACAGCAAAGTCTAGTGCTGCCTCCACATGCCAACACCATCAGGCCTCAGCCTGCTCCATGCCTCATTCTGGGCTCCAACAACGCCAGTTGGTATTCAGAAGTGCTGTCTTTACAGAGAAAAACACACTCGCTACTGTGTCTGTGGGGTTCAGTAATGCCAGCTGTTCCCCTGCTGTGTAGACGGCAAAGTCTAGTGCTGCCTCCACATGCCAACACCATCAGGCCTCAGCCTGCTCCATGCCTCATCCTGGGCTCCAACAACGCCAGTTGGTGTTCAGAAGTGCCGTCTTCACAGAGAAAAATACACTCGCTACTGTGTCTGTGGGGTTCAGTAATGCCAGCTGTTCCCCTGCTGTGCAGACGGCAAAGTCTAGTGCTGCCTCCACATGCCAACACCATCAGGCCTCAGCCTGCTCCATGCCTCATCCTGGGCTCCAACAACGCCAGTTGGTGTTCAGAAGTGCCGTCTTCACAGAGAAAAACACACTCGCTACTGTGTCTGTGGGGTTCAGTAATGCCAACTGTTCCCCTGCTGTGTAGACGGCAATGTCTCCTGCTCCCATCCACATGCAAACTACTACAGATTTGTAACTTTGCTCAACTTAGGCCTCTGGCTCCACTGTCTCTAGTATTTCCCCTGGCCAACAACCACGCCAGTTACAGCTGTGAAGTGGCGTCTGCACAATCCACACTTGTTCCTGAGTTACTGTGGCTCAGTCCCGTCAGTTGATCCCCTGATGTGTGTCCGGCAAGGTCTCCTGCTCTGTCCACATTCACATTACTAGTAGTGTGAATGAGGACTGAGCAGGAGAGCTTGCCAGACACACATCAGGGGATCAACAGACAGGACTGAGCCACAGTTACACAGGAACAAGTGTGGATTGTGCAGACACCACTTCAGAGCTGTAACTGGCGGGGTTGTTGGCCAGGGGAAATACTAGAGACAGTGGAGCCGGAGGCCATAGTGGAGCACGGTGACAATCAGTAGTAGTCTATAACCTCTATAAAACCAGCTGCAAGTTGTCCTCCGCCTGCTGCATGCTTCATCCTGGGCAACAACACAGCCAGTTGTAGCCTGGAAGTGCCATCCGCACAGATATAAACACTCGCTCCTGTGTTAGTTGGGTTCAGTAACGCCAGCTGTTCCCCTGCTGTGTGGATGGCAAAGTGTCCTGCTGCCTCCAAACTCACACTGCAAAGCTTTTTCTCCTCGCTCCAAATAGGCCTCAGCCTGCTCGGAGCATTGATCCTGAGCTACAACACAGCCAGTTGTAGCCTGGAAGTGCCGTCCGCACAGATATAAACACTCGCTCCTGTGTTAGTGGGGTTCAGTAATGCCAGCTGTTCCCCTGCTGTGTGGATGGCAAAGTGTCCTGCTGCCTCCAAACACACTACAACGCTTTTTCTCCTCGCTCCAAGTAGGCCTCAGCCTGCTCGGAGCATTGATCCTGGGCTACAACACAGCCAGTTGTAGCCTGGAAGTGCCGTCCGCACAGATATAAACACTCGCTCCTGTGTTAGTGGGGTTCAGTAGCGCCAGCTGTTCCCCTGCTGTGCGGATGGCAAAGTCTACAGCTGCCTCCAACATCACACTACTACTGACTTTTAACCGTGGTCCACTTAGGCCTCTGGCTGTACTGTCTCTAGTATTTCCCCTGGCCTCCAACCCCACCAGTCGCTGCTCTGATGTGCCGTCTGCACAATCCACACTTGTTCCTGTGTTACTGGGGCTCAGTCGCGTCAGTTGATCCCCTGATGTGTGTAAGGCAATGTCTCCTGCTCTGTCCCCATTCCCATTAATAGTTGTGGGAATGTAGACAGAGCAGGACACCTTGCCGGACACACATCAGGGGATCAACTGACGTGACTGAGCCCCAGTAACTCAGGAACAAGTGTGGATTGTGCAGACAACTCTGCAGAGCAGCAACTGCCGTGGTTGGAGGACAGGGAAAATACTAGAGACAGTAGAGCCAGAGGCCAAAGTGGAGCACGGTTACAATCAGTAGTTGTGTACAACCAATATAAAACTCGCTCCAAGTTGGCCTCAGCCTGCTGCATGATTGACCCCTGGGCTTCAACATCGCATGTTGCTGCTCAGAAGTGTGTTTGCCATGGGTACTCCCTCCTGCCCAGCCGGGTTCCAACACCGTCAGCTGTTTCTCGGCAGAGCCTTTGGCCTAGGTGCCTCCTTCTTGGTATCCGAGTTCCAGCAACGTCTGTTGGTCCTTGGTAGTGCTTTTTAGCACAGGTAACTCCTGCTTAGAAACCATGTTCCAGCACCGTCAGCTAGTCCACGGTTGTGCCATTGGCTCTTGTTCCTTTTGCTGCCCCTCCGGGTTCCAGCACCGTCAGCTGGTTCTCGTCAGTGTCTTTGGCACGGGTACTCCCACCTGCCCAGCCTGGTTACAGCACGCCTGCTGTTTCCGGGTAGTGTCAACGTCACTTTGCCACTGATACGTTGTCCTGTCGTGTTGCGGTCGGGTTAGCCGAGTCTATGGTGCCTGCAGTTTCAGTGCTTCCTATGTGGGCTGCGGGTTCTGGTAACAAAGGCTGGTTCCATAGTGCCAATAGGAAAAGCACTCCCTGTAGGACTGTGGGTTTCGGTAACTGCGGCCGGCTTGCAGCCTTGCAACTTTGTTTTTCATGGGTACCTTCTGCTACCCATCCGGGTTCCAGCACTGTCAGCTGGTTCTCGGCAGTGCCTTTGGCTGAGGTGCATCTTTGCCGGTATCCGAGTTCAAGCAACGTCTGCTGGTCCTTGGTAGTGCTTTTTAGCACAGGTACCTCCTGCTTTGAAACTGTGTTCCAGCACCGTCAGCTGGTCCACGGTTGTGCCATTGGCTCTTGTTCCTTTTGCTGCCCCTCCGGGTTCCAGCACCGTCAGCTGGTTCTCATCAGTGTCTTTGGCACGGGTACTCCCTCCTGCCCAGCCTGGTTACAGCACGCCTGCTGTTTCCGGGTAGTATCAACGTCACTTTGCCACTGATACATTGTCCTGTCGTGTTGCGGTCGGGTTAGCCTAGTCTATGGTGACTGCAGTTTCAGTGCTTCCTATGTGGACTGCGGGTTCTGGTAACAAAGGCTGGTCCCATAGTGCCAATAGGAAAAGCACCCCCTGTAGGACTGTGGGTTTCGGTAACTGCGGCCTGCTCGCGGAAGCGACACTTTGTTAATCATGGGTACCTTCTGCTACCCATCCGGGTTCCAGCAACATCAGCTGGTTCCCGGCAGAGCCTTTGGCCTAGGTGCCTCCTTGTCGGCATCCGAGTTCCACCAACGTCTGCTGGTCCTTGGTAGTGCTTTGTAGCACAGGTACCTCCTGCTTAGAAACCGTGTTACAGCACCGTCAGCTGGTCCACGGTTCTCCCATTGGCTCTTGTTCCTTCTGCTGCCCCACCGGGTTCCAGCACCGTCAGCTGGTCCTCGCTAGTGTCATTTGCTCTTGCAGCTTCTGCTACCCATCCGGGTTCCAGCACCGTCAGCTGGTTCTCGGCAGTGCCTTTGGCCTAGGTGCCTCCTTCTTGGTATCCGAGTTCCAGCAACGTCAGCTGGTCCTTGGTAGTGCTTTGGAGCACAGGTACTTCCTGCTTAGTAACCGTGTTCCAGCACCGTCAGCTGGTCCACGGTTGTGCCATTGGCTCTTGTTCCTTTTGCTGCCCCTCCGGGTTCCAGCACCGTCAGCTGGTTCTCGTCAGTGTCTTTGGCACGGGTACTCCCTCCTGCCCAGCCTGGTTACAGCATGCCTGCTGTTTCCGGGTAGTATCAACGTCACTTTGCCACTGATACATTGTCCTGTCGTGTTGCGGTCGGGTTAGCCTAGTCTATGGTGCCTGCAGTTTCAGTGCTTCCTATGTGGACTGCGGGTTCTGGTAACAAAGGCTGGTTCCATAGTGCCAATAGGAAAAGCACCCCCTGTAGGACTGTGGGTTTCGGTAACTGCGGCCTGCTCGCGGAAGCGACACTTTGTTAATCATGGGTACCTTCTGCTACCCATCCGGGTTCCAGCAACGTCAGCTGGTTCCCGGCAGAGCCTTTGGCCTAGGTGCCTCCTTGTCGGTATCCGAGTTCCACCAACGTCTGCTGGTCCTTGGTAGTGCTTTGTAGCACAGGTACCTCCTGCTTAGAAACCGTGTTACAGCACCGTCAGCTGGTCCACGGTTCTCCCATTGGCTCTTGTTCCTTCTGCTGCCCCACCGGGTTCCAGCACCGTCAGCTGGTCCTCGCTAGTGTCATTTGCTCTTGCAGCTTCTGCTACCCATCCGGGTTCCAGCACCGTCAGCTGGTTCTCGGCAGTGCCTTTGGCCTAGGTGCCTCCTTCTTGGTATCCGAGTTCCAGCAACGTCTGCTGGTCCTTGGTAGTGCTTTGGAGCACAGGTACTTCCTGCTTAGTAACCGTGTTCCAGCACCGTCAGCTGGTCCATGGTTGTGCCATTGGCTCTTGTTCCTTCTGCTGCCTCTCCGGGTTCCAGCACCATCAGCTGGCTCTCGACAGAGCCTTTGGCTTAGGTGCCTCCTTCTCAGTATCCGAGTTCCAGCAACGTCTGCTGGTCCTTGGTAGTGCTTTGGAGCTCAGGTACCTCCTGCTTAGTAACCATGTTCCAGCACCGTCAGCTGGTCCACGGTTGTGCCATTGGCTGTTGTTCCTTCTGCTGCCACTCTGGGTTCCAGCACCGTCAGCTGGTTCTCGGTAGTTCCATTGACTCTTGTAGCTAATGCTACCCATCCGGGTTCCAGCACCGTCAGCTGGTTCTCGGAAGTGTCTTTGGCACGGGCACTCCCTCCTGCCCAGCCTGGTTACAGCACACCTGCTGTTTCCGGGTAGTGTCAACGTCACTTTGCCACCAATACGTTGTCCTGTCGTGTTGCGGTCGGGTTAGCCGAGTCTGTGGTGCCTGCAGTTTCGGTGCTTCCTATGTGGGCTGTGGGTTCTGGTAATAAAGGCTGGTTCCGTAGTGCCAATAGGACAAGCACCCCCTGTAAGGACTGTGGGTTTCGGTAACTGCGGCCGGCACACGGCCTTGCAACTTTGTTTTTTTCCTGGGTACCTTCTGCTACCCATCCGGGTTCCAGCACCGTCAGCTGTTTCTCGGCAGAGCCTTTGGCCTAGGTGCCTCCTTCTTGGTATCCGAGTTCCAGCAACGTCTGCTGGTCCTTGGTAGTGCTTTGTAGCACAGGTACCTCCTGCTTAGAAACCGTGTTACAGCACCGTCAGCTGGTCCACGGTTCTCTCATTGGCTCTTGTTCCTTCTGCTGCCCCACCGGGTTCCAGCACCGTCAGCTGGTCCTCGCTAGTGTCATTTGCTCTTGCAGCTTCTGCTACCCATCCGGGTTCCAGCACCGTCAGCTGGTTCTCGGCAGTGCCTTTGGCCTAGGTGCCTCCTTCTTGGTATCCGAGTTCCAGCAACGTCTGCTGGTCCTTGGTAGTGCTTTGGAGCACAGGTACTTCCTGCTTAGTAACCGTGTTCCAGCAACATCAGCTGGTCCACGGTTGTGTGTTCATTCTGCTGCCCCTCTGGGTTCCAGTACCGTCAGCTGGTTCTCGGCAGTTCCTCATCCTTCTTGTACCTTCTGCTACTTTTCCAAGTTCAAGCTTGTGGAAATGGTTTTTGATTCTCACTCTGGATCTCCCTGACAATGACCCTGAAGACGACGACCCTGAAGACCACACAGAAGAATACCTAAAAGATGACCCTGAAGAAGATGACCAAGAGGACAAAGAACAGGAAGACAACCACCAAGATGCAGAGCAACAAGAGACAGAAGACCAAGAAGCATAAAAACCAAAAGCAGAAGAACATGAAGCATAAGACTAAAAATCAGAGCAAATGATATTATCTAATTTATAAGCAGAAGAAGACTAAGCAGTGTATGGGGGTGCGTCCGTTCCTCCTCGTGGTGCCCCTGGAAAAGGCCTGCTGCTGCAGGCCAAACTGAATGCGGACAAATCCTGTTGTAAATCTTTTGTAACAGGCTGAACGGAAGGTGTCGTCTTCAAACTTTTATAGATAACAACTACAGGAATGCCTGACACAAATAAGAATATGATGAAGAAGAATAGGAAGAAGATGAAGAAGTAGAATATGAAGAAGAATAAAAGAAGAAGAATAAAAGAAGAAGAAGAAGAAGAAGAAGAAGAAGAAGAAGAAGATACTGCTGCTGCTGAAGATGATGAAGTAGAAAGTGTGGGAGAAGTAAAAAAGAAGGTGAAGAGCATGGAAGTAGTGAAACATACATATCTGACAAAAAATTAAAGACTTTAACATAGTCAATATCTTTGTAACTACGAACGTTTTTTAAAAAAAAAATCCTGCTATCCCATTTTATTGGGCTAAAGCTCTATGGCTTTAATGTCTCCTACACCTCCCACAATACATTCTACATTATTATTAGTTGTTTTTCTTCATGTAGAATTAACCGACAGTGAAAGAAAGGGTTATTTTTAATTCCGATATTTCTGTTCCATTGACTTGAATGAGACTTCTGGGATCGGAAGCGGCGATACCCGATACTTTTTTTTAGATCGGCCGATCCATTCCGATATGATATTTTTCAGTATCGGGTGGTATCGCTCAACACTAGTGATATGTCAACAAGGTGAAACTCCACCCTGCATATGCTGGAGGGGCTATGTGAGCAGCAGGAGGCAATTGTGGAGTTTCAGCTACAGCACACATAGGTGAGTTCCTCTGTGGAATAACCCCACCTCACCACCAGTGAGTGGGCCTCCATGCGGGATGTGTTCCCCATGTTGCACTGCTTTGAATATTCCAGCAACATGGCCAGCACTTATGATGCCATCATTAGTGTTGCTATACCACTTATATGCCTGCTTGAAATAACACTTCAGGCAAAGATTCATGAGGTAGTGACACAGGAGAAAGAGGATAAGGAGGAACAGGGACCATGTTTTGCGTTCTTGTACCAAGAGCAGAGGGGACAATTTTGGAGGATGTGGAGGAACAATCATTTTCACAGCAGGATTGCTCTCAGAATAGCTCACATGCATCATGGAAGTGTGGCTAGAGGGATAGTGAGGACCCGGGCGATACACTTCCCACTAAGGATGCATCTGGGCAGCCTGGCACAAATGAGCTAATATATGCTACAGTGACTGCGCAATGACAACCAAGTTGCCCGTATTGTTATGAATGCAGATTACTGGGTGGCCACTGCTGGATCCCTGCTGAAAGAACAACATACCATCATTGCTTCCGTCACTGTAGCGGGATTGAAGATGCATCAATACAAGCACACACTGATAGAGAAACTATTGACAGTTTTCCCATCTGACAGTGGCAGCTTAGTGGAAAAACAAGGTGGAGGAGGAAGTCGCCATCAGAGGAGGAGCACCATCATCACATCAAAAGTCAGGGTTAGCAAGGCTGCAATTTTGGCAAAACTTCATGAGCCTGCCACAACATCTGGCACCACCCTGTAATACTGCCCTTTTCAGCAGGAGGCAGCGTTTCTGCAACATGGTGGAAGAGTACATGTCCACACACTAATTGATGGGTCTGCACCATTTATCTATTGGACACATGTTCAGAGCTTGCACTGTATGCCTTGGAGGTGCAGGCCTGCCCTGCAGCAAGAGTACTGTCAAAGCATGTCTTTAGCACTGCACAGGATTTGATCATAAACAGGCCCATCTGTCTGTAGACAGCCAATGTGGAGAACCTAACATTCATGAAAATGAAACAGGCTTGGTCATGCAGGACTTGTTTGCACCTTTGACTGACAAAACAAGTATACCAGCCTCACCCAGCTAGGTTTACACTTTATTTTGGATTTGTTTAATTTTGTTGTGTCCTCAAATTAAAAATAAATAAATAAATAAAACAGTGTTAACCCACTCTTCCACCTACATCATCACATCCACCTCCACCCCCTCCACCACTTCAATCTCTGTTTTTATTATTATATTTTTTGTATTTTTGTTTATTTTTTTAAGTCTCTGTTATTTTATGTCATTTGCCTAAAAATAAAAAAGTATTGTCCTCCTCCAAGTCTTCAACCTATATCACTGCATCCAACTCCACCCACTCCATTTGGACCTCTGCATTAAATTTCTATTTTTTAATTTTTGATAATTTTTTCTTTTGTCTGTGTTATTTTAAGTTTTTTCCCTATCCCCATTTGCTTGCCGGGTGAATGTACTGCTCTTCCCTGCACTTTTCTTCTTTTTGCCAACTCCTACCTCTAACTACCACCATTTTAGAGTCATTTTATAGCACTGATATTTGGTTCCACACTCCTTTTTATTATTAATAAAAAAAAGTTTGGGATCCCCCATTTTCATAACCAGCCAAGGTAGAACAGACAGCTGGAGCTATTATTCTCAGACTGGAAGGTGCATGGTTATTTTGCACTTCCCAGCCTAAAAATAGCAGCCCTCAGCACCCCAGAAATGGCACATCCCTTAGCTGGGCCAATTCTGCTGCTTTCCTCAGCTCTTCCCACTTTCTCTGGTGCTGTGGCAAATGGGGTAATATTTTGGGGTTGATGTCAGCTAAGAATTGACAGCTGATATGAGGTTAGTAATGAGGCAACATCTATCAAACACCCACAGTACTAACCCAGTAAGTGAATAGTTGAAAAAACACACAAAGGAAAATATACTTTATTTTAATAAAGACTCCCCCACACTCTTTTGTTCATCAATTTATTATAACAGAAACAAATTTAAGAAAATGGTGTGGGGTCATTCCCATTTTTGATAACCAAGGGAAAGCAGACAGCTGGGGGTTGCAGCCTGAAACTGTATACTTTCCCTAAATTGGTTATTAAAAATAGGGCATGGGTTACCACTGATTTTTGATAACTAACTAAGGGAAAGCAGACAGCTTTTTTTCATTTATATATTGCTATAAACAAACAAGTGGAAAAAGCAATGTTGAGTCCCCCAATTTTTAATCACTAGCTGAGGGAAAGCAGACAGCTGTAAGATGGTGTTATTATTCTGGAAAGGGACCAATATGCATAAAGGTACCCAGCCTATTAATAACAGCTCAAACCTATCTGTTTAGTCTTTACTGGTTATTAAAAAGAGGGACCCCTCAAAAGATTATGTGGGTTCCCCCTATTTTTAATAACCAACAAATGCTAAACAGACAGCTGCGGGCTAATCTTAATAGGCTTGGAAGATGCCATTAATCTTTGCCCTCTTACAGACTAATAACACCATCCCTCAGCCGTACAAAAATGGCACATCCACTAGATGCGACAATTCTGGTGCTTAGTATCGGCTCTCCCTGCTTGCCGTGGTGCTTTGGCAAGTGGGGTAATAGATTTGGGTTTGATGTCAGCTGTTTGTTGTCCTCTGACATCAAGCCCAGAAGTTAGTAATGGAGAGGTGTCAGACACCCCCATTACTAGCCCCGAAATCAAAAATAGGAAAGACACAGAAAAAAGTCCTTTATTCAAACAAAACACTTCCCCTCAATAACCCTCTTTTACCATTAATTTATGTGAAAATAAAAAAATGAGATTCTATGGGGTTGATGTCAGCTGTCTAATGTCCATTGACATCAAGCCCAGAGGTTAGTAATAAAGAGGCGTCTGTTAGACACCCCCACTACTAACCCCATAAGTTAAAAGAAAAAAATGTACACACAGGAAAAATCATTTTATTTGAATAAAAACTTCCCAAACATTCCCTGGTTTACCCTCTTACAGTATTAAGAAAAGCTGAGGCTAAGCGCCAGCATTGGCACATCTAATGTATACGCCATTTCTGGGATAACAGCGGGCTGGAGTTATCAGTCTGGAGTGGAGGCCAATATACCGTTTATTAAGGTCAGACCTCAGCTGTCTGTTTAGCATTTTATGGTTATTAAAATTGGGGTGACCAAATTATGAGTACCCCCTATTTGTAATAACCAGTAAAATCTAAATAGACAGCTGCAGACAGCTGTGGTCTGATAGTAATAGGCTGGAAAACTTTATGGATATTGGCACTTAATAACATCAGCCCTCAGCTGTTTGCTTTCCATCTACTGGTCATTAAAAATAGGGAAGAACTCACATTTTTGTTTTTGGGTCCCCTCTTTTTAATAAATAGTAAAGGCTACGCTAACAGCAGCTGTGAGTTAATATTAATAGTCTGGGAACCTTTATTGATATTGTTCCCTTTCCTGAATTTTAACAACAGCTTACAGTTGTCTGCTTTTCTTACTAATGTGATTTAACTTTGGCTGGGTTTCAATCAATGGATGGATATTAACACATGACATTGATAACAATAGTCTACATTGACTTACATTAATTTTGGACTGTGTGTTGTCAAGTTAGATAGCATTCTATTGATTATATCCAGCCTGTTGTATAAACTAAGTAACTCAATGTTTGCTGAGTAATTTAAGGGATTTAAGTCAATTTTTTAGTCATATTTGTTTACAGGGCAATTATCCTGCTCTTACTCTCTTTTTGCTTCCTTTTGCAGCTCACTAGCCCTTACTTTGACTATTTTACAACATCAAAGATCGGGTCACCATTGACTTCTGTTGGATTCAAGGAAAAGTTCAAACCATACTTTTAACTCAACTTTTAACTCAAATTCAGCCAAACCTGCTGTACCCAAACTTCTGTGGGTTTGCTCATCACTATCCTTTATGAATTAGGCCGTACCAACCAGAAACGTATTAATTTTTGGTTTTAAACACTTGAAATTATTAACCCCTTCTCGCCGGAGCCCATTTTCATTTTTGTGTTTGTTTTTCCCAGAGCCATAACTTTTTTATTTCTCAGTCAATATGGCCATGTGAGGGCTTGTTTTTTGCAGGATAAGTTGTACTTTTGAACGACACCATTGGTTTTACTGTATTATGCACTCAAAAATGGGGAAAAAAATGCCAAGAGCGGTGAAATTGCAAAAAAAGTGCAATCCCACACTTGTTTTTTTGGTTTCTTTCCCCATGTTCACTAAATGCTAAAACCGACCTGCCATTATGATTCTCCAGGTCATTATGAGCTTATAGACACCAAATATGTCTAGGTTCACTCTTATCTAAGTGGTGAAAAAAAATTCAAAACTTTGTTAAAAAAAATAATTGTGCCATTTTCCGATACCCAAGGATGTGGAGGGCACTGCTATATGGGATCACCAATTACATGCTAAACAACTATGGCACTATATGTAGAGAAAGAGGCATGTAAATTTAAGGGATCACCAGGATATATATATATATATATATATATACAATAATCCTTCATTGAAACACCCAAAAAAGCACACAGTGCAAAACATTAAAAACAATTAAAACCGCACGAGGCAAAGTAGTGCATTCGGGTTATCGTCACCCGAGGTGCTAGGGCAATCTCTTGTTACAGGCACAGAGATGCCCTAGAGGAAATTAGGCATAGTCGGCGGGCCTGTTAACCTCACAGGACCTGCCAGCGTGTGGCGTCGCAGCCGCGAACGCCAAAAGGTGCTGCAGACTGCAGCGCGGCTGTAAACTGTAGCCGCTTAACGATAGTGTCGGGGAACCGGTCACCGTCGGATGCTAGTGTATGGCGTGATAAGCTCAGTGGCGCATAGCTAGCCACTACCTGGCGATGACTAAAACCAACACTCTGTCACCATTCATAATATCAGAGGATAGGGGTTTCAAATAAGTCAGTCACCAGACACATGCATCCATCACCTTTCACACATACCATTATTAGTCTACACTAGCGCATGGCCGAGCCGCCATGCGGGCTTTTTATAGCCATGCGCTTCCGGGACCTTCCAGTACTTTGGGAAGGACTAATCAAATCCGACTCAGGACCTGAGCATGTGACCCCTGCTCTCCACTGAGAGGTCATCTTTTAGGCATGCCCAGTAGCACAGCAAGAGGACTTAGCCTCTGGAGCGGTTCCCTGCAAAGCAGGTTGCGCTACCTTTGCTGCACCAGAGGTGGCAGCAACATCCAGGCTCACAGAGCATGTCTGAGCAGGACGCCTGGATCGCCGAGATTGATGAGCAGAACCCTGAGCGGTCGGAGGGGAATGGGAGACTGCTGGATGTACGGCTCTGGATTCCTGTTGTGCAGAGTCAGAAATCTGACACCTAACAGTATTTGGTATGTGTTATAAACTAATTTCCTATTACTCTACAGGTATTTAATCAACAATATGAATAATGCCTCTGCATTCATGGCCCTTGCTTCCCCCTCGGGGATTTATTGTATTTGATACACTTGTGGCCCTAGATCTTTTTTGTATTTAACCGTAGGTTTGGTAAAACAATAATAAAAAACAAAAAATGTAAATATAACATGAAGACCAAATGATTTGTTTCTTCAATTATGCAGATGAACTTGTTCTATCTGCATTTAAAAAAACATGGTTTTTTAATCGCTTTATAAAAATTGGTTATTCCCTATACTCTTTTCCTTGTTTATAGGAGTGAACTATTGTTATGTGACAAACTAAGCAGTCTTTCTTATGATTTTTCTTTTCATGTCCATGATGGCTCTGGTGGGTGTAGTTTCTGGGATATATGCGCAGGATGTTATTCTCAGTGTAGACCCTGTTGTTGGGCTGACCGGCGCATGCGCTATAGGCAGACTGGTAGCCATTTTGGTACACTTTCCTGGGTATTACACCCAGTCGTACTGCGACTGCGCAGTCACTCTTTTCCATTTCCGGCATTTGAGTACCGTCATGGACGCCGGCTTTTCGCTGCGCCCCTGGTTTCCCGTAAAGCAGCATAGATCTTGCTGTCGCGCTGCTCTGTACTTTGGCTGCCATCATGGTACACCACTTCGGGTGCTACACCTGGCTCTATTGCGACTGCACAAATACTTTTTCCTACTTCCGGTGCTTTAGCACCGTCATGGATGCCGGTTCCTTGTTGCGCCTCTGACTCGCACCTGATCCCTATCTGCTATTATGCGAATAAGGTATTTATGCATCACCTACCCACACCTTGCTCATTGCTCCTGATGAAGCCAGTTTTACTGGCGTAACGCGTCGGGAGATTCCTTTGTACCTCTGCCTCACCCCACGCCTTCTCATCCCCACTGCATGAGTGGCTCTGCTCTATCGCCTCTTATGCTGGCAACAGCCTTTTTGAAGCAGGTTGTATGTAGCAGCTCTCTAACTTCTATCATTTGGATGATTTCTCTTGTTCATCTTAGCAATAGAGAACTATTTGCCACTTTCTACTTCTTTTATTATAATCTCTGCAGGTTTGGGGCTTCTTATTGGGCTATGCAATTGAAGTACATTTAAGATTGTGATTTATTGTACCTGCTTCTATTTCTTCTTTGTTATTTGCATATTTGCACTATGTGGGGTCTGTGCAGGGGTTCTTACCATTATGGGGTATGCTTCTAATATGGTCACATTTTTGCAGTTTTAATTGTTTTTAATGTTTTGCATTGTGTGCTTTTTTGGGTGTTTCAATAAAGGATTATTGTGTGTGTGTGTGTATATATATATATATATATATATATAGATAGATAGATAGATAAAAAAAATTCTCCTGGTGATCCCTTAAATTTACATGCCTCTTTCTCTACATAGAGTGCCAGTTTCCGATACCCATAATGTCTCCATTATTCATGATCTCGGGTTGGCTGAGGGCTTATTTTTTATGTGCCGAGCTGACATTTTTAATGATGCCATTTTGGTGCAGATGTGTTTCTTTGATCACCTGTTATTGCATTTTAATGTCGAGGCGACCAAAAAAGCGTAATTCTGGCATTTTGAATTTATTCTCGCTATGCTGTTTAATGATCAGGTTAATCCTTTTTTTTATTGATAGATTGGGCGATTTTGAATGTGGTGATACCAAATATGTGTATATTTTTTTTTTTTTTAGTGTTTCATTTTGAATGGGGCAAAAGGGGAGTGATATAAACTTTTGTATTTTTTAATATTTTTAAAAACTTTTTTTTTACTTTTGACATGCTTCAATAGCCTCCATGGGAGACTAGAAGCTGCCATAGCCTGATTGGCTCTGCTGCAGAGAGGCGATGCTCAGATAGCCTCTATGTAGCTGAATTTCTGCATTGCTGTGAGCGCCGACCACCGGGTGGCGCTCATAGTAATCTGGCATCAACAACCATAGAGGTTACAAGGAGACCTCTGTTTGTTATGCTGACGCACTGATGACCCTCGATCATGTGACCGAGTCAGCGGTGCCAGAAGCGCATGTTAAATTCCACTGTCAGAGTTTTACACGGGCATTTAAAAATTAATAGTCTCGGGGGATCGCGATTCTGCCTGCGGCTATTGCGGACACATGTCAGTTGTTGAAAACAGCTGACATGTCACGGCTTTAAGGTGGGATCACCACTGGAATCCACTTCAAAGGGGGAGATGCAACGTGCTCCGTACTAGTACGGCGCCTGTCACAAAGAGGTTAAAATTCAATGAACTACTAAACCATATGGACAACATTTATGTGTTCTTTCAGTTAGATAGCATTCAATCTGCATGTGGTTCAGCTCCTTTTAATTCACCTTTGTCCCATCCCAGTGCACAGTTTGGTGAAAAGAAATGAATTGGCTGCACCCTGTAGTGCATTTGTTCCATGATCTGGGCAGGTAAGTGTTGTTGCCTTTTTGTCTGCTGTTTAAATTGAATTCTTTAGTGGCTTTGCTAATTAGTTTAGTGTAGGGACTCGTAAGCATGATTATTATTGTTGCGGATTACGAGCTTACGTATTGTGGCCAAAATATCAACTAATAACTCCCTATTTCTGTATTTTTTTGCACTATATTTTTCAGGAAGCAGCCAAGCCCAAACATGTCTGGTCTCGCATGAGGGGTGTTCACACTGTGATGCAATGAGAGTGTGCTGGCCAGC
Organism: Dendrobates tinctorius; assembly: GCF_039654945.1. Lineage (NCBI taxonomy): Eukaryota > Metazoa > Chordata > Amphibia > Anura > Dendrobatidae > Dendrobates > Dendrobates tinctorius. The sequence goes on along the minus strand of NW_027361775.1, from coordinate 11,076,726 downwards.
TTGCCTAATCGAAAAGTAGGGGTGTGACTAATAGGCTGTGAACCAGACACTATGCAGTACCCTTGTGTGAACAACGCCCTCCAGGAATGGGTAGGTGGAGAGTGGCTGTTGATCTGGTATTTTGCACCTGTGTTGCTAACATCTTGCTTTATGGGCTGGCTGCACGCTGTAGTGCATTTGTTCCATGATCTGGGCAGGTAACCGTTGCTGCCTTTTTGTCTGCTATTTAAATTGAATTTTTGGAGACTTTGAGTCTTCTTTAGTGGCTTTGCTAATTAACTAAATTTACAATACCTACTTTTTTAGGGCTTTATTTAGTTTTGAGGTGACTTTCAGGAACCTATATATTGGAAACTGAAAAAGTGATACAATTTCAAAATCAGCATCCCTCAACATATTCAAAATTGTTGTCACGTAGTTTATTAAATCTTCAGGTGCTGTTTAGGAATGAATGAAAAGTGTTATAACAGGAACTAAAAAACTACATGGCAGCTGGTTTACTAGTCCCTCTAGTTATCATCTCCCACTGATAAAACAGTGATATTATCAAAACTACACTAAACAGCACAAGTAAGCGACACATCGGTAGAATCAGGGATTCTGTCTCTACATCAAATTAGGTGGCAAAAACTTGGTGACATATACCCTTTTAGCAACATGAAAATATAATTTTCTTTTTTTGCACATAATCCATTTTTTTGCCATTTATCTATAAACATTTGGTAAAAAACATGAAGCTACGCTAACCTTTCACATCTAGACACAATAATCACATTAATTTTATGCTTGAATGAATGATGGGATGACACATATTATAAAAAAAAATCAAAACATTGATCCAAAGTTGAAGAATTATCATTGTTGCTTCAGGCTCCAGTTCTATTCAATGGTTTTTAATTTCCATTTGCTGAAAAAAACACTATGTTTTGTGTGATATTCACAGTTATATTTATTCATGATTTATAATTGAGCAAAACATGCAGTGCAAAACTTCCTTTAATGAGGTTTTCTTCTATTCTGTCTTACTTTAGTACTTCCAGGTATTATTAATTTTAATCACAATTTATGTTGCCATTTACAAATTTGAATGGAAAATTATTTGGTTGGACTAAAGAACTTAAAAAAACTAACTGAACTTTGCTAAAATTAATTTACTGAATAAGATTTGTCCAAAGGTGTTAGGCATCAATACTAGTGATGAGAGAGAGGAGAGCGCGAGAAAATGCAGAAAAATATGCTACTTTGCTATTCAATTCCATTATACTCGCTACTTGAGTCGAGCACCTCCAAGATTCTGAAGTGCTCGATTCGAGTACCGATCACTCGAGCACTTCAGAGTTCTTGAATGATTTAGCATAGCCCAATGATTCTGAGACTGTTTTTTTTCTTGACATGTTGTACTTCATGTTAGTGGTAAATTTTGGCCAAAATGATTTGGGTTTATTTATGAAAATATCAAAAATGTGTCAAAAAAATTTAACATTTTGCAATTTTCAAGCTTTAAATGTTAATGTCCTTAACTCAGACCACAAAAAAATAGTTAATAAAGTTAATAACATTTCACATGTTTATTTTACATCTGAATCATTTTTTAAACATAATTTTTTTGTTAGGAAATTAGACGAGTTAAAGGTTTATCAGCAATCTCACTTTCCAACAAAATTTACAAAATATTTTTTCAGGGCCACATCACATTTGAAGTTACTTTGAGGTGCCTATTTGACAGAAAACATCCAAAAGTTACACCATTCTAAAAACTGCATACCTCAAAGAGCTCAATCTTAGTGATGAGTGAATTTGCTTGAAAAATTGATTGCCAAACATAAAATCGGCGCAAATATGGCACATTATGATGTGTAATCGATAACACAAGCAAAATTTGATAAAACTGGATAAAACTGGAAACATTTGGTAAAATGTGTGGGAAAATATTTGCATTGCAACTAAAGAATTTTTGAGCACTCTGGCTATGATAATGTTGTTGTATGATGAGCAGGGGGAAGGTATATGATGAGGGTAGGAGCTGAGGATAGCTCAGAGGAGCGGCATGCTTTTTTCATACAAGTGTGTTATGAACTACATCTATTGTGCTCCATGCATAAGTATACCATTATAAATCTTATTTTTCCACTTGCTACATGTGATACATCAAGGCGTATGTCTCCTTGTCATTAGGTGGTGTGGTGACATTGTACTGTGATTTGAGCTGTTGGCCATGAAAAAATATATATTTTTGGCAGTTGCTATAATGATTCAGCATGCCAGACCTCACAATGTTATTAATGGTGGTGAAATTTAACTGTCTGCATCACTCATACAGATTAAAAAAAATTCTGTTGCTAAACGTGATACAGCCTTCCATATCCCACACTGTAATGTTTTGTGGCGGGGAAATTGTTCTGTATGTAGAACTGTTATACATTAAAAAAATTTTGGAGGGAAGTTGATAACGTGATTCAGCAAGCCATATGTCCCCTTGTTATTTAGTGGCAGTGAAAATGAACTGTCTGCTTAGCTCTTGCAGAATAACAGATTAAAAAAAAAATAAAAATTTTCTGTTGCTAAACGTGATACAACCCATCCTATCCCATGTTGTAATTTTGTGGTATTGAAATTAAGCTGTCTGCAGAGCTCATGCACAGTAAAAAATAATTTTTTTTTCTGTTCCTAAACATGATACAGCCCGCCATATCCTACATTGTCATTTTGTGGTGGTGAATATGTTTTGTGTGCAGAGTTGTTGTACAGTAAAAAAAAAAATTGTCAGTTGCTAACGTGATTCAGCACGCCATACGCAGTATCACCTTGTCATTTAGTGGTAGTGCAATTGAACTGTCTGCACAGCTCATGCAGAATTGCAGATAAAAAATAAAAAATTCAGTTGCTAAATGTGATACAGCCCACCTTAACTCACATTGTAATTTTGTGGCGTTGAAATTAAGCTGTCTGCAGAGCTCATGTACATTAAAAAAATATTATTTTCTGTTGCTAAACGTGATACAGCCTGCCATATTCCATGTTGTAATTTTGTTGCGGTGAAATGAAGCTGTCTGCAGAGTTCATGCACATTAAAAAAAATGATTTTTCTGTTGCCAAACGTGATACAGCCCACCATATCTACATTGTAATTTTGTAGTGGTGAAATTGTTGTGTCTGCTGTTGCACATAAAAAAAGTATATGTATTTTTTTACAAATGTGATACAGCAGGCTAAATCTGAGTTTGAAATTGTTTGGAGCATATCTTCTTGGTTATACAGGCCTCATCCACACTAAAAACAAATTTGTTCAGTTACTAACGATCTACAGTAGAGGAAATCTCACTTTGAAATTGTAGCATCTAGGCTATGCTATACAGGCCTCTTACACAGGCCCCCAAAAATTTCTTCTGTTACTAACATCATACAATAGGGGAGATCTCACTTTGAAATTGTTTGGCGCATCTAGTATATTTTATATAAGCCTCATACATACTAAAAGATTTTTCTTCTGTCACTAACATCATACAGTAGGGGAGATCTGATTTTGAAATTGTATGGAGCATATCTTCTCTGTCAGTCAGGCCTCTTCCACACTCAAACAATTCTTTCTTCTGTTACTAACATCATGTTCAGACAGAAAAGTAGATTTAGAATTCTGTTTTACTCTGTTATTAAAGAGAGGAGAATTTTGGGAGTGTGTGAAAAAGTTACTGAAAATGCTGGTTTTATTATGATGAAAGATGCTCATCCCCCCATAAGATTATACTTTCCTATCCCCATCATCCCAAATGTCCGGGAAAGGTCTTTGCATGCTCAGAGTTTTTTTTAGAAGAAGAACAAGAACTTAGGGTCGTCAAGTACAGTTGATACCCATCAGATGAATGCTAGTTCAGCTGGAAGATATCTCACTCAACTCTTCCATTCACCAGAGAACTTCCTCTGCCGAGCACAAAGATTTTATCATCTTAACTATTTCTATAATTTTAAATTGTTACATTTTTTAGTAATGTGGAATACTGAGTGTAGTTGCTGTCCCTTTGAATGGTATAAAATGATAACTTACAGCCTAGTCTGCAATTTACAGATATTAAAACAAAAAAAAAATTAGCCAGGGGATAAGTTGCTATACATGCAATGTGTAAGAGTACATTCAAACTATGGCCATTTCACAGACAAAACCAAAATAAAAAAAACAAAATGATAAAATATGTTGTAGAAGTAAATAGTAAGGCCATGAGCACACGCTGCGGATTCTGCTGCGGATCCACAGCGGTTTTGGTCCTGCGGATCCACAGCAGTTCCGCAGACACTGTACAGTACAATGTTAGCCAATGGGATTTACATTCTGCTGTGCACATGCTGTGAAAAAAACGTGCGGAAAAGCACCTTTTTTTTCTGCAGCATGTCAATTCTTTTGGCGGTTCTGCAGCGGTTTTTCACTCATTGACTTGCATTGAGTCAGTGGATTCCGCAGCAAAACCACAGATGAAAAAAGATCTGCGGTTTTTGCTGCAGTTTGGGGTGTCAAAACCTCTGTAAAAGGAAGTGATGTCAGTGGGAGGAAAAGGAAGTGTGTGGGCGGAGTGTAGTGTAGGGAAGAAGCCATCGCCATCATGGAAGGATACCGTAGCATGGATATAGACTTCGGGCGTTTGATTGACATGGTATGTATGTATGTGTGTGCATCTGTCTGTGTGTGTCAGTCTGTGTCAGTCTGTGTGCGTCAGTCTGTGTGCGTCCTGAGTCTCCGTGCGACGGTGGCCCCCCATTGTGCTCAATCACCGCATGGGACTGCTGCTCCCATCCACCTATAGGATGGGAGAGTAGTCCCTGTGGCGACCGAGCACAATGAAAGTGTTAAAACACGTAACAAAACACATACACGACATACAACATACAATACACGTATACATGACAGACATGACATACAACATAGAATACATACTCACCATACAGGACATCTTGGTCCCCGAAGCCATCGATCACCTAGGGAATAAATAAAATAAAAAAGTACCAAAATGCTCCCTGTCCGCAGAAATCCAGAAAACGAGTGTCCCGCGGCAATCTCTTCTGTCCTCGGGTGATACACTAACTGGAGCGGTGCTCCTGCAGTGTATCGCCGAGTTTCCCGGAGTTCTGTCGCTCCGGTATGTCGCTTTCCGGCTTTGAGCTGCGTGAGAAAATTCCCATGCAGCAATGCTGTAAAGCGAGAGTACCGGAGTCATTGAACTCTGGTAAACTCTGGCGCATGCGCAGTAACACACTGCAGGAGCTTAGCTCCTGTCAGTGTGTTTCTGCAGCCATGGAGAATGGTCACATCTCCTGATGTGACTGTTCTCCATGGCAGATCATCGTGGGACACCCGTTTAATGGACTGCGTCGGACCAGGTGGTATATAATTGGTTTGTTTTTTTTCTTTTTCTCTAGGTGATCGAGGGCTTCACTATGGAGTACCGGTATAATAAAAAAAATTGTCAAAAACATTGTTTTTTATTTCATTAAATTTTTTTTTTAATTGTGTCTGTTTTTTTAACATTTTTTTATATGGGATTAATAATGGATCGGCGCCTTATTGATGCCTCTCCATTATTAACCAGGGTTAATGTCACCTAGCAATCAAAGGTGGCATTAACCCCTTTATTACCCCACATTCCACTGCTGCACGGGAGTGGGAAGAGAGGGGCTAAGTGCCGGAATTGGCGAATCTTATAGATGCGCCTTTTCTGGGGCGGCTGCGGGGTGATATTTGTAGCCGGGGGGGACCAATATCCATGGCCCCTTCCTAGGCTATGAATATCAGGTGTCTGCGTAGCCTTTCTGGCCTGAAAATATGGGGGAAACCCACGTCATTTTTTTGGGGGGTCCCCCTTTTTTTAGAGCCAGAAATGCTATGCAGACAGCTGCGGGCTGATATTCCTAGCCTGGGAAAGGGGGAATTGATATTAACCCCTTCCCAGGTTCTAAATATCAGCCCGCAGCTTTCTGCCTAGCCTTTCTGGCCTAAATTATAGTGGTACCCAAGGTCATTTTTTGTGTGGGTAACCCTATTTTTAGAGCCAGAAAGGCTATGCAGAGAGCTGCGGCCTGATATTCCTAGCCTGGGAAAGGGGCCATTGATATTAAACCCTTCCCAGGTTCTAAATATCAGCCCGAAGCTGTCTGCCTAGCCTTTCTGGCCTAAAATATAGTGGTACCCAAGGTCATTTTTTGTGCGGGTAACCCTATTTTTAGAGTCATAAAGGCTACGCAGACAGCTGCTACCTGATATTCCTAGCCTGGGAAAGGGGCCATTGATATTAACCCCTTCCCAGGTTCTAAATATCAGCCCGAAGCTGCCTGCCTAGCCTTTCTGGCCTAAAATATAGTGGTACCCAAGGTCATTTTTTGTGCGGGTAACCCTTTTTTTAGAGCCAGAAAGGCTACACAGACCGCTGCGGCCTGATATTCCTAGCCTGGCAAAGGGGTCATTGATATTAACCCCTTCACAGGTTCTAAATATCAGCCCGAAGCTGTCTGCCTAGCCTTTCTGGCCTAAAATATAGTGGTACCCAAGGTCATTTTTTGTGCGGGTAACCCTATTTTTAGAGCCAGAAAGGCTACGCAGACCGCTGCGGCCTGATATTCCTAGCCTGGGAAAGTGGCCATTGATATTAACCCTGTCATGATCTGAAGTGATCTGACAGTTTTAAAAGCACAGAGTGAACTTTTTTTTCCTTTTGGCAAGTTGCCAAGGTGTCTTGACTGTCCCCGGTGGTGGTTAGTGGTATCGCACCTTAGGTTTTCAGTTTAAAGTTCTCTGTAATTATGATTCAGGTGTGGGGCTCTATAAATGAGTCTCAGGGTGTGCAATCACTGCTGGTGATATTGATTCATTGATTCTGAGTTGGTGAGAGCCTGGTGGAAGGATGGAGCTGAGGAGGAGTCCTGTGCAGCTTAGCCAGGGGGGAAGTGTGTCAGCTATGGTGTCTGGACGAAGGGCTGGCATGGCATGGTGGGGTCGCAGTGATGGTGTCAGCGGGAAGTGTCTGCATGGACTGGTGGAGTGGCGACTATGGAGAGTGGCACTCACCATGTGGGACTTGGCTGCTGAGCTGGACTCAAGCATGCTTGACTTCGTGTCAGAAGCTGAACTCATCTTTGGGACTGTGTTACTAAGCAGCAGCAACTGGTGGTGGACTCTGCTCCAAGGCTGCACTATGGTGAAGGATCCTGTTATGGTGATGGATCTGGGTGGAGGAGAAGACGCACGCAGGTGGAGGGCTCTGTTGCAGGAGCATAAGCACAGAGCATAAAGCTAAGTGGTGTCCCCCTGTATTGTCTCTTTCCCTCATGTGTGTTGTTAGTGCAGTGGTGGGATTAGTTTCCGCACCGACCAATTCCCTAGTGAGGGTTTAGGGTCAGGGCGAGCAAGGGCGTTGAGGTACACGTGCGGCGCCCGGTGCGGAACCGGCATAGGGAACGTTAGGAGTGCAGGGACACTGGCTCAGGGGAGCTCAGGAGGTCTCCAATTCCCTTTTCCCTATCGCAGGGCCCACCATTGTTAATGTTTCCAAGGTCCCTTTTATTATTTAAATTCGCCGTACTGGAGGCGGGGTTTCCAGAATTTATATTAACGTGTAATACCTAAATTCGCCAGGTGGAGGTGGTGTATCCATCTGCACGTTTTATTATTTAAATTCGCCCCACTGGAGGCGCTGTATCCAGGGTCACGTGTGTTATGGGTTCGCCTTGCAGTAACATCTGCGTCCAGACACGCGTGACCATGACAAACCCCTTCCCAGATTCTAAATATAAGCCCGCAGCTTTCTGCCTAGCCTTTCTGGCCTAAAATTTAGTGGTACCCAACGTCATTTTTTGGTTTGATTTAAATTTTTCCTGAGGCCAAGGGTTGTGACTAAGGTTAGGGAGTGATTATGGTTATGGTTTGGGATGTGTTGTGTTTAGGGTAGTATTTTTCATAGAGGGGTTTCAAGTATATTGGCTGATCAGGTGGTCTCCAAACACAACATGGTGGCCCCATAGATTCCTCGAATTTTTGCCATTGAAAATCAAACTGTGCTCTTTACCTTCTGAGCTCTGCCGTGCTCAAAATAGTGTTTTCCCACACATATGGGTTATCAGTGTACTCCGTGAAAATTACCTAAAAACTTTGTGTGCCTAAATTATTCTTAAAAAATTGAAAAACCAAAAAGTTCTAGAACTTTTACAGCTGTGCGTTGTTAAAAACTTTTGTGAAACACCTGGGAGTTTAAAGTGCTCACCCCACATATAGATATGCTCTTTGGTGTGTGTAATTTACTAAATCGGGTCAGTTTTGGGTTTTTAATGTTTACGCACATCATGGTTCAACGAACGCAAATATAACACCCGCAGACCATTTCATAAAAATATGCATTCCAAAATGTCAATACTTCCCTACCGAGGCCCGAAATGTGACCATTAGGATTAGGTTAGGGTTATGTTTATGCATGGAGTTTGGGTAGGGGTTTAATATAGATAGATATTTTTGGTGAAGGTTTTTTGATTATTTGAGTGTTTGATATAGTATGTAATGACATAATTGTATACATTGTAGGTCTGTGAATATCCAACAATATGGGACCAGGCAGAGGACAGCTTTAAAGACCGTTACTTTAAAGAAATATGCTGGAACAAAATCTTTGTTGACCTCTACCCGGAATGGCATTCATTCCCAAGTTCATAGCAGTTGCAAGTCGGTAATTATAACCTTATTTGACAGTTTATATGACATTTGTTAAGAAAGGGATAGTGAATTAATTAATGTTTTTTGGGGTTTTTTTTTAGAGAAAGATGTGACGCAGAGGTGGCTGTCCATGAGGGATCGATTTAATAAATACGTTTCCAGCCTGCAAAAAAGTGGATCTTCGCCACCTAGGAGTCACAATTTTCCTTTTCATGAAGAGCTGCAGTTCCTTATAACCAGCCGGACATTACGGAGGTAACTATTTCCCATAAAAAAAGGAAATTGGTAATGATATGTATCCTTTACCTTTCTATGGGGCTTACCACAATTGGCTGGCTATTGAACGCTGCGTACAGCTGCAGCGTTCAATCCGCAGTGTCAAGATGTTACAGCAAAGTGGGTTTTGATTTTGGGAAATTACGCAGCCACTTTGCGTACAATCATTATGCAAACACAAAAGTGGTCATCAATATTGGCGAATCGTGATTTTTAATGCGTAAAAATTGTCAGACAGACGCAGCGTGGAAACATACCCTAATAATTTTTTGTTTTGTTTTTTCCACAGTACTGAAGGGAACATTTGTCCAACAGAGGAAGAGTCCGAAGATGGAGCAGGTTCCTCTGGAGCTGTTTACAGATCTTCGCCATCTGTAGCAACCGCTTCTGCTGGGGCAACTTCTTCATCATCTGCTGGCCCATCTGCAGCAGCTGGCCCATCTGCAGCTGCTGGAGCATCTGTCTCCGCAGAAGCGGTTGTTACAGAAAGAACTGCCTATCCGGTGAGAGGTGAGCCAAACAAGAAAAAAACAAAAAATCAAGTTGAGGATAAAACCATAAAAGCCGCCAAAGAGACTCTGGAGTTGCTCAAAAGAACAACTTCAGAGGATGTATTAGACTTTTTTGCGTTAACGATAGCTAATAAGGCTCACTCCCTGACGCCGGATAGGAAGTCTATTTTTATGAGCCTGGCACAGATGAGTCTGACAGCTTTGAAGGACCCTGCTCCAATCGTTCCATACAATAACATCCTCATGGGTCTTTTCGGACTCTTCCGGCCCACACAAGTACCACAGCAGCCTTCAAACTTTGGACCATCCCAAAGGATTGGACACTCAACACCAGCCCCATTAAATTCAGAACCCTCAGCATCATATGCATACGGATACTGCCCAGAGTATCAATACTTATAATTCTATGTTGTGGAGACACCCAGTTGGTTTTAGTTATAATGTTAACCTTTCTCACATGTTCTGTAAGGACGGGGATGATGGTAAGCACTTCCATTTCTGTTAATTACTGAGGGATTATAGATCATAAGAAATATGACTTAACTACTTTGCTACCGGTAGACCAGAACTTTATAGCTGCCACAATGCAATGGACTCAATAACATTTTCACTTTGTTTCTTTTCTGCTGACAACCTCCTGCAACCAATGATTGATCACATTATCATAGCCTCATTTTTCAGGATATCAGGAGAACAAGTCCTTTTGTCATCCATCAAATTTTTTTTAAAAAGCATCTATAAGGTCATTTTTGTGGACCATTCTAATAGTATCCTGAAGTAGGCCTTGAGCATCCCTTTCCAGACATGTAACTTTTATTGCTGTATGTTGCCCGTTGTGTTACTGTAAAAATATATAGTTGTGCATATGTAAATGAATGGTCACTCTTTCCCCTGCCCATAATCCCACTGACCTCTATGTGCCGCCATCAGATGGCAGCAATGAAATTAATAAATTCAAAAACTTAAAGGGGAAATGGCAAGTCTCAAAACACTTAACCTGCAGATATTGGGTTAATTTGCTGGTCAATAGCATTTCAAAGCTGCCCAGCCACAGCACTAAAAGCACAACTATCGAGAGAAACTGAAATTTATTCCTCCCTGCAGCCTTGGGCTTTCATTCATAGAGGCACAACTCTGGTCACTGCTCAGTACATAGTGAGCAGCGGCTGTAGCCACAACCCTGCCAAAGACGGGACAGCTGGCGCAGCACAGCATCAGTACATAGCCGCCTGTCAGTTTGTGCCAGGGCGTGGTTATAGCTGCCGGTCACTATGTCCTGAGTGGTGACTTAAGCTGCACCTCTATAACTGAAAGCCTGAGGCTGCTGGGAGTAATAACGTTAATTTCTTCCCGGTAGCAAGGCTCTCAGTGCAGAAACTGGGCAGTTTTGGAATGCTATTAACTTGCAGGATATCTGTTTATATGATTGTCCTATAAAAATTGGGGATATTCACAAATATCTTTTTGTACCATAATTTATTTATACATTTTGAAGGCATGACAATGCTTGTCATGCTTTTTTTCTTGTTAATAAAAAATTTTGATATGTTAAACTTTCTTGTCATGGGTATATGAGTGCATGACTATGTTCTTGAAGATATGTGTGATGGTATATGTGCAAGTGACTATGTGATGGAGGGTATGTGTCATGGCAGTGACTTAACTGTGTCCTCCTGTTGTGCCTCAGCCATGCTCGCCTAAAGTGTTGCCCTCCTGTCTGAGGCTCAGCCTGACCAGCTAGCCAGTGCCCCATCCGTGCTCTGTGCTTCCTTTCACCCACGCTGTCTCTGCACTGTGCATTGCGTGCCCTCTTGGCACGCGTAGGCCCTCGCCTGTACCCTGGCATGCCTACTAGCATGCGCATGCCCTTGCCCTAGCCTGAACACTGGCGTGTTCCTTATCACGCACCTTGACTTAGATCATGGTGTTCCCCCTACCACATACCCTGCCTTTTACTCTGACTTGGACACTGGTGTGCCCCCTAGCACGCACCCTTGCTTGGACCTTGGCGTGTATTCTAACTCGCACCCTGTCTTGAACTATGGCGTGCCTCCTTGCTTGAACCCTGGATTGCCTTCCTGATGCCCGGAGCAAGTGGATCGCTGCCAGAGTTCACGAGCCTGATGACTGCAGCCTGATGTCCGGAGCTGCTGTCCATAGCCTGATGTCCGGATCCTGTCGATAGTTGCCAGATGTCCAGAAACCAATGCCATCTAGCCCTTGTGGAAACACTGGCGTGCCACCTGGCACGCATCATGCTTTGGACCTAGTCGTGCCCCTGCACGCACCTTGCTGTGCTTCACTTTATCCAGTAACTATGTGTACATCCAGATGAAACCATGTGACCACGTTTATTGAAGAAACCCTGTGACCACGCTTTGTCTTGTTTCCTGCATGTCCCCTGTTGTCAGACACTCACACTCGTGTCTTCTTGGAGACGACCATCTGGTTCCAGCAGTCATGGTGGCTCACCCCCTTGGTCTTGCCACTGACACTCCCTGTATGGGGGTGGTTCATCACAAGGTCAGCTTGACCTCTGTGGGTGGGTGCCACGACCCAGAGTGTCCACTCTAGAAAAAGACTCAGCGATAGCTGACTCCCTCACAATATGTATGATGGGAATCTGGGCCTGGGAATACCGGATGGAGAAGAGATTTGATAGTATCTGTACACTGCACTGTGTAAATTTCAAAAATCTAACCAACCCAGTAAATCAAAAACGTAACACACCTGAAATTAACCTTTAAAATTTTTTATTACATAAAAATACATAGTGACTTTAAATTTTTAAACACCCCCCCCCCAAATAAAGGGTACTTCTGTTGTGTTGCTCCATCTTCTTCCATCCTTTACTGCTGTTCAGGCTGCCCAACACCGGCACAGGAGTATTGCCAGTGCACGGCACCTTCAGGACTCATAAAATAGTCAGCAAAAGTTTCTCTCACACACACACCCAAGTTGAATGGGCTTCCAAGACTCTCATTGTGCACTGGATTAAACTGTGCCTGCTGGTACTACACATCTACGTCAGTACTGTACTCACGAGCGTAGTTGTGGAGTAAACAGCATGCCTTAGTCACAGTGTCAATGGTGTCTGGATCCAACTAGATGGCAGTGTGAAAGATTCTCCACTGACTACACATGATCCCGAAGGTGCATTCCACATATCTGCGTGCACGACTCAGCCGATAATTAAAAATCCTCCACCGGGCATTCAGTCCCCTTCGTGGGTATGGGCGCAGCAGGTTTGTCATTAAGGGAAACGCCTCATTCAATACCATCACAAAGGGCACTGGATGTGTGAAACCCAGCAAAGGTCTTGGGGCTGGGAGCGTTCCGCAATCTTGAAGAATTTGCTGACCAATCTGTGATATTCGCAACACCCGAGAATCCCCAGTACTGCCATAGGCACCAACGTCAATGGCAACAAATTTGTAATGTGCATCAGCCACCGCCATCAGGACCACCGAAAAATACTTCTTATAATTAAAGAAGCGTGATCCTGATCATGGTGGCTTCTGAACTCTCACATGTTTGCCATCGACAGCACCTATGCAGTTTGGGAAATTGGCCACAGACTGAAAGCTTGCTGCGACCTGCAGCCAAGTCTCCTCGGTTGGGGAAGGCATCACCATGGGCTGCCAGATCACGGTACATGTGCACCTCACAATTTGAGAGATGGTGGATTTACCAACTCTAAATTGGAGGTGTAGGGATGTATAGCTCTCTCCTGTGGCCAAAAATCTGAAAAGAAAAAAAAACCATTAGACATGTCACACAAAAATGTAAGGGAAACTGTCAGCATTTATGGGCGCTATAAGATGCAGCCACCGCCTGGTGTTATCTGAAGCATTTTATTATTAGGTAATGCTGCAGATAATCCCAGAAAGGCAGTGGACGCATCTTATAGCTGCCAAAAATGCAGACAGGTTATAGTTGGGTTTACACATCATGATATGTCCAGTACCGCAAAACATTGTACCAAAGATATCCATGTCAGTGTGTGTGTGTGTGTGCCGCACGTAGGTGCCACCCATGTGCTGCATCATTCTCACACGAATGGCTGGCAGTGAAAAAGGGCTCCCAAAAGTGCAGTTACACGGTGGCAGGTGCTTAACAAATAGCCCATTCTTCCCTGATAGCGGTTAAATCCTGCCAACCAGGGTAGAATGAAGCCAGCATCTTCAGCACCTGTCGCCAGGTAACAGCGCTTCTTCAACACTGTCAATGCGTGTCACTCAGAGGACATCAATGTGTGTCCTCCATGTGCACGTGTACAGGCCAATTTGGGCACCGTGCAACTGGTTAAAATCTGAAAGGCCATCGTGTTTTTCATGTGGACAACGAAAACACGCTGACATGTGCATAGACTGATTAATTTGAGTGTGTGTGTGTGTGTGTCAGTGTCTCCGGTACATATGAAAACTGTCATCACACATACCAGACACAGTGACGTGTGAAAGAGGCCTAATGAATGACAGACAAAAAAATATATATATACTTACCGCAAGGTGATCAGCAGCCTTTCTTCAGCAGTGATGACCTTCTTCATAACCGTATCTGCCAACATAAGATGGGGTGCTAATATTTTCAGCAGGTGGTCAAATGCTGGGATGGTTAGTCTGCAGAAGGACACAAATTTTTCCGGAAATCTGTAAATTAGACATGAAAAAAAAAATTACTATTTTTTTACATACACATTTTAATGTGGATAATGTATTTTGAATTTTGTCTACTTACCTCCTCAAATCATTGTAGAGCACATAAAAATGGCCATTTTCTGTACGCTCCGCTACTAGTGGGTGTACCCACATTTTGCGTGCTTGTCTTCTTCCCTGCTGCTGCAGCTAAAATAAATATATTGTTTAGTACACAACACAGTGAGAAAACAAAAGCTGGGTTGACATTGCGTTAAGGGTGTGCATTTAACGCATCCGTTACATAGTGTCATTACCGCTATGTAACGGATCATAATTGCAATGCGTAAGGCTAAGTTCACATTGCGTTATGGCAGTACTTTCATGCGCTAAACTGACTGCGCTAACGCAACTTCTTTGGATGCATTATGTGATCGCACTATCAGTGACGGACCCTTGAACGCTGCAGCCCACGTCCAAGCTTCCACGACAGAATGACAGCATATCGCTAATGCATGTCAATTATGACGTGCATTAGCGATGCGCTCGTCTATGGCAGTCTATGGGTGCGTTAACGTATGCGTTACATAGTGTCAATGTTGGTATGTAACAGAAGCTTTAAACACACACCGACGCAATGTGAACCCAGCCTTTAGCGATGTGCTGTCATTCTGTGAAGGACCCTCACACGCGGTCTGCAGCGTTTGAGGGTCCGTCTGTCACTGCTGTTGCAGATGCAGCATCTGCACTAGCGGAATCACATAACGCAATCATAAAAAGAAGTGGCGCTAGCACAGTCCATTTGCTTGGATTGATCGGGATGCTCAAACGCAATGTGAACCTAGCCAAAGACATGTCTGTATTTTTTTACATCTACTTTCGCTTATTTGCTGTGTGTGGCGATTGAAGATATTCAGCAGGAACTCAAGAATCCAAATTCTATCGGGCCTGCGGAGCCGTAGAAGGGCACTGTGCTCTAGTGTGTGCTGGGTGCTCCACTGCTCATTGCGCTGGGCGCTCTGCTGCTCATTTTCCTGTCCACTCATTGTGTTATTTGGCAAGAAGGAGATTGGAAGAATAAGGGGCTGGACAAGGAAGTGACATCATTTTTTTTTTCCAGTCCAGTTTGATAAAACTTTATAGGTCTCCATTCCTTCAAAAAATGCAGGCAAAACCGCAGGAAAAATCTCAGGCAAAACCGCAGCAAAACCACAGCAATCAGAGACCTACGGTTTCTGCCACGAGCTGCGGTTTTTGTGCAGAAAAAAATGCAGGCAAATCTGCACTGTGTGCACATAGCCTAATACTAAATGTAAATAATATTGGATGCTTAGGCTAGTTTCACATTAGCGTTTATGGCCGCAGTGTCGGGTTGCGCACGGCCGCCGCTAAGCCCCGCCCCCTGCTGCGCCTCCGCCGGTAGCTCCGCCTACAGACGCATGACGCTGCATGCATCCTGCGTCCCCTATCTTTAGCACTGGGGATGCAGGCCATGCGCAGTATGCGTTTGGCGGCACATGGGTCCTTTTGACGCTGCGCCGACCAGCGCCAAACGCAACAGGTTGCAATTTGGTGCGCTCGGCGCAGCGTCAAAAGGGCGCATGTGCCGTCAAACGCATACTGCACACTGCCTGCGTCCCCAGTGCTAAAGATAGGGGACGCAGGACGCATGCAGCGTCATGCGTCAGTAGGCGGAGCTACAGGTGGAGGCGTGGCAGGGGCGGGGCTTAGAGGC
This sequence comes from Dendrobates tinctorius, assembly GCF_039654945.1. Classification (NCBI taxonomy): domain Eukaryota; kingdom Metazoa; phylum Chordata; class Amphibia; order Anura; family Dendrobatidae; genus Dendrobates; species Dendrobates tinctorius. Next base: position 11,060,883 of record NW_027361775.1, on the reverse strand, counting down.
GGCCGTGCGCAGCCCGACGCTGCAGCCGTAAACACTAATGTGAAACTAGCCTTAGTTAGCACTATTTTGATAAAAAAAGTAAAAGCCATCCCGCTGCGACAATGCATTAATAAGTTGCACCCAATCAGGATGATCTTATCCAGTCTCTAGCATTAAAGCCTCCACTTGTGTCAGCTGAACTCAATATAGATAAGGGCAGAGCAGGTCAGGGGTCCAACTGTTCAGACACCTGCCCATGAGAAGCTATATAGATAAAATGATTAGCTCAAAAGGGGAGGGGGTGCATACCCCTGTTTGTATAAAGTACAAGAAACTACAGCAAGACCAAAGAAATTAGCAAGATCCTAAGATGGTATACCCGATTGGTTAAGTGAATATTACCGTACTTCTTTTGTCATTTAAGACCATTCTAAGCTGTTTTTAAATAATTTTGCCTTGCTGAATAACTCCTATAATGTAAGATTGATGAGACAGGACATAGCATGAACCTCTTCTGAACAAATTTGTCCTGGCTTCCTTAATTGCTCTATAAACTCCTGATCTATGTGTGAGTTTTCTACCTTTGTATGCAGTCTAACTATTTAAATACATGAGGAGCACACCTTTCACTCTTCCTGACACTATTATTCAATATTTCAATGTAAAATGTATCAGTCTGGATACACAGATAACCTGATTTCAGCCTTGATCTCACAGTGCACTTTTGCTATACCAGTGGAATGTTTCTCTTTACCCAAGATTAGATTTAAATCCAAGAAAAATAATTCAAAGTTCATTCATAAGGATGTGGTGGAATATAAATGCTAGTCATTTAATATAGCTGGTCAAAAACATTTCAAAATGATCAAAATGATCAAAACATCATAAAATAAATCAATTTTATAGAAAGGATGGTTTTTCAGCAATTTGGTAGCACTATAAAGTTTCAATACCATAAAATATATACAGTACCCTTAAAGGCTGAGATTGGATGGCCTAGTACTGGGACCATCCAATAAATATTTTAATGAGATTGTAATTTACTAAAACTTGTATAAAATGAGTGATGTTAGTGCTAAAATTAAAACATAGTCACTGACTTGACATTGATTCTTTTCAGTGCAGCTGTTAATATCCCCAGTTGGCTTCCTCATTTGATGAAGGGTGTCATGTGACCTGTGTAGCCTATCAATGGCCCTGATTGGTTTCAGTAGTCTTATTCCATCTGAGCCAGAAGAAAAAGTCTCTTGGCTATTCTGACTTAGGGCCCCGTTACACACAACGATATTGTGAACGATATTATTGCAACGTCACCAGTTTGGTGACATTACAGCGATGTCGAAACAACATTGTTGCATGTGAGATGTAGCAACAATCAACGATCAGTTGGCTGATCGTTAATCGTAGCCTTATGGTCTGGACCTAATTCTATCATTGGTCTCCCACTGGGCAGCACACATCGCTGAGTGTGACAGCAAGAGACCAATGATCAGCGACGCTGGGAGCTGGTATCCACGGTAAACAGCGGGTAACTAAGAGCCGCGCGGCTCTTAGATACCCGCTGTTTACCCTGGATAGCACGCTGGTATCAAGGGTAAACAGCGGGTATCTAAGAGCCGCACGACTCTTAGTTACCTGCTGTTTACTCTGGATACCCGCTTGCTCGCTGGCCCTGATTGCTGGTGAGTCTGTCTATGTGACAGCTCACCAGTGATCAGCTAACTATGACCCAGCGATCCCATCCACGTCGGATCGTTGGTGGGATTGCTGGGACATTGAAGCGTGTAACGAGGCCCTAAGTTGGATCAGGCAATCTAAGCCAGTAGACTTTTTCTTCTGGCTCATATTGACCAAGATCTCTGTAGTCAATCAGGATCGATGAAAGGCTGCATCAGTCACCTTACAACCTTCACTTCTAAATAAAGTCAGGAGAGACCTGTTCCAGTACGGAGAAGTATCAGAGGTCCCCAATGACATGATCCATGCTGGATCAGGACTGAGATAAAGCACAGGTAACCTTTTTTTTCCTCAGCTGTGCTTAAGGTTTGGTTTTTGCCCCCGGTGGCCATTAGGATTCTTGCACTGTTGTGTTGTTTGTTCTTAGTTTCCCCCCGGTGGTGGTAAGCGTCATTGCACTCTTGTTTCTTTAGTTAAGTGCACATGATTATAATACAGGTGTGATTGCTGGCTCTGCTATAAAAGAGTCACAGGTGTTGCAATCAGTGTTGGTGATAGTGTTCATTTCAACCATCCTTGGTGGAGGAAGGAGCCGGAGAGCGTTCCATGCAGCACTGTGTTACCCCTGGTGTGGAAGGAATCATAGGGGATTTCCTTGTAGTTCTGACAGAGCTTGGTGGCAGCGATTCAGGAGGAGAGCTGCATGCTGGTGGTGGACTCTGTTGCCAGGAGCAAGTGCAACAGAGTAAAGCTAAGTTGTGTTTCCCTGTTTGTGTTTTTTTTCTTAGTGTGTATTAGTACAGCGGTGCGGCCAGTGCCTGCTGTGATGATGAGTCACCGAAGGAGGAAAAAACAAAATACCAGCTAAGTCCAGAAAAACCAGAGAGGTTGGCAGTTATCGGATTGCAGACCCCTGAACCTATCCACAACAACTAGCAGTAGCCGTGGGGGGTTCCTACGGTGCCCTAGACCCCTCGATCACAGCCGGAGAACTATATAGCCTAAAGACAGAAAGGGGAAAAACTAAACTGCCCCAGAGCAGACCCCAAAGCAATAGGCAGCCCCCAACGTATAATGATGGTGAAGCAAGATGAAAACACTAACACAGATAGAAAGATAGGTTGAGCAAATGATGGGGCCCAAGCTAACTACATAGGACAGGATAGGAAAGCTGCTGTCTGCCATCCGCAAAAGCCCTATCAAAATGAGCCAACCGACTGATAGGAAAAACAGGCCCTGAAGTCGCTAGGCTTCAAAAGACTATATCAGCACTCAGGTATATTCTGAAGACAGAGCAAAATATCAACAGATCAGAGACAAAAATGGAATTCAGCTCACCCCCGGCCGGGGATGGCAGAACTCCCAAAAAACAAAGCAAAACAAAAACAAAACTGAAGAGTACAAAGCAGAGCAGAAAAACTTAGCTTTGAGATGCAGGAATCAGACTGGTCTCCAAGAATCCAGCAGGAAAATCACCAGCCGGGAAGAAGGGCGTCGGCAGCCTTATATCCAGTCCTCAATTCCAGCCACCCAGTCATCATCTAGCTGCCCAGGTGTTTGGTAATCAGTCTCACTACCTTCCTTCACTAGAGGAGGGAGTTCATCAGACCTCAATGGTGAAGGGAAAAATGAGCTCACAACAGTACCTCCCCCTTGAGGAGGGGTCACCGAACCCTCATCCATGCCACCAGGGCGATCCGGGTGAGCCCGATGAAAGGCACGCACCAATCTTTCGGCATGATTATCAGAGGCAGAGACCCAGGAATTATCCTCCTGACCATAACCCTTCCACTTAACCAAATACTGGAGTCTCCGTCTAGCCAGACGGGAATCCAGTATCTTCTCTACCTCATATTCCATGTTACCTTCAACCAATATAGGGTCAGGAGGTGCCACCACAGGAACTACTGGTTCAACAAACCTCTTCAACAAGGACTTATGAAACACATTATGAATTTTAAATGTGACAGGAAGAGCCAACCGAAAAGAGACCGGATTAATAATCTCCAAAATCTTGTAAGGTCCAATAAATCTAGGCTTAAACTTAGGAGAAGCCACCTTCCTAGCGATATTTTTTGATGACAACCAAACCATATCACCCACCTTAAACTGGGGACCAACGGTCCTACACCGGTTGGAAAACCGCTGGGCCTTTTCCTGGGAGAGAGACAACCTATCCACTACTTGGTCCCAGATCCAGTGCATTCTTTCCACCACAGTGTCAACACCTGGGCAGGCAGAAGGCTCCACCTGCCCTGAAGAGAATCGAGGGTGAAAACCAAAGTTACAAAAAAAAGATGACATCAAAGTGGCAGAACTAGCTCTATTATTTAAAGCAAATTCGGCCAAGGGCAAAAATGAAACCCAATCATCCTGATCGGCAGAAATAAAACATCTCAAATACAACTCCAAAGTCTGGTTTGTTCTCTCCGTCTGCCCATTGGTCTGAGGGTGAAACGCAGAGGAGAAGGACAACTGAATTCCCAGCTTGGAACAGAAAGTCCTCCAAAATGTAGACACAAACTGAACTCCTCTGTCAGATACAATGTTCTCAGGAATCCCGTGCAAGCGAACCACCTGTTGCAAAAACAAGGGCACCAACTCAGAGGAAGATGGCAACTTAGGGAGTGGTACAAGATGGACCATCTTAGAGAATCTATCACAAATCACCCAAATAACAGTCATTCTCTGAGAGACAGGCATATCAGAGATAAAATCCATTGAAATATGGGTCCATGGCCTCCTGGGCACCGGCAAAGGCATCAACAAGCCACTAGAGCGAGAACAAGGTTTAGACCGGGAGCAAGTCCCACAGGACTGCACAAAATTCCTGACATCACGAGACAAGGCGGGCCACCAAAAAGATCGACTCACCAGATCTCTAGTACCAAAAATACCTGGATGACCAGCCAATGCAGAGCAATGAACTTCAGACATCACTCTCTTCTTCCACTGGTCAGGAACATACAACTTTCCACTGGGACAACGCTCAGGTTTGTCCTCCTGAAACTCTTCCAGAGCACGTCTCAAATCAGGCGAGATGGCAGAAAGAACTACCCCCTCGCCTAAGATGGTAGCATGCAAAAATCCAGCAGGAAAATCACCAGCCAGGAAGAAGGGCGTCGGCAGCCTTATATCCAGTCCTCAATTCCAGCCACCCAGTCATCATCTAGCTGCCCAGGTGTTTGGTAATCAGTCTCACTACCTTCCTTCACTAGAGAAGGGAGTTCATCAGACTTCAATGGTGAAGGGAAAAATGAACTCACAACAGCCTGCGCCACCCAGCTCCCTAGCAAGGGATAGGTGTAGGGTGTGCTAAGGTTATTAGGTATCCTGTTCGGCGCCCGGTGCGGAACTGGCATAGGGAACGTTAGGAGCGTTAGGGACACTGACTCAGGGGAGTGCAGGAGGTCTCCACGTCCCCTTTCCCTATCGCAGGACCCACCGTTGTAACTGTTTCCCTACCCCTTGTCTTGTTGTTTTAGTTACCGGCCTGCGAGCCGTGTCACACAGGACAGTATCACGTGCCGCGTCCTGTTATTTTAGTTACCGGCCTGCTGGTTGCATCACACAGGACGGGTCCACGTGACACCCAACCTCTGACAACCTTTTTAATTTACAGTAAAAGTGTTGTCTAGCGATATTTTTTATTTCCCACATGGATTGATTAAAAATATTGAACAAGGAAAGTACTCCTCTTTCAGAACATGTGGATCCAGTACAGTCTGCTCCAGAAGTCTTCATCAGTTCCGAAATGGTTTTTGACCGATGACTTCAAAGTCACAGAACTGCTGCAGCCTGTAATTAGCTATAGATTTTATAGGTGGGTGAAAGAATGCATCATGAGAGAAACATCTGATGATGTGCCCTTCTAATCATCAGACCACTGCAGCAAAGTATGGGTTGCAGTGGCGCTGTGCCTTACCACTGAGCAGACAAGGCTTCCAGAGCAGAGCAAACGTCTGGAGCATGCTGCTCTGGATCCATGGGGACGCTGGAAGGTGAGTTTATTATTTTTAATCCAAGTCTAAAGGGATTTGTCCCCACATGCTACTACATGTGGGGACAAATGACACCGCAAGAAACGACCTGGAAACCATCTGCAGAGACTTTGAAGACTTAGGCAAGAAAGTGAAAGAACTGGGAGCGCAGGTGGTCTTCTCTTCCATCCTCCCAGTGGATGGCCATGGAACAAGGAGGTGGAATAAGATTCTGCAGGTGAACAACTGGCTACGTCGATGGTGCCGTCAGCAACGATTTGGATTTCTGGATCACGGAATGAACTACTTATACGATGGACTACTTGCTAGAGATGGGGTGCACCTTACGAAGACTGGAAAGCATGTATTTGGAAGTCGCCTTGCTACACTTGTTAGGAGAGCTTTAAACTAGAACAACATGGGAAGGGAAGCAAAAGGCCAGAAAAAGCCATACACCTGACAAATGCTATTGAGAACTCTGCTATTAGAAGTGGAAAGGAAGAACAAAGACGAAAGAATCTAATTAATACAAATATTGGAGAAAGAGAAACCAATCACAAACTAAAATGTTTCTATACTAATGCACAAAGCATGGGCAACAAACAAGGAGAATTGGAAATACTAACACAGGAAAAGAAATATGATGTCATTGGAATCACTGAAACTTGGTGGGACAATACACATGATTGGAATACAAGACTAGAAGGATACAACTTATTTGCAAGAAACAGACTTGATAAACGAGGAGGGGGTGTCGCATTGTATGTTAGAAACGCATATATCTGCACAGAGATTGAAGCTTCAGAGACTGGGAGTTCTGTGGAAACTGTTTGGGTAAGAATACAAGGACAGAACAATGGAAAGGACACCATTGTAGGCATTTACTACAGGCCGCCTGTGCAAGCTGAAGATATGGATGAACTCTTTATGCATCAAATGGCCAAGTTCTCCAAAAAATATGACATAGTTGTCATGGGAGATTTCAACTATCCAGACATTTGTTGGGAATCTCTCTCAGGCAAAACTAACAGGTCAAGGAAATTCTTATCCTCTCTTGCTGACAACTTTATCTTCCAAAAGGTAAGGGAGAAAACAAGGGGAACTGCTACCTTGGATCTAATCCTTATAAACAGGGAGGAAATGGTTGAGGAGGTAAAAGTGGCTGGGACCCTAGGAGGTAGCGACCATGCTATTTTAGAATTTTGGATAACTAGAGGCGGAAGACCTGTGAAGACTCAGACGTCAAGGTTAGATTTCAGAAAGGCAGATTTTAAGGGATTCAGAAAGAGAATTGGAGGGATCCAATGGCTGGATATCCTTAAAGACAAAAATGTCCAGGAAGGATGGGAAATCTTGAAAAATGAAATTCTCAAAGCACAGTTGTTAACAATTCCGAAAAGAGGGAAGAATAGGAAGCATTTAAGGAAACCAGGATGGATGAACACAGAACTTAAGCACATGCTAAAAAGGAAGAAAAAAATGTTTATAAAATGGAAAGAGGGAGGCATATCTAAAGAAGAATATAATGCTGTCTGCAGAACCTGCAGGGCACAAATCAGATTATCTAAAGCTGAAAATGAATTGAGGCTTGCAAGAGATGTCAAAAGCAATAATAAAGGATTTTGGGGATATGTCAAAAGTAAAAGAAAAGTCAAAGATGCTATAGGATTTTTACAGGATGAAAATGGTGAAATGGTAAGACAGGATGTTGAGAAGGCTGAACTTTTAAATTCCTATTTTGCATCTGTTTTCTCTCAGAAAGGAAATGTAACATCAACTGTTATTCACTGTCCTATTAAGGGAGTAGAAGAATCCAGGAAAACTATAAACAGAAAGATAGTGAGGAAACACTTAGCTAACCTAAATGAATTCAAGTCTCCAGGTCCAGATGAATTACACCCCAGAGTACTGAAGGAGATAGCAGAAGAAATTTTTGAACCCCTCTCCATAATCTTTGAAAATTCTTGGAGAACAGGAGAAGTGCCAGAAGACTGGAGAAGAGCAAATGTTGTTCCTATCTTCAAAAAGGGGAAGAAGGTGGACCCAGGCAACTATAGGCCGGTGAGTCTGACTTCTATACCAGGAAAGATCTTTGAACAAATTATTAAACAACATGTATGTCAATGCCTGCATAAGAATGAAGTGATTAAACAGAGTCAGCATGGGTTTGTAGCTAATAAGTCATGTCAGACTAACTTAATTTCCTTCTATGACGGTATCACTGATTGGGTGGATCAAGGAAATGCTGTAGATATAGTATATCTTGACTTCAGCAAAGCATTTGACAAAGTCTCTCATACAATCCTTATTGAAAAAATGACTAAGTATGGAATGGACAAGGCAACTGTTAGGTGGATTCATAACTGGCTTAGTGATCGGACCCAAAGAGTGGTCGTAAATGGCTGCACATCCAGTTGGAAGAATGTCTCAAGTGGGGTACCACAGGGCTCTGTCCTGGGCCCTGTATTGTTCAACATCTTTATAAACGATTTAGATGAAGGAATTGAGGGTAAACTGATTAAATTTGCTGATGACACAAAGCTAGGAGGGATAGCTAATACTAGAGAAGAGAGAGAGAGGATTCAAAAAGATATAAATAAACTGGAGAAGTGGGCAGCAACTAACAGAATGGTTTTTAACAGGGAGAAATGCAAAGTACTACATCTGGGCAATAAAAATGAAAAAAGCATATATAGAATGGGAGGAATAGGGCTAAGTGACAGCACATGTGAAAAAGACTTGGGTATACTAATAGATCACAGACTGAATATGAGTCAACAGTGTGATGCAGCAGTAAAAAAGGCAAATGCAATTCTAGGATGTATTAACAGAAGCATACAGTCTAGATCACGTGAAGTCATTATTTCCCTCTACTCCTCTTTGGTCAGACCTCATCTGGAATATTGTGTCCAGTTTTGGGCACCACATTTTAAAAAAGACATCAACAAACTGGAGCAAGTTCAGAAAAGAGCGACCAGAATGGTGACCGGTCTGCAAACCCTGTCTTATGAGGAAAGGTTGCAGGATTTGGGAATGTTTAGTTTGCAAAAGAGAAGACTGAGAGGAGACTTAATAGCTGTCTACAAATATCTAAAGGGTTGTCACATTGTAGAAGGATCAACTTTATTCTCATTTGCACAAGGAAAGACTAGAAGCAATGGGATGAAACTGAATGGGAGGAGACACAGATTAGATATTAGAAAAAACTTTTTGACAGTTAGAGTGATCAATGAGTGGAACAAGCTGCCACGAGAAGTGGTGAGTTCTCCTTCAATGGAAGTCTTCAAACAGAGGCTGGACAGACATCTGACTGGGATGATTTAGCGAATCCTGCTTTGAGCAGGGGGTTGGACCAGATGGCCCAGGAGGTCCCTTCCAACTCTACCATTCTATGATTCTATGATTCTATGATTCTATGAATCTGTCACCTCATTTTTGGCCTATAAGGCTGGCTCCTGTGCAGGCGTACTTTATCTGCCGTGTTCAGGGCAGAGCAGAGTACTGCAGTGCGCAGGCGCTTGGAAAGGTCAGAGAGGTCCGGCGCCTACGCACTGCAGTACTTTACTGTGCCCTCATCAGGGCAGGTAAAGTACACCTGCGCAGGAGACATGGCAGAAGTAAGGAGGAGGACGTCATTGCTAGAAGATGGGAGGCGCCGGACAGGACCTCGACACCTATCAGACTGGACCGGACCCCGGGGTGAGTATAATCTAACTCGTTTTTTCTTATCTTTCAGGTTACATCAGGGGCTTATCTACAGCATTACGGAATGCTGTAGATAAGCCCCTGATGGCGGTGGCCGCATCTCATAGGCCAAAAATGAGGTGACAGATTCCCTTTAATTATAGTTTGTAGTATATAAAGATCCCTATCATAAGAGAATGTGCTGCATTGATTTTAAATTCACTCAGTGCGGGCTGTATTTGTCAATTTTCCATACTCGCTGTTTTTATTCTTATTTACAATGACCTATATTTAACTTGAGATCTACCTAGCATCCAATTTTTTTTACCTGCTTAATGTTGATCCATAGATTCCCTGCAGTTTTCTATGGGCTTTTCCTAAAGCCAGTGCTAGTTTTGTCTCTCAGGATTGCAGTTGTTGTCAAAGACTTATTTACTATGCAGCAATACGCCTTCATTTCTTATTGAACTTCCTCAAGTTTTACATCCTACCGGCTTTATCTAATGGTTGGGGAGCCTCCAAGCACTGTGACAGTTTTCTTTTCCTTTTTCAGATTTCTCTACATATCATTTTATCATAAATCAGTAATAAGGTTGGTTTTGAAAATGGTCTCAGTGTGCAGCAAAACATTATTATTTCTTCTCTTATGACTGCATCTCTGCTTTCTCCTCCACAACATTATATATTTGTTTTATCTTAAACGGAATTGGGAGAACGCAGTGTATTCATATTCAGTGGTATCTGACCAAATGACACCATGGTGTTTTGACACTGGGTATGGTGAAAGGGAGACGACATCATGTGGCATTTATCATATTCCCGTGTACCACCCCTGCACATTCTCACTTTCTCTATACACAGCTACTGTGATTTCTATTTGCAGTGGGGTTTCCATTTCTTACGTAGACACTAATCTCTTTAAAAGTATCTAAATGTTAAATCAAAATGTATATACATTATTCCTAGGAAACAGGGGTAGAATTTTATGCAACTGCACACGCAGCTTTATACCGAAACTCCAGCTGGAATAGATGCTTTGGTCTTTTTAAGTAAATCTACAGTATGTAGAATAGATCATGCTTAACAATGCGCTGAGAAATGATGAACATTGCCAAAGGAAAAGAATAAAAAATGAAATGGTCGGGCCCAGTGAACAATGGAAGAACACTGTCAGCTTTTTCAGTGTAAATTATAGCCAAGGCTTTATTTAAAATATTGTTAAACATTGTTTTAATCTCAAAGCAATAACCATCAGGGTAGTACTTTTGTTCTGTGCCGAAACTCAATACAAATACTGTTCCGACTGTTCCAGAAATGTTAATTGCATAAATGACTTCACATTTAACAATGTCACAATTGCTTTGTGCTTCATGATTACATTCTATTTATTTCTTACCAAATCATGATTCTTTTTTTTTTTTTAGAGAGGCAAAGTCTGTTCTTTTTTTAAGGAATGTGTAATAAAGAATGCATGTATAAGGGATAATAATGACTAAGCAGTATAAGATTATTTCAGATCCAACAGCTAGCATTACTATTCTCATTTTACTGCTATTTTGTAGAAACTATTAAATATCAGCTTGGTATTATAAAGATATTATTACAGTCACCCAGTTCAGCTTTATTATCATTATATATTGTTGTGTTATTCACATCAAACACTTCCTCTGTGCCACTCGAATTTTGATATAATTTATAATAAATCGCAGTATTTTTGCATTGGCATGTGACCTTCTTGGAAGAGCACACAGAGTAGAAGGAGAAGAGTGAGGTCTAACAGGTTTTGAACCCCCACAAACTCATTGTGCACCCGGACATGGTTGTTTTGAACCTGTTCTTAAAATAACACCTAGTTTACAGATGCTCATTTAAAAGCTGCAATGGCCTGGATCTGCCTTTAATCTGATATCGGCCATGGAATCGCTCAGGTGTCTTGATCAATGACTACAAAATGTGGTTGAATCAAAGGAAAATGCTTCATCTGTGACCAGATTAGCATCACCTCTTGTTATTGTGGGGTGTCAATCGATTAGCACTTAGGAACCAACAAAGGTCCACATGTCTGCCATGTGATGTTGCTCATTAACCCCTTCACGACCTTACAATTTTTCATTTTTGTGTTTTCGTTTTTTGTTCCCCCCTTGTGCAAATAGAAATTAATTATTAGCCATAGTTTTCACCACGCCATCTAAAATATGATAGTCTCATCAGCGTGCCGGACGGTCAGGCTGATACAGGCTTGGATCATTCCAAAATCACATATTATACAAGGTATAGTAAAACCAAATGTCAAAAAAAGAGGAATACGTTTGATGTTTCACACAGTACACATGTCTGGACCTATACAGATTAGAAGTGATGATCAGAGCACAATGCTGAACTTATCCATGACATGTATGATAAGGGCTCTCCACATAACCCAGAAGCGCTGGCTACCTTCTTGCTTTCTCAAGGGAAGGTTCTACATTATAATGTCCTGCCAGAATATACTGTATATCGCTGCCAATGGAGCCAATTAAGTAGTGCATGATTAATGTAGACAGCGCCACATTAGTAAAACCGCCCGCCGCCATCATTGTGTCTTGAGCAAGTCGACTTCAATGTGACCCTGTGACATCAATAACATGCGCACGACGTGTCCTAGATGGCTGGCACGGAATACCTAGGTGCTTGGACATTCTGTGCATGTGCACATCGACAGCCATTTTTTGTGAAGTTCAGTGAAGTTCAGATGAGCGGGCTATATTTGAAAAGTCTAAAAAACGATATATACAAGGCCATTTTTAAGGAGTCTGTGTCGGAGCAGTCATATTGTATAATGTAGCCAAAATGTAGCCAAAGACAGAGATGGAGATCATAAATAGTTGGGACACATAGGGGAAAGAGAGGAGTTGCAGATGAAGTCAGGACAAACAAGAGGACAGACACAAGGAGGGCATAAATAAGTAGTAAATATGACAGTGAATATTCACTAAAGAAAGAATGATGACAAAAATTGATGACAATAAGTTATCAAGCAGAATAGGGAAAAAGAAGTGATAAGAAAAAACCTTAATATATATATATATATATATATATACAGTATATAGTACCTCCCCTTGAGAAAGCAACAAGGTGAAACGCGCTTCATGGCAGTGTCGGGAGCTCTTATCATACACACCGTTAGTGCTCTTTTCATCACTTACATCTAATCTGTATCGGTCCAGTCGTAGGTATTGTTTGAGACATCAAATGTATTCCTCTTTCTTTGACATTTGGTTTTACTGTTCCTTCAATAATATATGATGTTGAGGTGATGTTTATCTATTTATTACCATTGTAATTCATTAAACCCTGTATTTATTATACCCTATATATGTTTTTTTCATATATGGGTCAGGCTTGCCACACTAATATATGATGTGTTAATTGAATATTTGCTTGATACCAAATATGTGCATTTATTTTTTTATTGAACTTTTTTTGCTTTTTTGAATGAGGCAAAAAGGGGGTGACTTGGACTTCTATATTTTTTTAAATTTTTTAAATATTTTTAAAACATTTTTTTCTATTTTTTACTTTGTCCTCTCAGGAGACTTGAAGCTGCAATCATCCAATCACTTGTGCTACACATCGCCGGACTGAAGCCCTGCTCTTTGTGGCAGAAATCATCATCTCCCATAAAAGCAGGAGATGGTTCGGTGTTCATAGGAGCACAGTGGTCTTCTGCAGACCCCCGTATGTCATGCCAATCAATCGGCACCCCACGATCATTTGACAGGAGAGCCGTTGGGTGGAATTTGTGATGCACATACTTTTTGCACTAGTTAAATGCTGCTGTCAGAGATTTACAGCTGCATTTAACATGCTAACAACTGCAGGTGGATTGTGATTCCAACCACCGCTGTCAGAGGTATATAGCAGCTGATTAAATCTGAATAAGAAATAATTTTCCTAAATTGGTGTGTGTTTTATAGTAGTCTGGGAAATAAATGATTGGCATAAGTCATCTTGTTGCCATTTATAGGTAAATAAATAATTTTTCAGGATTGCTGTGTGTTTTCTAGTAGTGAACAGATATGGTTAAAAAATACACACAGAAGCTTTTGGAAAAGTACTTGCACAGATATGGGTTAAAGAATACACACAGCGGCTTTAGGCACAATATCACACAAATATGGATTAAAAAATACACACAGTGTACAAAATACACACCTATGTTTAGACACACATCACTCCCACTGACACAGTTGAAGATGATAAAAACTTTTGGATATGCACGGTACTATCACAGATACGGGGGCAAAGTACACATAGAGAGTATTTTTGGAAAATTACACGCATGCAAAATCTAATACTGTCCTTCACTTTAGCAGTGTCCTGTTTCTACGCTAAGCAGAGCAGAAAAAAAATTAAGAATCTTCAACCGGGAAGAACTTGGCGGAATAGGTGGAAGAGGCAGCATGATGGCTCAGTGGTTAGCTTTGCAGAGCTGGGGTTCTGGATTCAAATCCAACCAAGGACAACATCTGCAAAGAGTTTGTATCTTCTCCCCAAGTTTGCATAGGTTTCCTCCGTGAACTCCGGTTTCCTCCCACACTCCAAAAACATACTGATAGGGAAATTAGATTGTGAATCCCAATGGGGAAAGGGCTGATAATGTCTGTAAAGCACTATAGAATTAATGGCATTATATAACTGAGTATTGATTTTATTTATTTTAAAGAGTCAAGTAAGGATTAAAACAACACTGTCTTTTGTTTTTTCATCATTTTTTGTCTTCCTTTTTTATGGAAGTGATTTAACACAGTCTATAATTTACAAAACGAAAACTAGCAATCAATAACCAGGAGGTGTAGGACCAAGTGGTGGAAGATATGGACATGGCGGTATGGGTGGAAGAGGCAAGGGAGGAGTAATTTTTTGGGTGGGTTTTGTTTTTTTCGTTTTTTTATGAAACAGACTTAAAACAGCTTAGATTTAACAAAGCTAAAACTAGCTATCAAGAAACATGAGGCATATGTCCAAGTGGAGGAAGAGGTTGACGTGGTGGTATGGGTGGAAGAGGCAAAAGGGAGCAATCCAACATTTTTTTTGTATTTTGGTATTTAATTTGTATTTTATTATGGAACTGACTTAAAACAGCCTAGATTTAACAAAATGAAAACTATCTAAATAGAACCATGAAGCGAAAGGTCCAAGTGGAGGATGAGATGGATGTGATGGTATAGGTGAAAGAAGTGGGGGAGGAGGTAGCCAATACAATTGTTTCGGTTTTTTATTTTGGAAGGAGGTAGCCAAATTAAATGAATGGCATATAAAGTTGACAACTGGCTGGGTGCGACTGGTATGGTTGTCTACTCATCCAAAGGTATGGACAAGTCCTGTGCGATCCACTCCTGATTAATTTTAAAGAATGTTAGGTCTCCCACGTTGGATGTGGACAGGCGGATGCGCTTGTCTCTGTTCGCACCCCTTGTCATGCTGAACACACTTTCCGACATGACATTTGCTGCAGAGCAGGCCAGCACCTCCAAGGCAAAAAAAGAGCAAGCTCAGTCCATGTGTCCAATTTGGGAATCCAGAAGTTAAATGGACCCATTTGTTACTATGTGAGACATATGGACACGTAGTCTTCCACCATGTTGTTTTAACTCTATCTACTGCCTTTCTCTGCTTCTTCTCACTTCTGTTGACATATCCCCCAATCCTGGTCCCCTCTGCCTCATACATCCCACTAATCCTCACCCCTATCTTTGTCACACTAAGAGAAACTACTGCAATCCCTCAAACTTAAAACCTGTGCCACTGACCCCCTCCCGCACCCTCTTTCTGGAGCACTTTGGAATGCTCGCTCCATCTGCAACAAGCTCCATGTGATCCACAACCTCTTTACCTCCCGCAAACTTTCCTTCCTGGCCCTCACTGAGACCTGGTTGACACCCCCTGACACAGCCTCCCCGGCCGCACTGAGTTATGGCGCCATCCACTTTACCCACACTCCTCGCCCTGGCAACAGACAAAGTGGAGGAGTGGGTTTCCTCCTTTCTAAACACTGCTCCTTCAACCCTATCCAACCCCCACCCTCCCTTATCCTCCCTTCTTTCGATGTTCACTCTGTCTGTATTTACTCTCCCTCTAATCTCCAAATGGCTGTCATATACCGACCACCGGGCTCAGCCACTGCCTTCATCGACCAATTCTCCACCTGGCTCCCCCACTTTTTCTCTTCTGACATCCCCACCATCATCATGGGGGAATTCAACATCCCCATTGATACCCACCAGCCAGCAGCCTCCAAACTCCTGTCACTTACCTCATCCTTTGGACTTACTCGGTGGTCCTCCACAGCCACCCACATGGATGGACATACATTAGACCTCATCTTCACTCGCCTCTATTCCCTATCTAATCTCACAAACTCTCCCTTCCCCCTATCTGCCCACCATCTACTCACCTTCTCATCCTTGTCCTCCTCACCTGCCCCCATGTCAAGCCACTAGCACATCCTCGCAGAAACCTGGCACACCTAGACATCCACAGACTCTCAGACTCTCTTCTACCTCTGTCCTCCTTATCTTCACTCCACAACACGGACAGTGCCACCGCTTTCTACAATGCCACCCTCACATCAGCCATAGACTCAGTCGCTCCTCTCATGCATGGCAAAGTGCGACAAACCAATAGGCAACCCTGTCACAACAACCTCACCAAAAAACTTCGACAAGCATCCAGGGTCGCTGAGCTGCATTGGAAGAAAACACACCTGCCAGACGACTTCACTGCTTTCAAACAAGCTACACTTGTACTTTTACTCTCTCCTTCACCCACCACTACAACCTCAAACTCCCCTCATCTCTGCTGAGGACTTTGCCACCTACTTCAAAAACAAGATCGACCAAACAAGGCAAACCTTTACAGTTCCACCACCCCAACTGCTCCACATACCAGACCTCTGCCCTTCCCTAATAACCTCCCTCTCCAACATCACTGAAGGAGAGCTTACTCATCTCCTTTCCAAATCACACCTCCCCACCTGTGCACTTGACCCCATCCCTTCCCACCTGCTCCCCAACCTCACTAACATGATCATTCCAGCCCTAACCCATCTCTTCATCCTATCCCTAACTTCTAGTACCTTCCCCTCAAACATGCCACCATAACACCAATCCTCAAAAAATCAAATCTTGACCCAACTGCTATGCCCAGCTATTGCCCCATATCACTGCTCCCGTTTGCTTCCAAACTCCTCGAACAGCATGTCCATGATCAACTTTCCTCCCACCTCTCATCTTACTCCCTCCTTGACATCCTGCAATCTGGCTTCCGCCCCCACCACTCCACTGAAACTGCCCTGACCAAAATTACTAATGACTTACTCACAGCCAAAGCTAACAGACAGTTCTCCATCCTCCTCCTTCTTGACCTGTCCTCTGCCTTTGACACAGTTGACCACTGCCTACTGCTACAGATTCTTTCTTCCCTTGGCATAAAAGACCTTGCCCTGTCCTGGATTTCCTCATACCTTTCTGACCGCACATTCAGTGTTTCCCACTCCCACACTACCTACTCATCCCGCTCCCTCTCTGTTGGAGTCCCCCAAGGCTCTGTCCTGGGGCCCCTACTTTTTTCCATCTATACTCTTGGCCTAGGACAACTCATAAAGACCCATGGCTTCCAGTACCACCTGTATGCAGATGACACTCAGATCTACCTCTCTGGCCCAGATGTCACCTCTCTGCTGTCCAGAATCCCAGAGTGTCTATCAGCCATATCCTCCTTTTTCACCTCTCGCTTCCTAAAACTCAACGTAGACAAAACTGAACTCATTATCTTTCCTCCATCTCACGTATCTTCCCTACCCGATCTATCTATTATGGTAAACGCCATCACGCTCTCTCCCGCACCTGAAATCTGCTGCCTCGGAGTAACTCTCGACACTGCCCTGTCCTTCAAACCACATGTCCAAACTCTTGCTGCCTCCTGTAGCCTCCAACTCAAAAATATTTCCAGAATCCGTCCCTTCCTCAGTCCTCAATCTACTAAAACTCTTGTACATGCCCTCATCATCTCCCGCCTTGACTATTGCAACACTCTCCTCTGTGGCCTACCTGCCAACTCTCTTGCACCACTCCAGTCTGTCCTCAATTCTGCTGCCCGACTAATCCACCTCTCTCCTCGCTACTCCCCTGTCTCTCCCCTCTGCAAATCCCTCCATTGACTCCCAATTGCCCAACGAATCCAATTCAAACTACTAACACTGACCTACAAAGCCATCCACAACCTTTCCCCTCCCTATATCTCTGAACTAATCACCCAATATCTTCCCTAACGTAATCTTCGATCCTCCCAAGACCTCCTACTCTCCTCCACACTAATTCGTTCCTCACACAACCGCCTCCAAGATTTCTCCCAAATATCCCCTATCCTCTGGAATACCATGCCTCAACATGTCCGATTATCCACCACCCTCGGATCCTTCAAACGGAACCTGAAAACCCATCTTTTCAGGAAAGCTTACAGTCTGCAATAACCATTCTGCCACCTCACCACCGCCTTAGCTGCTGCACCCCCGACCTTCTGTCTCTTCCCCACTATCCCGTAGAATGTAAGTCCGCAAGAACAGGGTCCTCTCCCCTCTGTACCAGTCCATCATTGTAAATTTGTTTACTGTTAATGATATCTTTAACTTTGTATGTAACGATATCTATAACTTTGTATATAACCCCCTTCCTATGTACAGCACCATGGAATTAATGGCGCTATATAAATAAATAATAATAATAATAATAATAATATGGACCCTATTACATGGTGTTGCTTTATGTTGTGCCATGCTCATAAAGTTTTGCCACATTTTGGCCATGCTAACCCTGCCTTCCGAGGTGCAGGTGGTACACCAGCTGTGTTGGCAGCTTCCTTGTTTCTTTCTGCCTTGTTCTTTTACTCAGCCCTCACTTTCAGGTGGGAAAGCCATGAGTAGTTTCTCTACCAGCGTCTGCTTGTATTTACGCATTTGACCCTCATGCACCTGCGACGAAAGTAATGATGGTACGTTGTCCTTGAAGTGGGGATCCAGCAGGGTGGCCATCCAGTAATCTGGATGTCACTAGTAACAATACACAGGCACTGCAGCATGTATTGGCTCATGTGTGCCAGACTGTAGACACAATGGGGAGTTGTCCTTGGTTGGAGGTGTATCCTCTGGGTACTTTGTATTCCCCCAGATACACTCCAGTGATGCCTGTGAGCTGATCTGATTGCCACTCTTCTCTGAACATGGTTGTTGCTCCTCCTTCTTCACATCCTAATCCTCCCAAACTATCCCCTGGCTGTACAGTTGGGTACCAGGCCGCTGTGTGGATGACAGACCTGATAATGGTGTGAATTGGACATGCTCCTCCTGCTCCGCTTCCTCCTGTGCTACCATCTCATCCATCATAGCCTGGATTGTTTTTTCCTGCAGGCATATAAGTGGTATAGTTAACAAATAAAAAAGAACTCTGTAGCACTATAGCATGCAAACATGAAATATATAGCATTTAAATTGCAATACTGCTCTATAAATTTGTAAAAATTGAGAATACTTCATTCATGTGTACCCTGCAGCCACCATTCCCGGTACTGGGAACCTACCTAATGTGAATCCTCTCTTTAGGCTGAAGCCTAAATTTATATGGGAAGGTAGGATCCTGCTGTAATTAAAACACCTGAGGCTGAGGGATGGAGTGCTTAGTCAGAGATACTATGTATACAAATATCAAAAGACTGACCGTCACTTCCTAAACAGAAAACAGGTGCGTATACTTAGCGCATAAATTGGCCAACTACAGAGTGCTACTTTATTTGTTGGCTATATAATAAGCCCCTGTACACACCTATTTTCTGTTTAGGAAGTGACGGTCAGTCATTCCATACTTATAAGTGGTATAGTAATGCAGATAATACCATCATCAGCGCTGGTCATATTGGTGAAATATTCAAAGCAGCACAAGTTGACTCACATGTACCGAATAGAAGCCCACTCATTGGTGGTGAAATGGTGTTGTTCTTTAGAGTGATTCGGCCATGCTTGCTACAGTTGAAACTCCACTATTGACAGCTTCTGCTAGCACAGTCTCTCCAGCATATGCATACTGGTCGGTAAGCGGAAAGACAGAAGTGATGCTGCAGTGCAGACAGGTGAGCAGCAGCAAGGTGAGAATGCCGAAAGTGCACACACACTGCCAGCTCCGACATGTGTGGATAATTTTTCAGGAAGCACTGCACCTCCAAGTTTAGCATATGTGTCAGGCAAAGGATGTGCATCAAACCAGCTAGGCCCATAGCTGCTATGAGATTTCGCCAATTATCCCACACCACCAGACCGGTCTTGAGATTAACCAACCACTCATCTTCGTGCTGTTTGATCCCAGTCCACAGCACCTGCAAGTTGTGGGATTTGTCCCCCAAAAAGTTGAGTTTCAGAACAATCTGTTGTCTTTTCCCTCTGGCTGTGGTAAACTTGGTGGTGCATGTCTTACTGTGACTGGTTGAGGAGGTGGAGTAGGAGGAGGAGGCAACCTGAACAGATAAATGTCCGGCAATCCTCTGTGGTGGTAGGGCATGGACTGCAACACCTTCCGCCTTTGTTCCAGCCACCACTACATTTACACAATGGGCATTTATGGAAATGTAACATCTCTGGCCATGCTTACTGTTCCATGTATTGATGGTTGTGTGGACCTTGCCACTGATGGTGTTGGGCAGTGCACACCTTATTTGGTCCTCAACATGTTTGTGTATGGCAGGGATGGCCCACCTTGAAAAGTAGTAGCGGCTGGGAAGAATGTACTGAGAGATAGCCACAGCTATCAGTTTTTTTTAAACTGTCCATCTTTATCACCCGGATTGGCAACATTTCAAAGGCCAGTAATGTGGAGATGCTGTCACTCAGGACCATGGCTAGTGGGTGGCTAGAGGGTATCTCCTCTTTCTCTCCAGGGTTTGGGAGATGGAAAGATGAACACTTTCAAGGGACAGTTTAGAAATGCTCGGTGACATTGCTGGTTGTGGTCATGGTGATGCTCTCACATCCTCTCTTTGTGGAGAGGTAGGTGGCCCTGTTGATCGTGAGAAGGAGGAAAAGGACAAGACCACAGCAGAAGAGGGAGCAGGACGAGGCTCAGATCTATCATGCTATTTAAGGTCTGTACTCCACTGCACCTTGTGCTAGGAATTCACATGCCTCAGGTGGTGCTCATGTTCAGAACATTAATGCCTCACTTCAGGGGTCTGACAGCACAGCCTGCAAACCAACTGTTGCTTGTCAGTAGCACATTCCCTGAAGAATTGCCACCCCTTGGAGCTCTTTTGAGCTGTCTTTGTTGGGTTCATTTCAGTGGCACGATGGGCAGTAGCAGTCGATGTACTGGCTAGGGACCACCCACTATGCCTTTGCACCCTGCTCCCTCTTTTGCTGTGCTGCTGTGGCAGCATGGTCATCTGCTCTTCCTCCAAACTGCGCACGTCACTAGGATGGCCTCCACTCCATGTGGGGTCAAGGACATCATCATTCCCGGAATTATCTTCCACTGACTGCTGAACCCTGCCCTCCTTGCTCATCTGCACACTGCAGAAATGCACTGCAGCTGACAACTGAGTTTTGTCATCATTTGACATGTTTTGCAGCGGTCCACTGACCGTGTGCACTAGCCCTCTAATGTACTCTTTCTCCAACCTAACAAGTGGTCATGTATCAGTGTACTCAGTCTCTTTCACTTCTGGGGCAGGTCCAGATGGATGGGCCACGGAACCAGATGGATGGGCCAGTGGATTAATCAAAAAGCAGAATTGACTTCTGCATGACTTGGGGCTCAGACTGCTTGGTTAATTGGTAAAGGGGTGAGGTAGAAGCTGGATGACCACGGTTCTCAGGACCCAACTGTGCACTTTCTGCAGTGGACCAGGTGGAAGATAATGTGATAGAACTGGAGTCACTCTCACCCATCCAATCTAACATTTTTTTACATCTTCTGGCCTCACCAGGCTGACAGCAGTATTCAAGCCTACGAAAAGACATGTAACGTCCTGTCATCTGTGTGCACCAGAAGGTGTTGCATTTGAATATGTAACAGGTACAGAATGACCACGACGCATCAAATACACCACCACCACCATCAGGAGCTACACCAGCACTACCACGTCCACGTCCTTGTCCCCAATTTGATGCCCTCATTTTTGGAAGTGCATTTTAAACACTACTCGCAAAGAGATGGTGGAAGAGCAGATTTATTTATTTGCAAAACTACTAGAAAACACACAGTGGTCCTGAAAAATTATATATTTTGCCTATAAATGGTAACAAGCTGGCTGATGCCAATTATGTATTTCCCAGACTACTAGAAAACACTGGTTTAGAAAAATTATTTGGCCTAGAGCTAGCAATGAGATGTCTTAAGCCAATTATTTATTTACCACAGTGCTAGAAAAGACAAAAGCAGCTGTGTGTATTCTTTAACCCATATCTGTGGGATTACTGTGCCAAAAGCTGCTGTGTGTACTCTTTAACTCATATCTGTGAGATTACTGTGCCAAAAGCCAATAATTTATTAGCAAAACATTACTAGAAAATACACAGCGGTCCTGAAAAATTCATTTTTTTGGGCAACAAGCTGACTGATGCCAATTTTATTTCCCAGACTACTAGAAAAAAACACACTGGTGTAGAAAAATTATTTGTTTGGCTTACAAATGGCATTGAGATGGCTGATGCCAATTATTTATTTGCAACACTACTAGATAATACACAGTGGTCCTGAAAAATTATATATTTGGCGTAACAACTGCAACCAGATGGATGATGCCAATTATTTATTTGCCACACTACTAGAAAAGACAGGGGTGCAGAAAAATGTTGTGTTTGCCATAGAAATGGCAACAAGATGGCTCATCACAATTATTTATTTGCAAAACTACTAGAAGACACAACAGTCCTGAAAAATGAAGAAAGCAAAGTTAGGAAACGCATTGGAAGTTGGGAATGTACATCTAAAGAAGCACGATAAGTATCATCTAGACATCATCCATATGTCATTTATAGGCTAATCACTATGAGCTTCTATTTTTAGGTTTGTTTATGACATTGATCTTTGTATCTCTGTATTCTTGTGCGTCTAACAAACCTGTTGAGATGCCTGGGATGTATGCATATTATTTAACTTCTAAGGCTATTGGACAAGTGCAATATGTATTTAAAGTTCCCCCAAGAATAATACACTATCAGACTCAGACACTAATGTGTCTTGTCATTTTAAATGGTTCTCATTATCAGCTGTTTGGCTAATGATTCATTACTGGCATGGGATTATCTTCCAGGATGAATTGTTAAAGATCTTACATGTTGTGATCTGAGTCACATATGTTTTTTGAATTTTTTTCTTTTTCACGGTGGTGCCACTTTTTGCAGGGTAAGCTGACGGTGAGCAGTGACGCTATATTGCTTCTTAGGGTGCCAACCTCCACAGCAAGGCAGAGGGAGTAGTAGGTTGAATTAGGGCCAGAACCCCTGTTCCTACACATATGAACTTTCCCTGCCATACAAAGACCCCCTTTTTAATATTTATGAATTAAAGTTGTCGTAATGTAGAAGGAGGGTCTTTTTTATTTTTTAATGGTTTACGAATCACCAATAAACCAGCCTGGACATTTAAATGGAAACGGTTTTTATGTTACATCACCACGCACACAAGAGAGTGCATTCTCAAAGAGTATATAATTTTTTTTATATATTAGACAATAGAGTTGAGCAAAACGATTCCCATGATCCTAGTCCAGTAGCACTATAATTAGTTCATAAACCGGGAAACTAAATAAAACCAAAAAAGGACAGAATACTTGTACCTATTTTTAGCAACTTCTACCTGTTTTGAGGCCGACACAAAAACGCAGTTGACCACTTTTTTGTGCCCCCTCAAAATGGTAGGCACTGACAAAACTTAACTTAGATAGAGCACAAAGTGACTCTCTTTGATTCATTAAAGTCAAATGCTCCATAGACAGATCCGCCTGAATCCTGTTTATTAGAACTTCAGATTGAAGCGCCAATGGAAACACTGAAATGTGGCAACAATGTGATGTAAACATAGCCTAAGGCAGTGATGGCAAACGTTTTAGAGACTGAGTGCCCAAACTGAAATCCAAAATCCGCTTATTTACAGTATCTCAAAGTGCCAACACATCAATTTAACCTGAATATTGAGGTTTTAGTTTAGAAAAAAAGCTCATGCAGAGAGTAGGCGGGGCAGCAGAAAGCAGGTGGGAGCTGCAGAGAGCAACCACAGTCAGGAGCAAGAGTACTAGACTGCAGATATAAATGAATATACTTCCTATCCTGGTATATGCTTCCCATATCTTGGTATATGCCCCTCATCCTGGTATATGCCCCTATTATACATGCCCCCATCCTAGTAAATGCACTCCATCCTTGTATACATGCCCCCAACCTAGTATATGCACCGCTATCCTGGTAAACGCACCCCCATCCTTGTATATGTTCCACCACTCCATGTACATGCCCCCAATCCATGTATATGTCCCAATCCATTATATGCTCCCACATCCTAATATATGACCTCCATCCATGTAAATATTTCCCATTCTAATATATGCTCCCCTATCCTTGTATATGCCCCCCATCCCATGTATATGACCCCCATATGCCTTCGTTGAATAATCTCCCCCAATCCATGTATATACTCCCCAATCCATGTATATGCCTCCCAATCCTTGTACATACTCCTCCAATCCATATATATGCACCCATCCTAGTATATGCTCCCCATCCTGGTATATGCTCCGCGATCCTTGTATATGCCTGACATCCTTGCATACGTCCCCCATTCTTAGAATCATAGAATCGTAGAGTTGGAAGGGACCTCCTGGGCCATCTGGTCCAACCCCCTGCTCAAAGCAGGATTCGCTAAATCATCCCAGTCAGATGTCTGTCCAGCCTCTGTTTGAAGACTTCCATTGAAGGAGAACTCACCACTTCTCGTGGCAGCCTGTTCCACTCATTGATCACTCTAACTGTCAAAAAGTTTTTTCTAATATCTAATCTGTGTCTCTTCCCATTCAGTTTCATCCCATTGCTTCTAGTCTTTCCTTGTGCAAATGAGAATAAAGTTGATCCTTCTACAATTTGACAGCCCTTTAGATATTTGTAGACAGCTATTAAGTCTCCTCTCAGTCTTCTCTTTTGCAAACTAAACATTCCCAAATCCTGCAACCTTTCCTCATAAGACAGGGTTTGCAGACCGGTCACCATTCTGGTCGCTCTTTTCTGAACTTGCTCCAGTTTGTTGATGTCTTTTTTAAAATGTGGTGCCCAAAACTGGACACAATATTCCAGATGAGGTCTGACCAAAGAGGAGTAAAGGGAAATAATGACTTCACGTGATCTAGACTGTATGCTTCTGTTAATACATCCTAGAATTGCATTTGCCTTTTTTGCTGCTGCATCACACTGTTGACTCATATTCAGTCTGTGATCTATTAGTATACCCAAGTCTTTTTCACATGTGCTGTCACTTAGCCCTATTCCTCCCATTCTATATATGCTTTTTTCATTTTTATTGCCCAGATGTAGTACTTTGCATTTCTCCCTGTTAAAAACCATTCTGTTAGTTGCTGCCCACTTCTCCAGTTTATTTAAATCTTTTTGAATCCTCTCTCTCTCTTCTCTAGTATTAGCTATCCCTCCTAGCTTTGTGTCATCAGCAAATTTAATCAGTTTACCCTCAATTCCTTCATCTAAATCATTGATAAAGATGTTGAACAATACAGGGCCCAGGACAGAGCCCTGTGGCACCCCACTTGAGACATTCTTCCAACTGGATGTGCAGCCATTTACGACCACTCTTTGGGTCCTATCACTAAGCCAGTTATGAATCCACCTAACAGTTGCCTTGTCCATTCCATACTTAGTCATTTTTTCAATAAGGATTGTATGAGAGACTTTGTCAAATGCTTTGCTGAAGTCAAGATATACTATATCTACAGCATTTCCTTGATCCACCCAATCAGTGATACCGTCATAGAAGGAAATTAAGTTAGTCTGACATGACTTATTAGTTAGAAACCCATGCTGACTCTGTTTAATCACTTCATTCTTATCCAGGTATTGACATACATGTTGTTTAATAATTTGTTCAAAGATCTTTCCTGATATAGAAGTCAGACTCACCGGCCTATAGTTGCCTGGGTCCACCTTCTTCCCCTTTTTGAAGATAGGAACAACATTTGCTCTTCTCCAGTCTTCTGGCACTTCTCCTGTTCTCCAAGAATTTTCAAAGATTATGGAGAGGGGTTCAAAAATTTCTTCTGCTATCTCCTTCAGTGCTCTGGGGTGTAATTCATCTGGACCTGGAGACTTGAATTCATTTAGGTTAGCTAAGTGTTTCCTCACTATCTTTCTGTTTATAGATATCCTGGATTCTTCTATTCCCTTAATAGGACAGTGAATAACAGTTGATGTTGCATTTCCTTTCTGAGAGAAAACAGATGCAAAATAGGAATTTAAAAGTTCAGCCTTCTCAACATCCTGTCTTACCATTTCATCATTTTCATCCTGTAAAAATCCTATAGCATCTTTGACTTTTCTTTTACTTTTGACATATCCCCAAAATCCTTTATTATTGCTTTTGACATCTCTTGCAAGCCTCAGTTCATTTTCAGCTTTAGCTAATCTGATTTGTGCCTTATATATACACTCCATTCTTGTATATGCTCCCATCCTTGTATATGCTCCTCCAATCCATGTATACTGTATGCTCCTCAATACCATGTATGTTCCCCTTTGTAAATACTCCCCCATACTTGTATATGCTCCACTTCCTTATATATGCTCCTCTATCCTTGTATATTCACTCCCATTTTTGTATATGCCCCCAATTCACGTATTTGCCCCATCCTAGTATATGCTCCCTCAATCCATGTATATGCTCTACTATCCATGTATATGTCCCCATCCATGTATATGCGCCCCCATCCTTGCATGTGCCCCCCATCCTGGAATATGCCCCCATCCTGGTATACATGCCCCATCCTAGTATATGCACCCCATCCTGGTATAGGTTCTCCCATCCTTGTATATGCTCCCCGAATCCATGTATATGCCTCCATGCTATTATGTGCTCCCCATCCTTGGATATGCTCCCCCAATCCATGTATATGCTCTTCCATCCATGTATTTGTCCCCATCCTAGTGTATGCTCCTCACCCTGGTATATGTTCCCCATTCTTGTATATGCTCCCCCATTCTTACATATGCCACCTGTCGACATAACCATATTAAAACTTTTTTTAGTGGAATAAGTTGGTTTTGAATACAGAAAAACAGGAAGAGATTCCAATGGCAGTAAAATTGTGTAGAAAACACAATACTACTATTGTTTTTTTGCATTTATTTTTAAGGTATTCATTGTGCAGTAAAAAAAAACCTCACAGCATGACTCTTAAATTCAGCATAATTACAATACAAAACATATTGTAAATGGTGAAAAAAATAGAAATTTGCCAAAAAAAATTAAAATTTAGGTTTGGATTGCCATTTTCTGAATAGCGTATTTATTCTTCACAGGATTAATAAGTTGGAAGCAAAGGGGTCTTTCATAGGCTCCCAACAGCTATGACAACCAATCATGGTCTGACTTGCATGGTGAAGGCCATGCTCCTCAGCCTGATCGATACATGGAGAGTTCAACTTAGAATGTTTTTTATTATGATTTATTTACAGAGCATGACTGATTTCATGGTACTGTAAATATGAAAAAGGTTTGAAACAAAATACAGCTATAAAATTACAATGAGCAAAATAACATTCACAGACTAGTACAGGTTTGCAGGTTTACCATCTGTGGGGTAAAGTGGAAGGAGATAGTAAGTTGGGAGGATGCAGCAGCTCCAGTGATGGTGACTGGTGACAGTGAGGTCATTGTAGGCTGCAAGCTTTTTTGAAGATAGGTTTTCAAGTATGGGATAGACAAGGCTACAGTTAGGATTCAGAACTGGCTCAGTGATCGAACTGAAAGAGTGGTAATAAATGGTTGCACATCCAACTGGAAGAGTGTTTCAATTGAGGTACCACAAGGCTCTGTCCTGGCTCCAGGGTTGTTCAACATTTATATAATTAATATAGATAAGGGAACTGAAGGTAAACTAATCAAATTTGCAGATAATGTAAAGTAAGGAGGGATCGCTAACACTAGTGTACACAGAGAAAGGATTCAAAAGGCTCTAGATAAGCTTGAACAATGGACAGTAACTAATAGAATGGTATTTAACAGGGAGAAATGCAAGATTATACATATGGGCAACAAAAACAAAAATTACATCTTAAAAATGGGAAGAATAGAACTAAGCAACAGCACATGCAAAAAAGAATTGGACATACTAATAGATAACAAACTGTATATGAGTCAACAGTGTGACTCATTGGTACCACTTCAGAATTCTCCAGCGCATTGTTTCTAGCCATTTCTCAGTGCTTCTTGAAATATGTTTGACGCTGTTGTCCTGCTGGAAGACCCATGACTAAAGAAGCATTACTGGACACTACATTGCTACCAAAAATCCTTTGGTAAATTTCACATTTTATAATGCCTTGTACACAGTCAAGGCACACAGTGCAAGAAGCAGCAAAACAACCCCAAACATCTTTGAACCTCCTCCATATTTGAATGTAGTTACTGTGTTCTTTCCTTTATAGGCCTCATTCTGCTTTTGGTAAACAGTAGAATGATGTGACTCTTTCCCAGAAGGAGTTTGGTTTACTCACGTACATTTTGGCAAACAGCAATTTTAGTTTTTTAATGTCTCTGTGTCAGCAGTGGGTTCTTGGTTTTCCTGCCATAGCATTTAATTTCATTCAAATATCAACAGATAGTTTGCCCTGACACTGATACACCCTGAGCCCGCAGTACAGCTTGATTTTTTTGAAACATGATTGGGGCTGCTTATCCACCATCCAGAGTATCCTGTGATGCAACATTTTGTCAATTTTTCTCTGTCGTCCATGTCCAGGAAGATTAGCTACAGTGCCATAGGTTGTAAACTTCTTGATTATGTTGTGTACCATGGACAAAGGAACATCAAGATCTCTTGAGATGGACTTGTAACCTTTAGATTGTTGATATTGTTCAACAATTTTAGTTCTCAAGCCTTTAGATAGTTCTCTTCTCCTCTTTCTATTCTCCATGCTTAGCGTGGCACACTCAGACAGACACACAATGCATAGATTGAGTCAACCTCTCCTTTTTTTATCTGCTTTCTGATGTGATTTTTAAATTGCCCACATCTGTTACTTGCCACAGGTGAGTTTCAATGAACATCACATGCTTGAAACAAAATTGTTTACCCACAATTTTAGAAAGGTGCCATCAATTTTGATCAACCAATTTTGGTGGTTTTGTGTGAAATTATGTACAATTTGCCCTTTTTTCTCTTTTTTTTGTGTTATTCCAATACACACAAAGGCACAAATGGAATAAATACTGTGTAATTTCAATAATTTTCTGGGATAAATGTTTAATTTTCTGGAACTGTTTTAAGGGTGCCAAGAATTTCGACCATGACTGTTGGTCAGTTTTAGTCATTTAAGCCGAGATTTTATTGCATTAACAAACTAAAAAATATTGATGCAAAAAAGATACTTAAATTTTTCTATTACTTTTATAAAATAAAGTCAAAAGCCATTTCACAATTGTGTTTCATATATGTGCATATGGGGGATGGGTTATTGTGGCAGTAGAAATAAATGCATTGCACCACAAAGGGGGAATTAAAAATTTATGGAGCCACAAAGAGGACATTACTAATGTATGAAGCGTAAGGCATCAGCTTTCACAGTAGTGGGGTAATGAGGCAGTGACCCAAGATGTTTCAACTTAAAAGTCTTTATGTTGCCAACTTGCAAGGTAAAGGCAAACATTTTTTCCTCCGGATTGCAACTGGATCGTCCATAGCAGTCAGTAACACTCCATTGACTTCACCACTGTATCATTAATGGGTGGTCATTGATTTGTTTCTCTGGCGCTGGCCTGTGTTCAAACTCACACAGATCAATCATACGCTAGGCTTCTGCTCTTTGCTTGCAAAACCACTATCAATCTTACAGATCTCTCCAAAAATAAAAGCCCATGTTAGGTTTCTTTTTTAAATTTTACTTGGCTAAATAGTTTGACCAAAGCCATTTTCCCTTGTATTTTTTAATGCAACCACAGCTGCAGCTATGATTGCAATGCCCTCCAACAGGTTCAGTATGCCTCTATGAACATCCTGGAAGACACATAACAACCCTGGTATATGATTCCCATCACTGCCTCACAGAAGGCACAAAGACTTGTGTTATTAATGTATAGGGTACAAAGGGGACATTATTATTATTGCATGGTGGCACATAGCGAGCATTATTGTTGTGGGGCATAAATAATAGATTGGGGCTACAAAAATTGATGTGCTTCTTCAAAAAATACATGGTCATACTGTATGGGGTCACAAAGAGGAATATTATATAGGTAGAGGGGGTCATTAATACTCTATGAGGGCAGATATGAGAAATTTTCTATTGCCCAAGACCATAAAATGGGTGATAACCATTAATACTGTTGGTGAACACAGAGGAGAGCATGTCTACTCTGAGAAGATTTCAAAGGTACGTTAAGTTAATGTGTAGAGCACCAGAGGGACACTATGGCACTATGGAGTGTTGTGAACACTTTTAACCTGGCATCTGAGTTTGGGCTCCCTCTGGTGGTTGCTGCTGGTAATGGAGCTGGTCTAGCTAACAGAAGTCAATCACCTGAGCAGGATGATTGGAGGTCAGGTGTTACAGACTGGGGAGATTTAAGTGAACAACCTTCCCTCAGCTCTTGCCATTGATTTGGTTTGCTTCCTGAGCACATTTTGAAGTCTGCTTGTCTCCTGCTCCATCCTGCATCTGTCAGATAAGTTATTTGTCTTCTTGAATCTTATTTTGCATTGGATCCATTTTTGCTTGTTTCTGATTTCTGCTTAGCTGGTGTTAGTTCAGCTTGGTTCCCTGTTGGGACCTGCGCTGGATCCTGTTCCATATGCCACAGTGTATGTTAGTCTTTTTAGTAACCAGTTCACACCAGAGTTCTGATTTAGTGGGGGAGAGGTCATGTGGCCTCAGTAGTTTTTCATATCAGACATGTTGGATTTTTCTTAGGGTTTTTTGCGTGATTGCAGACAGCATCCGTTCCTGTCCTGTTCTATCTAGACAGTTTGGGCCCCATCATTTGCTTACGCTATTCTCTGCCTTTTTTTTTGCTTCATCTTGTCTCACCGGCAATATATGTTCAGAGGCTATCTATTCCTTTGGGGTTCTTCTCTGGGGCAGTTTAGCTTTCCCATTTCTCTCTTTAGGCTTAGTTAATTCTGATGCTGTGCCGAGGCATCTAGGGCATCGTAGGTACATCCCATGACTAATTCTAGTTGTGTTGTCAGTTTAGGGGTCTGCAATCCGCTAGCTACCAACCTCTCTGGTTATCTGATTGCCTAGTCTATTCCCTGTTGTCCTCCTTGGTTACCTAATCATAACAGAATCACCGGCCAAACTGTAGATCCTAGGGTATTCTAAAGAAGGAAAGAAATGTAAAAAAAAAAAAGTGTCAGATTTTTTTTATAGATTTTTTCCTGTTTTTCTCTGGGGGCCGTAGGATGATTTTTTCTGTAATGGATACTAAGCAATTGTCTGATCGTGTTGAGCAGCTCGCTGCTGAAGTTCGGAGAATTTCTGCCTATCTCACTCATTTGTCTGCTGTAGAACCTAAAATCTCTATTCCTGATTTATTTTCTGGGGATCGGTCTAAATTTTTGAACTTTAAGAATAATTGTAAACTGTTTTTTGCCTTGAAACCTAATTCCTCGGGGAATTCGGTGCAGCAGGTTAAAATTGTCATCTCCCTGTTGTGTGGCGACCCTCAGGATTGGGCTTTTTCCCTGACACCTGGGGATCCTATTCTGACTAATGTGGATGTGTTTTTTCAGGCTCTGGCGTTATTGTATGATGAACCTAATGTTATGAATGTGATGAATCAGATTAGCTAAAGCTGTCAATGAATTGAGGCTTGCAAGAAAAGTCAAAAGCAATAATAAAGGATTTTGGGGATATGGCAAAAGTAAAAGAAAAGTCAAAGATGCTATAGGATTTTTACAGGATGAAAATGATGAAATGGTAAGACAGGATGTTAAGAAGGCCGAACTTTTAAATTCCTATTTTGCATCTGTTTTCTCTCAGAAAAGAAATGTAACATCAACTGTTCTTCACTGTCCTATTAAGGGAATAGAAGAATCCAAGATATCTATAAACAGAAAGATAGTGAAGAAACACTTAGCCAACCTAAATGAATTCAAGTCTCCAGGTCCAGATGAATTACACCCCAAAGTACTGAAGGAGATAGCAGAAGAAATTTTTGAACCCCTCTCCATAATCTTTGAAAATTCTTGGAGAACAGGAGAAGTCCCAGAAGACTGGAGAAGAGCAAATGTTGTTCCTATCTTCAAAAAGGGGAAGAAGGTGGACCCAGGCAACTATAGGCCGGTGAGTCTGACTTCTATACCAGGAAAGATCTTTGAACAAATTATTAAACAACATGTATGTCAGTACCTGGATAAGAATGAAGTGATTAAACAGAGTCAGCATGGGTTTGTAACTAATAAGTCATGTCAGACTAACTTAATTTCCTTCTATGACGGAATCACTGATTGGGTGGATCAAGGAAATGCTGTAGATATAGTATATCTTGACTTCAGCAAAGCATTTGACAAAGTATCTCATACAATCCTTATTGAAAAAATGACTAAGTATGGAATGGACAAGGCAACTGTTAGGTGGATTCATAACTGGCTTAGTGATCGGACCCAAAGAGTGGTCGTAAATGGCTGCACATCCAGTTGGAAGAATGTCTCAAGTGGGGTACCACAGGGCTCTGTCATGGGCCCTGTATTGTTCAACATCTTTATCAATGATTTAGATGAAGGAATTGAGGGTAAACTGATTAAATTTGCTGATGACACAAAGCTAGGAGGGATAGCTAATACTAGAGAAGAGAGAGAGAGGATTCAAAAAGATATAAATAAACTGGAGAAGTGGGCAGCAACTAACAGAATGGTTTTTAACAGAGAAAAATGCAAAGTACTACATCTGGGCAATAAAAATGAAAAGAGAATATACAGAATGGGAGGAATAGGCCTAAGCAACAGCACATGTGAAAAAGACTTGGGTATACTAATAGATCACAGACTGAATATGAGTCAACAGTGTGATGCAGCAGCAAAAAAGGCAAATGCAATTCTAGGATGTATTAACAGAAGCATACAGTCTAGATCACGTGAAGTCATTATTTCCCTCTACTCCTCTTTGGTCAGACCTCATCTGGAATATTGTGTCCAATTTTGGGCACCACATTTTAAAAAAGACATCAACAAACTGGAGCAAGTTCAGAAAAGGGCAACCAGAATGGTGACTGGTCTGCAAACCCTGTCTTATGAGGAAAGGTTGCAGGATTTGGGATTGTTTAGTTTACGAAAGAGAAGACTGAGAGGAGACTTAATAGCTGTCTACAAATATCTAAAGGGCTGTCACATTGTAGAAGGATCAACTTTATTCTCATTTGCACAAGGAAAGACTAGAAGCAATGGGATGAAACTGAATGGGAGGAGACACAGATTAGATATTAGAAAAAACTTTTTGACAGTTAGAGTGATCAATGAGTGGAACAGGCTGCCACGAGAAGTGGTGAGTTCTCCTTCAATGGAAGTCTTCAAACAGAGGCTGGACAGACATCTGACTGTGATGATTTAGCGAATCCTGCTTTGAGCAGGGGGTTGGACCAGATGGCCCAGGAGGTCCCTTGCAACTCTACAATTCTATGATTGATCAAGCTGAGAAAACCTTATTGGCATTGAACCAGGGTAGGAATCGGCAGAGTTATATTGTCAGAAATTCAGAAAGTGGGCTGTCCGTACTAAATGGAATGATGATGCCCTAGCTGCTCTTTTTCAGAAGGGTCTGGCAGAGACCGTTAAAGTTGTTATGGTGGGATTTCCTGTCCCCTCTGGTCTCAACGACTCTATGTCGCTGGCCATTCAAATTGACAGACGTTTACATGAACGTAAAACTATGCGAAAGGCGGTGTTGCCTTTCAAACAAACTTCTGAGCCCATGCAGTGTGATAGGGTTTTTTCTAGGGCTCAAAGTCAAGAATTTAGAAGGCGTAATAAGTTGTGCGCTGCGGAATATGTTGGCGCTATATAAATAAAGATTATTATTATTATTATTCTTTTGTGGGGACGCCTCTCATACTATTTCTGTCTGCCCTAAGTGGGAAAAACATTTTGCTCACTCATCTGTTTTGGGCAATGTACAGCCTAGATTCATTTTCTGCTGAGGCTTTTGTTGATTCAGGAGCAGCCCTGAACCTGATGGGTTTTGACTTTGCCAAACGTTGTGGTTTTCCCATGGTACCCCTGCGGACTCCTATTCATTTGAGGGGTATTGATGTTACCCCTTTGGCGGAGAATAAACCACAGTTTTGGACCCAGGTGATAATGTGGGTAGCCCCGGACCACCAAGAGAATTGTAAATTTTTGTTGTTGCATAATTTACATGACATTATTCTGCTGGGTTTTCCTTGGTTGCAGACCCATAATCCTGTTCTGGATTGGAAATCTGTGTCTGTGGTGAGTTGGGGTTGTAAATGTGGTTCTTAGTGACACTACTGTTTTCCCTACCTCTCCCCAGTCTCATGATGATATCCCTGACTATTTGGCTGATTTCGCTGATGTGTTTAGTGAGAGTAAGTCTGCGTCCTTGCCTCCTCATTAGAGTTATGACTGTGCGATCGAGTTAGTGCCC
The DNA here is from genome assembly GCF_039654945.1 of Dendrobates tinctorius. Taxonomy (NCBI): domain Eukaryota; kingdom Metazoa; phylum Chordata; class Amphibia; order Anura; family Dendrobatidae; genus Dendrobates; species Dendrobates tinctorius. Next base: position 11,026,668 of record NW_027361775.1, on the reverse strand, counting down.
AGTTGTAAATTTCCCAAGGAGTGGCTCTTCAATTTATCTGTACATGAACATGATGCTATGCAATCCTTTATCAAGGAATCCTTGGAGAAGGGTCATATCAGACCGTCCTCTTCACCTTTAGGTACCGGGTTTTTCTTTGTTGCCAAGAAAGATGGCTCATTGAGGCCATGTATTGACTATCGGCTCCTTAATAAAATCACTGTTAAATATCAGTCTCCGTTACCCCTGATTTCCGATTTATTCTTCAGAGTGAAAGGTGCTAGTTGGTTTACCAAGCTTGACCTTAGGGGGGCGTATAATCTTATTCGCATCAAGCACGGTGATGAATGGAAGATGGCGTTTAATACTCCTGAGGGGCATTTTGAGTACCTAGTGATGCCTTTTGGACTCACTAATGCCCCTTCTGTCTTCCAATCTTTCATGAACGATATTTTCTGGAATTTTGTGGACAAGTTTTCGATCGTTTATTTGGACAATATTTTGATTTTTTCCAATGATTGGGATTCTCATGTACAACATGTTTGGACTGTATTCCGGATTTTGAGAGAAAATGCTCTGAATGTTAAGGGATCAAAATGTCTCTTTGGAGTACAAAAAATTTAGTTTTTGGGATTCATTTTGTCCCCGTCCGCTATTGAAATGGACCCGGTCAAGGTCCAGGCCATTTATGATTGGGTTCAACCCACTTCCTTGAAGGCTCTCCAGAAATTTTGGGGTTTTGCTAATTTCTACCGTAAAATCATAAGTAATTTTTCTGGTATTGTTAAACCACTGATGGATTTGACCAAAAAGGGCACTGATGTGGTAAATTGGTCTCCACAGGCAGTCTCTGCATTTCAGGAGCTTAAGTTGAGATTCACTTCTGCTCCTGTTCTATGGCAACCTGATGTTTCTCTCCCATTTCAGGTGGAAATAGATGCTTCTGAGATTGGTGCAGGTGCCGTTTTGTCTCAAAGAGATCCGGTGACCTCTAAGATGGATCCTTGTGCCTTCTTTTCTCGAAAATTTTCCCCATCTGAACATAATTATGATGTTGGGAATCTGGAGTTGTTGGCTATGAAGTGGGCATTTGAAGAGTGGAGACATTGGTTGGAGGGGGCCAGGCATCAAGTTGTGGTCCTCACCGACCACAAGAACTTGTTCTATCCAATTTGAGACTTGCCCTGGAGGAATTTCAAGAAGACAAACCTGAACGATTCCCTATGGGGAAATTGTATGTCCCTGACCAGTGGAGGAGAAGAGTAATGTCTGAAATTCATTGCTCCCCGTTAGCTGGTCATCCTAATATTTTTGGTATCAGAGATTTGGTGAGTCAGTCTTTTTGGTGACCTGCTTTATCTCGTGATGTCGGGAATTTTGTGCAGTCCTGTGGGACTTGTTCTCAGTCCATGGACCCATATATCAATGGATTTTATTTCCCACCTCCCTGTCTCTCAGAGAATGACTGTTATCTGGGTGATCTGTGATAGATTTTCCAAGATGGTCCATCTTGTACCACTGTCGAAGTTGCCATCTTCTTCTGATTTGGTGCCCTTGTTTTTACAGCAGGTGGTTGGTTTGCATGGTATTCCGGAGAACATTGTGTCTGACAGAGGAGTTCAGTTTGTTTCCAGATTTTGGAAAGCTTTTTGTTCTAAACTGGGAATACAGTTGTCCTTCTAATCTGCGTTTCACGCTCAGACCAATGGGCAGACTGAGAGAGCAAACCAGACCTTGGAAACCTATTTGAGATGTTTTGTGTCTGCTGATCAAGATGACTGGGTCTCTTTTTTGCCCTTGGCTGAATTTGCTCTAAATAATAGGGCTAGTTCTGCCACTGTGATGTCTCCTTTTTTCTGCAACTTCGAGTTTCATCCTCGCTTTTCTTCAGGGCAAGTGGAGGCTTCGGCCTGTCCAGATGTTGATTCTGTGGTAGAGAGAATGTAGCAGATTTGAGATCAAGTAGTGGATAAGCTGTCTCACTCTCAGGAGAAGGCCTAACGGTTTGACAACCATCATAGGACTGTTGGTACCCGGTTTAAAGTGGGTGACATGGTTTGGTTGTCCTCAAAAAATATTCCTATAAAAGTTGCATCTCCAAAATTTAAGCCAAGCTTCATTGGACCTTATAAGATTTTGGAAATCCTTAATCCCATTTCTTTTCGTTTGGCTCTTCCAGGAATGTTCAAGATTCACAATGTCTTTCATAAATCTTTGTTGAAAAGGTTTGTGGAGCCAGTAGTTCCCATGGCTGCGCCCCCTGATCCTGTATTGGTTAAGGGTAATCTGGAGTATGAAGGAGAGAAGGTATTGGATTCTCGTCTGACTAGACAGGGACTTCAGTATTTGGTCAAGTTGAAAAGTTATGGTCAGGAGGATAAGTCTTGGGTCTTTGCTTCAGACATTCATGCCGAGAGATTGGTTTGCGCCTTTCACCGGGCCCATCCTGATCGGCCTGGTGGCATGGGTGAGGGTTCGGTGACCTCTCCTCAAGGAGGGTACTGTTGTGAACACTTTTAACCTGGCTTCTGAGTTTGGGCTCTCTCTAGTGGTTACCGTTGGTAATGGAGTTGGTCTAGCTGACAGAAGTTAATCTCCTGAACAGGATGATTGGAGGTCAGGTGTTACTGATTGGGGAGATTTAAGTGAACAACCTTTCCTCAGCTCTTGCAGGTGATTTGGTTTGCTTCCTGAGCACATTTTGAAGTCTGCTTGTCTCCTGCTCCATCCTGCATCTGTCAGATAAGTTATTTGTCTTCTTGAATTTTTTTTGCATTGGATTCATTTTTGCTTGTCTCTTATTTTTGCTTAGCTGGTGTTAATTCAGCCTGGTTCCCTGTTGGGATCTGCGCTGGACCCTGTTCCATATGCCACAGCGTACGTTAGTCTTTTTAGTAACCAGTTCACACCAGAGATCAGATTTAGTAGGGGAGAGGTAGTGTGGCCGCAGTAATTTTTGCATATCAGACGTGTTGGATTTTTCTTAGGGTTTTTTGCATAATTACAGACAGTATCCTTTCCTGTCCTGTTCTATCTAGACAGTTTGGGCCCCATCATTTGCTTACTCTATTCTCTGCCTGTGTTTTGTGCTTCATCTTGTCTCACTGGCAATATATGTTCGGGGGCTATCTATTCCTTTGGGGTTCTACTTCGGGGCAGTTTAGCTTTCCCATTTCTCTCTTTAGGCTTAGTTAATTTTGTGGCTGTGCCGAGGCATCTAGGGCATCGTAGGAACGTCCCACGGCTAATTCTAGTTGTGTTGTCAATTTAGGGGTCTGCAATCCCCTAGCTACCAACCTCTCTGGTTATCTGGTTGCCTAGTCTATTTCCCGTTGTCATCCTCGGTTACCTAATCATAGCAATGGAGTTTGTGGAGAAGTGAGTGAAAATATGGGTATGGCGCTCTAAATGTGGTTAGTCATAGATGACTGTGTATTACATTCTGTTGAGATGAGTCATAGCTGGAAGAAATCATCACTATCTACATTGGATTAAAGGAAACAGAGAAAGTATTTGATTTTAACACTAGAAAGTCTAGTGTATAGGACTAATATAGGTCTTAGTACAGTTTTTTTAATGACAAGTTTTTTATATTATTCAGGCACTATGTTGCTTTAATATATAGTCATGACGTGGCAGTATTGTCCATTGCATGTGGTACTTTTGGTATTGATTAGGAATGAGTGAATGTGCTTGGTGATACTCGGTTATCACTCAGGTATCACGGTGCTCGGATGTACTCGTTACTCAGCGTGTAATGGCCGGTGCACTTTGTAAAACTCGAATCCCCAACCCTAATTTTTCGCACCTGTTACACAGCCAATAAGCATGCGGGGATTGCCTGTGTGTCACTGTAAAGCCATAGCCATCTTGGTTGTGGCATTACTGTGATTGGCTGCCAGTGTGACATCATCAAGGCTTATAAAAAAACAGGTGCCGCCTGACAGAGATGCCATTGAACAGCTCTGTGACACTTCGTATCGGAGAGAGTGCTTGCCTAGGCTTGTGTGCACAGTATAATGAATAACTAATCAAAGGCATTCAGTATTCATACTGGTGCTGAAGCTGAGCCACGAGGCTAACAGCCCTTTTGAGGGCTAAACCTTTGCCTTGCTGTTTGTATCAAATACTATATGTATTTAGCCTAGGGAGGGAGAGAAAATTGTATGAGCAGGGAGAGTGACAGAATCAGTCTATAGACAGGGATTATGGCTGTGCAGTCCATTGCCAACTATATAGCTGCAGTTTTTTTGGGGGGTTGAAAAAATTAGTTATACTTTAATCCATCGAGTATTACATGACTTGTGTTAATCTTTGTGTTATATAACATTAAAAAAAAATCATAAATTTTCCATGGGTTAAATTTCTTACCCATACACTATTCCGTGGTCTGGGGTAAATTTCTGTGATATTATCTAACACTACAAAAATGCATTATAAAATTATCTGTATTACATTTCTCACTCATACACTATTCCCTGATCTGGGGTAAATTTGTGTGATATTATCTAACACTACAAGAAAGCATTAAAAAAAATTGGCTGGATTACATTTCTCACTCATACACTATTCCATAGTCTGGGGTAAATTTCTGTGACTAACACTCCAAAAAAGAATTTAAAAATTTGGCTGAAACATAGTTCTTTTCCATAGACTATTTGGTGGTCTGTGGTACATTTCCTGTGGTCTACAAAGCTGAAAAAAAGTAAAAATTTTTTGCAGGCTTACATTTCTCAGCCATACAGTTTCACGTGTTCTGTAGTACATTTCCGCTATATCTAATACTCCAAAAAAACATTAAAAAAGTAGCTGAATTACATTTCTCACCCATACTCTATTCCATGATCTGGGGTAAATTTCTTTGTTTAAAAAATTAGCTAGGTTACAGTTCTCATCCATACACAATTCCATGGTCTGGTGTACATTTCCTGTGATCTATGAAACTGAAAAAAAATTAACATTTTTTGTAGGGTTATATTTCTCATTCAAACAGTATTAGGTGGTCTGGGTACATTTCTGTGATCTCTAAAACAGAGAAAAAGGGTTTAAAAATTTTGTAGGATTACATTTCTGTGATTTATAACACTCCAAAAAGTGTTAACATTTTTTACTGTATTCAATTAGTCATCCTAAAGTGTAATCTGCTTAGTGGGATACAAAGATGGCAGCAACATGCAAGACTCCTGATGGAGTGACCATAAGAATATCAGAGCCAGAGGAAGATGGTGCAACAGCAAAGGTGGCAGGAACCTGTGTTTGTTATCTGGCCAATATCCTCGATCCACCAAAGCTCAAAGCCAGGCAGCATTCTTCACCAATGGGGATCTTGGGGACTGCAGATGGGTGAGCCAAGATTCAGGAACTAGTGAGCGGACTGCGGGGCCTAGGCTCATCAGAAGAGACAAGGAGGCGAGTCAGGACCAGGTATGGACAAATGTTTTCAGGCCTACTAGTCATAAGGGAAAGTTGTCATCGTGGGGAGTGGTACTTACTTACAACCATCAGCAGAGAAGGGGGTCCATTGAAGAGTTTGTGACCGGTCATCACATTTTGTTCAACCATCGGGAAGTAGAGATGGAACACTTGCCTCAAGGGCTGAAAGAACTGACAGCTGGAACTAGGGTCACTGGGGTCAAAAATATTTTAATGAGGCCTGCCAGTTGTTGCCTTTCATCAGGTGTCTACGGAGTACATTTTTGTGATACATAACTCTCAAAAAATGTTTCAAAAAATGCTGGGTTACATTTCTCAGTCATGCAGTATTATGTGTTCTTGGCTACATATCCTTGGTATATAACCCTCAAAAAACTTGTTTAGAAATGTATTGGTATTATATTGCTCACCTATAGGGTATTATGTCTTCTTCTGTGCATTTTATTTGTATATAACGCTCAAAAAGCTTGGTCAAAATGTTATCGGTATTATATTGGTCACACATAGACTATTCCATGGTCTGGAGTATATTTTGTTGGAATATAATCCTCATAAAACTTGTTCAAAAAGTTATTGTTGTTGTATTGCTCACCCATAGACTATTACGTGGTCTGACGTACATTTTGGTGGTATATAACCCTCAAAAAACTTGTTTAAAAATGTATTGTTATTATATCGCTCATTCATAGACTTTTACATATTCTTGGGTAGGTTTCGGTGGTATATAAGCCTCAAAAACTTGTCAAAACTTTATCGGTATTATATTGCTCACTTAAAGACTATTCCGTGGTCTGGAGTACATTTCCTTTGCATTTAACCCTCAAAAAACGTGTTATCGGTTATTATTAAAGTGCTTAGTATTAGACTATTCCATAGACGCTGGCAACAGAGGGGATTTAGAAATTACTTTCTCCATCTCCTCCGCAGCTGTGGTCTGATCTTCTCATGCAAGAGGGTCAGAGCACAGAGCATTGACACTCAGCTCCTGCTCTCAGCAGAGCAGGAGCCGAGTGTCATTGGCATATCGCATCCCATGCTCTTGCATGAGAGAATCTTTTTATGCCATATGCTAATGGGACCCTGTCCTTATATTGCTCATCCACATAGTATAATGTGTTCTTAGGTACAATTCATTGCTTTAAAAGCCTCTAAAAACTTGGTCAACAATTTTTCCGTATTATATTGCTCATAAACATAGTATAACATGTTCTTGGGTACATTTTATTGCTATAAAAGCCTCAAAAACTTGTTGAAAATGTTTCGATATTATATTGCTCATCCTTAAGGTATTACATCTTCTTAGGTAGAGTTTGTTGCTATATAAGCGTCAAAAAACTTGTTAAAAACTGTATCGGTATTAGGGCAGAGACAGACTGCCGCATTTCTCGCATGAGAATCGCATCGTAAAACTCATACTGGCTGTCGAATCTCCTGACCTGAGCTAGACAGCTGCATAGTAATCTATCATACTGTCTTGCTCAGGTCAGGAGAGGTGCCGGGCCAGTCCATGCATTGCGATGCGATTCCCGGACGAGTTATACAGCTGTCTGACTCAGCCCTTATATTGCTCATCTATAGTCTTTTACATATTCTTGGGTACATTTCGTTGCTATATAAGCCTCAAAAACTTTTTTTAAATTTATCAGTATTATATTGCTCATCCATAGACTATTCCATGGTTAGGAATACATTTTGTTGGTATATAGCCCTCAAAAAACTTAATGGTATTATATTGCTCATTTGTAAGGCATTACATCTTTTTTGGTAAAGTTCATTGCTATATAAACCTCAAAAAACTTGATAAGGACTTGTGCACACATTGCAGATTTGATGCATTTTTGGTTTGTTTTTGCCATGCAGATTTGCTAGCAAAACGTGAAGAAATCCTGTTGCCAGCAAAGTGAATGAGACATATGAAGTGTTCTGCACACATTGAGTATTTTTGACTTGCAGATTTTGTGAAGAAAATAATCTGCAGTGTGTCAATTCTCTGTGCATTTTTGCCCTGTATTTTTCAACATTCACTTCACTCAAATCAATCAAAATCGCAGGGCCAAAATACACCAAAATCATGCGTTTTTGCAGCTGTGTTTTTCCTGCCAAGAGATGCAGTATTATATTGCTCACCCAAAGATTATTCCATGGTCTGGAGTATATTGCCTTGGTATATAACCCTCAAAAGTGCATAACCTTTATGAGTATAGAACTATAATTTGAACAAAATGTGTATGAGCCCCTGCTTTAGGGTTCATACCCATTTGCGAGAAAAAAAATCAGATTGCACTGAGACCAATGTTATTCAATGGGTGACATCTCATCTGCGATCATTTCCTCAGCTGAAATCGGACTGAGAAAAAAATCACAGCATGCTGCGTTTTGCTGTGTATCTTGGACGAGACTCGCCAATGCAAGTCAATGGGTGCAACAAAAAAATCGCACAGCACTCGCACGTTGCGAATGCTGTCTGATTTTTATGCACCGGTGTCCTTTGAAAAGCCAGCAATTCATGTGCGGCTACAGTAAAATAACACTGACAGCTTACAAAAGAACAGATATATATACATATATGTATGTATTCTATATAAATGCATATATATATATATATATATAGATGTCAGTGACACACATACACATGCACTACCGTTAAAAAGTTTGGGGTCACCCAGACAATTTTGTGTTTTCCATGAAAACTCATACTTTTATTAATCAAATGAGTTGCCAAATGAATTTAAAATCTAGTCCAGACACTGACAAGGTTCGAAAAAAAGATTTTTATTTGAAATAATTTTCTCCTTCAAACTTTGCTTTCGTCAAAGAATGCTCCCTTTGCAGCAATTCCAGCATTGCAGACCTTTGGCATTCTAGCAGTTAATTTGCTGAGGTAATCTGGAGAAATTTCACCCCATGCTTCCAGAAGCCCCTCCCACAAGTTGGTTTGGCTTGATAGGCACTTTTTGCATACCATACGGTCAAGCTGCTCCCACAACAGCTCAATGGGGTTGAGATCTGGTGACTGCGCTGGCCACTCCACTACAGATAGAATACCAGCTGCCTGCTTCTTCCCTAAATAGTTCTTGCATAATTTGGAGGTGTGCTTTGGGTCATTATTCTGTTGTAGGATGAAATTGGCTCCAATCAAGCGCTGTCCACAGGGTAAGGCATGGCATTGCAAAATGGAGTGATGGCCTTTCTTATTCAAAATCCCTTTTACCTTGTACAAGTCTTCCACTTTACCAGCACCAAATCAACCCCAGGCCATCACACTACCTTCACCATGCTTGACAGATGACTTCAGGCACTCTTCCAGCATCTTTTCAGTTGTTCTGCGTCTCGCAAATGTTCTTCTGTGTGATCCAAGCACCTCAAACTTGGATTTGTCTGTTCATAACACTTTTTTCCAATCTTCCTCTGTCCAATGTCTGTGTTCTTTTTCCCATATTAATCTTTTCCTTTTTTTAGCCAGTCTCAGATATGGATTTTTCTTTGCCACTCTACCCTGAAGGCCAGCATCCTGGAGTCGCCTCTTCACTGTAGACGTTGACACTGGCGTTTTGCGTGTACTATTTAATGAAGCTGCCAGTTGAGGGCCTGTGAGGTGTCGATTTCTCAAACTGCAGACTCTAATGTACTTGTCTTGTTGCTCAGTTGTGGAGCGGGGCCTCCAACATCTCTGTCTACTCTGGTTAGAGCCTGTTTGTGCTCTCCTCTGAAGGGACACTGTTGTAGGAAATCTTCATTTTCTTGGCAATTTCTCACATGGAATAGCCTTAATTTCTAAGAACAAGAATAGACTGTCGAATTTCACATGAAAGTTCTTTTTTTCTGGCCATTTTGAGAGTTTAATGGAACCAACAAATGTAATGCTCCAGATTCCCAACTAGCTCAAAGGAAGGTCAGATTTATAGGTTCTCTAATCAGTCAAACTGTTTTCAGCTGTGCTAACATACTTGCACGAGGGTTTTCAAGGGTATTCTAGCCATCCATTATCTTTCTTACACAGTTAGCAAACACAAAGTACCATAAGAACACTGAAGTGATGGTTGTTGGAAATGGGCCTCTATACACCTATGAAGATATTGCATTACAAACCAGACATTTGCAGCTAGAATAGTAATTTACCACATTAACAATGTATAGAGTGTATTTCTGAATCATTTAATGTTAGCTTCATTGGAAAAAAAACTGTGGTTTTCTTTCAAACATAAGGAAATTTGGTGACATCAACCCCTCAACTATTACCCCATATGCAACTGCTACAGGGTAATCGGATGAGCAAGGCTATGTACCAGAATTGGCGCATCTTAGAGATGCACCTTTTCTAGGGTGGCTGAGAGCTGATGTTTTCAGCCGGGGGGGCACTATGCATGGTCCCTTCTTTGGCTATTAACAACAGCCCTCAGCTGTCTGCATAGCCATTGCTTGCTATAAAATATAGGGGGACTCCACGCCAAATTTCCCCTGAAAAAATCATTTATTAATTTAACTTTTAAATACATGTTCGGAATTTTGCACACACACTATACTAATTGTATTTGTCACTGACATGTATATATCTACCTATTCTATATGGATTTACTGTATGTAATCCATCTCTCCTATCCTGTCGGCTCCTGCAGTAATTTTACAGAAGCCGGCAAATTAATTACCAGCTATTCTTCTATATATCTCTCTCCCTGCAATATGAATATTATATATATATATAATACTGTATATATATATGTGTATATATATATATACAGTATATATAATATGTATATGTCACTGACATATTATATATATATGTATATATATCGTATATACCCATGTATAATCTGACACGTGTATAAGCCGACCCCCCTAATTTTGTCACAAAAAACTGGGAAAACTTATTTACTCGCATATAAGCTTAGGGTGGGAAATGCCGAAGCTACTGGTAAATTTCAAAAATAAAAATAGATACCTATAAAAGTAAAATTAATTGAGACATCAGTATAATACTTATAATGCTGCACAGTGAGTGGCCCCGTATAATGCTTCACAGTGAGTGGCCCCTTATAAGGCTGCACACTGAGTGGCCCCAGATAATGCTGCACAGTGAGTGGCCCCTTATAATGCTGTACAGTGATGAGTGGCCCCTTATAATGCTGCACAGTGAGTGACCCCGTATAATGCTGCACAGTGAGTGGCCCCTTACATTGCTGCACAGTGAGTGGCCCCGTATAATGCTGCACAGTGAGTGGCCCCTTATAATGCTGCACAGTGATTGGTGGCCCCTTATAATGCTGCACAGTGATTGGTGGCCACTTATAATGCTGCACAGTGAGTGGCCCCAATGCATTCTCATATTGCACAGGTAGCTAAGGTAATCCAGTCATTTAGCTGCTGCCGCTGCCCCAATTAAGGAAACAAACAAACAAAAAAACCTATATGCTCACCTCGTCGCTGCTGCAGCTGCTGCTCATCAGTGTTGCTGGCTCTGCAGTGACTGTTCAGGTAGAGGGCTCTTGCTAACTATGTCATGGCACCCTCTGACCTGAACATCACTGCCACAGGACGCAAGACAGCAGAGCGACGTGCAGCGGTGGAACGGGGGACAGGTGAATATGGCTCCCCTGTCATACTCACCTCTCCTGGCATGTCTCTGCAGCCCCCTGTGCTTGCTCCATGTTGTCGGCGCGCTGTTCTTCCTGCTTTCTGCGGTCACATGGTACTGCTCATTAAACTCATGTAAATGCACATATTCATGAGTTTAATGAGCGTGCTGACAACATGGAACAAGCACTGTGGGCTGCAGAGACATGCCAGGAGAAGTGAATATGAACTCCGACATCCCCTCCCCGGCCGGCCCCCGGTATATGACTCACGTAAAAGCCGAGAGGGGGACTTTCAGCCCAAAAAATGGGCTGAAAATCTCGGCTTATACGCGAGTATATACGGTGTGTGTGTATATATATATATATATACACAGGGTGGGCTATTTATATGGATACACCTAAATAAAATGGGAATGGTTGGTGATATCAACTTGGTGTTGGGGCACATTAGTATATGGGAGGGGGGAAACATTTCAAGATGGGTGGTGACCATGGTGGCCTGTTGTGAGTTCATTTTCCCCTTCACCGTCGATGTCTGATGAACTCCCTCTTCTGGTGAAGGAAGGTAGTGAGGCTGATTACCAAACACCTGATCTGGTAGATGATGACTGGGTAACAGGAAATTCTGACTGGATATAAGGCAGCCGACGCCCTTCTGAGTCGCTGGTGATTTCTCTGCTGGATTCTTGGAGACCAGTCTGATTCCTGCTTCCCAAAGATAAGTTTTTGCTCTGCTATTGAACTTATTAGTTTTGTTTTGTTTACCTTGTTTTTTGGAGTTCAGCCATCCCCGGTCGGGGGTGTGCTGAGTTCCATTTTTGTCTCTGATCAGTTTGTCTCTTTGCTCTGTCTTCAGAATTTACCTGAGTGCTGATATAGTCTTTTTGAAGTCCTAGCGACTTCAGGGCCTGTTTTTCCTATCAGACGATTGGGACATGTATTGGTAGGGTTTTTTACGGATTGCAGACAGCAGCTTTTCTATCCTGTCCTTTTTAGTTAGCTTGGACCTCATCGTTTGCTCAACCTATCTTTCTATCTGTGTTAGTGTTTTCATCTTGCTTCACGGTCATTATATGTTGGGGGCTGCCTATTGCTTTGGGGTCTGCTCTGGGGCAGTTTAGATTTCCCCTTTCTTTCTTTAGGCCTATTTAGTTCTCCAACTTTGATCGAGGGGTCTAGGGCATCTTAGGAACCCCCCACGGCTACTGATAGTTGTGGATAGGATCAGGGGTCTGCAATCCGATAGCTACCAACCTCTCCGATTTTCTGGACTTAGCTTGTATTTTTGTTTTCTCCTCCTTCGGTGACTCATTCATAACAGAATCACCAGCCATACCGCAGATTCTAGGGTACTCAATAGCAGGAAAGAATTGTAAAAAAAAAAAAAAAAAGGGTCAGAATTTTTTTTTGTGTATATTTTTTTCTCTATTTCTTTGAGGCCGTAGGAGGAGTTTTTTCTCAATGGAGATTAAGCAATTGTCTGATCATGTGGAGTAGCTCACTGCTGAAGCGCGGGGAATTTCCACCTATCTTGCTCATTCACATGCTGCTGAACCAAAGATCCCTACTCCTTATGTGTTTTTTGGGGATCAGTCTAAATTTTTGAATTTTAAGAATAATTGTAAATTATTTTTTGCCTTGAAGCCTAACTCATCGGGGAGCTCCGAGCAGCAGGTTAAAATTGTCATGTCTTTGCTGCGCGGCGATCCCCAGGATTGGGCGTTTTCTTTGAAACCTGATGATCCTATTCTGACTGATGTGAATGCATTTTTTCAGGCCTTGGGGTTGTTGTATGATGAACCTAATGCTATTGATCAGGCTGAAAAGGCCCTGTTGGCATTGAGCCAGGGTAGGGATTCTGCAGAGTTGTACTGTCAAAAATTCCGAAAGTGGGCGGTCCTTACTACCTGGAATGATGGTGCCTTGGCAGCTCTCTTTCGGAAGGGTTTGTCAGAAACCGTAAAAGATACTATGGTGGGATTTCCTGTTCCCTCTGGTCTTGACGATTCTATGTCATTAGGTTGATCGGCGGTTGCGTGAACGCAAAACCGCACGAGAGGTGTTGCCACCTGTTGAACAAATGTCTGAACCTATGCAATGTGATAGAGTTTTGTCTAGGGCGCAATGTCAGGAGTTCAGAAGGCGTAATAAGCTGTGTTTCTTCTGTGGTGATGCCTCGCATATTATTTCTGTCTGCCCTAAACGAGAGAAACTTTTTGCACACACATTTGCTGTGGGTGGTGTTCAACCTAAATTTCTTCTGGCAATTACTCTGATCTGCTCCCTGCCCACATTTTCCGCTAAGGCTTTTGTGGATTCGGGAGCAGCTCTGAACCTGATGGACTTGGATTTTGCTAAACGTTGTGGGTTTCCTATGACACCTCTGCAGACGCCTATCCCTTTGAGGGGTATTGATGCTACTCCTTTGGTGAAGAATATACCTCAGTTTTGGACCCAGGTGGTAATGCGGGTCGCCCCAGACCATCAAGAAAATTGCAGATTTTTGGTGTTGCATAATTTGCATGATACCATCGTTCTGGGGCTTCCCTGGTTGCAAATCCATAATCCAGTTTTGGATTGGAAATCTGTGTCTGTGGTGAGTTGGGGTTGTCGGTGTGCCCTTAGTGATGCTCCTGTTTTCTCCACCTCTCCCCAGTGACATGATGTTCCTGACTATTTGGCTGATTATTATGATGTATTTAGTGAGAATGAGTCTGCATCTTTGCCTCCTCATAGGAGTTATGATTGTGCAATTGAGCTGAGCCCTGGGTGTAAATTTCCCAAGGGTCGACTTTTCAATTTATCTGTACCCGAACACGAGGCTATGCGATCCTATATTAAGGAGTCGTTGGAGAAGGGTCATATTAGACCATCCTCTTCACCCTTAGGTGCTGGGTTTTTTTTCGTGGCTAAGAAAGATGGGTCATTAAGGCCTTGTATTGACTATTGTTCTCTCAACAAAATTACTGTTAAATATCAGTATCCGTTACCCCTGATTTTGGATCTATTCTCCAGAGTTAAAGGTGCTTTCTGGTTTACAAAGCTTGACCTCAGGGGGGCGTATAATCTTATTCGCATTAAGCATGGGGATGAATGGAAGACGGCGTTTAATACTCCAGAGGGACATTTTGAGTACCTGGTGATGCCTTTTGGGCTCACTAATGCCCCTTCTGTCTTCCAGTGCTTCATGAATGATATTTTCCAAGACTTGGTGGATAAATTTTTGATCATCTATCTGGATGATATTTTGATCTTTTCCAAGGATTGGGACTCTCATGTGGAACATGTTCGGACGGTGTTCCGGATTTTGAGGAAGAATTCTCTGTATGTCAAGGGATCGAAATGCCTTTTTGGTGTACAGAGGATTTCATTTTTAGGATTTATTTTGTCTCCGTCAACTATTGAAATGGACCCGGCCAAGGTACAGGCCATTTATGATTGGGTTCAGCCCACTTCTTTGAAGGCCCTCCAGAACTTTTTGGGCTTTGCTAATTTTTATCGTAAATTTATAGCTAATTTTTCTGGTATTGCCAAACCTTTGACTGATTTGACTAAGAAGGGTGCTGATGTGCTGAATTGGTCTCCGGAGGCTGTTTCTTCCTTTCAGGAGCTGAAGCGAAGGTTCACTTCTGCTCCGGTTTTGCGGCAACCTGATGTCTCACTCCCGTTTCAGGTAGAGGTGGACGCTTCTGAGATTGGTGCAGGAGCTGTTTTGTCCCAAAAAGATCCTGGAACATCTAAAATGAATCCCTGTGCTTTCTTTTCCCGAAAGTTCTCCCCATCCGAACGTAACTATGATGTGGGGAATCGGGAACTGTTAGCCATGAAATGGGCATTTGAGGAGTGGAGACATTGGTTGGAGGGAGCTAAACATCAAGTCTTGGTCCTTACTGACCACAAGAATTTGATTTACCTGGAGTCGGCCAAATGCTTGAATCCTAGACAGGCTAGGTGGGCCTTGTTTTTCACACGTTTTGATTTTGTGGTCTCTTTTCTTCCGGGCACTAAGAATGTCAAGGCAGACGCCCTCTCTAGG
The DNA here is from genome assembly GCF_039654945.1 of Dendrobates tinctorius. Classification (NCBI taxonomy): domain Eukaryota; kingdom Metazoa; phylum Chordata; class Amphibia; order Anura; family Dendrobatidae; genus Dendrobates; species Dendrobates tinctorius. The sequence goes on along the minus strand of NW_027361775.1, from coordinate 11,011,647 downwards.
AGTTTCTTTGCTGATTCTCCTGTTGTGACCAAGCCTGCTACCATCTTAGGTGAGGGGGTAGTTCTTTCTGCCATCTTGCCCAATTTGAGACGTGCTCTGGAAGAGTTTCAGGAGGACAAACCTGAGCGTTGTCCCATTGGAAAATTGTATGTTCCTGACCAGTGGAGGAAGAGAGTGATGTCTGAAGTTCATTGCTCTGCATTGGCTGGTCATCCAGGTATTTTTGGTACTAGAGATTTGGTGAGTCGGTCTTTTTGGTGGCCCACCTTGTCTCGTGATGTCAGGAATTTTGTGCAGTCCTGTGAGACTTGCTCTCGGTCTAAACCTTGTTCTCGCTCTAGTGGGTTGTTGATGCCTTTGCCGGTGCCCAGGAGGCCATGGACCCATATTTCAATGGATTTTATCTCTGATATGCCTGTCTCTCAGAGAATGACTGTTATTTGGGTGATTTTTGATAGATTCTCTAAGATGGTCCATCTTGTACCACTCCCTAAGTTGCCATCTTCCTCAGAGTTGGGGCCCTTGTTTTTGCAACAGGTGGTTCGCTTGCACGGGATTCCTGAGAACATTGTACCTGACAGAGGAGTTCAGTTTGTGTCTAGATTTTGGAGGACTTTCTGTTCCAAGCTGGGAATTCAGTTGTCCTTCTCCTCTGCGTTTCACCCTCAGACCAATGGGTAGACGGAGAGAACAAACCAGACTTTGGAGTCGTATTTGAGATGTTTTATTTCTGCTGATCAGGATGATTGGGTTTCATTTTTGCCCTTGGCTGAATTTGCTTTAAATAATAGAGCTAGTTCTGCCACTTTGATGTCACCTTTTTTTTGTAACTTTGGGTTTCATCCTCGATTCTCTTCAGGGCAGGTGGAGCCTTCTGCTTGCCCAGGTGTTGACACTGTGGTGGAGAGAATGCATCAGATCTGGGACCAAGTGGTGGATAAGTTGTCTCTCTCCCAGGAAAAGGCCCAGCGGTTTTCCAACCGGCATAGGACCATTGGTCCCCAGTTTAAGGTGGGTGATATTGTTTGGTTGTCATCAAAGAATATCGCTATGAAGGTGGCTTCTCCAAAGTTTAAGCCTAGATTTATTGGACCTTGCAAGATTTTGGAGATTCTTAATCCAGTCTCTTTTCGATTGACTCTTCCTGTTACATTTAAGATCCATAATGTGTTTCATAAGTCTCTGTTAAAGAGGTTTGTTGAGCCAGTAGTTCCTGTGGTGGCACCTCCTGACCCGGTATTGGTTGAAGGTAATGTGGAATATGAGGTTGAGAAGATACTGGATTCTCGCCTGGCTAGACGGAGACTCCAGTATTTGGTTAAATGGAAGGGTTTATGGCCAGGAGGATAATTCTTGGGTCCCTGCATCCGATATTCATGCCGAAAGATTGGTTCGTGCCTTTCATCGGGCCCATCCTGATCGCCCTGTTGGCGTGGATGAGGGTTTGGTGACCCCTCCTCAAGGGGGAGGTACTGTTGTGAGTTCATATTCCCCTTCACCGTCGATGTCCGATGAACTCCCTCTTCTGGTGAAGGAAGGTAGTGAGGCTGATTACCAAACACCTGATCTGGTAGATGATGACTGGGTAACAGGAAATTCTGACTGGATATAAGGCAGCCGACGCCCTTCTGAGTCGCTGGTGATTTCTCTGCTGGATTCTTGGAGACCAGTCTAATTCCTGCTTCCCAAAGATAAGTTTTTGCTCTGCTATTGAACTTATTAGTTTTGTTTACCTTCTTTTTTGGAGTTCAGCCATCCCCGGTCGGGGGTGTGCTGAGTTCCATTTTTGTCTCTGATCAGTTTGTCTCTTTGCTCTGTCTTCAGAATTTACCTGAGTGCTGATATAGTCTTTCTGAAGTCCTAGCGACTTCAGGGCCTGTTTTTCCTATCAGACGGTTGGGACATTTTTTGGTAGGGTTTTTTTTACGGATTGCAGACAGCAGCTTTTCTATCCTGTCATTTTTAGTTAGCTCGTTTCCTCAACCTATCTTTCTATCTGTGTTAGTGTTTTCATCTTGCTTTACCATCATTATATGTTGGGGACTGCCTATTGCTTTGGGGTCTGCTCTGGGGCAGTTTAGATTTCCCCTTTCTTTCTTTAGGCCTAATTAGTTCTCCAGCTGTGATCCAGGGGTCTAGGGCATCTTAGGAACGAGGGTTAAACGCAATTGTAGTGAAGAAAGTAATTTAAATGGTGAACTGGCACATATGAGTAAAAAACTTAAAAATCGTATGTATCCGAACTGGTCCTTAAATCGAGCACGAAAGATAATAGGAAGTAAAAATCGAACTGACATGATTTCTACCAGCAGAAACATTAATGAGTCTAGTATAGGTAAAAAACCGTATATTTGTTTTCAGTTTAGTCGACAATTTTTTCATATTAAAAAAATCATTAACAAATATTTACCTATTCTATATGAGGACACCAAATTAGCAGAAATTTTGGCGCTGGGTATAAATATAGTATCGAGGAGAGCTCCCACACTGGGTGATAAACTATCGCCAAATTTATTCTCTGATAATAGTAATAATAAAAAATCAGAAAAAACATGGTTGACATATAAGGGTTTTTTTAGGTGTGGAACAACTAATTGCAAGACATGTAGATATGCAAATGTCACTAAGAATTTTTCTAATGCTGGGGAGACAGTGTATTACAATATAAAACAATATATAAATTGCAATTCCACCAATATAATATATAAAATAGATTGCACAATATGTAAATTGTCATATATAGGTTGCACCTCTAGAAAAATGAAGGTGCGCATTAGGGAACATTTATCTGACATTTACAACATGAATAATTTAAATCGCAATTTGTCAGCTGTATCCCAGCACTTCATCACACACCATGCCCGCAGTGTCTCTGGTTTCAGAGTGCAGGGAATAGAACAGGTTAAAATTCCTTTCCGTGGTGGAGACTCCAAACGACGTCTCTTAACAAGAGAGGCTTTCTGGATTTATCACCTTAATACTCGATCTCCGCAAGGTCTGAACAAAAGAAATGACCTAATGCTTCATTACTGTTAAAGAGTGAAATATTATTTTTTCACAATATGTTTTAATTCTTATATTTAAATTTGTGATTTGTAGTTTTATAGATTGTCACATGATTGTATTCTTTGAATGCCATTGGACTACATGTATTATATAAAGTAGACATGACCAATGTGTCTTTATGGCTTTGACAAAGATCTTTTAGATCGAAACGCGTTGCCGTTGTCCATGTGGGGGCACACATTATGAAGATTTATGTATTTTTATTGAAGGAATAAAGAAAGAATTTTACACGCAGCTGGAACTAATTGCTCTCTCCTACTTGTCTCACGTCAGTCCAGACGGAGTTCCGAGGTCTGCGGTGGAAGTGTGGTGAGCTGGCTTATGTTGCTTTTGATCATCTTAGGAACCCCCCACGGCTACTGTTAGTTGTTGTGGATAGGATCAGGGTTCTGCAATCCGATAGCTACCAACCTCTCTGGTTTTCTGGACTTAGCTTGTATTTTTGTTTTTTCCTCCTTCGGTGACTCATTCATAACAGTGGCCATTTTGAAGTTGGCCATTTTGGATCTAACTTTATTTTTTCCAATGGGAAGAGGGTCATGTGACACATCAAACTTATTGAGAATTTCACAAGAAAAACAATGGTCTGCTTGGTTTTAACATAACTTTATTCTTTCATGAGTAGTGTTGAGCATTCCGATACCGCAAGTATCGGGTATCGGCCGATATTAGCTGTATCGGAATTCCGATACTTAGTTCCGATACTTTTTTCATATCGAATACCGGAATCGGAAGTTCCCATAATGCTAGGAGCCCGCTCGATTTGATTCAGCCAATAGGGATCCTCAGAAGTGTGGGCACATCCTGTTAGGCATGTAGGCATGTTAACTACTGGCATGGCTGTGATTGGCTGCTGAAACGATGTCATGATGCACTATAAAAAGTGCTGCAGCCGCCATTTCTGGTCACTCTGCTGTGAATTCAGTTAGGGACAGGCTGCTGTTGAAGACTGTGAGGGACAGTTAGAAATAGCGATTCCACAAAACATATAGTGCTTAACCCAGGCTACATAAACCACCACTGTAGCTTGCTTTTCCCTAGCGGCGCTGTTTTCACAGCTGTCTGCAAGGGCTGTGTGAGTGCAGACCCACGCTGTGTAGTGTGTCCTGCAGGCACGTCTGCTTGTAGGCCGCCCAGCATGTGTCTCTGCCTCATACACATTTTTCTTTTATTGCTGCTTTTTTTTTCTCCTGTATAGTGTGCTTCCATACGTATCCATATACGTTGGTTGCAAACACTAAAGGAGTGGACAGTGGAGCCTTTCAGCAGCCTTTCAGTGCTATAGCCCATTTCTCTGCACTGTTTTTGGCTGTCTGATAGGTCTCTCTGTGTGTGAGTGCAGCTCACATTGCAGTGTGTTCTACAGCCACCGCTAGCTGTAGTCCGCTCAGCATGCGTCACTGCCTCATACATAGTCCTTTTTTTGCAGCTAATTTAGCCAGATTTTTGCTCCTATATTAGTGTGCTTCCAACCGCATCCATTGTCATTGGTTGGTTGCAAACACTATATAGGATTAGATAGAGGAGCCTTTTTGCTGGCTTGTGTCCTTCAGGGCCAGCCAGGCTAGTATCACCCTATTTTTTGAGCCTCATCAATTGCATTGTAGGTTAGCTTCCTGCATTGTAATCGCTCCAAAAAGTTTGTGATACTATAGCTTTCAAACTTTGGTCACATCCTTTCCTTCCCCCTCCAAAAAAAAAAGGAAATAAAGTTCACCAAACACTCCACTTTACAGTTGTCTAGGCCACATTAGATCATATTAAAGTGTAGTACACACACTCTTAGCCAAATTAGTGTTTCTTATACTGGTTAGCAGGTGTTCAGGAATAAGAACACTAAGCCACCCCTTTTTTACTTTTCTGCCTATCTTTATCAGTCTACCAAGATGAAGAAGGCAGGGAGTAAGGCACGTGGTCGTGGCCGTGGAGTTTCAGCAGGGAGAGGACGGGGGGATTCAGCAGGGAGAGGACGTGGGGATTCGGTGTCTGCTGCGGCCACCAGTGACCCGGCATCCCCCACTTTTACCAGGCAACAGTCCTTCATGCGCAGCTTTGTAGGACCTCGCCGTACCCCACTGCTGCGTGACGAACAAATTGAAGCCGTTGTCGGATGGATGGCAGCTAACGCATCCACTTCAATGACTTCCGCATCCTCCCAAGGCCAGAGCACTGAAGAGCAACCATCTGTCTCTTCACCACCTGCCAAATTGCCCAGGCAGTCTGAGAGCCCTGGACAGGAGCCATCTCAATCTTTACTTGTGTTCTCAGAATCTGTTGGCTTGGAAAGAGGTGGCCAGCCAAGCAGCATTCTAGAGCGTGATGAAGAGGGAGTATGCAGTGATGCGCAACTGCTTTGTCCCTCTGAATCTGAAGAGGCGGGTGGGCCAGTGCCTATTGTCAGCACACCTCAGTGCTCATCTGATGATGATGAGACTCAGTTGCCAATTTCTGGTGCGTACAGTGCTGGCGAGACAACCCAGGACCAGCCGGTGCTTGAAGAGGGGAGTGGAGATGATGAGGTCCTTGACCCATCATGGCGTCAGCCACAGGAAGGTGGTGGGAGCAACTCTGAGGAAGAGATTCCCCGAACGGCCAAAAGAGGAGGGAGAGGGCGGGGGCAGACTTGGTTGCCTGTAGCCTCCACATTGGCACCCGTGAGGAGCAATCCTCTTCCAAAACACAAAACGGGCGCTCCCAGGACTTGCAGTGCGTGGTCTTTTTTTGACACAGTTGCAGATGACATTTGCTTTGTCAAATGCAAGCTGTGTCATCAGAAAGTGAAACGAGGGAAAAATGTGACCAACCTCAATACCACAAATATGTGGAAACATGTGCGTACCAAGCACGAGGTGGAGTTACACAGACACACTGAAGATGTAGGCCAACCTTCAGCAGCACCTACCACCTCTTCAGCTCGTGTTGGGGCCTCTTCCTCCAGCTCACACACAGCTGGTTCGGCTTCCTCACTGGAACGCCATGGAAGAACCACTGCCACTGTTGTCCAGAGACCCAGTGAAATTCCACCCACTGAACCACGTTCGCAGTCATCAGCACACTCCCAGGCCACTCACCAGCAATCGGTAGCACAGGCATGGGAGAAAAAGCGGCCATACTCGGCAAACCATCCCCGAGCACTGGCTCTGAATGCCAGCATTGCCAAACTACTGGCCCTTGAGATGCTGTCATTCAGGCTGGTGGAGACTGACACCTTCCGGAACTTTATGTCATTGGCAGTTCCACAATACAATGTGCCCAGCCGCTTTTATTTGAGCAGGCAAGCTGTCCCTGCCCTGCAAAAGCATGTGGAGGGAAAAATTAAAAATGCGCTACTAAATGCCATCAGTAGCAAGGTCCACCTGACCACCGATGCGTGGACCAGTAGCCATGGACAGGGACGATACCTTTCCCTCACTGCCCATTGGGTCAATGTTGTGGAGCCGGGTACAGATCTGGAGAGTGGCTCTGTACGTATTCTGCCAACTCCAAGGATTGCAGGAATGCAGTCTGTACATATTGAGTCCTCCTCCTACTCTAGTTCCTCGGAATCAGCACTGCGTGAGCCTGTTAGGCCAGATATGAGCACAGGTGTGGCCAAACGTCAACAGGCCATCCTTAAATTAATTTCTCTGGGGAATCGGAGCCACACAGCACAGGAGCTCTGGAATGCCATCAAGCAGGAGAGCGATGTGTGGTTTGTGCCAGCGAATCTCCAGCCAGGTTTGGTAGTGAGTGACAATGGCCGAAATCTAGTGGCAGCTCTGGGCCTAGGCAACCTCACTCACATACCATGTCTGGCACACGTGCTCAATTTGGTCATGCAGAGCTTTCTGAGGGACTATCCGGATCTTGATGCACTGCTGCACAAGGTTCGCCTAGAGTGTGCTCACTTGCGGCGTTCCAGCATGGCAAGATCGCGCATTGCATCTCTGCAACGCCGATTCCGTCTGCCAGAACATCGCATCATATGTGACCTCCCCACCAGGTGGAATTCAATGTTACATATGTTGGAGCGGTTGTGTGAGCAGCAGGCAGCAGTAATGGAGTACCAGCTGCATCAGGCGCAAACAAGTCGCACTGTGCGCCGGACACACTTCACCACCACTGAGTGCGCCACTACGAGGGACATCTGCCAAGTTTTGCGTGCCTTCGATGACTCCACGCGGATGGCCAGTGCAGATGATGCACTAATCAGCATGACTGTCCCCCTCATCTGTCTGCTTCAAAAAACCTTACAAGCACTAAGTGAGGAGGTTTTTGAAGAGGTCGAGGATGAGCAGTCAGAAATGCCATCTGCTTCTGGCAAGTCTGCGCAACGTGCTTCCACACAAAGGCCCAGGCAGGGGACACTTAGTGAGGAGGATGACGAGGAGTCAATGGAGGAGGAGGAACACATCTCTCCAGAGGAGGGAGGTACACAAGGCTCTAGTAGTCAGTGTGTACAGCGAGGGTGGGGTGATGCTGAGCAGGCAGAGATGCTGCCTCAAGCTGGGGACAGCATTTCCGGTCCAGTTGGCAGTCTGCAGCACATGGTTGATTTCATGCTGCAGTGCTTGTTAAATGACCGCCGCATCGCCAACATTCTCCACACGGCTGATTATTGGGTGTACACCCTCCTAGATCCTCGCTACCGGGACAACTTACAAAGCCTCATACCACAGTTGAACCGGGAGCGAAAAATGCGGGAGTACCAAGAAACACTTGAGCAGGCCATCATGTTCTCCATTCCCCCCACAAGTGTTGCTGGTAGTGCTTTTCAAAGCAGCCATGTGGGTAGAGGCAGTGGAGGAAGCTCTGCACAAAGAGGTAGCAGAGGCAGTGCCGCAGGACAAGGCAAGGCCAGTATGGCCCAAATATGGAAAAGTTTTGTGGGACCGCCACAAACGGCTACACCATCACAGACGGCTCCAGTCAGCAGGAGGCAACGTTTCCGTCAGATGGTGACAGACTTGTCGTGCCCTGTTAGTGTTCTCCCAGACGGCTCTTCCCCGTTCAAGTATTGGGTCTCTAAGCTGGATACATGGCCAGAGCTTATCCAGTATGCATTGGAGGTGCTCGCTTGCCCTGCTGCCAGTGTATTATCGGAATGTGTCTTTAGTGCTGCAGGTGGTGTGGTAATGTAGTGGAAATGTGGACAGAGCAGGAGACATTGCCTGACTCACCTCTAGGGAGAAGCTGCTGTTACAGAACCCCAGTAACACAGGAACAAGTGTGGGTTGTGCAGACGGCATTTCAGAGCAGCAACTGGCGTGGTTGGAAGCCAGAGGAAATACTCGAAACAGAGTGAAGACAGAGGCCTAATTGGAGTACGTTGACAGTTAGTAGTAGTCTAGAAACAATTGCAAACTGCCACCAAGTAGGCCTCGGCCTACTACCTGATTTTCCCTGGGCTCCGACACCGCCAGTTGGTGCTCAGAAGTGCTGTCCGCACAGACAAAACACTCGCTCATGTGTAAGTGGGGTTCGGTAACGTCAGCTGATCCCCTGCTGTGTGTATGGCAAAGTGTCCTGCTCCCTCCACAGTCAAACAACCTCAGATTTACACCTGGCTCCAATTAGGCCTCGGCCTACTACCTGATTTTCCCTGGGCTCCGACACCGCCAGTTGGTGCTCGGAAGTGCTGTCCACACAGAAAAACACACTCGTTCATGTGAAAGTGGGGTTCGGTAACGTCAGCTGATCCCCTGCTGTGTGGAGGGCAAACTGCTGCTGCCTCCAAATTGTAACTACTTCAGATTTAAACATTTTCTGATTTGACCTCTGTCTCCACTCTGTCTCTAGTATTTCCCCTGACCTCCAAAACCGCCAGTTCCTGCTCACAGTTGCCGTCCACGCATTCCACACGTGTTCCTGTGTTACTGGGGTTCTGTAACGTCAGCAGATCCCCCAATATGTGTCCGCCACTGTCTCCTGCGCTGTCCACCTTCCCACTGCAAGCGGTGGGAATGTGGACAGAGAAGGAGACAGTGGCAGACACACATCAGGGGATCTGCTGACATTACAGAATCCCAGTAACACAGGAACACGTGTGGATTGGGCAGACGACTGCTGTACGCATAAACTGGCGCTGTTGGTGGTCACGTAAAATCCTGGAAACAGAGTGGAGACAGATGCCTAATTGGAGCACGTTGACAGTGTGTTGTAGCCTACAAACAATCTAAAACTACCACCAAGTAGGCCTCGGCCTACACCATGATTGTCCCTGGGCTCCAACAACGCCAGTTGGTGCTCGGCAGTGTCTTTGGCACGGGGACTCCCTGTTGCCCAGCCTGGTTCCAGCACGCCTGCTGTTTCCGGGTAGTGTCAAGGTCACTATGCCACCAATCCGTTGTCCTGTCGTCTTGCGGCCGAGTTAGCCGACTCTACGGTGCCTGCAGTTTAGGTGACTCCTATGTGGGCTGCGGGAACTGGCACTGAAGGCTGGATCCGTAGTGCCAATGGGACATGGACCCCCTGTAGGACTGTGGGTTTCGGTAACTGCGGCCGGCTTGCGGCCTGGCTACTTTGCTTTGAATGGGTACCTTCTGCTACCCACCCGGGTTCCAGCACTGTCTGCTGGTTCTCGCCAGAGCCTTTGGCCTAGGTGCCTCCATCTCGGTATCCGAGGTCCAGCACCGTCAGCTGGTCCTTGGTAGTGCTTTCTAGCACAGGTACCTCCTGCCTAGTAACCGTGGTCCAGCACCGTCAGCTGTTCCTCGGTAGTGCCATTGGCTCTTGTAGCTTTTGCTACCCATCTGGGTTCCAGCACCATCAGCTGGTTCTCGGCAGTGTCTTTGGCACGGGTACTCCCTGTTGCCCAGCCTGGTTCCAGCACGCCTGCTGTTTCTGGGTAGTGTCAAGGTCACTATGCCACCAATCCGTTGTCCTGTCGTCTTGCGGCCGGGTTAGCCGACTCTACGGTGCCTGCAGTTTAGGTGACTCCTATGTGGGATGCGGGAACTGGCACTGAAGGCTGGATCCGTAGTGCCAATGGGACATGGACCCCCTGTAGGACTGTGGGTTTCGGTAACTGCGGCCGGCTTGCGGCCTGGCTACTTTGCTTTGAATGGGTACCTTCTGCTACCCACCCGGGTTCCAGCACTGTCTGCTGGTTCTCGCCAGAGCCTTTGGCCTAGGTGCCTCCATCTCGGTATCCGAGGTCCAGCACTGTCAGCTGGTCCTTGGTAGTGCTTTCTAGCACAGGTACCTCCTGCCTAGTAACCGTGGTCCAGCACCGTCAGCTGTTCCTTGGTAGTGCCATTGGCTCTTGTAGCTTTTGCTACCCATCTGGGTTCCAGCACCGTCAGCTGGTTCTCGGCAGTGTCTTTGGCACGGGTACTCCCTGTTGCCCATCCTGGTTCCAGCATGCCTGCTGTTTCCAGGTATTGTCAAGGTCACTATGCCACCAATCCGTTGTCCTGTCGTCTTGCGGCCGGGTTAGCCGACTCTACGGTGCCTGCAGTTTAGGTGACTCCTATGTGGGCTGCGGGAACTGGCACTGAAGGCTGGATCCGTAGTGCCAATGGGACATGGACCCGCTGTAGGACTGTGGGTTTCGGTAACTGCGGCCGGCTTGCGGCCTGGCTACTTTGCTTTGAATGGGTACCTTCTGCTACCCACCCGGGTTCCAGCACTGTCTGCTGGTTCTCGCCAGAGCCTTTGGCCTAGGTGCCTCCATCTCGGTATCCGAAGTCCAGCACCGTCAGCTGGTCCTTGGTAGTGCTTTTTAGCACAGGTACCTTCTGCTTAGTAACCGTGGTCCAGCACCGTCAGTTGGTCCTCAGAAGTGCCATTGGCTCTTGTTCCTTCTGCTACCCATCCGGGTGCCAGCACTGTCTGCTGGTTCTCGCCACAGCCTTTGGCCTAGGTGCCTCCATCTCGGTATCCGAGGTCCAGCACTGTCAGCTGGTCCTTGGTAGTGCTTTTTAGCACAGGTACCTTCTGCTTAGTAACCGTGGTCCAGCACTGTCAGTTGGTCCTCGGTAGTGCCATTGGCTCTTGTTCCTTCTGCTACCCATCCAGGTGCCAGCACTGTCTGCTGGTTCTCGCCAGTTTCTCAGCCTTCTTGTACCTTCTGCTACATTTCCAAGATCAAGCTTTTTGAAATTGTCTTTGGTAATCCTTATTGATCTCCATGACGACGACCCTGATGACGACGACCCTGAAGACCACACCAAAGAAGACCAGAAATATGACCCTAAATAACAAGACCAAGAGGACAAAGAACATGAAGACAACCACCAAGATACAGAACAAAAGACAGAAGAACAAGAAGCAGAAGAAGCAAAAGCAGAAGAACAGAAAGCAGAAGAACATTAAGCATAAGACTAAAAATCAGCATAGAAGAAATCAAAATTATAAGCAGAAGAAGACTAAGCAGTAAATGGGGGTGAGTCCGTTCCTCCTCGTGGTGCCCCTGGAAAATGCCTGCTGCTGCAGGCCAAACTGAACGCGGACAAATCCTGTTGTAAATCGTTAGTGACAGGCAGAACGTAAGGTGTAATCTTATAACTTTTATAGATAAGTACTACAGGAATGCCTGTCACCATAAGAAAATGAAGACAAAGAAGAATAGGAAGAAGATGAAGAAATAGCATATTAAAATTGATAATAGCTGAATAAGAAGAATATGAAGAATAGAAAAAAAAATTAATGGGAAGAAGATGAAGAAGAAGAAGATGAATAAGGTGAAGAAAAAGTTGATGAAAAAATGCTACTGCTGCGGATCATGAAGGAGAAAGTGTGGGAGAAGTACAAAAGAACGTGAAGAGCATGGAAGTTGTGAAACATACATATCTGACAAACTATAAAAAAGGTTAACATAGTCAATATCTTTTTAACTCCGAACGTACTGAAAAAAAAAATTGGAATTAATGCTATGCCATGTGATTTGAATAAACCACTATGCTTTTAATGTCTCCTCCACCTCCCACAATACATTCTACATGATTCTTATTTGTTTTCAATTATGTAGAATTAGCCAACAAGGAAATAAAGGGCTTTTTTTAATTCCGATACCAGAAGTCCCATTGACTTGAATGGGACTTCCGGTATCGGAATCGGCGATACCCGATATTTTTTTCGTATCGGGCGATACCATCCGATACGATATTTTTGGGTATCGAACGGTATCGCTCAACACTATTCATGAGTTGTTTACAGGTTTATGACCACTTATAAAATGTGTTCAAAGTGTTGCTCATTATGTTGGATTGTCAATGCAACCCTCTTCTCCCACTTTTGACACACTGATAGCAACACACAACACACACAAAAATTGAGCTTAGTTAAAGTGGCATGCATACCAACTTTAACTAAGCTCAATTTCTGTGTTTTCCTTTGCATTTTTGTATTCTGTGCAAGTCGGGGTGTGGCCTCACCCTCTTGAGCTGTAAATCACATTTAAAAGCTTCACCAGGCTGGCGTCCTTATGTCGGGACCTGGTCCTTTTGTCTGCCCTTATTCACACACTGAGGTCATTTTGACACATGATAAGGTTTTAATATTAGACAGTGTAGGACAGTCTCGATCAGGGTCACCTTGGCGACGGTGAGATGGCTTTCATGCTTTTTTTGATCAAAAATCGTATTACTGTGATGGAAATATATACATTTCATATAGATCTCACTTGCATATACCATTATATACTGATATACACATGTATACATATATATATATTTACAGCTATCTTGAACTTTATAATCAATTGCTGAAGATGACCTACTAACCCCATGAGCCATGAGTATAAGGAGAAAAAATGAGCTAATAGGTAATAATTAGTAAAAAATATAATTTTATTAAATACATCATCAAGCTGACATCAATTAAACGTATAAAAATACACATGATGAGACTAAGACAGGAAGGACCAGGTGCGTCACAAGAGGGACACCAATGCCCATATAAGTTTGAATATCATAACAATAAAGGATTAATAACGAGTATATGTCCAAGCAGAAGGTATGACTGCAAGGGAGAGTCTCAAAAGGGTAAATAGTCTAAGTATGCATAGCACATAGCATGTAAACATGAGGGAAGTAACGATATGTATGTGCAAATAAAATCTACAATGGATAATCTGTACTGAAAAAACTCATGAATAACAATGCCAGACTAAGACCTAATGAAAGAGACTCACCACAAGGTATAAGGGCAGCAAAAGAGACCCCAGGACCGGGTGGAAGAGCCCCAACGCACGTTTCGGGGGCACTAAGCACCACTTTCTCAAGGGGAAGCAGGGATGTGGACGAAACGCACGGGGACCCTGCTGACCGGAGAGACGGAGGTGCCGACTAAGGCCTTGGCTCATGGGGATGGAGCTTTGCGCAACTCCATAAGTACGGGAAGAAAATCTGGTTATCTTACCTGAATGTCCCCTGTGCCCAGTCCGGGTCTGTACCTCTAGCCGGTCAGGTGTGGTCACCACCGCATTCCCAGATAGTGTAAAAGTCCACACCCTTATCCAAACCCTGGGATAAGCCAAGGTGTCTGCTGTGGGTCCTGTTTGTGTCTAGATCCGGGAGAGAGCTGGTGGAATGGTGATTGATTGTGCATGTGGTTGCTGGGAAACCGATAGCAGGGGAAGTTGAATCTCTCAGATAAGTCCTCACAAATACACCTGTACATCGGAAGGACAGGAGAGGCCTATCCAGGTATGGGTTGTGGGGGCTTAGAGAGATATCACTAGTCGAGTCTACTATCAAACTATCACATATACACCCGTGCATCAGAAAGGACAGGAGCACCCAGATCGCCAGGCACGTGGTGGTGTTTAGCTTGGGGGAGATATCGCAAGCCAAATCACTTGACAGGTTGCCACCAATTCACCTGTACATCGAAAGGAGAGGAGAGGCCAGTCAGGTACAGATGGTGGCGATTTTGTGGGAGTTATCACTGATTCCTGTTACCGGCGGGCCAGGTGGGATGACCGGTACAGTATGATTGGCAGTTGTCGGTTACCAGAGCTGCTTGTGCTACGTGTCAATAAAGAGGGCTTCGATTTCTCCCCGGACGTCTATATGTGCATCAACCTATGAATTCACTGCTGTTCTCCATGAAGATCTGAAGCAGAAAAAGAGTTTTTTTTCCTTTCCTTCCTCTTTTGCCCGTAGGGTGCGTCTCTGATAGTTTTCATATTGTCACATTTGTTCTGTACTCTACTTTTCCTCTGTTTTATCTTGCATTTGGTAGTTTTTTACTGTAGTGTGAGAATTTTTGGGAAAGCTGAGTTGTTGAATATATAACATTGTTTCAGTTTGCTCTTTTGTTTCCATTGTTCTCAGAAGATTTTACTGAGAGACGCAGGCAGAGGAAAGGGGAAGTGTGTTTGTCCTGCATTTGTGCGCGGACATTTTATTGTTGGAAGTTGTACTGAATTTTGGATTTTTGATTTCATTTTGGAGTGTTTTTTCCAAGTTTTACCAACTTCTCGATTATTCTTTTTGTTTTCTTTTTTCTCAATTTTCTGAGTTTTTATTAGTTTTCCATTATCTTTTGAATTTTTTTAAAAATATTTTTGTTTTGTTTTTTTTGCTTTTTTCATTCCTTTTTAAGCAAGTTTAAAAAAGGGTTGTGAAGTTTTAATCACCTTTTTTTGAAGTTTTTGGAATAGACATAGTAAGTGTTATTCAGAAAGTTAAGTATGTGGATTTACAGGGGCAGCTTTTAAGCTGCATCATGGCATAATGTATTGAGAAGAAAAAAGGGAAGTTAGTTAGTTGAGCTGAATTGCTGTCTGCGTTTTATAAAGTGGCAGTGGATTTACAGCATAGAAGGTACTGAGAGTTATGTGAACAGGAAAGGTTTATTTTTACGTGTACAAGATAGGAAAAGGTGTTTTCAGTGGAATTCTAAGCTGTGCCATCTGTGAGACACCTCGCTTTCCCCCCCAGAAGGCACCACAAGTCCAAGCATGCCTTCTCTGACTGCAGAACAGGGGAAGGAGTCCGCTCATCCCTCCCTCTCCTCTCTCCCCTCTCTTTCTCTTCCCTCCTACCATCTCTCTCTCTGCGCCCTCCATCTCCACTCCTCCCTCTCTTACCTCCCCTCCCTCATCTATTTTTCCTCCTATATTTCCTCCTCCCTCATCTTCTCCCTCTCCTCCCTCTCTATCTTCTCCACCCCCACCTATCTCTCCTCCTCCTTCATCCCCCAGTCTTCTCTCTCTCCTCTTCCATCACCTTCCTCCTCTCCTCCCTCATTTCTTTTTTCATCTCCCCACCTTTCCACTCTCTCCTCTACCCCTCCCTTCTCCATACTCTCTCTCTCTCCCACCTTTCAGTTCATTGTCACCAGCTGGGGCAGTGCCAAATCCAGACAATGAGGTGTCCTTATCTCCACAGGGCACCAGAGAGCCAACTATGATACCGGGAGAAGAAAGTGAAACACTCCCTACACATAACACCACAGGTGCCCCCCCGATACAACAGCTAGCAGAAGGGAGGTGTGAGTCATCCATGTCTGCAGCTGCTGGGTTTGAAAATGAGGATCCTAAGTGCCAGGCAGAGCTGCAGCCTCAGAAGGGGGGGAGCACCCACACACAAAAAGGCAAACACACAATGTCACAGTTTCTCCTCTGATGAATATGAAGAGGGGACATCATACATGCTGCCCAGTACTAGGGGAAGGAACCCACAGACACCAAGTAGGCAGGGGCAGATAGAGCCAGAACTCTTACACTATGTGCCCTTCACCCCAAGTTAGGTATTCGGTATTCTGAAAAATCTGCCAGACCCCAATATGAACCCCATGCCATTATACCAAAAAATGTAGCAGAGCCAGCAAACATTTGCTGCAACCTGGATTGATCTCTGGTCCATAATGGAAATAAAAGCAGGTGAAACACTCTGGCCAATCATGAAGGAACACTTCAAGCTTCCATCAGAATTAGATGTGCACTCCTGGGAGTCAGGATCAAAGCTAATTGAGCAGCTCAGAGAGTGGGCCAAAGCCAGACAAGCACTTAGCCTACATAACATGATCCAGGCTGAGACAGAGTCTGTAGACAAGTTTTATGGCAGAGTGAGGCAAGTATTCCAAGATTAAAGGGCCAGTCACACTAAGAGATATCGCTAGCAATATCGCTATAACTAGTGACGTTATAGCGATATTGCTAGCGATAGCTCTATGTGTGATACTTACCTACGACTGGCTCCCCTGCTGGTTATCGCTGATCGCGCGAGAACATTCAGGACTGTTTCTCGTCGTCAGCTTCCTGCGGCGCTTCCTGCTGTGACTGACGACGAGCGACGCGTGGAGGCGGGCGGGAGGACGCAGGATCGCCGTGTCTGACAGGTAAGTAGCGACCCCCGTCCCCAGCGATGTCGCTGGTGACATCTGCCTATGTGGCAGCTCACTAGCGACCATTTAGCGATGTACCAGCGATCCTGACCGCGTCATATCGCTGGTCGGGATCGCTGGTACATCGCTAAGTGTGACAGTACCTTTAGGCTTCACTATTCATGATCAGATACACAGACAAATGTTGGCACAGGCCTTTGTGCATGGACTAAGAGAGCCAATCAAGAAGCTGCTGATAGTGGCCAGGCCGGAGTACAGGTCAATAGCAGTAGATGCCCTGCTTGCAGTAGCCAGAAGAATTGAGTCCCACCCCACCTGCCTATCAGAACACCTATCAGAACACTCTGTGTTTTGTGTGTGGATGGAAGATCAAGTCAGACATTCCCAGCTTACAAGCCCCTGAGTGTGTGGACACAGCCAGGACACTCCATCCTGTTCCAATTTATGGTGGAAACCTGCTCACCCCACCTGATCAGAGCAGACTTACTGCAGGAACTGAAGGTGACCAAAGTGTTCAATGAAGATGTGACCATGACATTTTCTCCACTCCTGACCCATGAAGAATCAATCATGCTGGTGGCCCTACAAGAGCCTCGAAAAACCGGTGCAAGCCTACCCAAGGAGGTGCTGGACATAGTACCCAATAGCCTGTGGTCCAAGGGAGACTTCAAGTTGCACCAGTGCGGGTGTCACTCAAGTCTGGAACCCCGTACTCTCACAAGGCCCAGCATCCCCTGTCCACCACCCAGAGTCAAACTGTCTCTGACCAACTGGAATTCTCAGTGGAATCGATGTTCAGCAATCGGCCTAAGAACTTTGGCATGGGCCAGGAAATATTCAACCCAAAGGCATCTTACATGCTTTGTGAAATGGCTGCACTGCTTCCGGCTCCAGCGCCAGAGGATCATCTTGGACAAGATTCTGAAGGTGCTCCCTGAAGTTTGTCCAGGCCCTGGACCAGAAGACAGCCACTCAGCTCCTCAAACTGGTTAACAAATGCTGACCTGAGATCAAGCTGGGTAAAAGGAACGGCTGCTGGCTGGTAAAGAAGACGTCGCAAAAAAAAAACCCCTGTGATCAGAGCAGGGGTTACCAGAATGACCGTCTTGGTGGAGAGCAAGAAAGCTCAGCTGGACATCAACTCTGATGAAGAGGACCCCAGTAAACGGCTTTATTCCCTGCCGGCTCTGTGTCAGAAGATTGTAGTCGCTCACGGCATTGTGAATAGCAAGGCCAGATTGAGCCGCCTCATCCATAGGAATCATCATGCAGTCCCAGCTTTTCCCGATCAGGAGGAAGACTGTGAAACCAGGAGAACCAGCCAGGTTTAGAATGGTGCATGACCTGAGGGCTGTGAACGAAGCAACCGTGTTTGAAACCCCAGTTGTGCCAGATCTGCACACTCTGCTGACAAACATGCCAGCCACAGCAACAGTGCTCACGGTGATATATCTGTCCAATGCTTCCTTCAATGTTCCCCCTTCACCTGGACGACCAGTTCCTGAAAACGCACAAGGGGGTGCAGAACACATGGACAGTGGTGCCCAAGAGGGCCCAGAACAGCCTTTCACAGCTCACCAAAGCATTGTCCTCCATCCTCGTCAACTGGATTGCAAGAACATGCAGTAGTCATCGATATCTCTACCTGCACAGCCCTTTCCTTTTCTCCCCTACTCTACTTGGCAGAGCAGCAATGCAAGTTCTGTAAAAACAGAGTCCAGTGGTGTTAAAAGCAAGTTACATTCCTGAAAACACCGTATTGCCCACCAGACGTGACACTTGACGGATGACCGGAAGACCGCTGAGGAGAAGCTGGCTCCCCCAGGGACTTTTAAGATGCTGCAGGCCTTCCTTGGTCAAGTTTCATATTGCAGAACTTGTATCCCTGGTGCTCCAGTCTTAATGCAGCCTCTGTACAATTGCATCAACGCATTGCAGCCTTCATCTCGTACAGGAAACTGAAAGACTCCATCGTCTCGGCGCCATCTCCAGGCTTCCCTGACTACGAGAAGCCATTCTGTCTTTACCAAATGGAAAAAGAAGGTCATGCCACTGGTGTCTTAAAACAGACCCACAGAGGAAAACCAGAGGCCTTTAGGCTACCTTTCAGCCAGATTGGATCCAGTTGCAAGGGGGACCCCCTGCATGAAAACAATATTTGCAGCACACGCCCTCCTGGACAAGGCTGCTGATGTCATTCTTGGACAACCACTGAGATCCTCTCTCCACCACTCTTCAGTGCTCTCGGCCATTACCTGACTCTAATCCCACTCCCAAGGGGGGATGCAAATACGTCTTCCACCGCCAAATGGATACGGACTCTTCAGAAAAAAATCTGCAGGATACAGTAGATCTGCAGTAACCAGCAATCAAGACATCCTATGGTTCAGAAGTTTGTCAGCCCAAGAAGCGGAGCTGATAGCGCTGACAAAAGTACTCGCATGGCATAGCACATGACTTCGGACCCATCTGGGCTGCAAGAGACTTCATCACAGCAAGCGGGTCAACCATGAAGCATCAGCAATGGGATGAAACTGAATGGGAGGAGACACAGATTAGATATTAGAAAAAACTTTTTGACAGTTAGAGTGATCAATGAGTGGAACAAGCTGCCACGAGAAGTGGTGAGTTCTCCTTCAATGGATGTCTTCAAACAGAGGCTGGACAGACATCTGACTGGGATGATTTAGCGAATCCTGCTTTGAGCAGGGGGTTGGACCAGATGGCCCAGGAGGTCCCTTCCAACTCTACGATTCTATGATTCTATGATTCTATGATTCTATGGAGCCATCAGGGACCTGCTATACGCTCTTCAACTTCTAAAAGTGGTGGCAGTGTTAAAGGTCAAGGCACATGGAAAACTGAAGACAGTAGAGGCACGGGGTATCGACAAGGCAGATGTGGCAGCCAAAGAAGCAGCCAGAGGAAGACAATATGGAAAAGTGGGAGAGGTCATAGAGCCGGACGGCTACTACATGACGACTGAAGACGAGAAAACCTAACAAAAAATGATGTCCTGGGATCTGTTCAAGAAGTAGCATGACCAGACCCCAAAGGAGGAGAAGGAAAGCTGGATGCTGAAGGGCAAAAGCACTGGACTCCAAAACCCTGTCTACCTCAAATGTCTACCTCAAATGGCTATCTCAAGGCAGACCCAGTCTACCTCAAAGTATGTACCCTATGGTGGTTCAATGGACACATGGCCCCCGCACAGAATTGAAGACACAGATGAATGACCTGATTGGACTGGACTCCCACCTTAACAGCTAAATTTCCATCAGCTGTCTTGTCCCCGACAAGTGCAACTTTTGGCGAGTGGAAAAAGTTCTCCCACATCATCTGGCCTGAAGCTTTCCCAGTAAGGAACCAGTTGGTGAAGATTACTGCAAAGAAGCTAATCGCAAAAACAGAGTGTAAATATGGGGTTCCAGAAGTGATAGCAAGTGATCAGGGACCTACATTCACAGCCAACCAGATGCAAGAGATCTGATCAGCAGTAGGGTCAGACTTAGGCTACACACTTCCCACCATCCCGCACCATAGACTAAGTGGGACACTTAAGAGCAGCATGCTAAAAAAATTGCCCAAGAGACAGACAAACTATGGCATTAGACACTCCCATAGGCTCAGAAAAAGCTGTCACCAATATGAAATTTTATTTGGGTCTACACTCAGGTTAGGGGTATTCTTCCCAGCAGTTGGCTATGCAATGTGATACTTTGTCTGCTTGTGTAATTGAATTTATCAAGAATCTTGCTAATGTCCATTCTCAAGTTTTTTCTTCATGGCCAGGTCCAGATTCGGTGCCTGGTATGCACGCCCTGAAGTCAGGAGACTGAGTGTTGGTGGAAAAAGTTTGTAAGGAGAGCACTCAATTCCAGATTTGATGGCCCTTCTCCAAGTGCTGACGCCACCAACCTGGAGGGAGAACCCCCACATGGATCCATGGATCGCATTGCTGGACAGCTCTCATATCAGAAGATACACCTGAGCCGGAATGATGCTGTGGATGCCCTACTTGACTGAATACATTACCTACCTGATAGAGAATACACACCACTGGCTGCATAGACTGCTAACTAAGAGACTTTGATTACAATGCAATGAACCCCCTTTTAGGGAAAGACCTCCTGACCGCCCATTTGCGAAAGTCTGTACGGAGGGGGGGAGTATGCGCTAGGCATGTGTCAACCCACTGGCAGCATAAAAGAGTTGCAGCGCTTTGGGACAAGAGCAGGATTTTTAGGGCAAGTGATATCTAAGGGTGGGTTTGTGATGGAAATATATACATTTCATATAGATCTCAATTGCATATATCCTTATATACTGATATACACATGTATACATATATATATATATATATATTCACAGCTATCTTGAACTTTATAATCAATTGCTGATGATGACCTACTAACCCCATGAGCCAGTCTGGAGAACCAGCATTATCTCTTGGTAGCATTATCTTGTGATATATCTGCCAGACATAAAAAAGGAGGAAGTTGGACCAGATGCACCAGCCGATATCGGAGTTTTTCTGACATTGCAAGACAATGCATAAGAGTAAACATATGATGCTAAATCACCCTCATGTCGGACACTGCCATATATGTTCATTTACTCAAATAGCCAATAGCATTAAAACACAAGCCTTATGTTAATTGACTAACCACTCCTTTCTGTACGCAATGATAAAACCATGTATGTGCAATAAACTTCCAGAGTCCTGCAGGAAAGAGATACTGCTAACAAGGTGTTTAGGGTGTCTTCTTTTCCACTGAGCGCTCAATGAGACTTTGTTCTGATTAGTACAGGCCACAGCACACACAGAGATATACAGTTGTGGCCAAATGTATTGACACCCCTGCAATTCTGTCAGATAATACTCAGTTTCTTCCTGAAAATGATTGCAAACACAAATTCTTTGGTATTATTATCTTCATTTAATTTGTCTTAAATGAAAAAACACAAAAGAGAATGAAGCAAAAAGCAAAACATTGATCATTTCACACAAAACTCCAAAAATGGGCCAGATAAAAGTATTTGCACCCTCAGCCTAATACTTGGTTGCACAATCTTTAGCCAAAATAACTGCCACCAACCGCTTCCGGTAGCCATCAATGAGTTTCTTACAATGCTCTGCTGGAATTTTAGACCATTCCTCTTTGGCAAACTGCTCCAGGTCCCTGATATTTGAAGGGTGCCTTCTCCAAACTGCCATTTTTAGATCTCTCCACAGGTGTTCTATGGGCTTCAGGTCTGGACTCATTGCAGGCCACCTTAGAAGTCTCCAGTGCTTTCTCTCAAACCATTTTCTAGTGCTTTTTGAAGTGTGTTTTGGGTCATTGTCCTGCTGGAAGACCCATGACCTCTGAGGGAGACCCAGCTTTTTCACACTGGGCCCTACATTATGCTGCAAAATTTGTTGGTAGTCTTCAGACTTCATAATGCCATGCACACGGTCAAGCAGTCCAGTGCCAGAGGCAGCAAAGCAACCCCAAAACATCAGGGAACCTCTGCCATGTTTGACTGTAGGGACCGTGTTCTTTTCTTTGAATGCCTCTTTTTTCTCCTGTAAAATCTATGTTGATGCCTTTGCCCAAAAAGCTCTACTTTTGTCTCATCTGACCAGAGAACATTCTTCCAAAATGTTTTAGGCTTTTTCAGGTAAGTTTTGGCAAACTCCAGCCTGGCTTTTTTATGTCTCGGGGTAAGAAGTGGGGTCTTCCTGGATCTCCTACCATACAGTCCCTTTTCATTCAGACGCCGATGGATAGTACGGGTTGACAATGTTGTACCCTTGGACTGCAGGCCAGCTTGAATTTGTTTGGATGTTAGTTGAGGTTCTTTATCCAACATCCGTACAATCTTGAGTTGAAATCTCTTGTCAATTTTTCTTTTCCGTCCACATCTAGGGAGGTTAGCCACAGTGCCATGGGCTTAAAACTTCTTGATGACACTGCGCACGGTAGACACAGGAACATTCAGGTCTTTGGAGATGGACTTGTAGCCTTGAGATTGCTCACGCTTCCTCACAATTTGGTTTCTCAAGTCCTCAGACAGTTTTTTGGTCTTCTTTCTTTTCTCCATGCTCAATGTGGTACACACAAGGACACAGGACAGAGGTTGAGTCAACTTTAATCCATGTCAACTGGCTGCAAGTGTGATTTAGTAATTGCCAACACCTGTTAGGTGCCACAGGTAAGTTACAGGTGCTGTTAATTACACAAATTAGAGAAGCATTACATGATTTTTCGAACAGTGCCAATACTTTTGTCCACCCTCTTTTTTATGTTTGGTGTGGAATTATATCTAGTTTGGCTTTAGGACAATTCTTTTTGTGTTTTTTCGTTTAAGACAAATTAAATGAAGATAATAATACCAAAGAATTTGTGTTTGCAATCATTTTCAGGAAGAAATTTAGAATTATCTGACAGAATTGCAGGGGTGTCAATACTTTTGGCCACAACTGTATCTATCTATCTATCCAAATTTCCATATCATTACTAAGAACCCTGTGTTATTTAAACAGACTTGCTTTTCTTTCTTTCAATCCTCTTTTTATTGGTTTTAATACAACAAACAAAAGAAGAACAGCAATGTAAATATACACAAGGTTACAAGATATGCACTTCCTTGGAACATTCTTCCATTGAATACTATCGCCACCTAAAGATCATGTTTCAGTTTTTCAGATATGAATCAATGGAGTAGTCATATCAATTGGGTCAAAATTAGTCCAAAAATCGAGAGTTCGTGAGCAAGTCCAGAAAGTATCCAGTGCGCTTGTCCATAATAAATCCAGTTGACAATCTCATACCAGCACTGACAGAATGGACAGCCACTAGTCTCTGTTGTCAGATATTCCTGTCTGGACTGGAAACCTTTACTTATACAAATACACTCCAGAGCTGTAACCACATGAACAATTCAAACAATAACATGAGATTAGTAGGGGAAGAACAGATTAGGGAAAATAGGGGAGAAGAAAATGACATGACTTAAGGGCCCGTTACACTAAGCAATATCGCTAGCAATATCGCTATGACATCACTAGTTTTTTGACGCTGCAGCGATATTGCTAGCGATATCGCTATGTGTGATACTTACACCCGACCGGCTCCCCCGCTGATTATTGCTGATCGCGCGAGAACTTCCTGGGCCGTTTCTCGTCAGCCACTTCCTGCTGGGCTTCCTGCTGTGGCGACGAGCGACGCATGGACGTGGGCGGGAGGACGTCAGGATCGCCTCGTCTGACAGGTAAGTAGCGACCCCTGACCGCTGCTATGTCGCTGGTGAGATCTGCCTGTTTGGCAGCTCACTAGCGACCACTTAGCGATGCACAAGCGATCCTGACCAGGTCATATCGTGGTCGGGATCGCTGGTGCATCGCTAAGTGTAACGCTACTATAAGAGAGCCCCTCAACTACCAGTGAAGAGCAAAGATAGTGGTGTGTTGCAATATAACAGCAGAACCCTAGGGGGATTCAACACTATTCTATAAAAGGCCAAGATCTGAAAAGTTAATCGACTAACTCCAGTCTGGCGATCATCACGACTAGCCAGAGGCCTGATTCCCCATGATACTTAATTACTCCTTTGATTTCCTGTACGTTATCCATGGTGTCCAGATTCTTCTGATTTTGTCTTGGGTAAAGTATGCATAAACTGCTATTTCCTCTATATAATAAAGCTGGTCAACTTTATGAACCCATTCCAAGGTACTCTGACTTTTTTGGGTGCACCATTTTATAGGTATTAGTAGTTTGGCAGCTGCTATTAAAAATAATAATAATAATAATGTCTTATGTTTGCACTGTGACAAACTGCTGGACCAGTTAAGGAAGTCAAGACTCAGTTGGGGAGATTCAGGAAGCAAACATACCCTAGAAATAATTTTTAAGGTGCTCCTCCAGAACAGTTTGATCCTCTCACATGACCACTTAATGTGAAAAAACAGACCCTCTAGCTGTTTCGCATCTCCAGCATGTTGGGGAGGTATTGTGAAATCACATATGTGTTTTTTCAGGGGTAGTGTACCACCTTGTGACTATCTTGTATGAATTCTCCTGAACTCTTACACACTTGGATGGTCCAAATGAATTTTTGTATATGTGTTCTACTTCCCAGTCCTCTAATTTGAGGCCTAGCTCTTCCTCCCACCTTTGTTTGTAGGCTCTTCTTACAGGAATTGAATCCACCAAAAGAGATTGATATATTTTTGTCAAGACGCCCCTAGGTTGTTTAAGTTGCTTTAATAGTGTTTCAAAAATAGTTAGTTTCGTAATGGGCTGTAAGAGTTTATCGCATTTTTGAGTTTGGAAAGGTGAAGGAAATTAAAATGATATTCAGAGAATCAGGTTTGTAATTCTGAATGCGTAAGAAGTGTACCATTAACAAGGAGTGACTCTACGTCAGTTTTCATCGTATGAAGGAAATCAGTTGATGTTGTTCTAGTCTGGTCTAGGTAAAACCCTGGTAAATCCATAACTCTGACCAGAGGTGATGGGAGTGGCATTAACGCTTTAGAATGAGTAGCCCAAGAGTGTACTATATATATCTGGAAATCATATTTGGAATCTCTTATTTATGTATAAATTCTTTAGATGCATGGAGTACGGTATTGATTGGCATTGGCATCGAGGTGTCTGCTATTTTTGTCCATAGTTTGTATTTGGGGTCTCTAGCCCAATCAATGATCATGGAGAGAACAGCTGCCATGTGATACTTTTGCGGATCAGGTACTCCCATTCCCCCCTTATTCTCGGTAGTGATAAAGTATTAAAATTGAGTCTAGGCTTAGAACCTTTCCAGATGTATTTCCCCACAATGGAACGTGTTTTATGGAAAAATGTCTCAGGAACCTTTATAGGGAGCATTCGCAACACATAGCTAAACCTAGGTAATATGAAACTTTTGAGCAAATTTTTGCATCCCATCCAAGAAACAAAGGGCGCTCGCCAAGAATTAATCAATTCCACTGTAGCGCTAAGGAGCGGTACAAAGTTTAATGTAAATAAAGAGTGCCAAAGGGGGCTCAGTTTGATTCCCAGATACGTAATGTATCTTGAGCTCCACTTAATTGGGAATTTGGACTTAATTTATTGCAGAGACGAACTTTGGACATTTAGGCTCATCGCTTCTGATTTCTCTAAATTAATTTTGAAATTTGACAAATCTCCGAATTGTTTAAATACTCCAAGTGCTGCTGGGATTTCCTTATTAGGATTGGTCAGCAACAGTAGAAGATCATCTGCAAATGTAGCTGTGATATGTGACACGCCAGCTATCTGTACTCCCTCTATATCTGGATGTTGCCTAATACTCTGAATCAGAGTTTCCATTGCCAATATAAATAGGGATGGGGAGAGAGGACAGCCCTGACGAGTCCCATTCCTGATCTCGAAGGGTGAGGAGAGGTCTCCATTCACCCTCACCCTCGCAGTTGGACATGTGTACATTTGAAAAATAGCTTTTATTAGCATGAGGGGGAGGCCAAATTCTTTCAAGGTTTCTTGCCTATAAGTCTAGTCCACCCTGTCGAACGCCTTCTCTGCATCTGTTCCCATCAATATCAGGGGTCTGTGATTAATGTGCGCATGTTGTATTAAGTGTAAGATCCGTATTGAATTGTCCCTACCTTCCCTGCTACCAACAAACCCTGTTTGTTCTGGCGATACCAGTGTGTCTATGATCAAGCCCACTCTTTTAGCAATCATTTTTGCAAAAAATTTTAGATTATTATTTAACAATGATATTGGTCTATAGTTGCTGCATAGTTCTGGATCCTTACCTTCTTTATGAATTAATGAAATGTGTGCCTCCAGAGCCTGTTTTGGGAAAGTCGCTCCCGCTAGTACTTCATTGCATAATTTTAAAAGATGTGGGTTTAAGATCTCCTGAATGGTCTTATAGTAGGAGACAGGTACGCCGTCCGGACCGGGACTTTTTCCCACTTGGCAGCCCGACAGGGTAGACCGGAGTTCTTGAATTTTAAAGGGGGCACTCAGCTTGAGTTGCTGTCCCTCTGAAAGTCTGGGAAGATTGACAGCTTTGAGGAATGTCCCTATGTCCCCCCTCCTCCTCTCCAGTTGTTCTGCATTTTCGTGTGCACGTAAATTGTAAAGGGAGGAATAGTAATCCCGAAATGCCTTTGCAACACTATCTGGATTTCTGATCTTTATGTTATTGGTGTTATTAAGGGAGTAGATAAGTGTTTTTGCTTTCCTCTTTTTAATTAAGGAGACCATGAACTTTGACACTTCGTACCCATGTACAAAAAGATGATGCCTCCAATTCATAAATATTTTGGCTGAGTCTTTATTCAAGATATCTCTTAAAGCTTGTCTTTTTGTTATTAAAAGAGCTAAGATATCTGGCTTTTGAGTTTGTTTATGTTCATGTTTTAGGTTTTGGATCTCTTTGAAAAGTGCGTCTATTGTTGTCTGCCTAGATTTTTTAATATATATGGCTATCGAAATCATCTCACCTCTCACTACCGCCTTGTGGGCTTCCCAAATCATGGAGAATGGCGTTTGGTCTCGAGTATTAATATCAAAGTATGCATTCAGTGTTTTAATTATCTTCTCTTTGGTGGTCTGTTTGGACAAAGGGTTTCATTTAATCTCCAAGTATTATTTTTGTGCTTATGTCCTATAACTAATTGCACTATGAGTATGGAGTGGTCTGAGTGGATATTTGATACAATTTGCGCATCCCTCAGATCTGGAAGCATCTGAAATTGAATAAAGAAATATTCTATACGGCCATATGACATTTGGGCTTGGGCAAAATGGGTGTAATCCCTTGTAGAGGGATATAGGTATCTCCAGGTGTCTATCAATTGCATTGAGTTAATAAGCGAGGAAATATTGCTTAGCGCTTTTTTAGGTATATTAGACTTCCCCTTAGACGTGTCCAGGACTGGTTCAAGGGGTGTATTTAGATCCCCTCCTAATATTAGGGTTCCTTGTATAAATTGTTTCGTTTTCCTAAATACTTTCGAGAGCCATGAATCTTGTTTTGTGTTGGGAGTGTAAATATTTCCTATAGTTATAAACTTATGTGCAAGTTTCCCCTTAATAAAAATGTATCGACCATCATTGTCTTTTAATGCATCTACAAATTGAAAGGGTGTTTGTTTGGACATTGCAATCGCTACTCCTCTTGACTTCCTGGAGGATGAGTGTGAGTGGAACCAGGTATTATAGTAGTGCCTCTCTAGGTTTGGGGTTTTTTCTTGTATGAAGTGTGTCTCCTGTAAGAGAATAATATCGATCCCTAATTTCTTGATGTGTGCAAGTACCTGTGACCTTTTAACCGGAGAATTCAGTCCTCTCATGTTGTAAGATGCTATAGTTGTTACTTGTGTTTGGTTAGCCATATTGATGTATTGCAGTCATAGGGTTCAAGCAATTAGTTCCAGCTGCGTGTAAAAAATTTCTTCTTTATTTCAACATTAAAATTATGTCATCTTCATAGTAAATGCCATACACACGGACACGGCAACGCGTTTCGATCTGTAAGATCTTTGTCAGAGCCATAGAGATACACTGATCTCAGCTGCATATATACTACTTTTGATCCAATGACATGCACAAATACAATCACATGACAATTAACTCATTAAAATTACATAGCAATGTACAAAATAAATTAAAACACATGTTGCAAAAGAGAAATATTTATCTTTTCAACAATAATGAAGCATTAGGTCATTTCTTTTATTTAAACCATTCGGGGATCGGACATCTAGGTGATAAATCCAAAAAGCCTCTCTTGTTAACAGGCGTCGCTTTGAATCTCCGCCGCGGAAAGGAATTTTAACCTGTTCTATTCCTTGCACTTTAAAACTCGAGGTATTTCTAGCATGGTGCCTAATGAAATGCTGCGACACAGCTGATATATTACGATTCATGTTATTCGTATTCTCAATATCATGTAGATGTTCCCTAATGCGCATCTTCATTTTTCTAGATGTGCACCCTATATATGATAATTTGCAAATAGTGCAATCTATCTTGTATATTACATTAGTTGAATTACAATTGATATATTGTTTTATGGTATATTGCACTTTATTTGCCGCATCAGAAAATTTTTTTGTGACATTTGCATATCTACATGTTTTGCATTTTGTAGCTCCACATCTGAAAAAACCATTGCAGGTTAACCAGGTTTTATTAGTTTTATTATTGAGAGAAAATAAATTAGGTGATAATTTGTCTCCCAATGTAGGAGCTCTTCTCGATACTATGTTAATACCTGGCTTTAATATATCTGCCAATTTACTATCTTCATATAAAATGGGCAAATATCTATTAATGATTCCCTTTATTTGTGGAAATTGGCGACTAAACTGAAAACAAATATACGATTTTTTTCCAATAACTGTCTCATTTGCATTGCCACCAGAAAAAATCATTTTATTACGTTTTTTATTTTTTACTATTTGTTGTGCTCGATTTAAAGACCAATCCGGATACATGCGATTTTTTAATTTTTTCTTTACATGTTCCAGTTCACTATCTAGATTACTCTCTTCACTACAATTACGTTTAACCCTTGTGAGTTCTCCTACTGGTATTGCTTTGAGGGTATGTTTATTGTGACTGCTAGTCGCATGTAAGATGGTATTCCCACTATAGGGTTTATGATGTGTTTTCGTAGAGATTATTTCCCCCTCAACACCAAATAAATCCAAATCCAAAAAAGATATATGTTCCATATTATGTTCATGCGTAAATTTAATATTGTATTGGTTAGAGTTTAGATATAGCATAAAGGCAGGTATGGCAGATACATCTCCATCCCAAATTAATAGGGTATCATCGATATATCTGCCATACCATGCCACCTGTCCATAAAAAGGATTGGAATCTGAGAAAATAAATTCATATTCCCAATACGACATAACCAGATTTGCAAGGGACGGTGAAAATTTGGCTCCCATGGCTACTCCCTTCAACTGTAAATAATAACACTGTTCGAAGGAGAAAAAATTATGTGACATCAAAAATATTACTACTTGCAAAATATAATTAATTAGATCCATAGAGTAGTTACTAAACCTTTTTAAATGAAATTGCAAAGCTCTTATTGCTAAATCATGAGGGATACATGTATATAATGATACTACATCACAACTAAGCCATGAATATGATGACAGCCACATCTTGTTAGAAAACATTTGTAACACCTGTTTGGAATCTCTAATATAGCCAGGCATCCTCTGTACAAGGGGTTGCAACAATGTGTCAACCCATTGTGACAAATGCTCATGTGCTGAACCGATGCCCGAGACAATCGGTCGCATAGGAGGAATGCCACAGCCTTTGTGTATTTTGGGTACTCCATATATAATTGGAAGCACCGGTTTTTTCACTTGCAGATATTCTGCCTGTTTTTTAGTAATGACTCCTAACTCCAAACCTTCCATGATAATTTGATTAGTTTTATCCCTAAATTGTTCTAAAGGGTTATAATCCAGTTTCCTGTATGTCAATTCATCTGACAATAACTCAATCATTTTATCATAATAATCTTTAGAATCTAGAACCACAACTACCCCACCTTTATCTGACATTTTTATAACAATATCTGTCATTGATTTTAATTCTCTTAGGGCTATAAATTGCTTGCCAGATAGATTTTTAAATTTACTATTTTTTTGATTAAACAAAATTTGCAATTCCTTTTCCACTATATCTTGGAATCGGTCCATACACTCAGATCTCGCGTGGACCGGATAGAAATAGGGATTTTTTGTGGAAAAATTTAATGACTGATTAACATATTCCATCTCTCTATTTTTTTCTGTATCCAAATCTTGTAAAGTTACCAATGACACCTGCTCCTGAAAGTTCATATGTAAAATTCGTTAGTTATTGTCTGAGTGTTGTCATCACATTCTCCTTCTTCATTCATTGTTGTTTGTGAATCATTCATAAAGTGTTTTTTGACAGTCAAGTTCCGCATGAACTTATTCACATCTAGTATAGTTGTGAACAAATCAAAGTCCTGATCCGGAGCAAAGTTTAACCCCAAAGATAAGATCTCAATTTGATCTGGAGTTAAATCTCTGGATGAATAATTTTGCACATTCTTAATTACTTGGTCATGTAATGCTTCTTGCGGGTAGTAATTCCTACTGCGCCTGTGGTGCTTGCGACCCCCGCGCCTCTTGCGTTTTTTGAAAAATGTTGGCCTATATTCACACTGGTTGGTGCATTATCGTCTGAAGCACTCAAGTAATTATCAGAGGAGTCCGGGTCTGATGATGTAAAGGAAACATGCGGTTTGTTCAGTCTAGCTCTTGAATATTTGCGTTTTTTATGAGCATGGCTTTGTTTGAGAATGGACTTAGGAGTTTTATCAAAATTAGTCCACTTGCCCCAGTCATATACTTTGTTGCTTGTGTAATCATTAGTGTCTCGCACAAATTTTTTCTTTTTTCTAGTAATAACTTCTTCCTCCAAAGCTGAGACTTTCTCATTTATTTTTGCTATGGAAGAATCAAACTGTGCCAATGTCTTGTATTGCAGTATAGACGAATTAACTGTTTCCATCTCCTGCTGAATGTCCTTCAGTTTAGTCTCTTCCTGCCGAACAATCAGTTTCATTAAATTCTGAGAACAATTGCTTAGAATAGTATTCCATTGCTCTATGAATTCATCCGAGTAGATTGTGGTGGGAATTTTTTTAATTCGCAAACCTCTCGGTATCATTTCTTTGCTCACATAATTGTTAAGCGTTTCATGATCCCACCACAGTTTCATTTCCTGCATACGAAGTTTTTCCAAATTAATCAGACATTCATTAAAGCCTGTAACACTGCTGTCTGGCTCTTGCTGATTAGAAAAAACCTCTGCAGCCTTTAAAGACCGATCCCTGTTCAGGTCTGTGGCCATATTAAAACGTGACCTCTGAGAATGTTATCCCGTGTAGGCAAGACGAAAATATTCTTGTATAAACAATGTTAGTACTTTAGATATCCATCAATAGATACAGATCTGGGAGCAAGGCAGTCCAACCATAACATGAAAACAAACAAAAGCCAGCTCACCAAGTGTTCACCGCAGACCTCGGAGCTCCGTCTGGACTGACGTGTAATCAATAGGAAAAAGCAATTAGTTCCAGCTGCGTGTAAAAAATTTCTTCTTTATTTCAACATTAAAATTATGTCATCTTCATAGTAAATGCCATACACACGGACACGGCAACGCGTTTCGATCTGTAAGATCTTTGTCAGAGCCATAGAGATACACTGATCTCAGCTGCATATATACTACATTTGATCCAATGACATGCACAAATACAATCACATGACAATTAACTCATTAAAATTACATAGCAATGTACAAAATAAATTAAAACACATGTTGCAAAAGAGAAATATTTATCTTTTCAACAATAATGAAGCATTAGGTCATTTCGTTTATTTAAACCATTCGGGGATCGGACATCTAGGTGATAAATCCAAAAAGCCTCTCTTGTTAACAGGCGTCGCTTTGAATCTCTGCCGCGGAAAGGAATTTTAACCTGCTCTATTCCTTGCACTTTAAAACTCGAGGTATTTCTAGCATGGTGCCTAATGAAATGCTGCGACACAGCTGATATATTACGATTCATGTTATTCGTATTCTCAATATCATGTAGATGTTCCCTAATGCGCATCTTCATTTTTCTAGATGTGCACCCTATATATGATAATTTGCAAATAGTGCAATCTATCTTGTATATTACATTAGTTGAATTACAATTGATATATTGTTTTATGGTATATTGCACTTTATTTGCCGCATCAGAAATTTTTTTTGTGACATTTGCATATCTACATGTTTTGCATTTTGTAGCTCCACATCTGAAAAAACCATTGCAGGTTAACAAAAAACGCAAGAGGCGCGGGGGTCGCACGCTCCACAGGCGCAGTAGGAATTACTACCCGCAAGAAGCATTACATGACCAAGTAATTAAGAATGTGCAAAATTATTCATCCAGAGATTTAACTCCAGATCAAATTGAGATCTTATCTTTGGGGTTAAACTTTGCTCCGGATCAGGACTTTGATTTGTTCACAACTATACTAGATGTGAATAAGTTCATGCGGAACTTGACTGTCAAAAAACACTTTATGAATGATTCACAAACAACAATGAATGAAGAAGGAGAATGTGATGACAACACTCAGACAATAACTAACGAATTTTTACATATGAACTTTCAGGAGCAGGTGTCATTGGTAACTTTACAAGATTTGGATACAGAAAAAAATAGAGAGATGGAATATGTTAATCAGTCATTAAATTTTTCCACAAAAAATCCCTATTTCTATCCGGTCCACGCGAGATCTGAGTGTATGGACCGATTCCAAGATATAGTGGAAAAGGAATTGCAAATTTTGTTTAATCAAAAAAATAGTAAATTTAAAAATCTATCTGGCAAGCAATTTATAGCCCTAAGAGAATTAAAATCAATGACAGATATTGTTATAAAAATGTCAGATAAAGGTGGGGTAGTTGTGGTTCTAGATTCTAAAGATTATTATGATAAAATGATTGAGTTATTGTCAGATGAATTGACATACAGGAAACTGGATTATAACCCTTTAGAACAATTTAGGGATAAAACTAATCAAATTATCATGGAAGGTTTGGAGTTAGGAGTCATTACTAAAAAACAGGCAGAATATCTGCAAGTGAAAAAAACCGTGCTTCCAATTATATATGGAGTACCCAAAATACACAAAGGCTGTGGCATTCCTCCTATGCGACCGATTGTCTCGGTTCAGCACATGAGCATTTGTCACAATGGGTTGACACATTGTTGCAACCCCTTGTACAGAGGATGCCTGGCTATATTAGAGATTCCAAACAGGTGTTACAAATGTTTTCTAACAAGATGTGGCTGTCATCATATTCATGGCTTAGTTGTGATGTAGTATCATTATATACATGTATCCCTCATGATTTAGCAATAAGAGCTTTGCAATTTCATTTAAAAAGGTTTAGTAACTACTCTATGGATCTAATTAATTATATTTTGCAAGTAGTAATATTTTTGATGTCACATAATTTTTTCTCCTTCAACCAGTGTTATTATTTACAGTTGAAGGGAGTAGCCATGGGAGCCAAATTTTCACCGTCCCTTGCAAATCTGGTTATGTCGTATTGGGAATATGAATTTATTTTCTCAGATTCCAATCCTTTTTATGGACAGGTGGCATGGTATGGCAGATATATCGATGATACCCTATTAATTTGGGATGGAGATGTATCTGCCATACCTGCCTTTATGCTATATCTAAACTCTAACCAATACAATATTAAATTTACGCATGAACATAATATGGAACATATATCTTTTTTGGATTTGGATTTATTTGGTGTTGAGGGAGAAATAATCTCTACGAAAACACATCATAAACCCTATAGTGGGAATACCATCTTACATGCGACTAGCAGTCACAATAAACATACCCTCAAAGCAATACCAGTAGGAGAACTCACAAGGGTTAAACGTAATTGTAGTGAAGAGAGTAATCTAGATAGTGAACTGGAACATGTAAAGAAAAAATTAAAAAATCGCATGTATCCGGATTGGTCTTTAAATCGAGCACAACAAATAGTAAAAAATAAAAAACGTAATAAAATGATTTTTTCTGGTGGCAATGCAAATGAGACAGTTATTGGAAAAAAACCGTATATTTGTTTTCAGTTTAGTCGCCAATTTCCACAAATCAAGGGAATCATTAATAGATATTTGCCCATTTTATATGAAGATAGTAAATTGGCAGATATATTAAAGCCAGGTATTAATATAGTATCGAGAAGAGCTCCTACATTGGGAGACAAATTATCACCTAATTTATTTTCTCTCAATAATAAAACTAATAAAACCTGGTTAACCTGCAATGGTTTTTTCAGATGTGGAGCTACAAAATGCAAAACATGTAGATATGCAAATGTCACAAAAAAATTTTCTGATGCGGCAAATAAAGTGCAATATACCATAAAACAATATATCAATTGTAATTCAACTAATGTAATATACAAGATAGATTGCACTATTTGCAAATTATCATATATAGGGTGCACATCTAGAAAAATGAAGATGCGCATTAGGGAACATCTACATGATATTGAGAATACGAATAACATGAATCATAATATATCAGCTGTGTCGCAGCATTTCATTAGGCACCATGCTAGAAATACCTCGAGTTTTAAAGTGCAAGGAATAGAACAGGTTAAAATTCCTTTCCGCGGCGGAGATTCAAAGCGACGCCTGTTAACAAGAGAGGCTTTTTGGATTTATCACCTAGATGTCCGATCCCCGAATGGTTTAAATAAACGAAATGACCTAATGCTTCATTATTGTTGAAAAGATAAATATTTCTCTTTTGCAACATGTGTTTTAATTTATTTTGTACATTGCTATGTAATTTTAATGAGCTAATTGTCATGTGATTGTATTTGTGCATGTCATTGGATCAAATGTAGTATATATGCAGCTGAGATCAGTGTATCTCTATGGCTCTGACAAAGATCTTACAGATCGAAACGCGTTGCCGTGTCCGTGTGTATGGCATTTACTATGAAGATGACATAATTTTAATGTTGAAATAAAGAAGAAATTTTTTACACGCAGCTGGAACTAATTGCTTTTTCCTATTGATTACACGTTAGTCCAGACGGAGCTCCGAGGTCTGCGGTGAACACTTGGTGAGCTGGCTTTTGTTTGTTTTCAAGTCATAGGGTTCGCCTTTTGGATCCTGTAGTCTCGACAGAAGATGTAAAACAAAGAAAAAGGGTAGATGGGAGGGAGGGAAAAAGAATTTAGAGTAGAAAGAGAAAACATAACCATTGTAACGAAGGTTTGGGCTTGCCACCTTGCTACCGATATTAAAATTATCTCTAACAAGAGAACATACCCAACAGGGAAAAACCTATAGAGCTTAATAATATCATATTATACTACTCAATTTATGAGCTATATGTCTATATATCTCAACTATCTCAAACATTTCCTGTAAATGAGAGAGAGAAGACAAAAAAACCTCATTGAACTCATCAAGTCCTTCAGGATTCAAGTATCATCTGAACATTGAGATCCCGTTTGCTTTTGCTCCTTCCAAATCTTCCACTCTGTTTCCTATATGTTGAATGTCCTTCTTAATTGCAGATAAGTCTTTTGCTAATGGTGCTAGAGCAGATGTTAGAATATTTTTAATAAAGCTTCTGTAGATGGGTTTATCATTTTCTGCTAAATCATGATCCTCTGTTTCTTCACTTTCCAGTTCTGGATCATCATGTGGGTCCATAGAAGAAAGTATTTACTGTCCCAAACCTTTTTGTTTTGTGAGAAATTTCTCCATGTCTTTATGTAAGGCTGTTTCACAATTGTTAGTTGGCCTGGTAGCAAGTCCAATTTTGACCATACTGCTAAGTTCTGGATCTTGATGAGGCAGAGTCTAATTCTTTCTATGCTGAGGTCAGTTAGAAGGATTGCAATACTTTAGGTATTAATAACTTGGCGATAGCAAGATTCCTGTCTAGTAGACAAAAAAACCTTAACTGCCCCAAGTTTCTCTCACCACAAGATGGTGCTCATGTCCCCCACTAATCCTAGACACTGCTATAGATTATGAATTGACAGGTTTTAGAAGATGCAAGATCATTTGCTAGTGGTTCTCATTATTGTCTTTATATAGACTTAATTATACTCAGCAAAGTAGAATTTATGTTTCCCCCATTGGGTAGTAAGTATTATTCATATCACATTGTTTGATAGGTGACTGGACAAATATTTCCCACTGAGAGATTCCTCCTATGTGAATATATCAGTGCTTTATAACGCAGTATCCAGAGCGATAATGAGATTGGTGTGCTGCTCTAAGAATATTAGCTTATGGATCAGCACCGCCTTCTCCTTCCTAAGATAATACTCCTATGAAGGGATCTGAAAAATGTTATAGTCTTGCTCTCTCTCTGTGTTGTTTTTCCCCCAAGCCTTTGTCTGTAATTAAGGGTGAAAAGCCTCAGATGTCTCCTGCCAGAGTTAAATTCCCAGTGTGACTGAGAGACCCACGGTGTAACCATACATAGTTTCTTAGCTGGTAAGCTCCATTGGTGGTTTAAGTGGGGTGGGTAAGCTCCTGATGTTTGGTGAGCTCTTAGAGCTCTGAGTATATTTGCAGGGGCTATTGTCCTGGGTCTCACAGTTATCTGACAATTACAGGTATGGCAAGGGTTAACTCCACAGGACTGCTGCAGGACTCAGATGATGCAGAGATACTCACTCATTCAGCTAGAGAGCTCGGTCAGTGACCCTGGTTGTGAGCAGAGGAGTCTCTTGCAGCTCCAGGATCTCTGTGTAATGGCTGCTGGTCAGCTCCTTCTTCCCCACACAGGGTTTCCCGCCCAAAGGCAGAGAGCAGCTATGATTCCTTATATGGAACGGCTTCTCTCCACTGACGACTCCTGCCAAATCACCAGGGAAGAGAACTAAGCAGGCTTCGGACCCTGAGTAAGTAGTAACTTCAAGGTGGACTTGCCATTGGTCACCAGTGATAGGGACTGCATCTGTCCTCCTCAGCTCAAAGATGGCTGGTCCCCTGTGCAGATTAATCACTTGAAGGGAAGACCCTGCTGTCTTCAGTATGCAGTATCTTCTGTCTCCTCTCCTCCAGGAGCTCGATCTTGGTCTCTTTTAAATCCTTGGAGTGTGGGCTTTCGTTTGGGCACTAGAAGGCAATGATGCCAGGGTTTGGATACAGCTTTTAGCCACTTTTCCTTGGGATTCTTGTAAGAGCAACAAACTCCTGGAACTGTGCACGGCAAGAGCCAGGCCACGCCCCCCTAAGCGGACTTGCTTTTTACTTATTTAGTTATAGCAGGGTTTTTGTTTATTTTGCTTCTTGTAGGTTTTATGGCAAAAGTGAACATGCGTTTATATGTATGCTGCATGCATACCAACTTTAACTAAGCTCAATTTTTGTGTGTTTTTTTCTTTTTCTTTTTGCATTCTGTGCATGTCGGGGTGTGGTCTCATCTTTTTGAGCTGTAAATCACATTTAAAAGCTTCCCCAGGCTGGCGTCCTTTGGTCGGGACCTGGTCCTTTTGTCTTCCCCTATTCACACATTGAAGTCATTTTGACACATGATAAGATTTTAATATTAGACAGTGTAGGACTGTTTTGATCAGAGTCACCTTGGCGACGGTGAGATGACTGTCATGCTTTTTTTTTAATCAAAAATCATATTACTAAGAACCCTGTGTAAAAGCACTTGCTTTTACTTATTTAGTTACAGCAAGGTTTAGCTTCTTGTAGGTTTTTTCAATATACAGTGGGGAAAAAGTATTTAGTCAGTCAGCAATAGTGCAAGTTCCACCACTTAAAAAGATGAGAGGCGTCTGTAATTTACATCATAGGTAGACCTCAACTATGGGAGACAAACTGAGAAAAAAAAATCCAGAAAATCACATTGTCTTTTTTTTTCATTTTATTTGCATATTATGGTGGAAAATAAGTATTTGGTCAGAAACAAGCAATCAAGATTTCTGGCTCTCACAGACCTGTAACTTCTTCTTTAAGAGTCTCCTCTTTCCTCCACTCATTACCTGTAGTAATGGCACCTGTTTAAACTTGTTATCAGTATAAAAAGACACCTGTGCACACCCTCAAACAGTCTGACTCCAAACTCCACTATGGTGAAGACCAAAGAGCTGTCAAAGGACACCAGAAACAAAATTGTAGCCCTGCACCAGGCTGGGAAGACTGAATCTGCAATAGCCAACCAGCTTGGAGTGAAGAAATCAACTGTGGGAGCAATAATTAGAAAATGGAAGACATACAAGACCACTGATAATCTCCCTCGATCTGGTGCTCCACGCAAAATCCCACCCCGTGGGGTCAGAATGATCACAAGAACGGTGAGCAAAAATCCCAGAACCACGCGGGGGGACCTAGTGAATGAACTGCAGAGAGCTGGGACCAATGTAACAAGGCCTACCATAAGTAACACACTACGCCACCATGGACTCAGATCCTGCAGTGCCAGACGTGTCCCACTGCTTAAGCCTGTACATGTCCGGGCCCGTCTGAAGTTTGCTAGAGAGCATTTGGATGATCCAGAGGAGTTTTGGGAGAATGTCCTATGGTCTGATGAAACCAAACTGGAACTGTTTGGTAGAAACACAACTTGTCGTGTTTGGAGGAAAAAGAATACTGAGTTGCATCCATCAAACACCATACCTACTGTAAAGCATGGTGGTGGAAACATCATGCTTTGGGGCTGTTTCTCTGCAAAGGGGCCAGGACGACTAATCCGGGTACATGAAAGAATGAATGGGGCCATGTATCGTGAGATTTTGAGTGCAAACCTCCTTCCATCAGCAAGGGCATTGAAGATGACACTCGCATGACATTGGCATGGCACACATCTGTTTTTTCAGTCCATAAATCGGACCATTTTTTTTTCCTCACAAATGGGTATAAGCCCTTATGTTTAATACAGGGTCTGTCTGAATCACTTATATTTGTCAGTTCTTTCTTCTTTCATAAATTAAACAGAAATTGCCTATTTTTTAATAAAAAAATCAAGTTTGGTTTACTTAAATTATATATATTTTTAAATCCTTTTTAAATTTTGCTGTATATGTAAGTTATTATGCAGGAAAATATGTTTCTTAAAATTCTCTTTCCTGTAAAATGCAATTTCTCGTTGTTTTGGAATCTTTTATTGTCAGTACTTAAAGTGGAGTAAAAGTGTGACATCATTGTTCGCAGCAGCAATCTGGGAGTCAGAAAGGCTTCAAGGAGTTTTCCCTATTCTGTTCTCCTTCCATTCAGCACTTTTCCCATCCATTTTAACATTTTCACTGCCCCCAGACCTCTTTGTAGGGTCTGCAGGAAAAAGGCTCAGCTTTCCCATTGACTCCAAATGAGCATTTCAGTATGAGGAATTGCTCACTTTGAGCAACGAGCACGCAAACATTTGGGCTTTGCTATGTAACAACATGGAGGTTATTTTCAGAAATTGTGGGGTGTTAATTAATGATCATGAAGTAGTAGAATTCTTTATGT
Organism: Dendrobates tinctorius; assembly: GCF_039654945.1. NCBI lineage: Eukaryota > Metazoa > Chordata > Amphibia > Anura > Dendrobatidae > Dendrobates > Dendrobates tinctorius. The sequence goes on along the minus strand of NW_027361775.1, from coordinate 10,972,223 downwards.
CTTGTAGAGTGTTATACTTGGCAATATTGGTCTTAATAATTGGACTTAGTTCAGTATCAGCGCACTGTGTACACAATTATTAGGTATTTTTTTATTTTTGATGATTAATTTTATTATTGAACAACTACAGAGCTGTTGGTCAATGCAAGGGGTTAGTAAACTTGAAAAATGAATATCTAAGAGAGTAACAGTGATGTTTTGTCTTTCTTAAGAGAATATCTATGAAGCATATTGGGCAACTATCAGTGTGCAGAATTGTTATGTGAAAAATGTACTTTATTATTTCAATTGTTTATTTTCATCAACTCAAAATGTACAAACATAGATTGTGGACATTTAAAAAATAATATCAGTGCCAATATAGTCACCCTTCTTTTCAATAACAGTCATAAACCATCCCTCTGTTATTGACCCAGCTATGGGCCTATCCATCTGCTCCGTCACTAGTTTTTCTCATTTCAACAGTCCATAAAACCCTTGAAAAATGTCTTTAGATATTTCTTAGCCTAGACTTCCTTTCCACGGCCATGTACAGTGGGTATGGAAAGTTTTCAGATCCCTTTAAATTTTTCACTCTTTGTTTCAATGCAGCCATTTGGTAAATTCAAAAAAGTTCATTTTTTTCTCATTAATGTGCACTCTGCACCCCATCTTACATAGTAACATAGTTATTAAGGTTGAAGGAAGACTTTAAGTCCATCTAGTTCAACCCATATCCTATCCTAACTTGACCTAACATGTTGATCCAGAGGAAGGCAAAAAAAAACCCCATGTGGCAAACAGTAAGCTTCACATTGGGGGAAAAAAATTCCTTCCCGACTCCACATACGGCAATCAGACTAGCTCCCTGGATCAACGCAATATTAATGAAACTAGTGTATAAAGCCTGCAATATTATACTTTTCAAGAAAGGCATCCAGTCCCTTCTTAAATTTTAGTAAGGAATCACTCATTGCTACATCATATGGCAGAGTTCCATAGTCTCACTGCTCTTAGTAAAGAATCCGTGTCTGTGAGTATGATTAAACCTTCTTTCCTCCAGATGTAGAGGATGCCCCCTTGTCCCCGTCACAGGTCTAAGAGTAAAAAGATCATTAGAAAGGTCTTTGTATTGTCCCTGCATATATTTATACATTGTAATAAGATCACCCCTAAGCCTTTGATTTTCCAAACTAAATAACCCCAATTGTAATAACCTGTCTTGGTATTGCAAACCCCCCAGTTCCCTAATAACCTTGGTCGCCCTTCTCTGCACCCACTCCAGTTCAGCTATGTCTTTCTTATACACCGGAGACCGGAACTGTACACAGTATTCTAAGTGTGGTCACACTAGTGACTTTTATAGAGGTAAAATTATGTTCTCTTCATGAGCGTCTATGCCTCTTTCAATGCATCCCATTATTTTATTTGCCTTTGCAGCAGCTGCCTGACACGGGCCACTAAATGTGAGTTTGTCATCCACCCATACACCCAGGTCTTTTTCAGTGACAGTTTTGCCCAGTGTTTTACAATTAAGAACATAATTAAACATCTTGTTAGTTCTACCCAAGTGCATGACCTTACATTTATCCCCATTAAAGCTCATTTGCCATTTATCACCCCAAGCTTCTAGCTTACACAAATCCTCCTGCAATATAAAATTATCCTCCTCTGTATTGATTACCCTGCAGAGTTTAGTGTCATCTACAAATATTGAAATTCTACTCTCTATGCTCCTACAAGGTCATTAATAAATATGTTAAAAAGAAGCGGGCCCAAAACTGACCCCTGTGGTACCCCACTGCTAACTGTTACCCAGTCTGAGTGTGCTCCATTAATAACCACCCTTTGTTTCCTATCCCTGAGCCAGCTCTTAACCCATTTACACATATTTTCCCCTATCCCCATTGTTCTCATTTTATGTATCAACCTTTTGTGTGGCACCATATCAAAAGCTTTAGAAAAGTCCATGTACACCACATCCACTGCATTCCCTTGGGCCAGTCCAGAAATTACCTCTTCATAAAAGCTTATCGGATTAGTCTGACCTGAACGGTCCCTTGTAAACCCATGTTGATATTGGGTCATGAGGTTATTCTTCTCCAGATATTCCAGTATAGTATCTCTTAGAAAACCCTCCAGGATTTTACCCACAGTTGAGGTTAAACTTACTGGCCTATAATTTCCAAGTTCAGTTTTTGTCCCCTTTTTGAATATTGGCACCACATTTGCTATACACCAGTCCTGTGGTACAGACCCTGTTATTATAGAATATTTAAAGATTAAAAATAATGGTCTATATATGACTGTGCTTAATTCCTGCAGTTCTCGGGGGTGTATCCCTTGCGGGCCCGGGGATTTGTCAATTTTAGTGATTTTTAGATGCCGCCGTACTTCCTGCTGGGTTAAGCAGGTGACATTTAATGGAGAATTTTTATCCCGGATCATGTTATCCGTCATGGGATTTTCTTGTGTAAATACTGTTGAAAAAAAGTCATTTAGCATATTGGCTTTTTCCTCATCCTCATCCACCATTTCACCAAGACTATTTTTAAGGGGATCAACACTATCATTTTTTAGCTTCTTACTATTTATGTAGTTAAAGAATATTTTGGGATTATTTTTACATTCTCTGGCAATGAGTCTCTCTGTCTCAATCTTTGCTATTTTGATTTGCTTTTTACAGAATTTATTTAATTTTCTGTATTTATTTAATGCCTCACTACTACCTACTTGCATTAATTCTCTAAATGCATTATTTTTGTCACTCATTGCGCCCCTTACAGCTCTATTTAACCATAGTGGTCTCCTACTATTTATAGCATGTTTATTCCCATACAGTATATATTGTACACAGGTCCTATTCAGGATGCTAATAATCGTCTCCCATTTTCTTTGTGTATTTTTATGTCTCAGGATATCATCCCAGTTAATTGCACCAAGATCATCTCTCATCCATTGGAAATTTGCCTTCCTAAAGTTTAGTGTCCTTATAACCCCTCTACTACACATCTTATTAAAGGATACATGAAAACTTATTATTTTGTGATCACTATTACCCAAGTGACCCTCAACCCTTATATTTGATATGCGGTCTGGCCTGTTAGTTAATATTAGGTCTAGCAGTATCCCCCTCTTGTTGGGTCCTGAACCAGTTGTTAAAGGTAATTGTCTCTCATAGTTGTCAAAAACCTATTACCTGGAACTGCAGGTTTTGGTTCTCCAATGTATTTCAGGGTAGTTGAAGTCCCCCATAATAATGACTTCTCCTTGAGTCGCCGCTTCATCTATTTGCTTTATGAGGATATTCATTGTTGCTTCTATTATTTTTGGAGACTTATAACAAACCCCTATCAGTAATTTATTATTTTTCCCCCCTTATCTCTACCCACAGGGACTCTACATTTCTTGACAGAAAAAAAACAGAAATGTAGAGTATTTTTTGCAAATTTCTCAAATTTCTTAAAAAAGAAAAACTGAAATATCACATGGTCATAAGTATTCAGACCCTTTGCTCAGACACTCATATTTAAGTCACATGCTGTCTATTTTTTGTGATACTCCTTCAGATGGTTCATCTCCTTCATTGGAGTCCAGCTGTGTTTAATTAAACTGATAGGACTTGATTTGTAAAGGCACACACCTGTCTATATAAGATCTCATAGCTCACAGTGCATGTCAGACCAAATGAGAATCATGAGGTCAAAGGAGTTTTCCAAGGACCTCAGAGACATAATTGTGGCAAGGCACAGATCTTGGCAAGGTTACAAAAGAATTTCTGCAGTACTCAAGGTTCCTTAGAGCACAGTGGCCTCCATAATCCTTAAATGGAAGAAAATTGGGACCACCAGAAGTTTTCCTAGACCTGGCTGTCCAGCCAAACTGAGCAATTGTGGGAGAAGAGCCTTGGTGAGAGAGGTATAGAAGAACCCCAAGATCACTGTGGCTGAGCTCCAAGGATGTAGTAGGGAGATGGGAGTAAGTTCCACCAAGTCAACTCTCACTGCAGTCCCCCACCAGTGAGACCTTTATGGCAGAGTGGCCCGATGGAAGCCTCTCCTCAGTGCCAGACATATGAAAGCCTGCATAGAGTGTGTTAAAAAAACACATGAAGGACTCCCAGACCTGAAAATGACTCTCCACCAATGATCACCATCCAACCAGACGGAACTGGAGAGGATCTGCAAGGAAGAATGGCAGATGATCCCCAAATCCAGGTGTGAAAAACTTGTTGTATCATTCCCAGGAAGACTCATGGCTGCTGTACTAGCTCAAAAGGGTGCTTCTACTCAATACTGAGCAAAGGGTCTGAATACTTATGACCATGTGATATTTAAGTTTTCTGTTTTAATAAATTTGCAAAAACTTCTACATTTCTATTTTTTTCTGTCAAGATGGAGTGCAGAGTGTACATTAATGAGAAATAAAAGATCTTTTTTGAATTTACCAAATGACTGCAATGAAACAAAGAGTGACAAATTTAAAGGGGTCTGAATACTTTACGTACCCACTGTATCTAATCAATGAACTCCTTGTACATCTGGGCACTCCAGGGAGGTTGCCGTTCTGGAATATGAAAGCACTGGAGAATATTGGCTTCCTGGTGGCTGCACATTTGATTCTTCTCAAATCTTTGGCCATTACTATGGGTATTTTTTATCAAATCATTTTTTGCGAACCTGTTGAATATTTTCAACAAAATTTGTGATAGCTCAGTGATGACACTCCAATATCTTAGAGAAATTTTAAGAATTCTTTGAGTAGTAAAAAAAAAGTGGCTTTCAGAATCAGTTAAATCTCTTTTTTGGCCCATTTTGCCTGAGGAGAACAAGCTGCAGCTAGCAGGAGGGAGGGTTGTAAGAGCAACAGCTTCAGTTCAGTTATTTATTTAGTATTTTTAACTATATTTAATCATCTATTGAAAAAATATTTTTGCTGCAAAAAGTCCAGATGTTCTGTTTTAGGTTGTAGACAATTGTGAAATACAAGGTATTTCATGGTGTTGTTTCCTTTTTTCTTCAGTGTTTTTTTTTAAAGGGAACCTGTCACCACTTTTCTGTCCTACCAGCTAAAAATATCATTTTATTCAGTGTCAGCTAAGCATTCCCTAAATACTTATGTAACCCCCTGACTCCCCATGTATCACCCATAAAAACCTTTTATATTTCTCCTGCAATATATGCTCAGTCCGGTCCAATGGGTGTGGCTTCGGTTCACTCACTCCACCCCTCTCCTCAGCTGCTGCACGCAGTCCTTGACATGGATGGCACAGATCGCTGTGAGGTATCACGCCCGCACAGTCAAATGGTTTCTCACGCATGCGCACTTCTGCTTTTCGGCTTTGCCCACAATTGAGCATAGCATACTGTGCACGCACGAGAAACAATTTGAGTGTGCGGGTGCGATATCTCATAGTGATCTGCGTCATTCACATTAAGGACTGCCTGCATCGGCTGAGGAGAGGGGTGGAGTGAGTGAACCGAAGCCACGCCCATCGGACCGGACCCTATTAGCATACAGTACATCGTGGGAGAAATATAAAAGGTTTTTATGGGTGATACATGGGGAGTCTGGGGATTACATAAGTATTTAGGGAATACATAGCTGATACTGAATAAAATGATATTTTTAGCTGGCAGGACAGAAAAGTGGTGATAGGTTCCATTTAATCACAATAAGCTCTGGGTGTGACTTTTTTCACATGTTTACTTATAGATTTTAGTAGAGAGGGGAAAAAATGGCTGAAATAAAAACACATTTAACAGGACAAATAAAAATGCCTCTCAAAAAATGATTTTAAAAAAAAGCTTGAATTTTATGATGCTTTTTACAAGTCCTACAAAAATGACAGTAAATAAACTATGTGTGAAGAAAGCCGAGAAATAAAAGAATGGGATGATCGCACCGTAAGGAAATTGTGCCCTGCAAATATGTATTTATTTTATTATTAAAACTGTATAAACTCTATAGTTTTTTTTATAAATATTACAGTCAGCTTTACAATATACTGGGCATTCATAATGCAATATAATATTAGGGAATCACATTAGGAGCCCTTCTCCAATATGTTTTTATTAGCTGAATTGCTCCTTTCTTATGTAACCACGCTGCTAGCAATAAGTATTCATATAATTTGTTGTTCTCAGTACTATACACGAGTTGCTTAAAAGTGAATTTGGTCACATACATTCGTTGAATTATATGAATAGTTTCTACCTACAAATGCAAACACTTCTTCCATAAAGAGAACATTAGACGGTTCTGGATAAAAATATCACAGTGGTACTATAGATTAATTCAATAAAACATATTACAGTATTTTTTGATACATCTTATGATTGTTATGGGACTTACCACAATAAAAGTAATAAAATGATATAATTTCACTTTTTATGAGATAGTAAGGTTCTATTTTTCATAAGTAATATACCTTTTTTAATTTTATTTTACCAAGACGTTGCTAGTCAGTACCTAAATAAATCTTGAGCATGCTGTTCTACTGTATCCTAATACTCTACAGTGCTGACCAGGTCCCTGCTTGAAGTAGTAGCTTTAATACACTATGTGGACATATTTATTGGGACAGTATAACAATATACCAGAAGGGCTATTTTGATATCCCTTTCTATGTCCACAACCATTCACGTGAAATTGGTGCCCTATATGCAGCTGAAACATCATTAACTCATCTGTGAAGAGAATTTGCAAGGTCACATGCTGATTTTGACTCACAATATCTGTTCTTGTTCATTCCAAAGATGTTTGGTGGTGTTGAGCTCAGTACTTTGTCCGGCCAGTCAATCTCTTCCCCAACAATGTCAGCCAAAGGTTTCCCATGCCTTCCCAACCAAACTATTGGGTTGTTGCTGGTGATATTTCCATTTCCCTGTTGAGGCTTGGAGCTATAGTAGTCGGCTATCTTCCTCTTTGGTTTTTGGAGTATGTCTCTGTTTCTCTATGAGCTTACTCAAGCTTAGTGTTCCCATTGTTTGTGTATCCCATCTGTCTTTAGTTATAGTATGGATTGACCAGTATTTACCCTGTCCTTCTCTAAGCAGTGCTTACTGCTAGGGTTATGCAGGGTTTAGGTATCCTGCTCTGTGATAGGTGCAGAACCTATATAGAGATGCTTAGGGCAGACAAGGTGATGTTAGATCTGCCTAGTGGTCTCCACTCCCCGCTCCCCTAGTGTTGGGCTCCCTTCCCCTCATCCCTTTGTGTTGCAGTTAGTCTTTCCTATACGATGCTTGACACTCACTCCTTGAGCCTCCCTGGTCCCATGTGGTTGTCTGTGTAAAACTGTACCTAGCTGACCTTATGTGGCCCCAGGAGGTGCAGATCGTCATGTTGAACAAAGTTTGTGTGCATACTAGCCTCTGTTGTGCTAGCAACCAGCTCCTGTTCCTACTCCTTCGTAGCTTCCACCTCCTCATATATACCTAATCAGTGCTGAACACATTAGAATGCCCAGCGAAACCCGACCATAGCGTGAGTTCGGCCATGCGGTCTGCGACCCGAGCGCCAAAGTCAAATTTCACAGAATGCTTGCATGTGACTTTTTTTTTCAGCCAATGAGCAAGGACGTACACTGTGGGCAACAAGATGACATGTGCAGCGTCCGGGGAGAGAGAGAGATTTTGTGCACTTTCAAAAAGCGGTCCAGCATGTAGGTGTCCTCCACTCCCTACCGACTTTGCTTCCCCATTGACATGCATTGGGTTTCGTGTTTCAGTCGGACCTCAGACTTTTCCCGATAGTCGGCTGATTTCATTGGACTCGACTTTTGAGAAAGTCGGGTTTCATGAAACCCGACTCGACCCTAAAAAAGGCAAAGTCGCTCATCCATACTAATGACCATTGTCCGCATAAAAGTTATAGCAAATCAAGAGTTGATAAACTTGATAACAGTATCAGCTGACATGGTGGAGGAAAATATGGACTAATCGCAAATACACCATAACTGTGAGCAAAGCTCCAAAAAAACGAACAAAAGTCCAAAAAGATTACAAATAAAAATAATATTTATTGCACTACAAAAGACAGGTAACAAATACAAAGGGGACCGCATATAGGTATTCAATATGTGATGCTTAACTCTTGATGTGACTATTATGAAGTGAAAGTCTATTATATACTCTTTTCATAGACTGTTCCATCTACCTCATGGTATAATTTGTAATATTATATCATATTTTACATATCTGCTACATAGGCTCTAGTTGGCCCAGTACCCCTTGTTTTATACCCAGGGGGTTATTGACTAGCTGCACTTCATTGCCCCTTTTTTGCCCTTTGTACTTGTTACCTGTCTTTTGTAGTGCAATAAATATTATTTTTATTTGTACTCTTTTTGGACTTTTGGTCGTTTTTTGGAGCTTTGCTCACAGTTGTTGTCTAATCAGTGCTGAGCAGATGAGATGAGGCTGGGCTAGGTAGATTCTCCATATCTCATTTCTTCCTCCATCTCCACCTGGTACGCATGCAAATTTTCATGTTTAATTGTGAGCTGTGACTGTTTAAGTAGGCACAGAAGTGGCATCGATGCGCTGATTATGATGTCATCACAGCTCACCATCTTTGTGAAGTCCTCAAAGTCTTGGAGAACCATACAAATGTCAGACATCCATGTCCACTCTTTAATTGTTATGTATGGATGCTGATCAGAATACAGACGGGAATGTTGGAGCTGGTATTCAGCAACTAGCCTCTGCTGCTCACAAAGCCTTCCAGCATGTGCAGCATGGAGTTTCTGCACGTCGCACACCAGTTAGCGAATTGTCGCTGTCATGATCCATGCTGGATCAGGACTGATATGAAGCACAGGTAACCTTTTTTTTCCTAAGCTGTGCTTAAGGTTGGTTTTTGCCCCCAGTGGCCATTAGGATTATTGTACTGTGGTGTCATTTGTTCTAAGTTTGCCCCCGGTGGTGGTTAGCGTCATTGCACTCTTGTTCCTTTAGTTAACTGCACATGTTTATAATGCAGGTGTGATTGCTGGCTCTGCTATAAAAGAGTCACAGGTGTTGCAATCAGTGTTGGTGATAGTGTTCATTTCAACCATCCTTGGTGGAGGAAGGAGCTGGAGAGGGTTCCTTGCAGCACTGTCTTAGCCCTGGTGTGGAAGGAATCATAGGGGATTTCCTTGTAGCTCTGACAGAGCTTGGTGGCAGCGATTCAGGAGGAGAGCTGCATTCTGGTGGTGGACTCTGTTGCCAGAAGCAAGTGCAACAGAGTAAAGCTAAGTTGTGTTTCCCATTTGTGTCTTTTCTTAGTGTGTAATAGTACAGCGGTGGGGCCAGTGCCTGCACCACCCAGCTCCCTAGCAAGGGATAGGTGTAGGGTGTGCTAGGGCGACAGGTTCGTGATCGGCGCCCAGTGCGGAACCGGCATAGGGAACGTTAGGAGCGTTAGGGGCACTGACTCAGGGGAGTGCAGGAGGTCTCCAAGTCCCCTTTCCCTATCGCAGGGCCCACCATTGTAACTGTCTCCCTACCCCTCATCTTGTTGTTTTAGTTATCGGCCTGCGAGCCGTGTCACACAGGACAGTATCACGTGCAGCGACCTGTTGTTTTAGTTATCGGCCTGCTGGTCGTGTCACACAGGACGGGTCCACGTGACATTATCACCAACTACAACTTTTTTCTGCTGAGCCATGGACCCAGTTCAGACCTTTGCCCAAATGCTGCAGACCCTTACTGATGAGATTAGGGGGCTGCGCGGTGAGTTGGTGCAGCAACTGCAGCAGTTGGTGGGCTTTGGGGGCTTGGTTCAGAGACAGGCTGAGCCAGAACCCAAAATATCCCTCCCTGACAGATTTTCTGGAGGGGAGATCAATTCTTGGTGTTTCAACAAGCCTGTAAATTGTATTTCAGGCTGTGCCCTCATTCATCAGGGAGTGAAGAGCAACGGGTGGGAATCATTATGTCCCTTCTTAAAGGGGATCCCCAATCCTGGGCCTTCTCCCTAGCGGATGATTCTCCATCTTTAGAGTCCGTGGACGAGTTCTTTGCGGCTTTGGCGCTTGGGTATGGGGATCCTGATGGCATCGCCCTGGTGGAATCAAGAATCCATAGGTGTAAACAGGGAGCCCGGGTCGCTGAGGAGTACTGCTCTGAATTTTGGAGATGGGCCACTAATACTCAGTGGAATGACCCGCGTGTCTGGACGCAGCGAGTACCGCGAGGCGAACCCATATGACACACATGACCCTGGATACACCGCCTCCAGTGGGGCGAATTTAAATAATAAGACGTGCAGCTGGACACGCCGCCTCCAACAGGCGAATTTAGGTATTACACGTAAATCTGGAAACCTCGCCTCCAGTAAGGCGAATTTAAATAATAAAGGGGGGAACCTGGGTAACATTAACAATGGTGGGCCCTGCGATAGGGAATAGGGAATTGGAGACCTCCTGAGCTCCCCTGAGCCAGTGTCCCTGCACTCGTAATGTTCCCTATGCCAGTTCCGCACCGGGCGCACAACAGGAACCTAAAAACTCTAGCTCACCCTGAACCTAAACCCTCACTAGGGAAACTAATCCCACCACTGCACTAAAACACACATGAGGAAAGATGACAAAACAGGGGAAACACCACTTAGCTTTGCTCTGTTGCGTACGCTCCTAGCAACAGAGCCCACCACCTGCGCGCATCTTCTCCTCCACCTGGATCCATCACCATAACTGGATCCTTCACCATAGTGCAGCCTTGGAGCAGAGTCCACCACCAGTTGCAGCAGTCCAGTAACAGAGTCCCAATGATGAGTTTAGCTTCTGCCCAAAAAGTCAGCTCTCAGCAACCAGGTCCAGCATGGTGAGTGCAACTCTCACCATCGTCGCCACTCCACCAAGCCATGCGAACACCTCCTGCCGACACCATAAACTGTGACTCCACCACGCCATTCCAGCCCTTCTTGCAGACCACCTAGCTGCCACTCGTCCACTCTGGCTGGGCTGCGCAGGACTCATTTTCAGCTCCTTCCTCTCCCAGGCTTACTTGCCAAATGAACACACAATATCATCAACAGTGATTGAACACCCCCGGCTCCCTTTTACAGAGCCTAACACCTGATTTGTAATTAAGTGCACATTAAACCTAACACTAAGGTGTGATACCACTCACCACCACCGGGGCAACTCAGAATGAATGACACCACGTGTAATAATTCTAATGGCCACCGGGGGCAATCAACCCCACTTTGGCACCTAGCCAAAGAAAAAAGTTCACTTTTCCATTTAATCTGTCAGATCCACGCTGGATCATGACAGTACCCCCTCCTTAATGAGGGGCCTCTGGACCCTCAAGACCACTCCTCATTAGGGAAACACCTACAGCGGGGACGCCCAGATCCTGAGTTCACCCCACCACTACCTGACACTTCAGGTTAACGACAAACGCACCGCTGGTATTGTCAATATGTGTTCTGGAGGCACCACTCATCTCCACAGCGAAGACCTGGGGAACGAGTTTATGTATGTGTATGTTTGCTATGAGCTGATCAGACTCCACAACACACTTCCACAAGATGTTTTTTGGTGGCCACCCATACATGCTCGTTCACACACAGGTCCGGACCTGAACGTTTATTGCACACATTCGTTTGTGATATATTTGGTGAACTCATTCTGGACTCAACAACAGAGGCGTCCCCCTGTATCACCACACTCACACCCCCGCTATTCACCAAGGGACACCACCCTCCAACCCTTTCACCATGAGGTCTGTGCCTCCCAGGGTTGGTTAATGGCGAGGGTTGAGATTTGTACCCACTCCCCCGCAGAGCGCCCGCTGCACACACCTGGAGGAGAAGGGGACATGAATATGGAGGATATATACACTCGCTGGTCGCCTTCCTCCAAACGACCAGGAGGGGGCGGCCTCTTCGGTAGTATAGAAGATTTGGCGTGAGCCCCGCGGATTATCACCAGTCTGCTCACTACAGGGACATACCCCTTCACCTCGGGGAACCTAAGACAGCACCATGGGGATCACCAACTCCACCCACCTGTCTGGTTACGTCCACCTGTATGAACAAGTCTCGCTCCCCAGCAGTGACTCTAGGGGGCTTTTACCAAAGCCACAGGGACATGGAGGAAAAATACACTCTCTGGTTGCCTCCACACGACCAGGAGGTGGCGGCTTCTTCAATGGTATGGAAGATTTGGCGTGAGCCCCGCGGACTATCACCAGTCTGCTCACTACAGGGACGTACCCCTTCACCTCGGGGAACCCCAGACAGCACCATGGGGACACCAATTCCACCCACCTGTCTGGTTGCGTCCACCTGTATGAACAATTCCCACTCCCCAGCAGCAACTCAAGGGGGCTTTTGCCATACCCGCAATTTGCCAAAGCTGCCATTTTGATTTCCTGGTTACCTGAGCAGAGGCCCCAGACCCTGATAACTGCTGCTGCAGCGGCTCTAACACACCTTGCCGTTCCCCATTCACCTCAGTGAGGCCCGGCAGCAATTACTCAGCGGTCTCCACATGGCCAAAGCTCACCAGAGAAAAAAAAATTTAGGGTTGGTGATAATGTCATGGTCATGCGTGTCTGGACGCAGCGAGTACCGCAAGGCGAACCAATATGACACACGTGACCCTGGATACACTGCCTCCAGTGGGGCGAATTTAAACAATAAGACGTGCAGCTGGATACGCCGCCTCCAACAGGCGAATTTAGGCATTACACGTAAATCTGGAAACCCCGCCTCCAGTAAGGCGAATTTAAATAATAAAGGGAGGAACCTGGGTAACATTAACAATGGTTGGCCCTGCGATAGGGAATAGGGAAGTGGAGACCTCCTGAGCTCCCCTGAGCCAGTGTCCCTGCACTCCTAACGTTCCTTATGCCAGTTCCGCACCAGGCGCGCAACAAGAACTTAAAAACCCTAGCTCGCCCTGAACCTAAACCCTCACTAGGGAATTGGTCGGTGCGGAAACTAATCCCACCACTGCAATAAAACACACATGAGGAAAGATGACAAAACAGGGGAAACACCACTTAGCTTTGCTCTGTTGCTTACGCTCCTAGCAACAGAGCCCACCACCTGCATGCATCTTCTCCTGGATCCATCACCATAACTGGATCCTTCACCATAGTGCAGCCTTGGAGCAGAGTCCACCACCAGTTGCAGCAGTCCAGTAACAGAGTCCCAATGATGAGTTCAGCTTCTGCCCAAAAAGTCATGCATGCTTGAGTCCAGCTCTCAGCAACCAGGTCCAGCATGGTGAGTGCAACTCTCTCCATCGTCGACACTCCACCAAGCCATGCAAACACCTCCTGCTGACACCATAAACTGTGACTCCACCACGCCATGCCAGCCCTTCTTGCAGACCACCTAGCTGCCACTCGTCCACTCTGGCTGGGCTGCGCAGGACTCATTTTCAGCTCCTTCCTCACCCAGGCTTACTTGCCAAATGACAATATCACCAACAGTGATTGAACACCTCTGGCTCCCTTTTATAGAGCCTGATTTGTAATTAAGTGCACATTAAACCTAAAACTAAGGTGCGATACCACTCACCACCACCGGGGCAACTCAGAATGAATGACACCACGTGTAATAATTCTAATGGCCACCGGGGGCAATCAACCCCAATTTGGCACCTAGCCAAAGGAAAAAAAGTTCACTTTTCCATTTAATCTGTCAGATCCACGCTGGATCATGACAGTTTGTCTCCAAAGTTGCAGGATACTATGGTGCAGTACGCTGCCCCCAGGTCGCTGGAGGCCGCCATGTCCTTTGCCATCCGGGTGGATAGACGCCTTAGGGAAAGACATATGCAAAAAGTGCCCCCTGATGTCCTCGCTAGGGAGGAGGACCTACCAGTGTGGACAGAGGAACCCAGACAGCCCGGTGTTGTGGATACAAAAAAGGGGGTGTCTACGGCTCGTCGTGGTGGGGGGTATGCTTTTCCTGTGGGAAGCCTGGCCATTTTATGAGAGCCTGCCCAGTTTATGCCAAGTCTCCTGTCGAGCCTATGCAAGTAGGAGGAGCTGGTTTGTGTTCGGAGCTGCCTACGGTTCGGGGAGTGGTGTCGGCATGTTTGTATTGTGGGCATGGAGGGAGGCAACCAGTGAGTATACATTTCCTCCATTTTGCCCTCCCAAAGTACCATGTCAGCAGAGGTCTTGGCTGGCAGGGTACCGGAGGTGATACCGGTGTTTGTGGACAGCGGAGCAGGAGTCAGTCTGGTGGATGCTCGCTTTGTCCAGACTCATGGTCTGAGGTGTAGGACGCTAGCCTAGCCTATAAGCGTCCAGGCCATAAACTCGGTTCCGCTGAGCAAGGGGAGCTTGACCAAGGTCGTAGAGAATATCCATCTGCGTATAGGACATCATGAAGAGTCCTTGTCATGCTACGTCTTGGAGGGAATGCCAGTACCTATTGTTTTAGGCCTCCCTTGGCTGAAGAGACACAACCCGGTAATAGATAGGCGGGCGAGGGAAGTGGTCAGCTGGGGGCACTTGTGTGAGGGCTGCTGCCTAGGGGCTACTGTCTCTGCCGTCTCTCTGCAACAGACCCCTTCCTCTCCGGCAAGGGCAGCAGATGTGCTGTAGGAGAGTAGGGGCAAGTCTCAACCCTCGACATTGACCATCCCTGAGAGGCGCAGACCTCGAGGTGGAAGGGGTTGGAGGGTGGTGTACCCCTTGGTGAGGTGCGGGGGTGTGAGTGTGGTGACACAGGGGGACGCCTCTGTTGTCAATCCCAGAAAGAGTTCTCCAAGTGGTGACAAACCAACGAGTGGCAATAAATGGTCAGGTCCGGAGCTGTGTGTGAATGAGCGTGTATGGGTGGCCACCAAAAAACATCCAGTGGAAGTGTGTTGTGGAGTGTTACCAGGTCATACCAAACATACACATACACAACCCGTTCCCCAGATCAAAGCTTCGGAGATGTGTCTTGCCTCCAGAACATACGTTGCCAATACCAGCGGGCTCGTTTCTCATCAACCTGACATGCAGGCAGTTGCTGGGGTGAACTCTGGGTCTGGGAGCCCCCGCTGTAGGTGGCTCCCTGATGGGGAGCGGTCTTGAGGGTCCAGAGGCCCTTCATTAAGGGGAGGGTACTGTCATGATCCATGCTGAATCAGGACTGACGTAAAGCACAGGCAACCTTTTTTTTTCCAAAGCTGTGCTTAAGATTGGTTTTTTCGGGTATGGATACATCATGCAGCCTGACAGCTAAATGTAGCAGAGCTGACAGTGAGGTCACATCCTGCTGTCCTTGAATTTTCTGCAGCACACACTGCAAGAAAAGTCAACCTGGTGCAGCATTTTTTCAACATCCATTCATGTCAATGGGTGAAAAAACACTGAAAAAAAACTGAAAGAAGTGACATGGTCTGTGTCAAAAATACTCTGCAAAGCACAAAATCCTGATGACAAAAAAAAACAAATGTGTGTGCATGAGATTTCTGAAATCTCATAGGCTTTGCTGGTGCTGTAAAAACAGCTTAAAATTAGCTTAAAAAATGCAGCAAAAATGTCCAGTGTAAACTTACCCTAACCCTAACACTAACATTAGGCCGAGTGCTCTGCGATGTTTTCTCGCATAGCACTCTCCCGTATTCTACGGTATTGTGATGCCGGCCTTCACAATACCGTGCACAGATTGAGATCTCAGCATCCCTTGGCTTCAGGAAAATGGCTGACGGAGGCTGCACATGAGCAGATTGAGATCTCAGTGCAGCCTCTGGCAGCCATTTTACTGAAGTCGAGGGCTGCAGAGATCTCAATCTGCACACGCGCCGCCTCCGGCACCCCGAGGCCTCAGGAAGATGGCCGCTGAGAAACCCATGATGCACTCGACTCTGCTGTCTGTGGACATCGGGCTGCGGTGTTGCCACATTTCCGCCGGCATCATGAGGAAGGGACCCTGCTCCATGCTCTGCCCCACCGCTGACACCAGACCCACAGCATCGCACCCTGGGACTGCAGCATTGCCCCACTTCTGCCGCTGGCATCCTGAGGAAGGGACCCTGCTCCATGCTCTGCCTCACCGCTGACACCCGACCCGCAGCATTGCCCCACTTCTGCCACCGCCAGCTTTCTGAGGAAGGGAGCATGTCTCTTGCGACCCCGCTCTACCACTGCCAGCACTCAGGTAAGATACCTTAACTTCGGACAATAAGGGCAGAGACACAATGGCGTATTTCTTGTGCAATAATCACATCGCACTGAACAGGCTGGCTGGCACCTCTCCTGACCTGAGCATGACAGATTACTATGCAGCTGTCAAGCTCCGGTCAGAAGAGCAGACAGCCAGTGCGAGTTTTACTATGCGATTCTCGGACAAAAAATACGGCAGTGTGTCTCTGCCCTAAGACAGACAGACCCCCATCTTATAAAAATCTTTTTTCTGCTATTCTCCACCCCAAAATTTGGGGTGCGTCTTATGGTCCAGTGCATCTTATAGTCCAAAAAATACAGTAGATAAGGAAATAAGTATTGTGCTTAAACTTATTTATATTTTCATAGCAAAAATATTATTATAAATAAAAAACAATAATTAAGATGAATAAAAAGTATCGGTCTACTTTAGATCTAATACAGTTGTGCTCAAAATTTTACATACCCCGACAGAATTTTTAATAACACCAAAACTTTTTCTCCATTCTTTGTTAGTGTTTGGGTGAAGCCATTTATTGTCAAACTACTGTGTTTTCTCTTTTTAAATCATAATGACAACTCAAAACATTCAAATGATCCTGATCAAAAGTTTACATACCCTGGTGATTTTGGCTTAATAACATGTACAGAAGTTGACACAAATGGGTTTGACTGGGTACTAAAGGTAACATCCTCGCAAGTGACCTGTTTGCTTGTAATCAGTGTGTGTGCATAAAAGTTGAGTGAGTTTCTGGCATCCAGACAGACTCTTGCATCTTTCAGCCAGCCAGCAGCTGTCCTTCGGCTTGTAAGCATCGCATGACGTCCCTGCCATGTGCTCCTTACAAGCATAAAACCTGTTGGCATAGAAACAAGATGCTGCGAGGGAGCACTGGGAAGGTAAGTGTAATGGTTTGCTTTTTTAATGCTTTCTGATAGGGCCATGCATACCAGGATGGAGATGGCGAACAATCATACCAGGTTGGGAGTGGGGGCCAATCATACCAGGATGCTAAAGAAAAATAAATATTCGCTGCCCTCCACACCCATGGGCATGGAATGCAGTAAATATTAATTTCCCTTTAGCATCCGGTCACAGGAGTTAGCCAAAGCAGCCGGCTCCTGCCTCTGTGACCCACTGCTCCGTCAATGCCACTCCCCCACCTCCCCACCATGGCCAGAGCTTGTACATGCGGACTAAAAGACGCACTCCCCATTTTCCTCCACAGTTTTGGTGGAAAAAATTGCGATTTATAGTCCAAAAATTGGGAAAGCTAAAATCTTCCATGAGCACTATGTCATACTTTTTTGAGAACAAAAACATCTGATGTAAAAAGACTTCATAGCTTACATAGCAAAAACCTGCTGACAGATTCCCCTTAACATATGATTCATCTTACACTAATACAGAGTGTCCAGAAGCTCATAGATCTTTGATATAGAGTTTAATTGCTGGAATAAAAAAAGAAAACAATTTTCAGCATTGAACAGTCATTCATTGACAAGACTGCAAAAATATACAGCAGAAACAGAATGGGCATCATTAAAGTCTTATGTAAACGGGAGGTATTGTTACAAATGGTTGTTAAAATCCTTAATTGACAGTAACAACGCGTAAGATTGATTCTCATCTGAAACACAAGTGAAGAGTATAATCCCTATTGTGCTTTATAATTTTATGGTGACTGAAATGCATTTACATGTGCAAAAGAAAATCCCAGTTGCGTTTTACAGTCTTCTATTTGCTTGAATGGATTGCACCACATGAATGCATGAAATCAATGCCAGTTCAATCTCTACTATATATCACATCCCTAAACCTGCAGGGGCTGTCTGCTTTAAGACCTTGTTCTCTAAATATATATCCTGAAGTAGAATTACCTTTTTCAGATGTGCATTATGTGGATGGCTAACAACAAAATAACCAGAGGTGAATCTTAAGGCTTTGAAATTAGTTACTCCTTCACCATCCAGAAAAATCTTACCTCTTTGCTATCAATAAAATGATGTTCATCAGGCGTGTCACTCTTTGAGTCTTTGAAGTAGAGAACAGAATAATGAGAAAGGTCTGAAACTTCACTAAATGAATAAAGCTCTACACCGAATATATGAACACACAGATCAAGGTTTCCATAAATATGGAGCCAAAATAATCTTTCATTATAATGAAGACTAGTGAAATGGATTCATTAGATGATAGCTACATGATACAAATGGTATTCTAGTACTGAGACGGTCAACATGTGATTGATACATACTTGCATAATAGTGGCAATTATCTAATGTATATTTTTTTATCTAAACAGCAAATTTTAGGAGTGGCAAGCAATATGATTAAGTAACAGTTACTTATAAATTTAAACCATTAATATTTTTTGGTCTTGTTTATGCCTCGAAAAACAGCTCTGACCCATCAAAAAATGGACTCCACAAGCCTTCTAAAAATAACATGTAGTTAGATTGAATTGAGGTCAGAAGAATTTGGAGGAAAAGTAAATACTTTGTGTCTCCTTGTCATGTTCCTTAACCTATTAGTTAACAACTTTATGGTACGGCAGGGTGAACTATCCAGGTTACTATGCAAACACCAAACTAACATCAGTCATGAATGCCGGGACCAAAGTAGCCAAGAGAATTACACTACCACTGCCGGCTTGGTGTAAGTGACACATGCCTATCCGACTGTCCACATAAAGGAAAACAGCCATGATTCATGATAGCAAAACATGTTCTTTCATTGTTCTTTCATCCACTTCTGATCTTCATGTGTTCTTTGTAAGAACTCTTTGAGATCGTTAGGGGTCATCATGGCAACTGAACAATTAATAGTATATAGAGAAACGTAAGACTAAGCCAAGAACAAAAAAACTGACAGGCCATATTTTACCCAGACTTATGACCATGCCAGGCTAGCAAACATGTTGTGAACAGTATACAACAACAATGAAAAAATTCTATGACTAAGGGCGCCGTGGTGCGCCAGAAAGGCATTAGGCAGAGAGTCTCTGTCTCATTTTTAAAAACTGTTTTTTAAAATGTTCTAATAAAAAATAAATTTTATTTAAACTAGATGGACTTGCTGGAAACACCCCTCCTTCTTCTTAACAATAAACATATGCATTCTTCCTTAAATTTCCTCTTTTCTCAGCATATGATGAGAAGTATGGCTCAAATTGGCTAGCTACGAAAAGAAAGACATGATTTTATGATATGTTATCACAGGATATGTATGCTGAAGCTTGTATGATGTCAAGAACCTTGGTAGCATGTATTGTATTGAATTTGTTTTGCAAGTCTTTAGCAAATTTTAACAGAAGAGAGATCCCATTTGTAAAAAGGCAGAGCTTTTATTTTAGTCAATCAGGAGTTTCTATACCTAAACATAAAATACACATTGCAGCTCATCGAGTACTATGGCTCACAGTGCCATGACATACAGTCCTGCTCATCGTTATTGGCACCCATGAAGTGTAAGTACATAATGTGGAATATCTCCAGAAAAAAATCAATCAAGTGAAACAGTTTTTTGATAGAGCACTCGTGTTAAATACAAAAAAGAAAATGATAAACAATAATTTAAAACAAAAAACAATGGGAGAGAATATAGAAAAACCTAAAACTTGCTGTGACACTGGTATTGGCACAATTTACATTAATCTAGTATAGAAACACATTTTGACTCGCCTATGGTAAATCACAAATGAGAATCACCTGTAATTAATGGTTGGTTCCCATGTGAAATGAATTAGCCAATGAATGATGACTTCAGTATTTTAAAAAGCCACATAGTAGACCCTGTTCCTTTGTCACAATGGTGAAGGCAAAGGAGTTGTCTGGAGACATCAGAACTGCTATTATTAGCAAACATGAGACTTCCAAAGGGTATGAAGACATTTCCAAAGACCTTGGTACCCCAATTTAAACAGTGTGCAATGTTATTCAATGTTATTAAGAGATTTGCCAAGCTTGGAACCGTCAAGAACATCCTTGGACTTGGGGGAAAGAAGAAAATTGACAAGAGATGTCTTTGAAGGCTGGTGTGAATGGTGAAAAAAAACAAACATCCAAATACCTGAAGGGCAACCTGGAACAGTCTGGGGTCATTGTTTCAACAAGTACCATATGCTACACACTAAACCAACCAGAGCTTTATGGGCGAAGGCCAAGGAAGAAACCATTGCTGAAGAAAAGAAATAAAAAGGAACGACTGTTTTTTTGCCAAAGAGTGCCTTGACAAATCACAATCCTTCTAGAAAAAAGTTCCGTTTACAGATGAAACAAAAATATAAATTTCTGGCAATGCAAAGCAACAATTTGTTTACAGACGGCACAATGGCACAATGAAGCTTATAAGGAAAAGAACCCCCCTACGAACAGTTAAGCATGATAGGGGATCAATATTGCTGTGGGGTTGCTTTGCTGTGTCTGGTACTATAGGCCTTGACCATATCACAGGAATCATGAAATCAGAGAATTATCATGAGATTTTAGAGCAAAATGTCCTATCCAGTGTAAGAAAACTTAGTAAGACAATGACCTAAAGCACACATCCAAAAGTAATCAGGGATGTTAAAAAAGAAAAACTTGACTGTTTTAAAATGGTCGTCAATGAGTCCTGATCCCCATTGAAAGTCTTTGGGGTGAGATGAAATCTACCATTGGGAAAAAAACCCTGAAAAAATTCAAGAGCTTGAACAAACTGCAATGGAATGGTGTGAGAAAATAGCAGCTGAGAAGTGAAAGAAACTTATTGATAGTTACAAGAAAAGTTTGGAGGCTGTCATCAATTCCAAAGGGTGTGCAACTAAGTATTAATTAGGGGTGCCTTTATTGGTGCACATGCTGTTTATTCCACTTCTTCTTTGAAATTGCAACATGTAAGTTGAAAAGCAATGTTTTATTGTTGTATTACTTTGGACCACTAATTTTTAAAATCCCGAGGATATAACTATGGCACATTTCCATTTATTTCTGAAGATATTGTACAGTCTATAAAAAAAAATGAAGGGGCGCCAATAATGGTGAGCACAAAGTGCAAAATTCACCAACTCCCATAGATTGGCTGTGAAGATCTTTTGCACGGAAAGTAAAATCCCCTGCTTGTCTTGTGATACAGGTGAAGCAAACAAAAGTATCCTGCTGTTTGGGCACAAAGCTTCACTAATGTATTAGTACAGGTTAAAAGGTTCCAAGGTCATTAAAAATATTGCATGAAGGCAAAACTTTGAGCATTTTGGACATAGAAATATCCTTAATAATTACATAGTATACTATAACTATGAAAAGTTTTATGTCTGAAACATGCTTTTTTTTACTTGATGCAATATTTTCATGTACCCTACTTGATCTATCTATTACAATAAATGCCAATGACACTTTCCCCTGTCCTGGAAATCTGCTGCCTCAGAGTAACCCTTGACTATGCCCTGTCCTTCAAACCACACACTTCTCTCTACACTCCGGCTTCATCCCTTTGCAAATCCTTTCACTGGCTCCTAATTTCCTAGTGTATCCTGTTCAAACTACTAACACTGACTTACAAAACCATCCATAACCTTTCTCCTCCATATATCTCCGAACTTATCTCCCTATATCTTCCCTCACGTATTCTCCTGTCCTTCCTAGACCTTTTTCTCTCCTCCACATTTATTCGCTCCTCACCTAATTGCCTCCAAGACTTCTCCCGAATATCCCTCATCCTTCGGAATTCTGTGCCCCAATATGTCCGATTATCCACCACATTTGGATCTTTCAGACAGAATCTGAAAACCCATCTCTTCAAGAAAGCTTAGAACCTGCAATGACCACGCTGCCACCTCAACACCATCGGAGCTATTGCAACCCCCAACCTACTGTCTCCTTCCCCATAATCCTGTAGAATTTAAACCTGCAAGGGCAGTGTCCTCTTTCTTCTGTACCAATCTACCTTTGTTACTAGGTCTACTGTAAGTGATATTTGTATTTTGATGTAACCCCTTCTCATGTACAGCACCATGGAATCAATGGTGCTATATAAATACATAATAATAACAATACTTGTTCTACTAAATTGGTGACGCTTTATATTCAAACAGCTGGGGACCTTTCTTTGCTTTTTATATCAATGGAGAACTTCTTTGTTAAGCAACTTTCAAAATTTGGTATTGGAATATGTAGGCAGATACTGCAAGATATATCACTTATGACCAAAAACACTGGCACTGATTCATGAAAGCAATTATGGTGTAAATTGCAATGTAAAAGCATTTTTTTTGCCTAATGCTGAGTTGAGTACACATTTTGAAACTTTTGCCGCTTTAACAACAGTTTCTCCCAGCTGTGCCAAAATGAGTAGGGCTGTGGTGGGACAAGGATGCAACAGAGGTGGGACGCCACAACTCGTCTAATTCATGATGATCTATGGCATTTCTTAAACCAAAAATCTTACTCCAGTCTAACACCAGCACTTGTCATAGTGTACCTTTTAAAGAATCATGCCTGCACCTCTTAATGAATCTGATTTCAACATACCCCTTCATCAAGACCAGGGTTACTCATGCCGGTCTTGATGAATCAGGGTCCCTGTGTCTATTACATGTAAAGAAAGAGTGATCATCAGTATGTGAAGTCATTAATAAATGGAGGGAAGCATGAATTTAGTACATAAACTTTTGTAAATGTTTTTGAACATAGGGGCCTTATCATGCTAGAAGAGAACACTTGAGTTATGCTTCATGGAGGACTCCATGAGCACATATTTCATTATGAAGAAAACTTTAAGTGTAATATATTCCCTGTGAATAACTTAAAAAAATTGTCTGTCTTTGTGCACTCATTAATTCCAAATAGACATTGTTCATTTTATTAATAGCAACTGTTATGAAGTGTAACATTACTTCAAAGAACAAAACAACCTATTTCAGTTAGTGATAAGTTAGTTTCAAAGTAGTCTACACTTGGCGATTAGATATTAAATTGATTAATAGCTGCAATGATGGAACATTTCTGCAGGCAAGAAAGCTAAAAATGTCATAAAAGACTATGAAAGCTAAGACTGTAGTCTATAATGTGGAGTTGGCAGGCCTAAATTAAGTTAATAGTAGGAAGTAATGAGTATATAGGATAGAAAAATGCTTCTGGGTATGTACACATTTGTTCTTTGTCAAAGATAATAGAATGAAACAACTTGCCTGAATTTAAGGCCAACCGTAGTGTGTATTTTTTGTGGTTCTTTCCGGCAGATCAGAAAAGTAATAAAATTGAAATGTATAGATAAGATACAGTAACTTTCAAAACACAAACATCAGCATGAAAAAAATGCTGAGATGTAAAGGATTGTCATTTTACAAATGATTATCATCAGATGTGTTAATACAATAAAACTATAGGGTTTGAGATTTAGCAATGTTAAAGGGAACCTGTCATGTGAAAAATGCTATTAACCTGCAGATATGCAGTTGATTTCCAGATTAATATATTGTGTTCTGAACCTTCCTGGTGCCGGCACTTAGAACTGACTGACAGCAGACTCAGCATTAGGAACAGCTGTCAATCAATGCCAGAGGTGTGGTTACATTTGCCGTTCTATTTACACAGAGCAATGACTGAACCTACGCTGCCCCTGTGACTGAAACATGAATGGTACTGGGATGAATAAAGTGTCGGTGATGGGCAGAGCACAACTATCTTGAAGAATAACCCCATATCTGCAGGTTAATAGCGTTTTTTCACGAGACTGTTCCCTTTAATGCATTGAAACCTGATGTCAATGGCAACCAATGAGA
This sequence comes from Dendrobates tinctorius, assembly GCF_039654945.1. Taxonomy (NCBI): domain Eukaryota; kingdom Metazoa; phylum Chordata; class Amphibia; order Anura; family Dendrobatidae; genus Dendrobates; species Dendrobates tinctorius. The sequence continues at coordinate 10,948,369 of NW_027361775.1, read as the reverse complement.
TAGCTGACTTCATTTCCAGTGGAATTCTGAAAAACAAGAATTGTTACTGGATGGGTTGCAGTGACTATATTTTCCACATTTGTTTTGTAGAAAATTTGATAAATCCTTCTTAAGGTGTTATTTCAAATTGATATATACTTGCTTTGTATTATACTAACTTAAAGAATTTACAGAACTACACTGTAGCTCTGACTGGTATCCAACTTTAAAGGGGTTGCCTGCCACTAGATTAAAAAAAAGTTACTACTGAAGCCAATCATTGGCCGCGGAGGTCACTGTGGCTAGCAGTAGAGGCTACATGACTTGTCAAAACAGTTCACCTTACTACTCCCATTTGACCCAGGTGTTTTTAAATAAGCAGGAGACTGCAAGAGGGGTTCTGCCTATTTATGCTTTCAGTTCACAGTTTGAGAGCTTACAGAAGGCGAGGGTTTTTTTTTACATCAATTCACCTGGTGTTGGGGTCCATCTAATCACCCAATGTGTGTGGGCCAATGCTGCTGTGGTTTTGTGCCTGTCGGGTCATGTGGCCTGGAGTAATGGGGGTTCAGCCTTACAGAATGCGTGATGTGAGGCCCCAGGTCACCCACTCTGCTGATGCAGTGTCACTATGATGGTGGTTTGGGCACAGTGCCACGCCTTTCAATTTAGGGACCCACTGAGAGAATTACCATGATGTGGAAGTGGGCTTCATAAAGTCTGATCAGAATGTTTAACTAAGAACCTCATGTTCAGTTTTGCTTTGACTGGTATTCAACTTTAAAGGTAATGTTCAGTGCAAATACTAACATATATTAATAGCCAATGCTAATACACAGTTATATAAATATTAACTGTATCTCATAATGTAAAATTCTTATTTTTATAAATTTTTGAAAAATTAGTGCTTTAAATAGTTCTCTAACATAGTGGTTCATAGTCTGTTCATTACTCAGAAGCAATAAAATTCAGAACTGTGCAAATGCTGAATTGAACCTGTGATGATTTTAGGAAAGCTGAGCACTTTGCTTACCTGCATAATGAACAGCTTTAAAACTTATAAAAACCTTTCTATTGTTTACTTTCTACTTTAATATTAATTAGTATTAAAGTCCAAAAAAGAGAAACAGATTCGGCACAGCTGCATCACCGTGGTCTCTTAAACAAATCTAAAGAGACCCTTCACACACTATATGAACGCCACATACCCCAAGGAACGGGTGCTCAATCCTGAAGAAATATAACAAAATCCAATAACATAATGGAAGAAAAAAGGATGGCACTCACCGTTACCAAAAGTAGAAGTCTTTATTTCAGGTGTGTGGTTATAGGCACCTTTCTCCTGCCGCTTGCCATTAGGACCTGTTGAAGCGCAGGAGCGTGAAACCGCCGTCGTCCGCACTCTTTGCATTGCTCCCGAGCCCATGCATTTTTATCCATGAAATAAAGACTTCTACTTTTGGTACCGGTGAGTGCCATCTTTTTTTCTTCCATTGTGCTATTACTTTATATTATTCATTCATGTGATGCCAATTTCCAGTATGTGAGCGCATTAATGCAAGTGGCATTCTAAGAACATTGACATTGCTTAAGCATTAAAATCATTTACTTTTTCTGCAATCAAATGGGAAGCTAATCAATTGAAGAACATGAATAGAATTAGGCAAGATGTTTTCTGATCCAGGAGAGTAATTCAAAGATTCTTATATCCAAAACACAAAATGATTGCAATATTAGAATGCTAATATATCCAAGACTCCCTTATGTTGTTATGCAATATAAGATATTATAATTTAATCTAAAGCAGTCATTTTCAACTTGAGCCAATGTGGTGACAAAAAATCAATATGAGAATTCTAAGCAATAAGATCATAATTGAAATTAAGTTGTTGATTATCTGTGACAACCTTAATCACTAGGAATATGGATATCTATATGATCAATTTGAAGGGTTTCCAGAAGAAAAATGCTTTAAGATCAGTGCTCGATAATAAACATGTTTTACAATTTCTAAAAAGCCTTTAAGACAGCAAATCCGTACAAGAATTCTAGGAAAATACATGAAACATGTAAAATAGGAGATAGGTTATTTGTACTACTAATAATGATAATAAAAAATATTTTTTCCTCCTTTTTTGACCTTTTTAACCTCTTAGTGACAGAGCCAATTTTGTACTAAATGAAAAAGTCAATTTTTACAATTCTGACCACTGTCACTTTATAAGGTTATAGCTCTGGAACACTTCAACATATCCCACTCATTCTGAGAATGTTTTGTCATGACATATTATACTTCATGTCAGTGGTAACATTTTTTTTATATGACTTGAATTTATTTATGAAAAAAAACGAAATTTGGCAAAAAAGTTTGAAAATTTTGCAATTTTCAAACTTTTAATTTTTTGTGCCCTTAAATAAGAGTGTCAGATTGCACAAAATAGTTAATAATATACATTTCCCACATGTCTATTTTACATCAGCACAATTTTAGAAACGTATTTTTTTTTTGTTAGGACGCTATAAGGGTTAAAAGTTGACCAGCAGTTTTTCATTTTTCCAACAAAATTTGCAAAACTATTTTTTAGGGTCCACCTCACATTTGAAGTGAGTTTGGGGGGTCAATATAACAGAAAATACCCAAAAGTGACATTATTCAAAAACTAGTTTATTAACCCTTCAGGTGCTTCACGAGAACTAAAGCAATATGGAAGGAAAAAATGAACATTTTACTTTTTCACAAAAAATTTACTTTAGACCAAACTTTTTTATTTTCACAAGGGTAACAAGAGAAAATGGATCACAAAGTTTGTTGTGCAATTTCTCCTGAGTACACTGATACCCCGTATGTGGGGGAAACACACTGCTTGGGCACATGGTAGGGAGGGAGCACCGCTTGACTTTTTGACCCCAAAATTGTCTGGAATCAGAGGTGGGCGCCATGTCGCGTTTCGAGATCCACTAATGTACCTAAAAAGTTGAAACTCACTCAATTCTAACTCCAACCCTAACACAGCCCTACCTCTGACCCTAATCCCAACCCTAACCCCAACCCTAACCCAACCCTAACCACAACCCTAACCCCAAAACCACCCTAACCCCAACACCCCAACTGTAACCCCAACACAAACATAACCCCAACACAACCCTAACCCCAACACCACAACTGTAGCCCCAACGCCACAATTGTAACCACAACCGTAACCCCAACACAACTCTAACCCTAATTCTAACCTCCACTTTAGCCCCAACCCTAACCCTAGCTCTGACCCCAACTCTAACCATAATAGAAAAATGGAAATAAATACTTCTTTCATTTTATTATTTTTATCTAACTAAGGGGGTGATAAAGGGGGTTTGATTTACTATTGCTTTTATTTTGATCACTGTGATAGGAAGAAGACACCGAGGGCCGGGGGGACAGAGCCAGACCAACCGGGGACACTGCAGGTACCGGTGGGGCTCAGGGACCTCATTTCGCTCTCCTCTGATGTGCTAGGTCATGTAAGAGGCGAGAGAAATAAAAGGGAAATTTGACTTTTTTGTGGTCGCTGTTATTCGGTGAATAACAGCGATCGCAACACTGTGGACAGTAAAAACTGACCCGAATCATGTTCTCAGGGGTCTCGGCTACCCTTGGTAGCCGAGACACTGGAGATATTCTGATGCCAGGGGGTGCTATAATCTTATTTTTCAGCACTGTTAAAAATAGGTGCTGAGGAATAAGTACCCTTAACTGTCACTGTTAAAAGGCGTATCGGCGGTCATTTAGGGGTTAATATTACTTTTCTTTGTTCCTTCCTATATCTGCACAGATTTAAAAAGGGCAACTTACCTCCTAAAAAACGCATGAAGTTGTAATGGACTAAATTATGAAACCTTGTATCAGGGAAACTAAAAACAAATGTTCTCCCTAAAAGTAAAAACAACTAAAATGATGTGACCAAAGATTTGAAAGTGAGAGTATCATCAACTTTCTGGAGCTGTTACAATGCAGGCAGGTAACCTACAATGCAAAAGATGAGGCTCCAAAAAAATTGGGTAATACTAATCTGGCTGCAGCTGAAGGGCACAAGCCAGAAAAAAGGCTCCTCTATCTACTTCTATATAGTGTTTGCAACCAACCAATGCAGATGGATATGGATGGATGCACACTAATAGGAGAAGAAAAAATGAGCTGCAAATAAAGAAAAATATGTGTGAGGCAGTGATGCACGCTGAGCAGCCTACAACCAGACGTAGCTGCACGACACACTACTCAGTGTGAGCTGCACTCACACACAGTCAGAGACCTCTCAGACAGTCGTGAACAGTGCAGCTAAGTTGACACTAGCACTGACCGGCTGCAGAAAGGCTCCGTTGTGTACTCCTAGAGTGTTTGCAACCACCGTATATGGATACGGATGGATGCACACTAATAGGTGAAAAAATGAGCTGCAATAAAAGAAAAATGTGTGAGGCAGTGACACGCTGAGCGGCCTACAACCAGATGTAGCTGCAGGACACACTACTCAGCGTGAGCTGCACTCACACACAGTCAGAGACCTCTCAGACAGCCGTGAACAGTGCAGCTAAGTGGGCACTAGCACTGAAAGGCTGCAGAAAGGCTCCGCTGTCTACTACTAGTGTTTGCAACCAACGTATATGGATACGGATGGAAGCACACTAGATAGAATTTTTTAAAAATAAGCAGCTCAAAAAGAAAAATATGTATGAGGCAGCAGTGAGGTACGCTGGGCGGCCTACAACCAGACGTGGCTGCAGGACCCACTCCACAGCGTGAGCTGCACTCACACAGCCCTTGCAGACAGCTGTGAACACTGCTGCTAGGGAAAAGAAAGCTATAGCGGTGGTTTATGTAGCCTGGGTAAAGCACAATATTGTTTTGAGAATCGCTATTTCTAACTGTCCCTCACAGTCTTCAACAGCAGCCTGTCCCTTACTGAATTCACAGCAGAGTGACCAGAAATGGCAGCGGCAGTGGCTTTTATAGTGCATCATGACATCATTTCAGCAGCCAATCACAGCCATGCCAATAGTTAACATGCCTACATGCCTAACAGGATGTGCCCACACTTCTGAGGATTCCCATTGACTGAATCAAAGCGAGCAGGCTGATAGCATTATGGGAACTTCTGATTCCGGTATCCAATATGAAAAAAGTATCGGAAGTCAGTATCGGAATTCCGATACAGCTAATATCGGCCGATACCCGATACTTGCGGTATCGGAAAGCTCAACACTACATATCACACATTAGTCGGTGACCATTAACAAAGAAGTCACACTGTGGTACAGACAGGAGAGCAGCAGCAGGGTGAGGGCACCAAAATTACGCTCATGCTATCCGCACTTTCACTAGCAGATAGGATACATCTGAATATTTATTTAAAAAGCTTTGCACAACCAAATTAAGCACATGTGCCAGGCAAGGGATGTGCATCAAACTGGCTAGGCCCAAATCTGCTACCAGATTTCACCCGTTATAACACACCACCAAGCTGGGTTTAGGTTCACCGGTACCAACCAGTCATCTGTCTGCTCTTTGATCTCTGTACAATGTACAATGTCCACAATACTTTCAGAAAGTTCATAATCATATATGCAAGATTCATTGACAATAGAATTATCATTTGGAGTGGACTAACATCTGACATTCCACCCTTTTTACATTATCTCACTAATAATCAATTTAATTTATAATTCACTAGTTCTCTCAATAATAATCACATTTCTTTTCTGGACCTGAATTCTGTACCTGAACAGAAAGGCTTTTTGGATGATTTACCCATTAAAAAAGCACATTTCAAAAACAAACTTAAGGTAATACAATTTTACATGCACACAGCTTTCATTCCCCACACACAATTAAAGCCATTCAGGTTGGAGCGCTAACTAGAGCCAAGAGAAACTGAATTGATAGTATTTAGTTTAAAAAAGAATCTCAAATGATAAATTCTAGACTCACATCTAGAAATTATCTAGCATGGTCTTTGAACTGCGCAGCTAAGATTGTGGACACTAAATCTAGGGACAATTTAATTACCAATACCAACAAAAATGTAAAAATAAATTCCAATTGTATGATTCCCACCATAGTCTTCATCTTCACCTGCAGTACATTTTTTCTGTCAATTTCCAATACTGTACAATGTAATTTAATTAACGTAATTGAAGATAGCACAATAGATTTATTACTGAAAAAGGGGATTCAAATAGTCTCCCTTAAGGCTCCTACTATTAGTACCCATTTGTCACTCAGCCTTTATAAGTCTCAGCCAACTTTTATGGGTGGAATTGGTATATCAGTCAGTGGTTTCCACAAATGTTGTTTTACCGCCTGTAAAATGTGTTCACATGCTACCAAGAAGTACACCTTCTCCAAAAGTGATTATAGTCACACATATGCTATCAAAGGCTTTCTGAACTGCAATACTGACCATGTCATATATGATATAGAATGCAACATCTGCAGTGTAAAATATATTGGTTCTACAACCAGGAAACTCAAACCAAGAATAAGAGAACATTTAGGCTGGGTTCACACGTGGCGTTTTTTTTGCGTTTCCGCGGCTGTTTTAACGCGCGATTTTGCCGCGAAAATGCGAAAAATAAGCATCCCATGCATTCCTATGGGATTCCGCAATGCTGTGCTAATGCTGCGGTTTTTACCGCGGCGGAATCGCTTCGCGGTAAAAACCGCAGCATGCTCATTAATTTGCGGAATCGCGGCGATCCCGCACCCATAGGAATGCATTGTTCCGCTTACTTCCCGCATGTGGCTGTGCACAACATGCGGAAAGTAAGCAGAACAATTGCGGATGGTACCCATGGTCCGGAGGAGAGGAGACTCTCCTCCGGGCTCTGGGTACCATATCCCTGTAAAAAATAGAATTTAAAAATAAAAAATATTGTTATTCTCACCCTCCGATGTCCCGCGCAGCCTTTCCGCTTCTCTTCACGCTCCCGTTCCCAGTAGTCCTTTGCGAAAATGCCCGCGATGGCGTCCGATCTCACGGGATCGTGAAGTCTCGCGGTCATTCGCGCGACGTCATCGCGAATTACCGCGAGACGTCGCGATCCTGCGAGAACTGACGTCATCGCGGGCATTTTCGCAAAGGATTACTGGGAACGGATGCGCGGGACGTCAGAGGGTAAGAATAACACCGTTTTTTATTTTTTTTTACATTTTATCTTTTACTACTGATGCTGCATAGGCGGCCTCAGTAGTAAAAAGTTGGTCACACTCGTCAAACACTATGTTTGACGAGTGTGACCAACCTGTCAATCAGTTCTCCAAGCGATGCTACAGATCGCTTGGAAAACGCTAGCATTCTGCAAGCTAATTACGCTTGCAAAATGCTAGTTTTTCCGCGGGAAAATCGCGGGAATTTAAAATGCGATTTTCCCGCGGACTGGAATTCCGGAATTCTCGCGGTAATTTCCGCGAGAGTTCCGGTACGTGTGCACTTAGCCTTACAGTGGAGGGAATAAATATTTGATCCCTTGCTGATTTTGTAAGTTTGCCCACTGATAGACATGAAAAGTCTATAATTTTAAGGGAAGGTTAATTTTAACATTGAGAGATAGAATATCAAAAATAAAATCACATTGTATAAATTATATACTTTTTTTGCATTTTGCAGTGAGAAATAAGTATTTGATCCCCTACCAACCATTAAGAGCTCTGGTTCCTACAGACCAGTTAGACGCTCTTAATCAACTCATTACCTGCATTAAAGACAGCTGTCTTGCATAGTCACATTTATAAAAGTCTCATGTCCACAGAATCAATTAATCAGTCAGACTCTAACCTCTACAAAATGGGAAAGACCAAAGAGCTTTTTAAGGATGTCAGGGACAGGATCATAGACCTGCACAAAGCTAGAATGGGCTACAAAACCATACGTAAGATGCTGGATGAGAAGGAGACACCTGTTGGTGCAATAGTAAGGAAATGGAAGAAATACAAAATGACTGTCAATTGACATTGATCTGGGGCTCCATGCAAAATCTCACCTCATGGGGTATCCTTGATCACGAGGAAGGTGATAGATCAGCCTAAAGCTACACGGGGGAAATTTTTAATGATCTCAAGGCAGCTGGGACCAGAGTCACCAAGAAAACTATTGATAAAATATTGCTGTGGTCAAATGAGACAAAAATTGAGGTCTTCGGCATTAACTCAACTCACCGTGTTTGGAGGAAGAGAAATGCTGCCTATGATCCAAAGAACACCATCCCCACTGTCAAGCATGGAGGTGGAAACATTATGTTTTGGGGTGTTCCTCTGCTAAGGGCACAGGTGTTGTGAGCTCTCTTGATCCGACTTTTGAGGCAAGGCTCCCTCTGGTGGATACTGCTGGTAGTGGTGCTGGTCAACATGATGTTAACCCAACAGCTTCAGAAGATAATTGGAGGAGTGGTGGTAGTGGCTGGGACTACATAAGCGAGCAGACTTCTCTCAGTGACTGCCAGTGATACAACTTTCTTTGCTTACTGAGGATTTCTGTCTGCTGCCTGATCCTGCATTTTTTAAGCTAAGTGTCATTGTTTTTGCCTTGCTGTCAGGGGTCAGCTTGCTCCCCCTGGGGCTGCTGGCTCCTGCCCTGTATTTTTGTATCTTGTGTTTGTTTGCTCAGTCCCCTGCTGTATTAGCCTGTTGTTAGCCGCCAGTTCACACGTGAGTGCTGATATAGTGGGGGCGAGGTTGTTCAAACCTCGGTGCTTCTGTACATCAGTCGTGTTGGAATTTTTAGGGTTTTTGCGTGATTGCAGAGAGTGCCTTTTTGTCCTGTCCGATCTAGTCAGGGTGGGCCCCATCGTTTGCTCAGTCTATTTTCTGTCTGTGTTTGTATTTCATCTTGTCTCACTGACAATATATGTTTGGGGCTGTCTATTCCTTTGGGGATCTGCTCTGGGGCAGTTAGATTTCACCTTTCTGTCTTTAGGCTTAGTTAGTCCTCTAGCTGTGATGAGGCGTCTAGGGCAACGTAGGAACGCTCCACAGCTACTGCTAGTTGTGTTGTTAAGATCAGGGGTCTGCAATCCGCTGAGTGACCAACCTCTCTGGTGTTCTGGTGGAACAGCCTATTGCGCTTTCCTCCTAGGTGACCCATTCATAACAGATACATCTACGACAAATGTGGCCAAACTGTAAATTGTAGATTCTAGGGTACTCAAAAGAAGGAAAGAATTGCAAAAAAAAGGTATCAGAATTTTTTAGATATTTTTCCCCTTTTTTCTCTGGGGCAGTAGAAGTATTTTTTCCTTAAGGGAGACTAGGCAATTGTCCGATCATGTTGATCAGCTCGCTGCTGAAGTACAGAGAATTTCTGCTTATCTCGCCCAATCATCTGTTGTAGAACCAAAGATCCCTACTCCTGATGTGTTTTCTGGGGATCGGTCTAAATTTCTGAACTTTATGAATAACTAGCTGAAGAGCCCGGCACTGCCCGGGCATAGTAACTAACTGTGGTTAGTTGTAGCAAATTATAATTATCCTCCATCCCATAGTCCCATGCCCATATACCCATCACACATCCTCCATCCCATAGTCCCATGCCCATACACCCATCATACATATTCGCCATCCCATAGTCGAGTGCCCATATACCCATCATACATATCTGCCATCCCATAGGCCCGTGCCCATATACCCATCATATATATCCTCCATCCCATAGTCCAGTGTCCATATACCCATCACACATCCTCCATCCCATAGTCCCATGCCCATATACCCATCATACATATTCTCCATCCCATAGTCCCATGCCTATATACCCATCATACATATTCTCCATCCCATAGTCCCATGCCCATATACCCGTCATACATATCCTCCATCCCATAGTCAAATGCCCATATACCCGTCAGACATATCCTCCATCCCATAGTCAAGTGCCCATATACCCATCACACATCCTCCATCCCATAGTCCCGTGCCCATATACATATCCGCCATCCCATAGTCCCGTGCCCATATACCCGTCATACATATCCCCCATCCCAAAGTCCAGTGCCCATATACCCATCACACATCCTCCATCCCATAGTCAACCATTATGACATCATAATGAGCGGCGGCGGCGGGGCTTGCGGCCTATGATGACATCAGCGTCGCCATGGCAACCGTTGTGACATCATAATGAAGGGCAGGGCTTGATACGCACACACTGCTTCCTCAGTATGCAAATAGGGGCATTATGACATAACAATGAGGGGCGGGGCTTGAAACGCACACACTTTTTCCCCCAGTATGTAGATAGGGGCAAAATTGTTTGGTGAATTGAAACGCACGGGGTTAAAATTTCGCCTCACAACATAGCTTAGGACGCTCTCGGGGTCCAGACGTGTGACTGTGCCAAATTTTGTGGCTGTAGCTGCGACGGTGCAGATGCCTATCCCGGATATACACACACACACATACACACACACGCATACACACATACCGTACATACACACATACATACACACTTTGAGCTTTATATATGAGACTGTAAACTATTTCTTGCTTTGAAGCCTAACTCCTCGGGGAGCTCGGTGCAGCAGGTTCAAATTGTCATTTCCCTGCTGCGCGGCGATCCCCAGGACTGGGCCTTTTCTCTGCCACCTGGAGATCCTATTCTGGCTAATTTAGATGCATTTTTTCAAGCCCTGGGGTTATTGTATGATGAGCCTAATGCTATTGATCAAGCTGAGAAAACCTTATTGTCATTAAAACAGGGTCAAGATGATGCTGAGTTATATTGTCAAAAATTCCAAAAGTGGGCGGTCCTTATTAAATGGAATGATGATGCCCTAACAGCTCTCTTCCGGAAAGGTCTGGCAGAATCTGTAAAGGATGTTATGGTGGGATTCCTGTCCCTTCTGGTCTTGACAACTCTATGTCATTGGCCATTCAAGTTGATCGACGTTTACGAGAACGTAAAATTACGTGAGAGGTGGTGCCGCCTTTCGAACAAACCTCTGAACCCTTGCAATGTGATAGGGTTTTGTCTAGGGTGCAACGTCAAGAGATTAGAAGGCGTAATAAGTTATGCTTCTTTTGTGGAGATGCTTCTCATGCTATTTCAGCCTGCCCTAAATGAGAGAAACGTTTTGCTCACTCATTTGCGATGGGCAGTGTGCAGCCTAAGGTCCTTTTGGCTATTACCATAATCTGCTCCTTGTCTACATTTTCCGCTAAGGCATTTGTGGATTCAGGAGCAGCTTTGAATCTGATGAATTTTGACTTCGCTAAGCGCTGTGGTTTTCTTATGGTGCCCCTTCGGACCCCTATTCCTTTGAGGGATATTGATGCTACCCCTTTGGCAGAGAATAAACCCCAGTTTTGGACCCAGGTGATTATGCGGGTCTCCCCGGACCACCAAGAGAATTGTACATTTTTGGTGTTGCACAATTTACATGATATTATTGTACTAGGTTTTCCATGGTTGCAGACCCATAATCCTGTGTTGGATTGGAAATCTGTGTCTGTGGTGAGTTGGGGTTGTCAATGTGCTCTTGGTGACACTCCTGTTTTCTCCACCTCTCTCCAGTCTCAAGATGTTCCTGACTATTTGGCTGATTTTTCTGATGTATTTAGTGAGAGTGAGTCCGCGTCTTTGCCTCCTCATAGGAGTAATGATTGCGCAATTGAGTTGATGCCCGGGTGTAAATTTCCCAAAGGTCGGCTTTTCAACTTATCGGTACCTGAACATGATGCTATGTAATCTTATATCAAGGAGTCATTAGAGAAGGGTCATATAAGACCATCCTCTTCACCTTTAGGTGCTCGCTTTTTTTCGTGGCCAAGAAAGATGGCTCATTATGGCCATGTTTTGACTATCGCTCCCTCAATAAGATCATTGTTAAATATCAGTACCCGTTGCCCCTGATTTCTGATTTATTTTCCAGGGTCAAAAGTGCTTGTTGGTTTACCAAACTTGACCTTAAGGGGGGCGTATAATCTTATTCGCATCAAGCACGGGGATGAATGGAAGATGGCTTTTAATACTCCGGAGGGAAATTTTGAGTACCTGGTGATGCCTTTTGGGCTCACTAATGCCCCATCCGTCTACCAGTCTTTTATGAACCATATTTTTCGGAACTTTGTGGATAAGCTTTTGATCATTTATCTGGATGATATTTTGATTTTTTCCAGTGATTGGGATTCTCATGTGGAACATGTTCAGACTGTTTTCCGGATCTTGAGAGAAAATACTCTGTATGTTAAGGGATCGAAATGTCTCTTTGGTGTACAGATGATTTCGTTTTTGGGATTCATTTTGTCCCCATCTGCTATTGAAATGGACCCAGCCAAGGTACAGGCCATCTATGATTGGGTTCAGCCCACTTCTCTGAAGGCTCTTCAGAACTTTTTGGGTTTTTCTAATTTCTATAGTACATTTATAAGTAATTTTTCTGGTATTGTTAAACCACTGACGGATTTGACCAAAAAAGGCGCTGATGTGGTGACTTGGCCTCCAGAGGCAGTCTCGGCGTTTCAGGAGCTTAAGCAGAGATTCTCTTCTGCTCCGGTTCTGCGGCAACCTGATGTTTCACTCCCACTTCAGGTGGAGGTAGATGCTTCTGAAATTGGTGCAGGAGCCATTTTGTCTCAAAGGGATCCGGTAACCTCTAAGATGAATCCCTGTGCCTTCTTTTCTCGAAAATTTTCCCCATCTGAACGTAACTATGACGTGGGAAATCGGGAGTTGTTGGCCATGAAGTGGGCATTTGAATAGTGGAGACATTGGTTGAAGGGAGCTAGACATCAAGTTGTGGTCCTTACTGACCACAAGAATTTGATTTATCTTGAATGAGCCAAGTGCTTGAATCCTAGACAAGCTAGGTGGGCCTTGTTTTTCATGCGTTTTAATTTTGTGGTCACCTTTCTTCCTGGCACTAAGAATGTTAAGGCGGACGCCCTTTCTAGGTGTCATGGGAAGCCTAGGTAACTTTAGGCTGAAACCCTGGGGCCCCTGCGGTGTCCCTCAGACTAGGGGAAACCCTGTCTGTCCCTCAACCCAGGGTTTACACTGAAGGTGTGCCTGCCTGGGCCTCCACCCTGTCCTTGTCTCCTGTCCAGCCCTAAGCTGAACCCATCACCCTCCACCCAGTGAGGAGACCAAACACCAGACCCCACAAATAAGTATGGACAGGGATAAAGGAAACGCACCACACCGTGTACACACAGGAGAATACAATAATGTGCAAGGGCAACCAAAAAATACAACACAGGGAGGCAAAATGGCAACAACGGAATATACTACACCAGAAACCGTATGCTCCTTAGACCACCACTCCAGACCAGTATCGTTAGCACAAGGCAAGAGCTATAGTCGGTGACGCCCATAGTCACGCAGGACAATTTAAAGACAGAGGGCGTGGCTAAGCCCTCAGCCAGAATGACAACCTGGTTAACCCAATCCAAGCCGGATCAGAAGACCAACCAGCGCCGCTGAGAACCAAGTGGTAGGATGGGGTATTACCGCTGTCTGCCGGACTCCCTGGTGCGAACAGTGTCCGACATGACACTAGGAGTTTCTTTGCGTTTTTCTTGATGTGACCGAGCCTACTACCATTCTGGGTGAGGGTGTGGTTCTTTCCGCCATTTCACCCGATTTGAGACTTGCCCTGGAGGAATTTCAGGAGGACAAGCCTGAACAATGCCCTGTGGGGAAATTGTATGTCCCTGACCAGTGGAGGAAAAGAGTGATGGCTGAAATTCATTGCTCTGCGCTGGCTGGTCATCTGGGCATTTTTGGTACCAGAGATTTGATGAGTCGGTCTTTTTGGTGGCCTGCCTTATCTCGTGATGTCAGGAATTTTGTGCAGTCCTGTGGGACTTGTTCCAGGTCCAAGTCCTGTTCTCGTTCTAGTGGTTTGTTGATGCCACTGCCGGTGCCCAGCAGGCCATGGACCCATATTTCAATGGATTTTATTTCTGATCTCCCTGTCTCTCAGAGAATGACTGTTATCTGGGTGATTTGTGATAGATTTTCCAAGATGGTCCATCTTGTACCTCCTCTCCCGAAGTTGCCATCTTCTTCTGAGTTGGTGCCCCTGTTTTTACAACAGGTGGTTTGTTTGCACTGGGTTCCTGAGAATATTGTGCCAGACAGAGGAGTCCAGTTTGTTTCCAGATTTTGGAGGGCCTTTTGTTTTAAACTGGGAATTCAGTTATCTTTCTCCTCTGAATTTCATCCTCAGACCAATGGACAAACTGAGAGAACAAACCAGACTTTGGAATCCTATTTGAGATGTTTTATATCTGCTGATCAGGATGTCTGGGTCTCATTTCTGCCATTGGCCGAATTTGCTCTAAACAATAGAGCTAGTTCTGCCACTTTGATGTCTCCTTTTTTCTGTAATTTTGGTTTTCATCCTCGATTTTCTTCGGGGCAGGTGGAGGCTTCTGCTTGCCCAAGTGTGGATTCTGTGGTGGACAGAATGCAGCAGATTTGGGACCAAGTAGTGGACAAGTTGTCTCACTCTCAGAAAAAGGCCCAATGGTTTTCCAACCGGCATAGGATCTTTGGTCCCTGGTTCAAAGTGGGTGATATGGTTTGGTTGTCCTCAAAAATTATTCCGATGAAGGTTGCGTCTCCAAAATTCAAGCCAAGGTTCATTGGACCTTATAAGATTTTGGAAATCCTTAACCCCGTTTCTTTTTAGTTTGGCTCTTCCAGGTATGTTCAAGATTCATAATGTTTTTCACAAATCATTGTTGAAAAGGTTTGTGGAGCCAGTAGTTCCTGTGGTGGCGCCCCCTGACCCTGTATTGGTTGAGGGTAATTTGGAGTATGAGGTAGAGAAAATATTGGACTATCGTCTAGCTAGACGGAGACTCCAGTACTTGATCAAGTGGAAAGGTTATGGCCAGGAGGATAATTCTTGGGACTCTGCTTCCGATATTCATAACGAGAGATTGGTTCATGCTTTTCACCGGGCCCATCCTGATTGGCCTGGTGGTGTGGATGAGGGTTCGGTGACCCCTCCTCAAGGGGAGGTACTGTTGTGAGTGCTCTTGATCCGACTTTTGAGGCAAGGCTCCCTCTGGTGGATACTGCTGGTAGTGGTGCTGGTCAACATGATGTTAACCCAACAGCTGCAGAAGATAATTGGAGGAGTGGTGGTAGTGACTGGGACTACATAAGCGAGCAGACTTCTCTCAGTGACTGCCGGTGATACTTCTTTCTTTGCTTACTGAGGATTTCTGTCTGCTGCCTGATCCTGCATTTTTTCACCTAAGTGTCATTTGCTAAACCCTTTGCATCTGTTTTTGCCTTGCTGTCAGGGGTCAGCTTGCTCCCCCTGGGGCTGCTGGTTCCTGCCCTGTATTTTTGTATCTTGTGTTTGTTTGCTCAGTCACCTGGTGTATTAACCTGTTGCTAGCCGCCAGTTCACACCTGAGTGCTGATATAGTGGGGGTGAGGTTGTTCAAACCTCGGTGTTTTTGTACATCAGTCATGCCTTTTCTGTCCTGTCCTATCTAGTCAGTGTGGGCCCCATCGTTTGCTCAGTCTATTTTCTGTCTGTGTTTGTACTTCATCTTGTCTCACCGACAATATATGTTTGGGGGCTGTCTATTCCTTTGGGGATCTGCTCCGGGGTAGATAGATTTCACCTTTCTCTCTTTAGACTTAGTTAGTCCTCCGGCTATGATGAGGCATCTAGGGCAACGTAGGAATGCTCCACGACTACTGCTAGTTGTGTTGTTAAGATCAGAGGTCTGCAATCCACTGAGCAACCAACCTCTCTGGTGTTCTGGTGGCATAGCCTATTGCGCTCTCCTCCTCGGTGACCCATTCATAACAGACAGGACTATTTCACCACATCAATGGGAAATTGGATAGAGCCACGTACCGTAAAATACTGAGTGACAACCTCCTTCCCTACGCCAGGACAATAAAAATGGGTCTTGAATGGGTTTTCCAAAACATACAGCCAAGGCAACAAAGGAGTGGTTCAAAAAGAAGCACATTAAGGTCATGGAGTGGTCTAGCCAGTCTCCAGACCTTAATGCCATAGAAAATTTATGGAGGGAGTTAAAGCTCTGAGTTGCCAAGTGACAGCCTCAAAATCTTAATGATTTAGAGATGATCTGCAAAGAGGAGTGGAGCAAAATTCCTCCTGACATGTGTGCAATCCTCATCATCAACTACAAAAAACATCTGACTGTTGTGCTTGCCATCAAGGGTTTTGCCACCAAGTATTAAGTTTTGCTTGCTAGAGGAATCTAATACTTATTTCTCACCGCAAAATGCAAATAAATTTATATAATTTATACAATGTGATTTTCTGGATTTTATTTTTGCTATTCTATCTCTCAGTGTTAAAATTAACCTACCATTAAAATTATAGACTGTTCACGTCTTTGCCAGTGGGCAAACTTACAAAATCAGCAAGGGATCAAATACCGTATTTTTCCGACCATAAGACGCACTTTTTTCCCCCAAAATTTTGGGGGAAAGTGGGGGGTGCGTCTTATGGGAGCAATACACGGTACTAACCTGGTGGCTGGTGGCAGCGGGCGAGGCTCTGCGGTGCGGTTGTGGCAGCGGGCGGGGCTCTGCGGTGCGGTGGTGGCAGCAGACTGTGTTCAGGTGCAGGGGCGGCAGCCCCGCCGGCATTTCTTCGCAGCCCGGAGGCCTACGCCCTTTCTTTGCTGGCCGCCGCCATGTTGCGGTGGCCTCTGGGAGCATGGACGCCGGGAATATGGCCGCCGGTCCGGGGACGGCGCATGCGCAGCTTCAGATCTCGTCCCGAGATCTCGGGGACGAGATCTCGTTGCCGAGATTTGAATCTCGTCCCCCGAGATCTCTGGACGAGATCTGATCCCGCACATGCGCCGTCCCTGGACCAAGTGCGGGGGCCTCCGGGCTGCGAAGAAATGCCGGCTGAGCCGCCGCCCCTGCACCGGAGCACAGCCCACTGCCACCACCGCACCGCAGAGCGCCACCCGCTGCCACCACCGCAGAGCCCACCTGCCCCAGCACTGCTGCCCCTGCCTCAGCACAGCTGCCCCAGCCCCAGCACTGCTGCCCCTGCCTCAGCACAGCTGCCCCAGCCCTAGCACAGCTGCCCCTGCCTCAGCACAGCTGCCCCAGCCCCAGCACTGCTGCCCCAGCCCCAGCACTGCTGCCCCTGCCCCAGCACTGCTGCCCCTGCCCCAGCACAGCTGCCCCTGCCTCAGCACAGCTGCCCCAGCCCCAGCACTGCTGCCCCAGCCCCAGCACTGCTGCCCCAGACCCAGCACTGCTGCCCCTGCACCAGCACAGCTGCCCCTGCCTCAGCACAGCTGCCCCAGCCCCAGCACAGCTGTCCCTACCCCAGCGCAGCTGCCCCAGCACAACCAACCTGCCCCAGCACAGAGCCGCCACCACACGAGCCTGGACAACTGAATGACCCCTGTGACTCCTTCTCCACCTGTGCCGGATCCCTTCCCAGGTAAGCTGAATTCGGACTGTAAGACGGACCCCCATTTGACACATTATTTTTTTTCCCTATTTTCCTACTGAAAATTGGGGTGCGTCTTATGGTCCGGTGCGTCTTATAGTCCGAATAATACGGTACTTATTTTCCCCACTGTATATGATATAGAACATCCTTCCAAATGTAACATATGTAATTCGTCCAAACATTTTATTAATCACCACAACAGACAAACAATTGGTCTCTCCATTTATGCCATTGAGTGTATATCTAAACACATCTTCAATGGCAACAGGGTAAATACACTCCACAACAGAGTCTTATTGGATTTTTTCACTAAATTCAAGTGGTCCCTTTGGGTTTGAATCTCAACAGGGAAATCATATTGCATTATTAATATTTTTGGTATTATCTTCACATTATGTGTTTTTAAAATCTTTTGCTTTCTATTGCATTCTACATGTTTCTTTTTTACAATGTTTTCTTTCCATGTGGTATTTCTTTTGCTTGGTATACCTGTAACTTAATTTTATCAATCAATTTAGCTTATAGAGTCCCTCCCTTTCCTCTACACGCATTCATACCAAGTCTAAGAACATGTGCTATTCGAAACGCATCTGGTGATTGCAATCTTTTCCCCATGTTCCCCCTCATTTTCCAATCATGGATCATGGCTCATATACCCGTGACATTAGCTGGAGATTGTTTTGTTTTTAAATTGCCTGGAATAAAGAATATATTTTGCCGATATCAGGCGTGCCAGGAGCTGGATCGTCTTCTCTTCTAAATGTATAGTGAGCGTCTGCAGTAGCGCTGATCACAGACTCCCAGATTCATCACACCTACAGGAGAGTGAGCTGGTTCTCTTTCTTATCATCTAATATTTAATTATGTTGTAATGTCTTCACATCCTGTTCCATCCAGGTGTGTCCAGATCTCAGAATTCCAAGCGGAGGATGTTCACCGACCACCATATTGGGATACCAAAGTGATGGGTGTCTCAATATGGAAACTGTTGGTGGTACCAGCCTCTTGTGCATTACCACCAGCCGAATACCATCGCACCACACACACACACACACTGTATACGCCATACAGTTGTCTGACTTACTGCACCTGCACAAATTCCGCGTAGGTGCAGTGAATCATTCAGCTTATCCTGGCGGCAGATGCTTGACGTGTCTACAGGCAGAGGAAGCCGGTCACATTAAAGGGGTTTTCCCATGAACAAAAGTTCATTTTATTAAAAATTGTCTGTGTCTGACCATGTACGGAGCATACCATATCTCCTGGGCCGGGGAGGAAGCAAAAGACAATACTGACATTACAGCAGGGGATCACAGAGGATTTATTTTGTGAGGTAAAATATTTCACTGACTGTTTTTAAACAATATTTTACCTCAAAAAATGGATCCCCTGTGATCTCCTGCTTTAATGTCATTATTGTCTTTTGCTTCCTCCCCTGCCCAGGAGCTGTGGTATGTTCTGTACACGATCAGACACAGACAATGAGAGGAGAAGACAGCAGATGGGGGAGAGAGAAAGCGCGCACAGGGGTGAGAGACACAGAACACAGGGGGGATAACACATGCGGTAGACAGGTCAAAGAACAGAGCACAGATGGAAGAAGTCAGCACATGGGGAAAGAGAGAGTGGATAGGTGGGTAAGCACATGGGGGGAGAGATTCTCAACGCTGCAAAGCCTGCCCCCATCGTGATATTACCACCCTCCCAATGTGATAGCACCAGGCCTCCATCTAGTTATATATAATGGTCTGGCAGTGTCATGTTGCATATGGAGAGCCCCTGTGCCTAAACAGTGTAAAACACTGTGACCCCACCTACTTGTGTTCCTGTTCCTGAGTAAGGTATTATACACCAACCTTACTGTATATATAATTATAGGCTTATTTCCTTTAAGGTCCTTATTATTGCTTAGGTCTCTTGCCCTACCTGCCCCTTATTTCTCACAGAGTCTTCTAGAGTGTACATCCTTATGTAATTCTGATGTAATATACAAAAACAATTATAGAGATGTCTTCCTCGATATAGACTCCTTTTACAAGCATAATTATTTTTAACACAAACTTACTGTGGGCATGCAATTAGGTTTAGTCGTATACAAGGTATCTGTAACCTTTTTACTAAGTGAGCATAGTTATACCTCTATCTTCTATATATTACTGATGG
Organism: Dendrobates tinctorius; assembly: GCF_039654945.1. NCBI lineage: Eukaryota > Metazoa > Chordata > Amphibia > Anura > Dendrobatidae > Dendrobates > Dendrobates tinctorius. The sequence goes on along the minus strand of NW_027361775.1, from coordinate 10,928,779 downwards.
TAAACACTTCCCCTTCTGGGCACTCTGCTTTTTTATAGCTTTTTCCTATGTATGATTGTATTAAAATGTGCAATAAAAATTGATTTTATATTTTACTTTCTGGTTCTCTTCTGATGTATTTGTTTTTGACAGATTAAAGCTAGTGGACTCATGTTCAGTTTCTGGAAATGTACCCTAAATACAGTAAATGTCTCCAGCAGACCTCCACTTTGCTACTCTTTTACCCCCTCTGTTATGTCTCTGCCCCTATATACTGTACTGCCCATCTAAAAGACCATTTTTACTGCCATTTTCAATGGCTGTATCAAAGATGTTTCTATCTACTCATATTTCTTTTAATATACTTATCAGTAGAGTTGAGCGACTTTGGTTGGATCGGGTTTCATGAAGCAAAATTTGTTTCAGATGAAACTGGTCCGACTAGGGCAAAAAAAGTCGGAGTTTCGTCCGAAACCCGACCCCAATGCAAGTAAATGGGAAATAAAAGTCGGCATTAAGCGGATGACATTCATCCATTCAATGCTGACTTTTATTCCCCATTGACTTGCATTGGGGTCAGGTTTCGGACGAAACTCCGACTTTTTTTGCCCTAGTCGGACCAGTTTCATCTGAAACAAATTTTGTTTCATGAAACCCGATCCGACCAAAGTCCCTCAACTCTACTTATCAACATGTTTCTCAATATACCACAATGTAAGTCGAAAGCAAAACAGAAAAAAAAAGGTCTGCTCACCCATATGAAGATCAGATGCAAGTAAACTTGTGGTGCCAGAAAAGCAAAGAGAGTAAAGGAGATTCCAGAGTCAAGATCTTCAATAATTTCACACTTTATTAACTACATATTTAAAACGTTGCAAGTCCAGGACCGAGCATAACTAGCAAATGCGTTTCAGAATCCTGTCTTTACTCAGCGCGCATCTCATTTCCTTCACAATATAAGTAGAGGCCACAAGCAAATAGTTGTAAAAGGATCATTTAAAATTGATATACTTGTAACTGACTAATTAGATATATAGATTTTTCTGATTAAAAGATAAATCAAATAACAGTAATTGAAGCTATGCCAAAAAGTCACAAATATCTATACAATAGGGCAGCTGCACTGGTACCTCCACTTCTGACTGACACGTTATTAAGTCATGTCAGAAAATAGCTCTGGGGGGTTTTCAATAATTTTAGAGCCACTGTTACAAATATGTGCCTACAATGCTTTACAGCTTCATTGTATTGTTCTTGAATATAGAAATTCAAGAGGTAAAAGTCTACCAATGATATATACCAGCCTGTGTTACAGGGAAGATACAGTTGTGGCCAAAAGTATTGACACCCCTGCAATTCTTTCAGATAATACTCAGTTTCTTCCTGAAAATGATTGCAAACACAAATTCTTTGGTATTATTATCTTAATTTAATTTGTCTTAAATGAAAAAGCACAAAAGAGAATGAAGCAAAAAGCAAAACATTGATCATTTCACACAAAACTCCAAAAACAGGCCAGACAAAAGTATTGGCACCCTCAGCCTAATACTTGGTTGCACAACCTTTAGCCAAAATAACTGCGACCAACCGCTTTCGGTAACCATCAATGAGTTTCTTACAATGCTCTGCTGGAATATTAGACCATTCTTCTTTGGCAAACTGCTCCAGGTCCCTCATATTAGAAGGGTGCCTTCTCCAAACTGCCATTTTTAGATCTCTCCACAGGTGTTCTATGGGATTCAGGTCTGGACTCATTGCTGGCCACCTTAGAAGCCTCCAGTGCTTTCTCTCAAACCATTTTCTAGTGCTTTTTGAAGCGTGTTTTGGGTCATTGTCCTGCTGGAAGACCCATGACCTCTGAGGGAGACCCAGCTTTCTCACACTGGGCCCTACATTATGCTGCAAAATTTGTTGGTAGTATTCAGATTTCATAATGCCATGCACACGGTCATGCAGTCCAGTGCCAGAGGCAGCAAAGCAACCCCAAAACATCAGGGAACCTCAGCCATGTTTGACTGTAGGGACCGTGTTCTTTTCTTTGAATGCCTCTTTTTTTCTCCTGTAAACTCTATGTTGAAGCCTTTGCCCAAAAAGCTCTACTTTTGTCTCATCTGACCAGAGAACATTCTTCCAAAATGTTTAAGGCTTTTTCAGGTAAGTTTTGGCAAACTCCAGTCTGGCTTTTTTATGTCTCAGGGTAAGAAGTGGGGTCTTCCTTGGTCTCCTACCATACAGTCCCTTTTCATTCAGATGCCGACGGATAGTACGGGTTGACATTGTTGTACCCTCGGACTGCAGGGCAGCTTGAACTTGTTTGGATGTTAGTAGAGGTTCTTTATCCAACATCCGCACAATCTTGCGCTGAAATCTCTTGTCAATTTTTCTTTTCCGTCCACATCTAGGGAGGTTAGCCACAGTGCCATGGGCTTTAAACTTCTTGATGACACTGCACACGGTAGACACAGGAACATTCAGGTCTTTGGAGATGGACTTGTAGCCTTGAGATTGCTCATGCTTCCTCACAATTTGGTTTCTCAAGTCCTCAGACAGTTCTTTGGTCTTCTTTCTTTTCTCCATGCTCAATGTGTTACACACAAGGACACAGGACAGAGGTCGAGTCAACTTTATTCCATGTCAACTGGCTGCAAGTGTGATTTAGTTATTGCCAACACCTGTTAGGTGCCACAGGTAAGTTACAGGTGCTGTTAATTACACAAATTAGAGAAGCATCACATGATTTTTCGAACAGTGCCAATACTTTTTTTCACCCTCTTTTTTATGTTTGGTGTGGAATTATATCCAATTTGGCTTTAGGACAATTCTTTTTGAGCACTTTCATTTAAGACAAATTAAACGAAGATAATAATACCAAAGAATTTGTGCTTGCAATCATTTTCAGGAAGAAACTGAGTATTATCTGACAGAATTGCAGGGGTGTCAATACTTTTGGCCACAACTGTAGATGAAAGGAAGATACTCATTCATTCACAATATATATATACCTGAAAATTGAATAATATTTTCGTAAATGTTTCCAGACATGACACATTTTAGTGCATACATTTATACATATAAGGTAAGAAAACATTTTTTGTAATGTTGTAGTGTCAAGACTGAAAAAGTTAGCAACAAATACATTTAAATAATAAACCAACTGTGTTGCTCGAGCTCCAGGATAATGTCTATGGAAGGATTATACCTTTGAGCAAGTTTTAATGTTAATCTCTACACTAGAGATTGCATTTTGTAACCTTTGGAGAATTCCATCAATCATTTTGCTGTTTCATAATCAACACAGTACAAACAATATAGGAATGCAGTGAAGTTGTTGTTCCAGTCAGCTCGCAAAGCTGTGAAGATTTGACATGTAGTTAATGATCCAGCTTGAAGGCAGCCATTATTTACTATGGAAGGAAATGGAAGAAGTGGCCTAGTTGCAAGCTACATTATCTCTCATGTGAGAAAAACAAGAAATGTAAACCAGAGTCCTCTATGACATTTCAAAATATATGGCATTCTAATAGCAAGGTTTTAAAAGAACTTCATTTATAGCAAACTTCTGCTTCAAAGATTTCTAGCACTAGGGAGTGCTGCTGCTTTCCATATTATTTTAGAAGTAGTCACATGATAACTAAGAAGTAGCAAAAATAACTTTTTTACTTTCTGCAGTAGTATTTTGGACTAGACAATAGAAAAGGTAAATTTTCTTTACCGTCTGAAGGTCTTCAGTCAAAGTATACTTGCACCTGATGCTTGGCTTAAAAACCTAGATTTGGGATATGTTGCACACATTTTAATATGTTTAAGAACATCCTTGTAGAATCAGCAACTGAAGAGAGATTGTGCAGCTGCAGAAGTGAGGAACCAGCAATCAGAATATGGGCAAGTTGCCCACTGAGAAGACAAGGATGGTTTAATATCATTGCTGCATTCCTGATCAGGGATGAGCGAACCTAAACAGTAAAGTTCAGTTTTCACACGGTGTCCAATGCTGAACACCAAATACGGAATTTCGAACAGAAGTCTGTGTTACTGTTTAGGTTGGTGAGCCAAATAATGGTTGCTGAAAAGCTGCAGCAAAGACAATCAACAAGCTTTAAGGTTGAGAGCACTTGCTGCCCAATCATAACCATGCAAAATATTGACACAGCTGTGATTGGCCAGCACACCACGTGACCCAGCTTGTATAACCATGTTAAAGAAATAAATCATTTTTAAAAAATGACATTCTCCCCTCTCTATTTTATAGAACCAGCCAAGGTAAAGCAAACATTTGTGAGCTGGTCATATATAGCTGAGAATGGGACCATATCCATGGACTTTGTCAGATTATTATTATCTCGCTGCTGTTTGCTTAGCCTTTACTGGTTATTAAAAATAAGGAGACCCCAAAAAATGACATACAATTCACCCTATTTTTAGTAATCAGCAAAGGCCAAGCAGACAGCTGCAGGCTGATATTAATAGGATGGGAAAGTCCATTGATATTGGCCCCTACCCAGCCTATTAAGATCAGCCATCAGCCACCCCAAAGTTGGGCCATCTATTTGATGCACCAATGCTGGCACTTAGCTTTGGCTCCTGCCAATTGCACGATGCATTTGCAATCGGAGTAATGGTTTTGGGTTTGATATGACCAGCTGACACTGACATCAAGGCCAAGGGTTAGTAATACAGATGCTTCTCACAAAATTAGAACATCATCAAAAAGTTAATTTATTTCAGTTCTTCAATACAGAAAATGAAACTCGTATATTATATAGAGTCATTACAAACAGAGTGATCTATTTCAAGTGTTTATTTCTGTTAACGTTGATGGTTATGGCTTAGAACCAATGAAAATCCAAAAGTCATTATCTCAGTAAATTAGAGTACTTTATAACACCATCTTGAAAAATGATTTTAAATCCGAAATGTTGGCCTACTGATATGTATGTTCAGTAAATGCACTTAATACTTGGTTGGGGCTTTTTGTGCATCAATTACTGCATCAATGCAGCATGGCATGGAGAAGATCATCTTGAGGCACTGTTGAGGTGTTATGGAAGCCCAGGTTGCTTTGATAGCAGCATTCAGCTCGTCTGCATTGTTGGGTGAGGTGTCTCTCATCTTCCTCTTGACAATATCCCATAGATTCTCTATGGAGTTAAGGTCAGGCGAGTTTGCTGGCCAGTCAAGCACAGTAAATGTAAGGATGTAGGAGGGCACCACCGTTAGGGATCACCTAATGCATGCTCAGCAATCAGCTAAACACCATAATGAAAAGAACATGCACAAAAATATATATGAGCTTTATTATACAACAAAATTTCACAGCACTGCAAAAAAACACTTTAAAAACATTTAAAATTGCAAACAAGCAATGATAGAAACTAGACCCATAATAAGATCAAGCCCTTGCTGCTCCACAATAAGTGCTCGCTCTAAATCAGAGGGACACTGTAAGTAGATGGTAAATATTGAACATGCAGTACATAAGGCTGAGGATTTCAAACTTCAGCAAGTCACAGGCACAAAGTAAAAACCCAATACAATGATTTGCTAAGTATACAATGCACAAATTAATGTTGGTATTGGAACCCTCCTTGAGAACTGCACATATTAAATAATCCAAAAAAGCTCCCTTGATATTGCCCACTAAAGAGGACCTTGAATAATGAGCCCAGAAAATAAGCTTATATAGCAGAAAAATCCTAGCATTCACACTGAATCAAAGTGATTTATGATTCTTGGATCAAAGAAAGGGGCCACTTCCTAGGACCTCAAGATACTATTAGCAGTCTAAAGCATCTCTGTCCCTCTCAAATGAGACACTCTCTGATATACGACCTGTATATTGAAGATTGGCTGGTTAAAGTGCTTGAAATAAGCCCAAGGGCATGATGGTGGAAGTGGAGCGCAGTGGAGAAAGCAAGGGCAGAAGTGAGCCCAACGCGTGTCACCAGAGAAACTGGCTTCCTCTGATTTAGAGCGAGCACTTATTGTGGAGCAGCAAGGGCTTGACCTTATTATGGGTCTCATATATATTTTTAGGACACTATTGGGTGATCCCTGTTTTGTGCATGTTCTTTTCTTTATGGTGTTTAGCCAATCAAGCACAGTGATACTGTTGTTTTTAAACCAGGTATTGAAACTTTTTGGTCTTAGCAAGCCCCAATCAGTCCTGCAGTACAAGCAGGAGGCTAAATTTGCCATGGAGTTAGCATATTAACTTCAATTACAAGACAAAGCAGCAATTTAAAAAAAAATGTACTTAAATATTGAAAGTCCCTCAAAGGTCTTTTACAGAGCCAGGCAAAGTGCCAGAATTGGTGCATCTAATAAATGTGCCTTTTCTAGGCGGCTGTGAGCTGCTATTTTTAGGCTGGGGGTAAGAGGGGCAATATACATGGCCCCTTACCAGCCTGAGAATACCAGCACCCAGCTGTCTGCTTTTGCAAAGCTGGTTGTCAAAAATAGGGGGAACCTCATGCCATTTGGTAAAATTATTTATTTAAATAATTTAAAAAACAGCATGGGGATGGCTCTATTTTTGATAAACAATCTTTCTAAAACTGAGAACTGAAGGTTACAGTTTCCAACTGTGAGTTTTGCCTGGCTGGTTATCAAAAATACAGAGGAAGCCATGATGTTTTTTTTCTTTAATTATTTATTTGATGAATACTCCCATCAGCCACTCTTGCTCTCACTGTTATTAGTGGCAGCAGGTGGAAGCTGATGGCAGCAGTAGTCCCATCAGCTGACACCAGTGACTGGAGGTAAACTTTATATCTTCAATCACAGCTGCAGGCTCACACTGTCATTTGACAGCGTGGGAACTGCATCTATTAGACAGGCATTAATGATTTTACTGCCGATCAGAAGCAGTGTTTTCCACTCTGTCATGCATATGACAGCTCAACAAATTGTGTTTGGGGGCCATACCCGAACACTAACACGGACTTCCTGGTGAAGTCCGTGTGTGGTATTCGTTCCCAAACTGTAGGTGTTTGGCATAGACACCAAACTTTACTGTTCGGGTTCACTCATCTCTAATGATAAAGCTGTGTATTGTATTTGTGCAGTGACATGACAACTGGTTTCACAGCAATGACATATTGTGGTCAGAAGAAACATTTTACAAATTTGAGATATGTCCAAAGCAAGTCTTTGAGGGAAAAAATATCTGATTAATACTTAATGATAGATTTTCCATTGCTGAATCTTCTGATCTCACAACAGAAAATTATGTTGATTTTGTTGTATTATTAAATACATAAAATTATTTAAAGAATAAATATCACATTACAAAATGTAGTGAAATATCTTGTAAATGTCCCTGAGCTCTCCTGATTCTGCAGATATTGTCCATTTTTTTCTACAGCACTCCATTGAAGAGATATTAATTTGTGTTGTTTTTGGAGCACAATATGTGAAATCTCTGCTTAAAGTCCAGCCAGACATTTTATTCAATCTCTTTTTTAGGCATGTGAGCTTTCACCCTACTATCCCATATTTCAGGTAATCACAGCTTGGCAGCTAATCTAGCAGTCTCAGATGCTTCCCAGGTGTGATTTGTAATATCTGAGAAGGAAGGGTAAATGTGCTAGCCTCTCCAAAAGACTATGAGAAAACAAAAGTTTTACATATTGTGCTCCATAGCAATAGATGAGAAGATCTCTTCAATGGAGTGACTCAGAGTAAAGCAAATAGGACCAGCAGATTCAGGGGAGCTGAGGGATTTTTACAAGGTATTTTTTTTTTCTTTTCAAATAGTTTTATTGGTTTTCAGTAATTAAACAGGGTAAGGGAAGGAAGGGAGGAAGGGAGGAAAGGGAATGGGAAGTAAAGAACCTTGTACAGGTACGGAAAAAATATAAGACTAGAGAACCCACAAATAGGCATTAAATAGCATATTGCAAATAACAACATAACAGGAAAAGAAAATCGCCAATCCTTATTATGGGGTAACATTCTTGGAAGGAGATACAACATCCCGGTACAACAACGGCCATGTTGAGGCCTCAAAATATATTACCTCTTAATAGGTCTATTTGATATGGAATTTGTTGTTCCAAGTCTTCCATTTTTTTGTATATTTGTGGATGTGATTGTTGTTAATCGCAAATCTGAGTTCTAAATCACTATGTTGGCCTATCTTATCAAGTATGTCCGAAAACTTAGGAACCTCGACTTTCTTCCACCATTGTGCTAAAATGGTCTTAGTCACTAAGAGGATGTGTATGAAAATGTATCTTACCGAATCATCAAACTGTTCCATGTCTAATGAAAGAAGTGCTCTTTCAGGCGTAATTGTGAAGTCCATAGCAATGAGGTTAAGGTGCTGTGTGACCTGGAACCAGAGGTTTTTGATCTTTGAACAACCCCAAAATATATGGTAGAGTTCCCTTCATGTCCACAGCCTCTCCATCACAAGGAAGATAATTCTGTGTTAAAATGTGATAACCTTGTTGGGGTACAGTATCACCTATTTAACAGTTTAAAATAACCCTCGTGAAGACCCATTGATTTCTTGGAATTGTAAGTGAATTTGATGGCATCGTTCCAATTCTTGAGACGGATATCAGCACCTAAATCGGACTCCCATCTCTTCATGTATATGTTTTTGTGGCTCGTTTGGTCCTTGACGACAGATCTATACAAATTATGCAGACTCTAGAGGTTTTTATTTTTAAGGTTGCACAACAGTGAAATTTAAAGTCTTCCCTTTTATGATTTTCAAAATTCTGTCTTTCAACATGGTGTAAAAGACCAGCTCAGATGATGGTAGATTATATTTAGCCTTGATCTCACTGAATTTCAAGAACTCCACTCCACTAAAAACATCCCCCACCTTTTTGATTCCAGATTTCCCCCATACCTCTGGCATCGGGAGATCATCCATCAGTGCAAATGAAGATAGGGGTAGTTTTAAGATTTGCTCTGCTTTTTTTGATATTTTTAGTCGGCTTAATGAGTTCCCTCCAGGCTGAGATTATCGACCAAAATATAGGATGCGATGAGTTCGCACTGTGCTTTTGCAGAAGGAAGTAAAAGAAAAGCTTTCGCGTGGAACCTCTATCACTAGCATCTCTCTCCAAGCCATACCAAGCCAGATGTGTCATGTTTTCCATAAACCAGTGCCAGCGAAGGTTTAATAAGTGAGGCCTGATAATAAGCGTATATGTTGGGCAGTCCTGCGCCCCCATGTTTTTTATTTTTATAAAGTAAGTCTGCAGATATTCTTGCTTTCTTACCTTTCCAAATAAATAGTCGGATGAGCTCTTGAATTTTATCAATGGATCAATGGATTGGTGTGGAAAGCTAACTGGCAAAGTCCTAAATATGTATAACATTTTGGGAAGGATAAAGGCTTTGACTGCCAGTATCTTCCCAAAAATGGAAGTCTCAAGCTGAGCCAAAAAGGATAGATTGCCCGTAATAGTCTTTATAATGCTGTCTAAATTTGCCCTAACTGTGGCTTGGATTGATCCTGCTATTCTAATCCCTAGATAGACAATCTCTTTCTCCTCCCAAATGAACTGGGTTTGAGTCTTTATTTCGTTAATTTCGGATTGTTTCATGTTTAGAGTTATAAATTTGGATTTGTGTGGGTTTATCTTAAAATAGGATGCTCTAGAGAATTTTTCTCATTCATCTGAAAGGGCTTTAATGGAATTTGCAGGATCAAGAAGTGTGAGGAAGAGATCATCTGCGAATAACCCAATTTTAAAATTTCGTGATGGCAGTTCAAAGCCTTTAATATCATTGTTTAATCTAATTTTTTCAGCTAGGGGCTCTATGGCAAGCACAAATAGAAGGGGAGACAGGGGGCACCCCTGTCTTGTGCCATTAGTAATGTTGAACGAGTCAGAAAGGAAGTTGTTTGCATAGATCCTGGCACTAGGACCCGAGTATAGGGCGAAGACTGTTGATAGAAACTTCTCGTCAAAGGCCCTGGTGATTTTTGGGACTGCAGTTTCTTGATAACGTCAACTATTTCACTCTCTGTAAAAGGGCTATTGACATAATTCAAGTCCAGCTCATCAACTCTTGGTAAATCAATACTCTGTAGAAAAGAATCTACAAAATTCGATTTATCCACCGGTGTTTGGGGGTCATCTTTCAGGTTATAAAGATTTTTAAAGAAATCTGCAAACGAGTTGACAATGTCCCTAGGGTGAATTATGGGATCACCCGAGGGAGATACAATCTTAATTATCCTTTATTTGATTCTTTCTCTTTTTAATTTCCTCATCATAAACTTGGTAGGCTTGTTGAGAGATGTATATGATTTATACCTAGATGCTTTGATGGCTGCATCGTATTCCTGGTAGATTTCAGATCTCAGACTCTGTCTGAGTCTCAAAATCTCAGTCTGGATGGTTTGGGAAGGAACTTTCAAGTTGGTTTGTTTTTTTTCTAGATCATTAATTTGGGCCTGTAGGTTTTTAATTTTTTCCCTATTTCTCTTCTTATGTTTAGAGAGGATCTGCATAAGGCATCCCCTCAGGACCGCCTTATGGGCATTCCAGACCGTGAACTGATCTACTTCACAGATACATTTTCCTTGAAGTAGTTTAAGAGAACGTTTTCTATCTCTTGCTTGTACTCTGGTATATATAACAAGGCTGGGTTAAGTCTCCAGCGGAATGGCTTGTCAGAGGGAGGACCCACGAGGAACTCAGCGAGAACTGGGGTATGATCCGAGATGGTCTTTTGCATGAACCGTATATCTTTAATTTTGGTTAATGTAAATATATTAGTAAGTAGTAGATCAATTCTAGATGCTGTCTTATGTACATCTGAAAAGTGAGAATACTCACGAGACGATGTGTTCAAGCAACAAAAAGCATCATAAAGCTCATTTTGAATTAACCAGTTTTTCAAAGCTGGAACCTTGTGGCGAACTAATGAGGATGAATCCATGCTACTATCTGGGACAATATTAAAATCGCCTAGTAAGATCAGATCACCTGTTTTGACTTTGTCTATTTTTTTGATTAGCTTGTTGAAGAAACGAATGTGTCCCTTGTTTGGTGCGTATACATTCACTATTGTGCATGGCCTTTCATGGAGTAAGCATATGAGTATATGAAACCTGCCCAACGAGTCTGGTATCTCTTTGATGAGCTGAAAAGGAACGGTGCCACCTACCAGTGTAATGACCCCAGCCTTTTTCTTTGTGGACAGTGACTTGTACATGTGTGGAAAGTTCTTGTGCTAGAAGATCGGGTGTTGATCAGAGGCCAGTTTAACCTCCTGGAGGCATACCAATTCGGCACGGGTTCGGTTGATCTCCTTCCATACCGCATACCTCTTATTCGGACTGTTGAGCCCCCTAACATTGTATGATAAGATTTTCATCATTAGAGTGCAATATCAAAACAGAAAAATGGAAACAAGCAAAACAGTGAAATACAGAAAAAAAAATTAGGAACTTGAGCGTTCTCCTGGAGGACTCCAAACCGGTTGGTGTCTCACCTTAGTGTGGGGGAAAAAGTGAGAAAAAATTAAGTGGCAAGTTCCCACAGTGACATCAATAAGCCGTAAATGCGGGTCATAAGATATTCATATTCATGAAAAGGAAATTAATAGTATACACCATGTAAATTCGAACATAAGATAAAAATCAGTCCTAATCCCTATCCCTAAAATCAGTCCTAATCCCTATCCCTAAATTCATCCATCAGAAATTTAAGGAACTTCTGACCCTCATGTGGAGTGTAGATGGGGTAGTTTTTGTCATTATACCAGACTAATAGCTTGGTAGGGAAACCCTATCTATATGACACTCTGAGCTCTCTAAGTTTAGAGGTCAAATCTCTGAAGGACCTTCTTGCGTCCATTGTCTCTTTGGAGAAGTCTTGGAAAATCTTTAAATCTTTATATGGCTCTGGAGGTGAACCTCTCTCTCTCAGAGATTTTAGAACTTTCTCCTTTGTTTCAAAAAAATGACTCTGAGGATAGGGTCCCTAGGCTTTTCCTGTGGGACCCCCCCGCCGGGTATCGCTGATTGTGCTCAAATGTCCTGGGCCATTTTTTGATCGGTGGTCTCCCACTGGCCAGCGCGCATCACTGCATGTGACAGTGAGAGACCAAGATCAGTGAAGCTGGGAGCTGGTATCCAAGGCAAACAAGGGGTATCTAAGAGCTGCGTGGCTCTTAGATACCTGCTGTTTACCTTGGATACCAGCTTACTCGCTGGTCCTGATCGCTGGTGGGTCTGTCTATGTGACAGGTCACCAGAGATCACCTTTGTCCCAGTGATCCCATCCACGTCAGATCGTTGGTGGGATCGCTGGGACATTGAAGCGTGTAAAGGGGCCCTAGTCCTCCCGGAGGTGTTCAGTCACGGCTTTGTAAATCTAGAGCAGCGGCTGTAACTGCGCCCCCCCTTCATGGTTTCCAATGCAGAGCAGCTGTCAGTCAGTGCGGAAGGCTGCGGTTACAGTCGCTGCTCTCCATACACAGAGCGGTGACTGAACCCACACCGGCGCCACCTCCATGACAGAAACCATAATGCTGCTGGGAGAATTAAAATTCAGCAGGGCAGCGGGGTTCAATCTGCAGGCGCCAAGCAGGATTCAAATGCTATTAACCTATATCTGTGGGTTAATAGCGTTTTTACAGGTGATAGGTTCCCTTGAAGTTATTTTGCTCAGTCATGCTTTTTATTTTTCAAATAGGTTCAGGTAGTGGTGAGACAAAATGGCCAGTGTAAAGAAAAGAAAGTTGAGGCAGAGTGTCGAGGTTTTCAAGATAAATGGACAAATGATTATTTTTATGTTGAAGTCAAAGGCAAACCTGTGTGCCTGGTTTGTGCTGATGCAGTAGCGGTAATGAAAACAGCCAATCTGGAGCATCATTACAGCACAAAACATGCAAATCTCAATGAATTGAAAGGCCTACTGCGTCTGGATAAAATCAATGCTCTTCGACGGAGTTTGGAATCGCAACAATCCGCTTTCACTAGGTCGCATTGTGCCAGAGGCAATGTTATCGAGACAAGCTATGTAGTTAGTGTGCTAATTGCAAAGAAGCTGAGACGTCATGTAGAGGGAGAGTTTGTGAATGAGTGCATGGTGGCTGCTGCAGTGCTGTTAGCACCAGACAAAGTAAAATTGTTTTAGAATGTTAGTTTGTCTCGGAGAACGTCTCTGATTGGATGACTGATTTAGCACAAGATATTGAATAAGCGCTCAAGGATTCAGCAGGAGAGTTCCAATTTTTCTCTCTGGCTTGTGACGAGACAACAGACATAACAAATACTGCCCAACTGGCCATTTTCATTTGTGGAATCACTGCAGAATTTGACACACAAGAAGAGTTGCTGTCACTGGAAGCCATGCATGGCAATACAAAAGGTGAAGACTTGTTTGAGAGACTTGTCTCATCAATGAAGAAACTTCAACTATCATTTGAAAAGTTAACTGGCTTTACTACAGATGGAGCTCCAGCCATGGTTGGCTCGCAAAAAGGGTTAATTGCATTTGTCAAGAAAGAAATGAATCGCCTTAGTCTTGATCCAAGTGATTTAGTTGTATGCCACTGCATCATACACCAAGAAAGTCTCTGTGCACAGTCATTGCAGCTCAACAATGTGATGTCAACAGTAGTGTCATGCATAAACTTTATCAAAAGCCGAGCACTGAACAGTCGCCAGTTTAAGGAGTTACTGAATGATCTTGAATCGGAGTATGGTGAAGTGTGAACTGTGAAGTGCGGTGGTTGAGTCGCGGGAACATTCTCATGAGGTTTTGCGAATTGCGGAAAGAAATCAAGCAGTTCATGGAGATGAAAGGGAAACCTATCAGTGAACTCAATGATGGCAAGTGGCAGTGTGATCTGGCGTTCATAGTAGACATTACCAAGTACCTCTCAGAGCTGAACGTTAAGCTGCAGGCCCCAATCAGCTTCTTAGCTCTCTGCTTTCAAACGTGAAATCATCTGAAGCTAAACTAAGGCTGTGGAAAGTGCAACTTGAAAGGAATAACACAGTTCATTTCCCCACTCTGGAAAGACAAAAGCCTTCCACCATGCTTGAATATGCTGATGAATGTGCAAAACTAATTGAAGCATTTGATGAAAGATTCAAGGATATCAAAAGTAAACAAATGGAACTGGACATCTTTGCTGCACCATTCAATGTGGAACCAGCTGATGTGCCTGATGACCTACAACACGAAATCATTCAGCTGCAAAACAATGCTGAGCTCAAAGCTAGGTACAATAACCTCCCATTGCTTGAGTTTTATAAACGTTATGTGAACAATGATGATTTTCCCACTGTGAGGAGACAAGCATTGAAATATGCATCTGTGTTTGGAAAAATGTATTGCTGTGAGCAGTTCTTTTCAAAACTTTCCATCGCAAATTGTCGCCTTCGCTCAAGATTGACTGATGCAAACTTAGAAAACCAGTTGCGAGTAGCAACATCATCAATACCTCCCAATATCAAACGCCTCACCAAAGAGAAGTCATTCCAGCCATCACATTAGGTAGGAGTTATTTAAATGTTTGAATAAATATAGTTGGCTAATGTTTAAGACAGTTATTAATGAGTGATGAGGGAGTATACTCGTTGCTCGGGTTTTCCCGAGCATGCTCGGGTGTCCTCTGGGTATTTTGGCGTGCTCGGAGATTTAGTTTTCGTATCCTCAGCTGCATGATTATTGGCTGCTGGACAGCCTGAATACATGTGAGGAATGCCTGTTTGGTAAGGAATCCCCACATGTATTCAGGCTGGCCAGCAGCTGCAAATCATGCAAATGTGTCAACAGAAACTAAGTCTCAGAGCATGCCAAAATACTCAGAGCACACCCAAGCATGCTCAGGAAAACCTGAGCAATGAGTATACTCGCTCATCATTATTAATAATTTTATATGGCCCCCGAACGCTATTATAAAATTCCAAATGGCCCTCGGCAGAAAAAAGGTTCCCCACCCCTGCCTTAGACGAAGGATCTGGCCTGTTGCAACTGCCCGCACCATATGTCCAGGATGAGAGGACGTAGCATGAAACAACACATTGGTTGCTGTTGGCTTCCTATATATGTCGGTCTGTATAACTCCCGATGAGTCTCTCCTTAAATTTACATCCAAAAATTCTATATGATCATGAACATATTTGACCGTAAGATGAATATTGCGGTCATTGTCATTTAGGATCAAAATAAATTGAAATAGGAGTGTCCTGCCAGATCAGGAGGATATCATCAATGTAGCGCATCCAGAGAAGGGCGAGCTCCATCGACTCCAACTGATCTGACAGGAAGAGGTCCCTCTCCCACAGCCCCAGGAAGAGATTAGCATGAGACGGCACAAAGGCCGCGCCCATCGCCGTCCCCTGGAGCTGCAGGAAGAAGGACCCCTTAAAAATAAAAAAATTATGAGTAAGGGTAAATTCAAGGAGTTCAAGTATAAGGGCCCTCATACCTTGACTCAAGTTTGACATCTCAAGAACATACCTAGTTGCACCTAGTCCATCATTGTGCCTTATATATGTATACAGGGACTCGACATCCACTGCCACAAACAAGGTCCCTGGATCTAATGATAGACCTTCCATCCTGCAAAGCAATTGGTTAGTGTCCTTCAAGTAAGATGGGAGGTCCTCAACTAGCAGTTGTAGCATTGAATCGATCCAGCGATTCACACACTCCAGGTATTTCCCCCCCCCCGACACAATAGGGCGGCCTGGAGGGTTGATAGAGTTCTTATAAATTTTGGGGAGCAAATAGAATGTTGGTATTATAGGCTCAACCTCAATTAGTGCTGTTGCCAGATCTTTCGTGATGATACCATTGGTGGTAGCCCTCATAATGATCTCCCTGAGTTGGGCCTCAAAGGCGGTGAAGGGGTTAAAGGTCAGTTTCTTGTAGCATATGGTGTTATTTAACTGCCTAAAGTCCTCCTTTTCATACATGGTCTTAGACCACACAACAATATTGCCCCCCTTGTTCGCCGGATTGATAACCACATCAGGGAGATTTTGTAGATATTTAAGACGTTGGCGTTCATCACCAGTCAAGTTATCATGTACTATTTGTTTTTTAACCTGTGTCATCTCCTGAGAGACCACCTTTACAAAGAGATCAATGTTACTACAATTTGAGAGTGGGGGGAACCTCCTGGAGTGTGGCCGAATAGATGCAGGTATCTTACCTCCCTCCACCATATTGTGTTCGGAGGATACAGTGGGGCAAAAAAGTATTTAGTCAGTCAGCAATAGTGCAAGTTCCACCACTTAAAAAGATGAGAGGCGTCTGTAATTTACATCATAGGTAGACCTCAACTATGGGAGACAAACTGAGAAAAAAAATCCAGAAAATCACATTGTCTGTTTTTTTTTCATTTTATTTGCATATTATGGTGGAAAATAAGTATTTGGTCAGAAACAAAATTTCATCTCAATACTTTGTGATATATCCTTTGTTGGCAATGACAGAGGTCAAACGTTTTCTGTAAGTCTTCACAAGGTTGCCACACACTGTTGTTGGTATGTTGGCCCATTCCTCCATGCAGATCTCCTCTAGAGCAGTGATGTTTTTGGCTTTTCGCTTGGCAACACGGACTTTCAACTTCCTCCAAAGGTTTTCTATAGGGTTGAGATCTGGAGACTGGCTAGGCCACTCCAGGACCTTGAAATGCTTCTTACGAAGCCACTCCTTCGTTGCCCTGGCGGTGTGCTTTGGATCATTGTCATGTTGAAAGACCCAGCCACGTTTCATCATCAATGCCCTTGCTGATGGAAGGAGGTTTGCACTCAAAATCTCACGATACATGGCCCCATTCATTCTTTCATGTACCCGGATCAGTCGTCCTGGCCCCTTTGCAGAGAAACAGCCCCAAAGCATGATGTTTCCACCACCATGCTTTACAGTAGGTATGGTGTTTGATGGATGCAACTCAGTATTCTTTTTCCTCCAAACACGACAAGTTGTGTTTCTACCAAACAGTTCCAGTTTGGTTTCATCAGACCATAGGACATTCTCCCAAAACTCCTCTGGATCATCCAAATGCTCTCTAGCAAACTTCAGACGGGCCCGGACATGTACAGGCTTAAGCAGTGGGACACGTCTGGCACTGCAGGATCTGAGTCCATGGTGGCGTAGTGTGTTACTTATGGTAGGCCTTGTTACATTGGTCCCAGCTCTCTGCAGTTCATTCACTAGGTCACCCCGCGTGGTTCTGGGATTTTTGCTCACCGTTCTTGTGATCATTCTGACCCCACGGGGTGGGATTTTGCGTGGAGCACCAGATCGAGGGAGATTATCAGTGGTCTTGTATGTCTTCCATTTTCTAATTATTGCTCCCACAGTTGATTTCTTCACTCCAAGCTGGTTGGCTATTGCAGATTCAGTCTTCCCAGCCTGGTGCAGGGCTACAATTTTGTTTCTGGTGTCCTTTGACAGCTCTTTGGTCTTCACCATAGTGGAGTTTGGAGTCAGACTGTTTGAGCGTGTGCACAGGTGTCTTTTTATACTGATAACAAGTTTAAACAGGTGCCATTACTACAGGTAATGAGTGGAGGAAAGAGGAGACTCTTAAAGAAGAAGTTACAGGTCTGTGAGAGCCAGAAATCTTGATTGCTTGTTTCTGACCAAATACTTATTTTCCACCATAATATGCAAATAAAATGAAAAAAAAAACAGACAATGTGATTTTCTGGATTTTTTTTTCTCAGTTTGTCTCCCATAGTTGAGGTCTACCTATGATGTAAATTACAGACGCCTCTCATCTTTTTAAGTGGTGGAACTTGCACTATTGCTGACTGACTAAATACTTTTTTGCCCCACTGTAGGTCCTCCAAGATCCTTAGAGCCGATTGCTCTTCATCTGTAGGAAAAATTTGGTGTAAATTATCATCAAAATAAAAACATTTAAATAACAGTGACCGCGCAAATATGTGAAGGTCTTTGATGGCCGTAAAGGCATCAAAGCCTACAGCTGGAGAAAAAGAGAGACCCCGTGACAATAAAGACAGATCAACACTAGATAGATCATGATTACTTAGATTGATTACCTTGTTATCATTGTTAGTATTTTCAAGAGCTCTTTTATTATGTCATTTATAGGGATGATATCTGTAATTCCTCTTTTTCTTATTTCCTGATCTAGTATTCATAGATCATGTGGAAGCCTCAGACTGCACACTCAGCGAAGAAACAGATGTCACTGATGTGGCTCGATGCATTGACTAAGCTCTTGCTCCTGATTGTTTTCACCATAGATATACATTTTTAAGTTGGAAATCCTTAATATCCCTACTGAATTTGGAGGATTGGGATTCCTGTATCCTTTTTTACGGTCACATCAAGTGATTTCTCTAGTTGTACCTCCAATTTTTGTTACATATCAGAGGGGCAGCCAGCTTTCAATTCGGCTTGTGCTATATCAATTGTTTTGTCCAGCTCTGCTAGTGATTTTGAATTCAAACCAATCAGCAGCTGCATGAGAGTCATTGAACAATTATTGCATGCCTCCTCCCAACTGGTCATAAAACTTTCATCATCATTTGGAAATGCAGGGATCACACGTATTCTCAACCCTCTGGGTATAATTTTACAAGTGATATATTTTTCTAAAAATGCACGGTTCCACCAGATTTTAGTGCGTTTGGTCAATAAAGATTGTATAGAATCACATTGTTCATCCCATTTATGATCACCAGGCCAGTTAGGCCTCAATAGGTCCAGCACTCTTTTTTGCTATACCCATGCAGTTGTGGATGTGACATAATTCATTGTCCCCTTGCTCCCTCACTTGTCATCTGTCTATTTGTAATGTATTAATAAAATTTAATTTTTTATTCTATTATCTTTGGACCTTCTGTCGCATTTTTTGGAGCTTTTGCTCATGTTTCTGCTATATATTTGCGATAGGTTCTCATTTATCCATTTGTCAGCCGATACAATCAAGTGTATCAATTCTGAATCCCTATCATGGTGACAATTGTCATTAGCAAATTGATAATTCGTGTTCTCACCAAGAAGATGACCTTCTTGTCCTCAGGCCTCCAACACTTAGGACTAACCTCAGTAATATCATTGTACAAACATCATTGTAAATATCTTCTTGTAAATACATCCCTGAATTTTTTATCTCCCCGACCTCATTTTAGATTGTAAGTTGTCACGAGCAGGATTGTTTTGTTTGGGTTTAATTATTGTTATCGTTGTTACTTAGTGTAGATTGTAAGCTGTCACCAGCAGGGTAGCTTTGTATTGGTTTAATTATTGGATTATTGTTATTGTTGTTACTTAGGACTGTTGTGTTTGAAACTGTTAAACTGTAAATATGTTTTCGCTCTATAATAACTCTCAATCTTCAAATTAGAACACAGGTAAGCAGGATGGCGCCATTAAATATAGTGTCATTGACGCTCACCCTTTCTGTGGATTTGTCAAAGTTTTGGAGGATGTTACATATGTCACACATCCATGTCCACGCCTCACATGTTATGTGTGAAGACAGAACTGAATACCGACAACCTTGTTGATGCTGGTAAACTATTCACCAACTGCCCTCTTTTGCTCACAAATCCTTTCCAACATCTGCAGTGTAGAGTTCCAAGGCATTGCACACCAGTCATTGAGCTAGAAGCTGCAAGCGCAGCTGAATCATGGCAACGGCGGATGAAGCTGTAGCTGACTTTCTAAAATTGGCATTTAGAGCATTGCACTTTTCCGAGCAGATCCGCCAGCTCTGTGTCGCTTTTCAAAAACGTTGACCAAGTTGGTTAAGCGCATGAGCCAGGCATGGCACATGTGTGAGCTCGCCTCACCACAGAGCAGCCACCAAGTCCCAGCCATAGTCACACACAATTATGCCTGGCTGTGGGTTCAGCCATCTCAGTCACCGATCTGCCTGCTCTTTCAGAGCTGTCCACAACTCTTCAGCATTTTCGGGTTTGTAACAGAAGCATATTAGCTTCAGCACAGCCTGTTCCCGCTTTCATTTGGCAGTGCTGCAGTGCTTCCAGCTTGTGACTGATGTGCTACCTTTTGTAGCTGGAGGCTGAAGAGGAGGCAAAGGAGGAGGAGGAGGTGCAGGAGCTGTAGACTGTGTGGGCAACCTAGATTGACGTAGGGTCCACAATACTCAGGGTTTGGGAGGACATACACCGTATCAATGTCAGAGTGGGTCCCGGCTTCCACTATATGTTAACCCATTGTGCCCTTAGTGAGATGCATCATCCCTGACCACAAGCACTTGTCCATGTGTATATGGTTAGGTGGACTTTCCAAGTAACAGCATTGTGAAGGGCACGGGTAATGTTGTGGGACACATGCCTGTGTAATGCCAGGACAACACACCGGGACAAATATTCCCACATGTTCGTGCCCTCGGGGTGATACTCGACTCTGCCCTCTCTTTCAAGCTAAGATCCAATCCCTTGCCTTCTCCTGCCCATTACAACGCAAAAACATTTCCTGGATCCATACACTCCAAGAAAATTCAAAAATGTTTGTGCACGCCCTCATGATCTCCAGCTTCGACTATGGCAACCTTATACTCTCTAGCCTCCCCTCTAGCACGTTTGCACCACTCAAATTTATCCAAAACTCTGCTGCCAGAGAAATCCTACTGTCCCTTCATTATTCCCCAGCATCTCCTCCCTGCCATGCCCTTCACTGCCTTCCTATTGCCCATAGGATACAGTTCAAAACCCTAAATACAAAGCTTTCCACAACCTGTCTCCTCCATACATCTGTGACATGGTCTCCTAATGTCCGACTGGGTAATGACTTCTTCTACGCTAACCCAGTGTGCCGTCCACGAGATGTACCATCCCTGCCCACAAGCACTTTTCCACGGGTCCATGTCTAAGTGCACTTTCCCTGTAACAGCATTGTTGATGGCCCAAATAATGTTGTGGGACACGTGCTTGCTTGTGTAATGTTGTGACGGCATACCTGGAGAAAGAGTGGTGGGTGGGTACCGAGTACCTTGTTACTGTCAGGTTGCGGAAAACGTCCGTCTCCCACGAGCCGAAAATGCAACATTTAGAGTGCAAGCGTAAGAGAGATTTGTGAATTTAGTACTGTGGCCTGTGGGCTGTTGGCTACGTCTTTCCGCTTATGGACCAATGACTGGGGTATGAACAACTGAAGGCTGCGCTGGAACAAGGATGTGGACATGCTTGATGATGGTGCTATTTGACTGTAGTCAATGGCAGGTTCAGGGCAGGAGGCATCTTTGCATGCACCATGGACACGGGATTGGCTTGCAAGCACAACAGTGGAAGAAGCAGTGGTATCACCCGCAGACACTGTTCATGGAGCCTGGTGTTGAACCAACAAAGTTGGGGGCTTTGCTGCCATGTGCCTCATCATGCTTGTGGTGGTAAGGCTGGTAGTTTTACTACCCCTGCTGATGCGGCCATGGCCGGTGTTTTAAATGTCCTTTTTGGGGTTAACGGCAGTCTTTCGGTGTTCGCCAAGGCTCTGTTCTAGGACCCCTACTCTTCTCCATCTACACCTTTGGCCAGGGATAGCTGATGTAGTGGCACGGTTTGCAATATCATCACTATGCCGATGACACGCAGATCTACCTATTTGTACCTGACATCACCTCCTTACTGACCAAAATCACGCATCTTCCCGCCATATCATCCTTCTTTTCTGCTTGCTTTCAAAAAGTGGACATGGATAAATCAGAATACATCATCTTTCAAGCATCTCACGCTGAGTACACCTGAGAGCTGTGTATGCCTCAATTGGTACCATTTTAGTAAGAGGTAAACTTTGCCCTTGAGAAAATGATTTTCCAGACATTCACTGTCTTTTTGCACATTTTTTGCAAATGTGATCTTCATCTTATTGGTGTGGATGTGGTGAATATCTAAGTCATCATCAATACCATCATCGTCAATATGTTGTAATGAGGAAATCAGATGTTTCCAAGGGTCGTGGTTATATACGTTCCTTTAACAGTATTCATTACACTAGGACAATTAATTTTAGACTGAAACATTAGGATATTATTAGCAATTTGTATGGGTGAAGATGAAGAAGCTTGTGCCACGGGTGTGTTTATAGTTACGGACGGTTTAAATTTAATTTTTCACGAGCATCCATTAGTTTGTTTGGTTTTCCTCCAACACTGATCTGCTTTCTCTAATTCAACATCTCACAAACATGTTGCACTTTGCCCTTTATACAGACACGTGCGCCTTTGGCAACATATTTTGGACTGGCATTTCTTAGGCCGAGTCTCATTCGCGCATCTGTTACACCGATCTTCAAAAGGGCATGAAACCAATTCTGGCAAATGATGGTGGGTAAACGACGATTCATTGTTGGCTGTATCCTGGATCTCATACCTCCCATAGCCACTGCTGTAATTAATCATGGACTTTCCCATTCCTGTCATCACCATGCCCCTTTTCCAGATCACTTCATCCAATGATTCGTCCGCCATATTGTTACTAAAAACATGCACCTTCCCAGCAGCAACTGTGTAGGAAACCACATTACAGTTTTGCAAGGTGTTTGCAAGGTGTTTATGATGCCCTTAAAAAATGTACACACTATGTTGATATCTACACCCCAGGGGGAAATGTTTGCCAGGCCATACACTTAGTGTATGGGCATTCGAAGTCACGGAGACCCGCTCCTTTTAATTGGGCATATTTTTAAATCAGGCCTTCCTCCACGTCTCATTTTCCGCTGCCACTAGATCACCAGTGTTAACGTGTTCCATGCTGTTACAGACAATGTCAAATTCCAAACAAGGGTGGGTGGTTTTGCTGGGCATAAAATACTTGTTATGGAAAAGGTGGAGGTGTACCCCACAGGGGAAAATGTTTGTCAGCCCAATACTCTTAGTGTATGGGCATTACAAATCTAGGAGACCTGCTCCTTTAAATTGGGCATAGTTTTTAATCAGGCCTTCCACAACGTCTCATCATCTGCCACCACTAGATCACCAGGGTTAACTTGTTCTGTGCTGCTACAGTCAGTGTCGAATTCCAAACAAGTGTGGGTGGTTTTGATGGGCCTAAAATACTTGTTATGGATAAGGTTGAGGCGTACCCCACAGGGGAAATGTTTGCCACTTATTGTTAGGCGTCGAGTTCCCGCTGCGGCGCAGGGGGAATCTCAAGCCATGTCCTCTGTGGTCTCCCATTCTTCTTCAGCCACAGAGGTTCCTGCTAAGCAGAGACGTCGGTCCCAGCGTCTTGCTCAGGCTAATGCTATGTGTCTGGATGTTTTTGCCACCCCAGGTTCAGCAAAGCATCCAGCATTAGCCAGTGGTGAGCAGACGCCCCTGGGACCAAGTCCTGCTTTTGTCCATCTGAGCATGCCTGTGAGACGACCGCTCATTGGTGGTCGGAGGTCATATGCTTAGGTCCTCAAGCAGCTCAGATTGAGCCAACAGCAAGGTCCTGAAAGGCTGCAGTTATGAAAGGATCGCACGGCCGCTAGTATAGACCATGTGGAGTGAGAGTTGTATGCAAATATGAATGTCTCTGGATGAATGACTCATTATGAAACCCCTACCCTTGGTACACATGTGTTGTTCAGCCTTGCCAGTTAGTGCCTAGGCTGTTAGTGCAGGTAGGAGGCAGAGTCAGGGACTAGCTTCAGCGCCAAGTAGTGGCTTTGCCTGTATGCCACTGTGCACTTGGTCTGCACTCCACAGTAGCCAGCTTCTATTAGTGGCGTTCGCAGGTGTGACACCGTGCGCTTAGTGGGTCTAGAGAGGCTCTTACCCCGCATCCTTGGGGCAGAGTCTTGTGACCGTACACTAGCGGTCACTCAGCTGTGCCCTGTGACAGTCAACAGGGTACGGCATATGTGTTCAACAGAGCCCGTTGCTACTGCACACTGGGTGGCATTTAACCCACGTGTGTTCAGTGCGATACTGTCATTTTGTGTCCACCATTACCGAGCAGCAGTTAACATCTCTGCACGGTGGACCCCGGGCTGTGAACTCACCTTATTACCATCTTATTATTTGGTGCGTTCTGCCAGCCCGTAACACTTAGTGTATGGGCATTACAAGTCTAGGAGATCCGCTCCTTTACATTGGGCATAGACATTGGGCATAGTTTTAAATCAGGCCTTCCTCCACGTTTCATCATCTGCCACCAATAGATCACCAGCGCTAACGTTTTCCGTGCTGCTACAGCCTGTGTTGATTGCTTAACAAGGGTGGGTGGTTATGTTGGGCGAAAAATACTTGTTCTGAAAACGGTTGAGATGTACCCCACAGGGGAAAATGTTTGGTAGCCCATACACTAAGTGTATGGGCATTCCATGTCTAGGAGACTCGCTCCTTTGAATTGTGCATAGTTTCTAATCAGGCTTTCCTCCATGTCTCATCATCCGCCGCCACTAGATCATGAATGTTAACATGTTCCGTGCTGCTACAGCCAGTGTCGAAATCCTAACAAGGGTGGGGGTTTTTGCTGTGCGTTAAATACTTGTTATAGAAAAGTTTGAGATGTACCCCACAGTGGAAAATGTTTGTCAGCCCAATACACTTAGTGTATGGCCATTACAAGTCTAGGAGACCAGCTCCATTTTAATGGGACATTTTTTGTTAAG
This sequence comes from Dendrobates tinctorius, assembly GCF_039654945.1. Taxonomy (NCBI): domain Eukaryota; kingdom Metazoa; phylum Chordata; class Amphibia; order Anura; family Dendrobatidae; genus Dendrobates; species Dendrobates tinctorius. The sequence goes on along the minus strand of NW_027361775.1, from coordinate 10,904,261 downwards.
ATGCCCTCCTACATGTTTCTTCCAAGGGGGATTGGGATTATTGGGGTGCATGTGACTTGGTAGCAGGGAAGGCCTTGCAGTCAATGCATAAGAAAACAGAATGGGAGTCCAAAATGAATAATGTGAAGGGGATTTTCCTCTGCCCATCCAGTATGTGGGTTCAAAGGCTTATTGGGGTGCATATGACTTGATAGCAGGGCAGGCCTTGCAGTCAGTGCATAAGAAAACAAAATGGGAGCTCAAAATGAATAATGTGTTGTTTTCCTGTGCCCGTCCAGTATGTGGGTTCAAAGGCTTATTGGGGTGCATATGAATGGGCAGCAGGGCAGGCTTTGCAGTCAATGCATAAGAAAACAGAATGGGAGTCCAAAATGAATAATGTGAAGTGGATTTTCCTGTACCCATCCAGTATGTGGGCTCAAAGGCTTATTGGGGTGCATATGACTTGGCAGTAGGGCAGGCCTTGCAGTCAATGCATAAGAAAATAGAATGTGAGTCCAAAATGAATAATGTGAACTGGATTTTCCTGTGCCCATCCAGTATGTGGGTTCAAAGGCTTACTGGGGTGCATATGATTTGGTAGCAGGGCAGGCCTTGCATTCAATGCAACATTTTTTATGGAAGCCCTCCTGGACATCTCGTGAAAGGGGTAATGGTGTGCGTCGTAATTCTTGGCAGTCCATCCACTCACTGCATAGGCTATAGCAGTTTAGGAGACCCACTGTTTAATAATGGCCCTTTAAGAAGATTAATGCCACCTGATGCCCAGGTAAAAATAGGCTCTGTGACTTTGTGTCCCTCATTCATAAATGATACAAGATGTGTCTGCTTATGTGTCACACACCACATGGCCAGCTAGGGTTGTTAAATGTTACAATGACATTTCCCAGTGAATGCATTTGTATTGGATGAAAGCAATGTTGAAAAATGCTTCAAAAACTCTGCGTCTGAACATAGCCCAAGAGAGAGAGGAACATTTTGGTCTGGGGTTAATTATTTTGCCTTATATACAAGTCATTAACCTGGAAAGGATGTACCTTTACATATTTCCCAGCAAATCCGTTTTGGTTTCGTTTTATGTTTTTGGGTGCACTAGTAAAAATGGCATGAAACTCAGACAACATTGTTTAAAGCTGTGAACTAAGACTCAGGAATTCTTTCAGGGGCAATCCATATGATGTCCCTGTGTCATTTGAGCAGTGTTTCCATCATTTTCAGACATTTTTAAACCTTAAAAGGACCCCTGGGGTGGATCGCGGTAAAAATGCTCGGGTCTCCCATAGACTTGCATAGGCTCGTTGTTCTGTCCGAGTACCCGAGTATTCCAATTTGCTCGACCCAAGCAAGGAGCACCCAAGCATTTTAGTGTTCGCCCATCACCAGTATTCACATTTCCAAAAATTATTGGCAGACACCACCAAAGTGGTATCAATCTCACCACAGTAGAAATAGTATAATAGGGACCAATAATTTTTCAACTACATCCAATACAGTAGATGGACAACCAACCAGAAGTGCTCACATTTTAAAAACTGAGTACCTGACACCACCGAAGTGAAACAACTGTCACAAGAATAAAAATAGTATAACTGGGACTGAGACATCTTCCAAATTTGTGTTAACAACAGCAGCAGCAGCCACAGAAGGCATAGAAGCCACACTAAAGATATGATAGAGTGCAGTTACGTGACATTAATGCATCACACTAAAAAATGCAATATCATCGATTCTGTACAATCTGCGATTAGGGTGCAAAAGTCCTTGGAGATCCTTGACTATTTCATCTTAAAGAAAATTAGGCGGTCTACACGTTCATGGGACAGCCGGATGCGGCTATCCATCAGGACACCACCAGCAGCGCTGAAGACACGTTCTGAGAGAACACTGGCTGCCGGGCATGATAAAACCTCCAAGGTGTGTGAGGCAAGCTCAGGCCATTCATCAATTTTGGAAGACCAAAATGTGAAAGGGTCCAAACCCTCTCACATGTAAGACTTGGACTCTATTATGCTGGTGCATGATTTGGTCTAAAAAAAAGTGACAAATGAGTCACAGAAATTGCTTCTTCCACTTCCACCACTGCTGCTGCTGATAATATTTTGGCGTTGACAAATTGACATGCCGGATGTTGGAAGTCTGCAGCTGCCTTGCGAACTGTGTGCTTCACTGCTGTCTTGGGGAAAAGCTCTCTTAAGGTTGTGTAAATGCATTTAAAAGCGTGTTTTGATACTCTAGCAATCGCAAGTCCCTTTCTAGGTCCAGAATCATTTGGCAAAATTTGATTTTATAGCAAGGATCTAACAAAGTGGCAACCCGGTAGTCAGCATTATTCTTAATCATAACTATAAGGGGGTCATGTTGCAGATAGTGCAGCAAGAAGGCACTCATATGTCGGGCACTGCCATGAGGTCCAAGCCAATGCTGTGTTGGTGGCTGGGTAACAATGAGTCTCGTTTCCTCCATCCTCTCCCGCCAACCATGAACAACAGAGTCACCTTTTCTTTTTCCATTTGTTCCTCGGATCTTGCTCCTTCGGTAACAGTTTGTCTGTTATCACCAGCTCCCCTCTTTTGGCACCTGTCTGTGTGATACCAGTCTTGATCTTAGAGACAATGTTATCTCTTCCGCATCCTACTTTGCTTCCTATTTTTCTTTTGGAACCATCATCTCCTCCCATAGGCCATTCAAAGTCTTCTCCAGCACATAGATGACCTGAATAGTGATGCTGCTGATGGCTTCGTCAGCACTAACCATCTTAGTAGCTGTTTTGAAAATGTGCAGAAGGGTGCAGAAGTCCTTAATCCATGCCCACTCTGTAAACGTGATGTGCGCCACGTCCATACTGTGTTGGCCCATTGTATATGACATGATATACTGCATCATGGCTCGTTGCTGCTGCCACAGTTGCTGCAACATGTGAAGAGTGGAATTTCACCCTGTCGGCACATCGCATGTCAACCTGTTAACTGGCATGGACAAAGACCTCGGTATAGATGCACGCCAATGACCAGAGGGGTGCAAACAGCAGAAATGAGCACACAGCTTATGTGCTTTCTGGAACAGCTCACCCAGGCCAGGATAGTGACTGAGAAAATGCTGTTGAGGACGTGAGCCATGCAAGGTTTGCTCCGTTATCAGACACGGCCTTCACTGGATGCAGGTTCAGTGAAGACAGCTATTGATCAAATTCAGCCTGGAGAGCTGTCCACAACTTTTCAGCTGTATGATTGTGATCTCCAAGGCACATCAATTTTAAGACTGCCTGATTGTGGTGAGCGCTGGTTACACAATACGACGGTGGTGGGGGTTCGCTCTGCACTGTTGGAACGTGTGTCTCAATAAGGCAGAGGTTCAGGGTGCAGGTGGAGGCCCTAGAGGAGATAGAGGAGGCAGAAGCAGTGGAGGAAGTGTTAAATGTAAAGGTTTGTCCTGTAAGCCTTGGGGATTCCAAGACTTGTGGAGCAGTGCCTATCTGCACAGCAACCAGAGTCACCCAATGCACAGTCAGCGAGATGTAACACCCTTGGCCATGCTTACTCATCCATATGTCTGTGGTAAAATGCACCCTGGCAGACATTTTTTCAAGGAACAGGTGATGTTGTCTGCGACATGCTGGTGTAGCACAGGCACAGCTTTCTTAGAAAAGCAATTGTGACTAAATAATTTGTACTGGGGGACTGCCACAGCTATCAGCTTTCTGAGTCCGTCTTTATATACAAGGTGGAAAGGCAGCAGTTCCTTTGCCAACAAATTGGAGATGGTGGAGTTCAACCTCTTGGCTTTCTCGTGCATAGGAGGAAACAATCTTTTACATGATCACAACTGCGGAAACGTGGGCTGGCTGCAGTGCTGAGGGAGGGCAGAGTACGGTGAACTGGACAAACTTCTGGAATGTAAGAGAGGTGCAGGCAGAAATGTTACAGTGGATTGAGAAACTTGTGGTGTACTCGTTCTCTGAGATCGGTTGAAAACAGCAGGCATGTCCACTTCTGTTACAGCTGAAGGCGGCCTCTAAGTCAGCGTGACTGGAGCTGTTAAAGAACCCAAGGTTATGCGGTCGAAGCCATGCATCCTAATAGTTGGCATGGTAACAGAGGAGGAGGAAGAGCAGCAGATGCAATTGATGGGGCGGCTGATGGTGGTTGAGGTCCACTGGTCCGCATTTTTGCACAGTGGGATTTCCACAGTAAAGCATGTTGATTGTGCATGTGAAGTTTCATATATGTGGTAGTCAAATTATTGCACTTTTTACCTCAACTCAGTTTTTTTTTTTTCAAAGTTGGCAGATTAAATGAGTTGGCTCATCCTTTGCAGTGTCTAAAATGGCCCAGGCTAGGCAACCCTTACCACCCCTGTGAGCTGCAGACCCATGGATGCTGCTGGTCAGAGGTACAGTTGTTGCTGAGGATGCATCACTCTCCTTGGCTGCATCACTATGTGTCTGCGACATATTGCACAACGGAACCTCCTCGTCTTCCTCCTCAGATGACCTACTCTGCTGTGTGCCTCTATGTTCATGCCAACTAGGATCTAACACCTGATCATCATCATCCTCTGTGTTATCACATTCTTCGCCCTTGGTCACCCTTCTCCTCTTCCTGCCCTGACAGCACAGTACAATCTGCATGAGCCTCAAATACCTGTGTCTCCTCAGGATCACCTCCCCCCAGGTGTCTGATGACGAGGGTCAGAATTCTGTTCGGACTGTACTTCGTCATGCCCCGGATCGAAGCAAAAAAAATTTGGAGCATTGGTGCAGATTTCCTCCTCTTGACTCTGTACAGCTTTTAAGTACACTTCTGATGAACATGGCAAAGAATGTGTGAACAGCTCTTCAGACTCACCCATCTGTGGTTCCGTACAGTCAATTGAATGGATGGATAGTTGGGATGTGGGGGGAAGCAAGGGGAATTTGGGTGCCATCTCTGTGGACTGTACTGGGTGTGATGGTGAGGTGGAGGAAGAGAAGGAGAGGCCACTTGAAGGTGCACTTTCCATCCACTCAAGTACATGCTCTTTCTGGGCATCATTAACAAGGCGTACCGCTGTGTGTCTGCCAAAGAAAGGTAGTGGTATAGCCTGTCCAGTAACATAAGTTGTCAGTTTTCTTTGCATAGGACATGATGTTGCTTCACTAGTGCTTTCACAAACATTACCACCTACCCCACGTACACCTTGAAGCCTAATTCCCTTTCCACCACGGCCTCACTTATTCCCTGTCATGTTGTTCAGATAGTCTGGTAGGAGAACAATGTTAGCACCCAAAAATTGAATTTTTAAACTCTGCACCACCTCTGCAAACAGCAGATAGCGACAGTAAATTCAAAGTTGAACTATGGCATGCTGTATCGTGCTGGCCCCAGAAAAAAAGAATTGTTTGAGTGTGGTTGAGGCCTAGATGATACAAACTGTAGGCTGCTCATAACAGAAGAATTTGTTTATGGCCTATGGCTCAGGCCTCTATAACACGCTAGATGCTATAAACTTTTTAAAGTCAGGTCCCTTACTGCATGATGCTAATAACAGATGAATTTTTTGTGGCCTATGTATCAGGCCTCTACAGCTTAATTTCAACCCAACCAAATGACAAAGTGTGATACAGCGGGTTGTCTAACTTTTTGCAACTGAAAAATTATATATTTTTTAATGTGTCTTAAGTCAGTAGACATTTTCACTGTCACAAAATGACAAGGTGGGATACAGCAGGGTGTTTCACATTTAGCAACAGAAAAAATTATAACTTTTTTTAATGTGCCTTAGGTCTGCAGACAGTTTTATATCACCACAGCACTAAATGACAAGGTGGGTACAGCAGGCTGTTTAATATTTTTTCATTAGCTACATGTGAATTAGAATTAGTGATGAGCGATTATACTCGTTGCTCAGGTTTTCCGGAGCATGCTCGGGTGTCCTCCGAGTATTTTGGCTTGCTTGGAGATTTAGTTTTCATCGTCTCAGCTGCATGATTTGTGACGTGTAGACAGGCTGAATACATGTGGGAATTCCCTAAATAACAGGCATTCCACACATGTGTTCAAGCTGTCTAGCAGTCGCAAATCATGCAGCTGAGATGATAAAAACTAAATCTCCGAGCACGCCAAAATGCTCAGAGGACACCCGAGCATGGTAGGGAAAACCCGAACAACAAGTATAATCATTCATCACTAATTAGAATGCTATACTCGTGCAAGGAGCACAATAGAAGCAGTGCACAACACGTGCCCTGCTGGTTTTCTTTGTGGACCACAGTAATATCCAAAAAATAAATAAAAATGCTGGAAGGTAAATGTAACAGCCACACTGAACAGTAGCTCGCTACACTATCTGACGGATATACAATCACTTAGCTAACTAGCTAAAATGTGGGATACAGCAGGCTTTTTCACATTTACCTACACAAAAAATATTAATTAGAATGCTATACTAATGAACAGAGCACAGTAGAAGCAGTACACAACATGTGCCCTGCTGGCTTTCTTTGTGGACCTCAGAAATATTCAAAAAAGAAAAAAATGCTGGAAGGTAGATTTAACAGCCACACTGGACAGTAGCTGGCTACACTATCTGACTGATATACCACCGCCTAACTATCTAAAATCTTGCTGTTAACATTGCCAGCGTCAGGAGCAGTCTCTCTGCGCTGTTACGGTGTCAAAATGGCGAGGGAAATGTGATTTGAGCAGCTAACGACACAAGCCATTGTGAGTGTTTCCTGTGCCCTGATTGGCTTAGCCGCAATGTGCACACAAAAAGTTAGGAAAAAAAATGACTGCTTACAAGAACGCCGCGCCTCTGAGCTTTGCAAACCCCCTCCCCTCATCAAACACGTGCTGATTGCCAAACACACGTGATACAGATTATTGTTGCTAAAGTGCGGGAAATATTTTTTGTGGCAACGCAAATATTTTCCCACACTTTTACTGAATGTTACCGATTTTATAAAATTTTGCTCGGGTTGCCGAATATGCCGTATTCATTCCGAATTTATGTTTGGCAATTGTTTTCTGAACAAATTCGCTGATCACTATTTATCATCTCTAGTGATCACACCAAATATTGATTTCATCTAGATTTTTCATATGTTTACTTTACTTTGTGTTTTTCTAACTGCAAAAAATATACTATTAAAGGCTCATGCAGATGTCTGTGGATCTTGGTCCAATCACAGACCAGAATTCATGGATTGGCCTCTGGCCTCCCAACCACGCATGACAGCTTCATATATTTCTATAAGGCTGTCAGGTTCAGTTAAGAGTAGACCAATGTCCAGTGCATGCATTGAGGTCCATGATCACACTAAGATCCACAGACATTTTCATGAGCCCTTACACTTACATTTTTAAAGCATTTTTACTTTCTCTTACTTTTTTCACAGCAGCATAAAAAATATGCAAAGTATAATATAACAAAGTATTTTGTACAAAAGTCATTTTTTGGTATTTTATAGCTCTAATAGTGAATTATTTAATGCTCGCACATGTAAATGACCCTAAATATTCTGCAAACTTCTAGTGCCTGGTAAAGTTGGTGTGCTAATAAGCTTCCTTACGATATGCTTCATTAATTTGGAGAATTAAATTTTTGGCTTGGCTTTTCTTCAAAATATTGTAAAACACTTCCTTCCTTATTTAAAGTAATGAAAAAATAGCTCTGAGTTAACATGGTATGACAAAGCAAGCATAATAAAAATTATCTCCCTATACATGCTTCATAGTACCATTATGCACAAACTCTATTTTAAGGAAATAAGAATTTTGTAAAAGCTGGAAAACCAGTTGTAAAAGATAATTACAAATGAATCATTATAACAAGGTACAGGAAACTATTTGTTTTAGTAGTTTTTATGATTCAGGACACTATAGATTATTGACTGTTTCAGTATTATTAAAGAAGCACTCTATTTAAAATGTATATCCTTCTAATATATTTTACTCATCATGTTATCTAGCACTGTGTACTTACAATTGCTCATTTTACCCTTCTATCCAGTTAATTCTTCTCTTTTTCCATTAGATCTATGATACCACGTGATTAAAAACAGACTAGCTGAATCCTTCTAAGCTCTGTATAGAATAAGGAGATCAATTTTCCCTGTATAAGTCATCACTGAAAAAGTTCCTGGCAGGAGGGAAGAAGCTTGGTAAGAAGTTCAAGTGGTGGGATTACTCAAGCAGGGAAAAAAGACTGCCTGTTTCTACATAGAGCAGAGAAAAGAGGAGAAATAACTGGCTAGAATGGCAAAATGAGCAATATTTAAGTACACAGTGCTATTTAATATGATAACTGAAAATATTAAGATGATAAACACTTTGATGGGAGTGCTTATTTAATATGTACTACATGATATAGAGGTGAAATAAGCATCTGTACAATGCACTTATCGGTCATTAATTAATTTACAGGTCATTTGCGCTGGTACACTGAAACAGGGGATGGTTCTGCTAGTTCTGAAGCACAGCGGACCGTATGGAGCTGTAAGTGAATTGATATGCCCAAACGCGAAACACCCTAACCCTAAGGATGACTTTGTTTATGGTCACCCAAAATTTTGACGTTTCATTGTTTTATTACATACATTGATAACATTTTTTCCCTCTGGAAAAGAGACGAGGAGATCTTTCAAAAATCCTTTTAATTCATTAATTCTGCTGATTCAGACATACTCTCCATATCGATAAAGTGAAAATACATTTTCTTGATGTTATGGTGCATATGGTGGATTCTTCAGGACATTTATCCACAGACTTGTATAATAAATCTACTGATCATAATAGTCTATTATTCCTGGGCAACTAAACAGGGTAGTTTGCATTGCTAGTGAAAATTCTACTAAACAAAAGTGATTAAGTTTAGTTTTAGGTGCTCCCTCAAAGCACATTTGTTCAGAGCGGCTTATCACGTTCACTAATCAAAGCCATTCTATGTGTAAAGCCCCCGTTACACACTGCGATATCGCTAGCAATATCGCTGTAAAGTCACGGATTTTGTGACGTAGCAGCGATATTGCTAGCGATATCGCTACATGTGATACTTACCTCCGACCGGCTCCCCCGCTGGTTATCGCTGGTCGCGCGAGAAGGTCCTGGATCATTTCTCGTCGTGAGCTTCCTGTGGGGCTTCCTGCTGTGACGACGAGCGACGCGTGGACGCGGGCGGGAGGACTTCAGGATCGCCTCGTCTGACAGGTAAGTAGCGACCCCCGACCGCTGCTATGTCGCTGGTGAGATCTGCATGTGTGTCAGCTCACTAGCGACCACTTAGCGATGCACCAGCGATCCATATCGTTGTCGGGATCGCTGGTGCATCGCTATGTGTAACAGCACCCTAAGTGTGCGTGTGTAGCCCATTCATTATCTCCATCCATCCTTCACTCCCTCATGATGGCTGGACCTTCATTGTAAATATACAATTGTAAATACTCACCTGTACTTTGTATCTCCCCCACCTCATGGTAGATTGTAAGCTCTCACAAGCAGGGTCATCTTATTTTGTCTTATTTTGCTTTAATTATTGTATTGTTAACGTTGTTACTTATGACTTGTGTTTTGAAACTGTTAAACTGTAAAGCGCTGCGGAATATGTTGGCGCTATATAAATAAAGATTATTATTATTATTATTATTATTATTATTATTATTATCAAGATGTTTGAGTATCTTTAGAATCAAAGTTGCCCTCTCCATTTTTGGGATTTTGAACAATAAATACATTCCAAAATCAGTAATCAGTGTAATTCACAATTTTTCTTACTATTTACTAACACATATCACCCACTCATGACTAAAATACATCAGCGTTTGATTGAATATTGGTCTATTCTCTTTCTGTCTTACTCACACATGAATAATTTAAATTATCACTCTCTAAACATGTTATAAGCCAAGCAAAAATCTTTGGGTTAGAAAAGTGAGAGCAGACATAGGATCTTCTAAATCACAATTACGTCAACAGACTATTTCATCTGTTAGACTTCGTACTTTCCCATGTTAGAAGTGTAGCCAATGCTTTAATGTCCTTAACGGTCACCACATTTTACATCCACAGATGTAACGTACTAAAAATATAAGAGAGGTATAGCATACTAAAAATTTGTTTAACCCCTTTACAATTTTTACAATTCTGACCACTGTCTCTTTATGAGGTAATAACTCTGGAATGCTTAAACGGATCCCGGTGACTCTGACACTGTTTTCTCGTGACATATTGTACTTCATGATAGTTGTAAAATTTCTTTTGGGGAAAAAAAAGGAAATTTGGTGAAAATTTTGCAATATTCCAACTTTGAATTTTTATGCCCTTTAATTACAGAGATATGTCACACAAAATACTTAATAATTAACATTTCCCACATGTTTAATTTACAGCAGCACAATTTTGGAACCAAAATTTTTTTTCTTGTTAGGAAGTTATAAGTGATAAAAGTTACACAGCGATTTCTCATTTTTTTCACCAGTTCTTTTTGGACCACATCACATTTGAAGCCAATTTGAGGGGTCTATATGACAGAAATTACCCCAAAGTGACACCATTTTAAAAACTACACCCCTGAAGGTGCTCAAAATCACATTCAAGAAGTTTATTAACCCTTCAGGTGCTTCACAGGAATGTTTAAAAAATTGAACATTTAACTTTTTTTCACAAAAAAATTTACTTCAGATCCATTTTTTTTTTTTACAAAGGGTAACAGGAGAAATTGGACCTCAAAAGTTGTTGTACAATTTGTCCTGAGTATGCAGATACCCCTTACATGCAGGTAAACCAGTGTTTGGGAGCATGGCAGAGCTTGGAAGGGAAGGGGCGCAGTTTGACTTTTCAATGCAAAATTGGCTGGAATTGAGATCGGACGCCATGTCGCGTTTGGAGAGCCTTTGATTTGCCTAAACACTGGAAACACCCCACAAGTGACACCATTTTGGAAAGTAGACCCCCAAAGGAACTTATTTAAATGTGTGGTGAGCACTTTGAACCCTCAAGTGCTTCACAGAAGTTTATAACGTTCAGCCGTAAAAATAAAAAATCATATTTTTTTACAAAAATTATATTTTCGCCCCAAATTTTTTATTTTCCCAAGGGTAACAGGAGAAATTGGACACTAAAAATTGTTGTGCAATTTGTCCTGAGTACGTTGATACCCCATATTTGGTGGTAAACACCCCTAACCCTAATCCCAACCCTAATCATAACCCTAACCAGAAACCTAACCCTAAAACACCCCTAAACCCAGCCCTAACCCTAATCCCAAACCTAACCCTAATCCAAACCCTAACCCCAACTCCAGTACCAACCCTAACTTTAGCCCCAACCCTAACCCAATCTTTAGCCCCAACCCTAACCCTAACCCAATCTTTAGCCCCAACCCTAACCCTAACCCTAACTTTAGCCCCAACCTTAATCCTAACCCTAACTTTAGCCCCAACCCTAACCCTAACTTTAGCCCAACTTTAACCCTAGAAAAAAATCTATTGTTGCCGTGCCAGCCGGCAGATCTTGGTGGGGCACTGCGCATGCGCCTGCCATGTGAACTACAGGGGGGCCTGCAGGGACAAAGGAGGTACCAGGGGGTGATCGGGGACACTATTTCTCTCTCCTCTGATGTGTGATCACATCAGAAGAGAAATTAAAAGTAAAACCGGACTTTTTTGCGGTCACCGTTATACTGTTAATAACGGCGATCGCAACACCCAGGTTGGTTAAAACTGACCTGAATCATGTTCTCTAGGGTCTCGGCTACCCTTGGCAACCGAGACCCCGGAGAAATTCTGACGCTAGGGAGATGCTGTAACCTTAAACTTCAGCGCTGTTAAAAATCGGCGCTGTGGTTTAACCTTCAACAGCCACCATTAAAAGGTATATCAGCGGTCATTAAGGGGTTAAATGTAACTCTCATCATTCTCCCCTGGTTGTGCCCATCACCGACAGAGCAGGGGAGAATGACGAGAGCCGTGTTCTGCACCCAGAGCCACAGAACAGCGCTTACTGCAACGCTTCTTCCCTGGTGCCCGTCTGTGTGGTACTGATGTAGCACACACATGCCACACGTGTGCCACAAGTATTGCACACACGGACACTGATATCTCTGGTACCGGAAATAACAGGACGTGTGAAAGAGGCCTTATAGCGGGTTTTTATGTTTGGCAGCTGTCACACGCTAAAAGACGCTTTTTGTGGCAAAAAATAGTTGTTGTATCATCACATTTTGAGAGTTATAATTTTCCCATATTTTGGCCCACAGAGTCATATGAAGTCATGTTTTTGTTGGAATGAGCTGACTTTTTATTGGTTTAATTTTCAGGCACATTACATTTTTGGTTTGCTTTCTATTCCGATTTTTGGGAGACAGAATGAGCAAAAACCAGCAATTCATGAATTTTTTGGGGGGGGGCTTTTACACCATTCCATGTATGGTAAAATTGATAAGGTACTTTTATTCGTTGGGTCAGTACGATTACAGCGATACCTCATTTATTTTTTTATGTTTTGGCGTTTTTATATAATAACTATTTTATAGAAAAAATAATAGTTTTTGCATCACTTTATTCTTACAGCTATAACTTTATAATTTTTTTGCTGATGACACTGTATCGTGATTCATTTTTTTGCGGGACAAGATGATGTTTTCAGCGGTACCATGTTTATATCCGTTTTTTTGATCGCGTGTTATTCCACTTTTTGTTCGACGGTATGATGATAAGGCATTGATTTTGCGTTTTTTAAGGTGTTAACTAAAGGGGTTAACTAGTGGGACAGTTTTATAGGTCGGGTCATTACAGAAGCGGTGATACCAAATATGTGTACTTTTATTGTTTAGATTTTTTTATTCAAATATTGATTTAATGATAGAATAAATATTTTTTTTATTTTTTTTTAGATTTTTACCATTATTTAAAACAATTTTTTTACTTTATTCTAATTTTTACACCTAGTCCCACTATGGGACATTCATATTTTGCAGGCTCATCGCTTCAATAGCATGCAGATTAAGCAGCATCTGCATGCAACAGAAGCTGTTAGCGCTGCACTTTCTGCACACTGAGCTGAGAGACTTCCTGACATGCACTGCACATGACAGGAAGTTTCTCAGCTCTGGTAACACGGATGTCATCATGACGACATCGGGTTACCATGGAAGCAATCAAGACCCTGCGTCATGCTGCGGGGTCTCCGATCCAGTGGCAGAGGAGTTGTCAGCCCTCTGTCTGCTTTATGATGATAAAGCATAGTTTTTTGCCTTGTTTTTTTTTGGTGTTCACTAAAGGGGTTAACAAGTCACACAGTTTTGTAGGATGGGTTATTATGGACGCGGCAATACCAAATATGTGTACTGTATTCTTAAGATTTTTTTCTTATTCAAATATTTATTTAATGATTGAATAAGTATTTATTTTATTATTATTAGTTTTCATTTTTTATATTTTCACAATTATTTAAAAACATTTTTTTACTTTATTCTAATCTTTACACTTAGTCCCTCTATGGGACACTCATTATTTGCAGACTCATTGCTTCTATAGCATGCAGATGAATCAGCATAGCATCTGCATGTAACAGAAGTTGTCAGCACTGCACATTCTGCACACTGACCTGAGAGACTTCCTGACATGCACTGCGCATGACAGGAAGTTTCTCAGCTCTGGTAACCTGGATGTCATAATGATGACATCAGGTTACCATGGGAGCGATCAGGACCCCACGTCATGCCACGGATCCTCCGATCTAAAGGCAGAGGAGCTGTCAGAGCTGACAGCCCCTCTGCCTGCTCCCGGAATGCTGCAATCGTGTTCGATCACGGTATTCCGGGGGTTAACATGCCGGGAGCAGTGCATGACTGCTCCTGGCACTTAGTGCCAGGTGTCAGCTGTGAGAATCAGCTGACACCTGGCCACGATCGGCCGCACACCACCCGTGTGTGTGGCCAATCGCTATGACGTACTATTCCATCCATGGGAAGTAAAGCCAAAGTCACATGGATGGAATAGTATGTCTAATGTCAGAGAGGGGTTAATTAGTTTCATAGTTTTAAGGCTGAAGGTAGATTTAAGCCTACTGAGCTCAACCTATAGTCTAACATGTTGATCTAGAGGAAAGCAAAAACCCTATTGGACAGGCTCTATTAGCTCTATATTAGTGCAAAAATGTCTTCCCAACTCCAAATATAGTTGCTATATGTAAAATTGGCCCACAGCCTATACACATGAAACCAATATTTATTGGTATAAATTAAAACAAAATACAAAATCATACAAAAAAATCCCCATAAACATTATAATCCAGAATGGTATAAGACACTAGTTACAAGTGGACAGTCCCGTCACCCTATTTTGTCCCCTAGCTTTGTCCCTACCTGCCAGCGGAGGTTGACACCCTCTTGGGTGCAAATGGTGCTCCCATTCCACAATGGCCCTCCCTATAGGTCCCTGCAAGAACATATTGTGATGACGCATGAGGGGATAAACCACAAAATAGTAAAACAATATTGAATATCTTGAACCAATACTTTTGACAAAATATAACAGAAAACACTGCAGCAAATTAAATATTCTATATAGAGATAATTGTTATGAATGGGTCACCAAGGAGGAAAGCGCAAAAGGCTATGCCACCAGAACACCAGAGAGGTTGGTCACTCAGCGGATTGCACACCCCTGATCTTAACAACACAACTAGCAGTAGCCGAGGAGCGTTCCTATGATGACCTAGATGCTTCGTCACAGCCGGAGGACTAACTAAGCCTAAAGACAGAAAGGTGAAATCTAAACTGCCCCGGAGCAGATCACCAAAGAAATAGACAGCCTCCAAACATATATTGTCAGTGAGACAAGGTTAAACACGGACACAGACAGAAAATAGACTGAGCAAATGATGGGGCCCACACTGACTAGATAGGACAGGACAGAAAAGGCACTGTCTGCAATCACACAAAAACCCCAAAAATTCCAACACGACTGAAGCACAAAAAAACTGAGGTTAGCATAACCTCGCCCCCACTATATAAGCACTCAGGTGTGAACTGACAGCTAGCAATAGGCTAATGCAGCAGGGGACTGAGCAAACAAACACAAGATACAAAAATAAAGGGCAGGAGCCAGCAGCCCCAAAGGGAGCCTGCTGACTCCTGACAGCAAGGCAAAATCAGATGCAAAGGATTTAGCAAATGACACTTAGCTGGAAAATGCAGGATCAGGCAGAAAACAGATATCCACACTATGCACAGAGAGGAGTATCACCGGCAGCCACTGAGAGAAGCTTGCTCGCTTATGTACTTCCAGTCACTACCCCCACTTCTCCAATCATCCTCTGCAGCTGTTGGATTAACATCATGTTGACCAGCTCCACTACCAGCAGTATCCACCAGAGGGAGCCCTGCCTCAAAAGTCTGATTAAGAGAGTTAACAACAGTACCCCTCCTTGAGGAGGGGTCACCAAACCCTCATTCACACCACCAGGCCGATCAGGATGGGCCAGATGAAAAGCACAAACCAATCGCTCGGCATGAATATCGGAAGCAGAGACCCAAGAATTATCCTCCTGGCCATAACCTTTCCACTTGACCAAGTACTGGAGTCTCCGTCTAGCCGGACGAGAGTCCAATATTTTCTCTACCTCATTCTCCAAATTACCCTCAACCAATACAGGGTCAGGGGGCACCGCCACAGGAACTACTGGCTCCACAAACCTTTTCAATAATGATTTGTGAAAAATATTATGAATCTTGAACGTACCTGGAAGAGCCAAACGGAAAGAAACGGAGTTAAGGATTTCCAAAATCTTATAAGGTCAAATGAACCTTGGCTTAAATTTTGGAGACACAACCTTCATCGGAATATTTTTTGAGGACAACCAAACCATATCACCCACTTTGAACAGGGGATCAAAGGTCCTATGCCGGTTGGAAAACCGTTGGGCCTTTTCCTAAGAATGGGACAACGTGTCCACTACTTGGTCCCAAATCTGCTGCATTCTGTCGACCACAGAATCCACACTTGGGCAAGCGGAAGCCTCCACCTGCCCCGAAGAAAAACGAGGATGAAAACCAAAATTACAGAAAAACGGAGACATCAAAGTGGCAGAACTAGCTCTATTGTTTAGAGTGAATTAGGACAAGGGCAGAAATGAGACCCAGTCATCCTGATCAGCAGATATGAAACATCTCAAATAGGATTCCAAAGTCTGGTTTGTTCTCTCAGTTTGTCCATTGGTCTGAGGATGAAATGCAGAGGAGAAATATAACTGAATTCCCAGTTTAGAACAGAAGGCCCTCCAAAATCTGGAAACAAGCTGGACTCCTCTATCTGACACAATGTTCTCAGGAATCCTGTGCAAACGAACCACCTGTTGTAAAAACAGGGTCACCAACTCAGAAGAAGATGGCAACTTCAGGAGTGGTACAAGATGGACCATCTTGGAAAATCTATCCCAAATCACCCAGATAACAGTCATTCTCTGAGAGACAGGGAGATCAGAAATAAAATCCATTGAAATATTGGTCCATGGCCTGCTGGGCACTGGCAGGGGCATCAACAAACCACTAGAATGAGAACAGAACTTGGACCTGGAACAATTCTCACAGGACTGCACAAACTTCCTGACATCACGAGATAAGGCAGGCCACCAAAAAGACCGACTCACCAAATCTCTGGTACCAAAAATACCCGGATGACCAGCCAGCGCGGAGCAATGAATTTCAGCCATCACTCTTTTCCTCCACTGGTCAGGGACATACAATTTCCCCACAGGGCATCGTTCAGGTTTGTCCTCCTGAAATTCCTCCAGGGCAAGTCTCAAATCAGGTGAAATGGCGGAAAGAACCACACCCTCACCTAGAATGGTAGTAGGCTCGGTCACATCAAGAGAATCCGCAAAGAAACTCCTAAAAAGGGCATCCGCCTTAACATTCTTAGTGCCTGGAAGAAAAGTGACCACAAAATTAAAACGTATGATAAACAAGGCCCACCTAGCTTGCCTAGGGTTCAGGCATTTGGCTGATTCAAGATAAATCAAATTCTTGTGGTCGGTAAGGACCACAACTTGATGTCTAGCTCCCTCCAACCAATGTCTCCACTCTTCAAATGCCCACTTCATGGCCAACAACTCCCGATTCCTCACATCATAGTTACGTTCAGATGAGGAAAATTTTCTAGAAAAAGAAGGCACAGGGATTCATCTTAGAGGTTACCGGATCCCTTTGAGATAAAACGGCTCCTGCATCAAACTCAGAAGCATCTACCTCCACCGGAAATGGAAGTGAAACATCAGGTTGCCGCAGAACCGGAGCAGAAGAGAATCTTTGCTTTACCTCCTGAAACGCCGAGACTGCCTCTGGAGGCCAATTCACCACATCAGCGCCTTTTTTGGTCAAATCTGTCAGTGGTTTAACAATAAAAGAAAAATTACTTATAAATTTACGATAGAAATTAGAAAAACCCAAAAACTTCTTGAGAGCCTTCACAGAAGTGGGCTGAACCCAATCATGAATGGCCTGTACCTTGGCCAGGTCCATTTCAATAGCAATGGAGACAAAATGAATCCCAAAAACGAAATCCTCTGTACACCAAAGAGACATTTCGATCCCTTAACATACAGAGTATTTTCTCTCTAGATCCGGAACACAGTCCGAACATGTTCCACATGAGAACCCCAATCATTGGAAAAAATCAAAATATCATCCAGATAAATGATCAAAAGCTTATCCACAAAGTCCCGGAAAATATCGCTCATAAAAGACTGGAAGACGGAAGGGGCATTAGTGAGCCCAAAAGGCATCACCAGGTACTCAAAATCTCCCTCCGGAGTATTAGAAGCCGTCTTCCATTCATCCCCGTGCTTGATGCGAATAAGATTATATGCCCCCTAAGGTCAAGTTTGGTAAACCAACAAGCACTTTTGACCCTGGAAAATTAATCAGAAATCAGGGGTAACAGGTACTGATATTTAACAGTTATCTTATTAAGGGAGCGATAGTCAATACATGGCCTCAATGAGCCATCTTTCTTGGCCACAAAAAGCCCCCAGCACCTAAAGGTGAAGAGGATGGTCTAATATAACCCTTCTCTAATGACTTCTTGATATAAGATTGCACATCATCATGTTCAGGTACAGATAAGTTGAAAAGCCGACCCTTGGGAAATTTACAACCGGGCATCAACTCAATTGCGCAGTCATAACTCCTATGAGGAGGCAAAAACGCAGACTTACTCTCACTAAATACAACAGAAAAATCAGCCAAATAGTCAGGAACATCTTGAGACTGGGGAGAGATGGAGAAAACAGGAGTGTCACCAAGAGGACATTGACAACTCCAAATCACCAGACACAGATTTCCAATCCAACACAGGATTATGGTTCTGCAACCACGGAAAACCTAGTACAATACTATCTAGTAAATTGTGCAACACCAAAAATTTTCAATTCTCTTGGTGGTCTGGGGTGACCCGCATAATAACCTGGGTACAAAACTGGGGTTTATTTTCCGCCAAAGGGGTAACATCATTACCTCTCAAAGGAATAGAGGTCCGCAGGGGTACCATAGGAAAACCACAATGCTTGGCGAAGTCAAAATCCATCAGATTCAAAGCTGCTCCTGAATCCACAAACACCTTAGCGGAAAATGTAGACAAGGAGCAGATCAAGGTAACAACCAAAAGAAACTTAGGCTGCACACTGCCCATCTCAAATGAGTGAGCAAAATGTTTCTCTCATTTAGGGCAGACTGAAATAGAATGAGAAGCATCTCCACAAAAGAAGCATAACTTATTACGCCTTCTAAACTCTTGATGTTGCACCTTAGACAAAACCCTATCACATTGCTTTGGTTCAGAGGTTTGTTCGAAAGGCGGCACTGCCTCTTGCGTAGTTTTACGTTCTCGTAAACATCGATCAACTTGAATTGCCAACAACATGGAGTCATCAAGACCAGAGAGGACAGGAAATCCCACCATAACATCCTTTACGGATTCTGCCAGACCTTTCCGAAAGAGAGCTGCTAGGGCATCATCATTCCATTTAGTAAGGAAAGTCCACTTTCGGAATTTTTGACAATATAACTCAGCACCATCTTGACCCTGTTCTAATGCCAATAAGGTTTTCTCAGCTTGATCAATAGCATTAGGCTCATCATACAATAACCCCAGGGCTTGAAAAAGCGCATCTACATTAGCCAGAATAGGATCTCCAGGTGTCAGAGAAAAGGCCCAGTCCTAGGGATCACCGCGCAGCATGGAGATGACAATTTTAACCTGCTGCACCGAGCTCCCCGAGGAGTTAGGCTTCAAAGCAAGAAATAGTTTACAATTATTCTTAAAGTTCAGAAATTTAGACCGATCCTCGGAAAACACATCAGGAGTGGAAATCTTTGGTTCTACAACAGATGATTGAGCAAGATAAGCAGAGATTCTCTGCACTTCAGCAGCGAGCTGCTCAACACGATCGGACAATTGCTTAGTCTCCATTAATGAAAAAATCCTCCTACAGACCCAGAGAAAAAGATGAAAAGATATACAAAAAATTCTGACATCTTTTTTTTTCAATTCTTTACTTCTTTGGGGAACCCTAGAGTTTAAAGTTTGGCCAGTGATTCTGTAAGGAATGGGTCACCGAGGAGGAAAGTGCAAAAGGCTATGCCACCAGAACACCAGAGAGGTTGGTCACTCAGCGGATTGCACACCCCTGATCTTAACAACACAACTAGCAGTAGTCATGGAGTGTTCCTACGATGCCCTAGATGCTTCGTCACAACCGGAGGACTAACTAAGCCTAAAGACAGAAAGCTGAAATCTAAACTGCCCCAGAGCAGATCCCCAAAGGAATAGACAGCCCCCAAACATATATTGTCAGTGAGACAAGATGAAACATGGACACAGGCAGAAAATAGACTGAGCAAATGATGGGGCCCACACTGACTAAATAGGACAGGACAGAAAAGGCACTGTCTGCAATCACACAAAAACCCTAAAAATTCCAACACGACTGAAGCACAAAAAAACTGAGGATAGCACAACCTCGCCCCCACTATATCAGCACTCAGGTGTGAACTGGCAGCTAGCAACAGGCTAATACAGCAGGGGACTGAGCAAACAAACACAAGATACAAAAATAAAGGGCAGGAGCCAGCAGCCCCAGGGGGAGCCAGCTGACTCCTGATAGCAAGGCAAAATCAGATGCAAAGGATTTAGCAAATGACACTTAGCTGGAAAATGCAGGATCTGGCAGGAGACAGATATCCTCACTATGCACAGACAGGAGTATCACCGGCAGTCACTGAGAGAAGCTTGCTTGCTTATGTACTCCCAGTCACTAACCCCATTTCTCCAATCATCCTCTGCAGCTGTTGGATTAACATCATGTTGACCAGCTCCACTACCAGCAGTATCCACCAGAGGGAGTCCTGCCTCAAAAGTCGGATTAAGAGAGTTCACAACAGATAATGCTGCAAAAATGTGAATATATCAATATACCATCAACACATACCTCCTGACAGAAGAACTTATGCTTAGATAATCATATATATCCATATATAATTTTTATCACAAGATTTCCTCCCATCAATTATAACAAAAACTGATGAATATTGAGACGCTAAACAATATATTAGACATTAACAGGTAACAGTATTAGGACTGCATCCACTGTTGGAAAACAATGAATCAAGACCCACAGAATACACAGGAATATATGAAGAAAATATACACAAATTGCTCACCACCTTATATAGCGTATGCAACACTCATGTATGCTATACTCTATGCGTTTCTCCTCAAATAGGTTCATGAAGAGTACATACTGTGCATTTTATTAAAGAATACCAACACTTCTTAAAAATCGCTTAGCTCAAAGAGAAGTAGATAGCCTTGTAATAAATTGTCCAGTGCATGCTCTAGATGCAGTGTCCTTGTGTGGATGGAAGTTGTGCCCAATGGCAGCAAACAGGTCCGATCATCATCCTATAGTATGCTAAGTGATTGCTAAGAATTTTTGATAGGAATACATCAATTACACTTTCAAAATATTTCAATGAGGCTGGCAAGTTGTTGTCTCCAAGGGTCTATGGATAACTGGATAACTCTCCTTATAATTTTTTTCTAGCTTTATACTGTCAAAGAAATGGTTAATCTTAGTTTCTATAGACCAGAAAAATAACTGAAAAACAACTTGTAACTCATGACACTATTTTAATTGTTATCATCTGTCTACGTGGTTAGAAAATTCTGCCAAGTGGTCAGTTCCAAAATTCTCTCTTTTCTTAGAATAATGTCTAAAATGTCAAGGCCAAGTATTCTGGCCTATTAGTATTCCCGGACGCAGTTCCACGAATTGTTAAATTGATATCAAGGAAATGCCATACTCCCATCATCCCCAATTGGACACATAATATATCATTTTGTCATATCTGTTATATAACTATTGTTTTTGCCAACTATCCACCATTTTGCAATTGTTACATAATATTACGGAAATTGTCTATATTTGTCTATTTCCTCTTTTGTGATCCTATAAAAGAAGTACCCATCTCAATAAAGGGAGAGATTAACTTGAAAGACAAGCCTCCTGTGTCTCTCTTTTTACGTCTCCATTCCTAGGATCCTAGGTAAGAGAAGCTCTAAATGAGCTTTACCCGAGGTTGGTGATTAGAGAAAAAATCCCGGTGCTGACAAACTTGGAGGCCCGTAGCGAGATTGAATTCCCCTTTAATTATCAATTTGGACTGAAAAGGATTGCCTTGCTCTGTCGGGGGAGAACAGAAAGGAGACCCGGGTACGTGAGCCATTTTGGCTCGCATCCTTTCTTGTCTCCCTAAGACAGGGTAGGTAGGTCAGTCTGTCTGGATCTTTGAATGGGAATCCCCTCGGGTAACAAAAATTAAGGTTTGTTTTATTTTTTTTTATTTTAAGTTTTTTAATTTTTTTTTGCTTGTTTTGTTTCTTTTGTTCCTTGGCTTTAATCTTTTGTCTCTTGACTTTAATGTAGTTTGTATTGTTTGTGGTTGTATATTTATATTTGTTTATCTGTCTAAAAATACTAACCATCCTAACATTCTAATTTTGTGTGCTTGATATTGCATTGCCAGTACAAGACCGGGCAACAGATCAAAAGTGCTGCTAAAAAAATAAAAAAAAAAAATTTTTTCTCATGAATGATCTTAAATCTTGAAAGGGGTGTGAGTTGAATGGGTGTTATATGTAGAAGGCAGAACTGAAAATAGAAAGTAATGTTGTGTTATACATGTTCCACCCTTCTCACTTTGATTGCTATTCTGGTTTTTCTTTGGTTGGTGGATTATGTTATTATGTGTTTTTGTTGCTCTGCTACTTGCTAAGTAGTAGAAAGAATAAGCTAAGTAGTAAAAGGATAAGAATTGGTTGATAAATGTCCTGTGATCAGTGTGTTCAAAGTATAGTTATAAAGAGTTTGCAGACAGATGCGACCCCACGTTACTGGAAGACTGAGGGGAAAATCACGGGAGGAGTTGGCTGGTGGGCTGCCATAACCTGGCTTGGATCTGTGAGAGTGTATATTTTGACTATAAATATTCATTTTAGAGTGCCTCGAGATACCCCGGTCAATTGTGAGATAGCAGAGGTATTGCGAAGATTTGGAAGTACAGGAGCCAGTTACTGTCCGGTGGCTTTGAGACACTTTGAGATGAATACTAGTTTGTGAAGTGTACGTGTTACTTGTACATGCCGTGTGGAAGTTGTTTGTGTTCAGTTACGATTTGTCAAAAAAGGGTGAGAAGAGTAAGGTCTGATTGGTTTTTGGAAAGAGTACATTTAACGCCAGTTGTTC
The DNA here is from genome assembly GCF_039654945.1 of Dendrobates tinctorius. Classification (NCBI taxonomy): domain Eukaryota; kingdom Metazoa; phylum Chordata; class Amphibia; order Anura; family Dendrobatidae; genus Dendrobates; species Dendrobates tinctorius. The sequence goes on along the minus strand of NW_027361775.1, from coordinate 10,881,483 downwards.
CTCATCAGTACAGAAGAGCAAATAAATTGTACCGAGTATTTTCCTGTCATATAGTGCCACACCCTCATGCATTATTGAAAAGTTGGTCATACATCTTAGAGACTAGATGGTACATGCCAAGGTGGCAAGATATAGTCTCACATGAATACTATTTTGATCTCTCTGAAATAGACTCAGGAATAGATTTGACATGCTCAGAGTCTAGTGAAAACTCAGGATCTGATTCTGATGTATAAGGAATATGTAGGGCTTGCTTTTGGAATAATATTGTTTGTAGCAACTTATAGTTACCTGTTCTACAAGGTGTGTAGTAGAATCAGGGCAGAACAGAAAGTACAAGTTCAGCTTGTTACTTTAGAAGCAGAGACTGCTGGACATCATAATCGACCAGTGGGATCCTGCTAGATATCGGAACTGAAGATAGGAGTAGCTGACCGTGACGGTTTCCGATATAGATAGTCAGAACTGAAGATAGGAGTAGCCGACCGTGACAGTTTCTGAAACAGACAGACAGAGCTGAAGATAGGAGGTGGCTGACCTTGACAGCTTCTGATTCAGATAGCTTTTTGCTATGGGTACTAAGTTTACCAGGCCAGGACGAAACACAGATCCAAGATATAAAATGAGGGACCTGGTGCGCTTGGAACATGGGCAAAAAGCGGTTAAAAATGCTACAAAAATTTTAAAGCAAGCAGGGATGCCGGAGAATGGGTGTTTAGACGTTGAGAGATGGAAACGATTTAGCAAAGAGCATGATAAGTGGATCGAGAGGCATGGTTATGAGGAACAAGTGGCTGCTTGGATGAGAACGGCTGAGCAGCATGATCCATATTTTAATACTGATAATGATGATGACGAGAGTGAGTTCGCCCAGAATAGAAGAGGGAGAAATCTAATAGCGCAGGGACAAGCAACAGCCCCTCCTTTACAACGACAGCCTGTGTCCACGGCTCCCTCCGCCCCTTTGAGTGAGAGAGAGGAAGTCTCAGTCAGTGATTCAAAAGTTACAAGTAGTTGTAGCCCTATAAGGGAAAGAATCATTAGTGGAAAGGACATAGAATTTATGTCCACTGAAGCATCGACGGCTAGTACTGTGCCTTATTTTTCTTCACCATCATTTTTGTCTCCACCAGATTTTCATATGTCAGGACTCCGTTCTGGTCAGATACCAGTGATTTATCAGACACCAGGGACCCCATTTATTCAGTATGTGGGGGAGAGAATGATTCCTCCTGCATCTCCAATGCAGAGGCAAAAGAGCCCCTTTACTTTTGAATCTTCTCCTCCTACATATTCGGTTACAAATCAATACCCTGCACTTCCAAGGGAATCCCTAGATAGTTTTTCCACCCCAATAAAAAGTTCTGGACAGGGAGGACGGGAGGTTTCAGGGGGAAGTGGGGATGATTTTAGATTGCAAATGACACCCAGTCCCTCTCAAGGTAGTTCACAGGTGGCTAAGCTAAAGTTGATTAGGGAAAATAATGAGTGGAGATGTGAGGACAAACACCAGCAAAGTGAGGATACTCAGGGTTATTCAAATAGAGCTATGAGATCCCTTACTTGGATTTGTAATAGGTGTAATAAGCCACAGGAGAAAGGGAAGATAGAATGTGATTTTTGCAGTAGGGCTGAGAGAAAAGCCACAGTCAGCAGCTTCCCTGTGATAACTCAGACTACAAGCAGACCAACAGATGACGGAGAGGATGAGGGAAAAGTAGATACCACTACGTGGTATAAGCCATGGAGTAGATCTGAACAGTTAGCCATGGCAACCAGCTTCCCTGATCCCTACAAGAATCCCTTAGGATTCTATAGAGCAGTAGAAGGGGTAGCTGATAATTATGACGCAGCTTGGAATGATCTGGAACCACTGTGTCGAATATCGGCTGGAGTGCCTTTGCTTGAGAAGGTGAGGGCAGTCCCGGCAGATGTTAATACGATACGTGAAGTTCCAGAGGATAAGAAAACTAGAGAATCAGGGCGACAGTTTATAGCAAGGTTACACGTAGTAGCCAAGCAGCTAACAGAAGAGTTGACCTCAGGGTTGCCTGAAGTATTTCAAGAACCAGATGAACCTATTGACAAATTTCATGCAAGGTGTGCAGCAGCGTTCACAGACCATGACTATGACCTGAAAAATCCTAGGGAAGCTAGGTTTCTGAAAAGCATGTTTATAACTGGATTAAGAGAGGACTTGAGAGCTGAAGTGATGAAAGTAAGACCTGAATGTGTATTTGCTACCTTGGAGAATTCTCTTCCTGTATTCCGGGGGATAGAAGCCCAAATTAATAATCGCAAAGTAAAAAAAACAGCAGAAGCCGGTGCCTGTCATGGTAAATATACCTCCTGATGCCTTTAATAATGCTGTCAGAACTGCGGTCCAAGCATCAGGCATACATAACAGAGCTGCGGGAGGAGACAGAAAAAGGAGAGATGGGGTAATAGACCCAGAGGAGTGCAGACGGAAAGGGCTTTGCTATGAATGTGGCCAGAGAGGGCACCTCAAAAGGAATTGTTTCAGGAATAGAACAACTAACCCAGAGCAGACTCGTGTTTCACTGGTAGCAACTGATGAGGCAGGAAATTTGTCAGATTAGGAACTTGGCAGCCCCCAATATGATTCTGTAATAGTGGTTCCCCCTAGGGATGGTCCAAGGGCCACAACCCAATTACAACTTCCCAATGGGAAGCAATTGAAATGTTTAATTGATACGGGGGCGAGCCGTACTATTATAAGAAAACAAGATATGCCACAACGATTCATGACAGGGAAAACGGTGAAGGGAATAGGAGCAGAGGGAGTGGTTCATCCTTTATATGAGACAGAACCTATGAATGTACGAATAGCTCAAACTACTGACTTATGTGCCCAATTGTTAGTATCAGAAAAATGCCCCCTGAATTTGATAGGAGCTGATATTTTAAATGCTGTCAATGCAATCATTAAATTTGGAAAAAAGGGAATTACTGTTTCAGGCCCTTTATCGGAAGAAGCAATGTCCACGGTGATGTCCATGATGCGGTTAGAAGAACAGGAAAAACAACAGGTTGAGCAAGATGAGGAGATACTGCAGATGCTTGAGCAAATGCCAGCTGCACTATGGGTAAAAGATAAAACAGATGTGGGTTTGTTAAAAATAACACCTGTTTCTATTAAGTTGAAACCAGGAGCTGTACCAGTATGTATTCGACAATACCCGCTGAGTAAAGAACAAACTGAGGCTATTTCTGCACAGGTATCCACCTATCTGAAGGCAGGTATACTAAAGGAGAAAAAATCCATTTTTAATACACCTCTTTTTCCGATAAAGAAGAAGCAGACTGTGGCAGGGCAACCTGCGGTGTACCGGATGGTACATGATTTAAGGGAAATTAACAAACTAATGATAGTGGACATACCTATTGTGCCAAATCCTCATACCTTGTTGAATCAGATTCCAAGTAATGCAAAATGTTTTACTGTTATTGATCTAAGCAATGCCTTTTTCTCGGTGCCAATTGACGAAGAAAGCCAAATGCTGTTTGCTTTTACACATGCTGGCAAGCAGTACTGTTGGACACGACTGCCTCAAGGGGGAGCTACTTCCCCTTCTGTATTTTCCGAGGCAATAGCAGGAATCCTTCTTTCTTGGCACCCTGAAAGGGAAGATGTGCAGTTGATACAGTACGTGGATGACTTACTTCTTTGTACCCCAGATAGGCAAGTGTGTCTAAAGGAAACTGCTTCATTACTGATATTCTTGTATCATGAAGGATGCAAGGTGTCAAAAGACAAATTACAGATAGCGAAGGAAAAGGTCATTTTCTTGGGACATTGCATTTCATTCCAATTAAAACATATAACTTTACAGAGGAAAAAGGCCATAAGCCAAGCCATTGAGCCTACCTCAAATACTGCACTGAGAACATTTTTGGGATTGATTGGTTACTGCAGAGAATGGATTCCTGCTGCATCACAAATGATGCAGCCTCTCTTTGACGTGTTATCCGCATGTAATAAAGGGCAGCCGTACCAGCTGACCTCGGAAGCCAAAGAGGGGTTCCAAAATCTGAAGGAAGCCATCGTCTCTGCACCGGCCCTAGGAATCCCAAACTATGGCCTGCCTTTCCGTTTGTACTGTCATGAATCAGGGGGACATGCTAAAGGGGTGCTTACACAACAACATGGAGGGAAGCATCGCCCCCTAGGATATTATTCAGCCAAACTTGACACAGTAGCACAAGGAGCACCAACATGCATCAGAGCAGTCGCAGCTTGTGCAATACTGAAGGAAAAAGTTGCAGACTTGGTGCTAGATAATCCCTTGGAAATTCTGGTACCACACTCTGTGCAGGAGCTACTGCTCCAGGCAAGGACAAAACATTTGTCCATGAATAGGTTAACAAAGTATGAAGTGGCTCTGCTTACACCCCCAAATGTGACTATAAAAAGGTGTACAGTTTTGAACCCCGCTACTTTGCTGCCAGATACTGATGATTCAGAATTAATTGAAGCTCAGCATGACTGCTTTGAGCTTATGGAGGCAGAAACACAACCACTTGCCAATGTGCAGGAGACACCAATTTCTAATGCAGACTTAGAGTTGTATGTAGACGGATCACGGTATTATCAAAATGGTGTACCTTATACAGGATATGCAATTGTAGATCAGCATGAGGTGGTAAAGAGTGAAGCACTGCCAGCCGAAATGTCTGCACAGGAAGCTGAATTGAAAGCACTCGCTGAGGCGTGTGTAATCGCTGAACATTTGACAGCAAATATCTTCACAGATAGCCGCTATGCATTTGGCATATGCCATGATTATGGTCCCATATGGAAGAGCAGAAAGTTTGTTTTTTCCTCTGGTAAACCCATTAAAAATGCAGAATTGGTGGCCCAGCTCCTTAGAGCATTGGAGCTGCCTAAGAAAGTTGCTGTAGTAAAAGTGCAAGCTCACACAAAGGAGCGCACTAAGGAAGCTGAAGGTAATAACCGAGCTGATATTGCAGCCAAGGCTGCTGCTTTATTCCCTCTTCCCGCAGGAACATACACTGTACAGGTGTCGGGGAGGTGGATCTACAATTACTTCAGAACCTGCAAGATCAGGCCTCTGCACCAGAAAAGGAGGGATGGCAAAGGCACTCAGGTGCGAAGGAAGAAGATGGATTGTGGAGAGCGGATGATAGGTATTGTTTGCCCAGGGCATTGTACCCTATGGTGTGCTCCCTCTCCCACGGAATAACCCATCAATCCAAGGATGGAATGGTAAGTCAGGTAAAAGCAAGTTGGGTCGCACCAGGGTTCCATTATGCTGCTGCAAAATTCGTACAGGGATGTGTAATCTGCGCATGCCACAATGTGGGAAAAACAGTAAAGGTGCCACTAAAGTGCACCCCGAGGCCATTGTACCCTTTTCAGCGACTGCAGATTGATTTCATTCAGCTTCCAAGGGTAGGCAACTATGAATATGTGCTGGTATGTGTGGATCTTTTCTCAAATTGGCCAGAAGCATGGCCTTGTGCTCATGCAAATGCACGTACTGTGGTTAAAAAGTTGATATCAGAAGTTGTTTGCAGATTTGGAGTACCAGAGGTAATCGAAAGTGACCGAGGTAGTCACTTTACTTCACAGGTATGCCAAGGAATCACTCGAGCCTTAGGGATAGAACAATCTTTTCATACTCCCTATCACCCTCAGAGTAGTGGCAGGGTGGAAAGGTTAAATGGTACACTGAAATTGAAAATTCAAAAGGCAATGGCAGAGACAGGTAAACCATGGACTGAGTGTCTTCCCATTGCATTGTACACTGTTAGGGTAACTCCCAACCGAAAGACAAGTTTAAGTCCATATGAAGTGTTGTTTGGGAGCCCTCCAAAAACAGGATTGTACTTTCCCCAGCAGATGCAGGCCTCTCATTCAAATATGACGGCCTATGTAGGCGCGCTACAACAGGTGTTACAGCAAATTCATGCGCGTGTTTTCAGTTCCCTTCCAGATCCGTCCTCCTTATCAGGCTCACATGATCTTAAGCCTGGAGATTGGGTGGTGACGCGAAAGCATCTAAGGAAAAGTCTGGATCCTCGCTTTGAAGGACCCTACCAGGTCCAGCTGACCACGCCTACATCTGTTAAGCTGGAGGGAAAAACCACCTGGATTCACGCTTCTCACTGCAAGAAGTTCCACAGAAACTAAGAAGGATGGAATTTGGGAAGTACTATCCATTCTTGCTTCTCACTGTGATGTCGTCTATGCAATGTAAAAAAGATAATGATGTTTTTGAACCATGGGATAGTGATGTATCAAAACAGTGGGCTAATAAATTTGTCCAGTACCATAGCTATATTGCTCAGGTCCGAAATTTATCCAATTGTTGGATTTGTTCTCATGCCCCCATTGCTGCAAAAACTATGCCATATTTCGTAACTCCACTAACAGAGGAGGAGCTGTTCAGGGGAGGGTGTTGGGAAATGCGGGCCCTTAATCTGGCTGAACAACAGAGTCAGACCTCTGCTGCCTTGCCTATTACAGGTTGGACAAAGCAGCCATGGTTTCAAATAAATCTCACTAGGAGACAGGAACCTGTAGATAAACGACCGATCAATCTATTCGAATTTAAGGAATATGATGGAAACTGGGGAAACAAGGCTACTGATAAAAATTATATAGGGAAAGTGCCCGATCAGGAGCTAAAACTTAGCTTTGCAGTAAAAACTCCCTTTTCTCTGGGAGATAAACAAATTTGCAGTGACCAGGTGTGTTTGGAACGATTCCTACATGATACTAATTGGACAAGGAATCATTCATTCCTTTATGGCAATACAACACAGTGCACTGCAAGAGAGGTGGTTCATGTAGATGAAGAAACCAGAGAAGGTCAGTATGGAGATGGAGCAGCTGAAATGTCTATAAGCCTCAATACAGAACCGGAATGCCAACCATTACGATATTATAGGGCAGTTACTACAGATTTAGATGATTCTTGGTGCCTTTATACTGACACTACTCGGTTGGTTTCAATAGCGATAGCTTTCTTTAATGAATTTCAGTTTGAATTACCAAAAGGAGTTTATGTAGTCTGTGGAAGTAATGCATATAGATGGATTCCTAAAGGAGCCGAAGGTGCATGTACACTAGCTAAATTAGAGCCAGCCACCTGGGTATGGAATGAGAATGACTTTCCTTATAAAAATGTTCCTGGTCACATGATAGCGAAACGCAGTGCACCCTCACCCCAGCCACCTAAGCATCTAATGCATACCCCATGGTACCTTAAGACAGGGATGGTTCTTACTGGTCCTTTGGAGTTATGTTCGGAACTTTAAGAAATGCTCAGATGATAGAAGAATTGGGTGATATTTTTGATAATGTGACAGAGTATCTATTTGATGCCATTAATGTAGAATCTGCTTATATGAGACAGCTCATTGTTATAACTAATCAACATTCTATGGTGCTTGACTATCTTACGGCATCTCAAAGGGGATTCTGTCAGGTAGTGGGACCCGCATGCTGTCACTATATCGATCCATCTGGATTGATGAGAGTTACTCATGATATAGAACAAGTCAGGCTGATCAAGGAAGGAATACGAAAGGTTAATGCCTTAGAAGATTTGCCCTTTCCTGAATGGCTCGCATGGTTAAATCCTTTAAATCTGTTTAAGGGGATAGGCGGATGGATATCAGGAATAATTCATTTTTTAATTCAAGCAGTTTTTGTAATATTGGTTATTGCTGTAATGATAAGACTATTTGTTCTGCTCATAAGGAAAATTCTTGGTTCTAATTGTAAATGTTTTCCAGGAAAAGGTAGTGCCAAAATTGAGGCCAATTCAGGAATCAATCAGACACAAGTGATGACAACCTTTATAACCACCGTTCAGCGTAAATGTATATTCTGCAACAAGCAAACGTCAGTGGACTTGGCTGATTGTATGCATTGTGGAAAACCACTGGTTTGAACAAAGATAAAGAGAAGAACTTCAGGAAGAACTACAACGATGAAGATTACATGCATTATGGACTTCAAATGATTAAATGATTAACAATTACTAATGAATAAAGATATAAAATATATATATACATAGCAATATATCAAAATATATGTTACAATATATTACCATAATTTTGAATTTACTATGTCTCGTTAACACGTTACTCACAAAATAGACATAACTTCCCTCAATAAAATCTGTATTCCTCTGAGATAGGGCAATAAGTAGAACAGAGGTAGGGAAAGAAGGTCTGATTTCCAGGTATAACCTGAATGGATACGCAGCAGGACTGGTATCCCATGATATACATAGGACAAGCCGTGTATTTTGCGAAGTAGGGTTATCTTGCAGGCCTCGGATAAAGGCAAGGATAGATAGAGGTAGGTAGACAGAATGATAAAAAGAGGGGAGTTGTCAAAGAAATGGTTAATCTTAGTTTCTATAGACCAGAAAAATAACTGAAAAACAACTTGTAACTCATGACACTATTTTAATTGTTATCATCTGTCTACGTGGTTAGAAAATTCTGCCAAGTGGTCAGTTCCAAAATTCTCTCTTTTCTTAGAATAATGTCTAAAATGTCAAGGCCAAGTATTCTGGCCTATTAGTATTCCCGGACGCAGTTCCACGAATTGTTAAATTGATATCAAGGAAATGCCATACTCCCATCATCCCCAATTGGGCACATAATATATCATTTTGTCATATCTGTTATATAACTATTGTTTTTGCCAACTATCCACCATTTCGCAATTGTTACATAATATTACGGAAATTGTCTATATTTGTCTATTTCCTCTTTTGTGATCCTATAAAAGAAGTACCCATCTCAATAAAGGGAGAGATTAACTTGAAAGACAAGCCTCCTGTGTCTCTCTTTTTACGTCTCCATTCCTAGGATCCTAGGTAAGAGAAGCTCTAAATGAGCTTTACCCGAGGTTGGTGATTAGAGAAAAAATCCCGGCGCTGACAATACTATGTGCAAAGCCTGGATGAGTGTAGAAGTGCCACAACTACACTTTCTTATTTATTTATGAGGCACTTTACTTGGTGCCTGCAAGGATGTATGCATGACCATACTTATAATTTTCTTCTAGCTTTGCACTGTGTGCACATCTTTTATGAATGTTGGACTACCATAACTACACTTTGTTCACAATATTAGAATGAGACACTACAGTTGATGCTTTCAAGGGTGTATGGAAGACTCTGCTTGCAATTTTGGCAGGCTTTGCACTTAGTGCGCAAAGCTTTTATAAGTCTAGGAATAATACTACATGCCAATTTGAACATAATGTGTATGAAGCCCTCCTTTATGTCTAATACAGGGTGTATCTGAGTTCCTCTTCCATCTAATTTTTGGCAGTTCTTGCTTTGTTCATAAATTATACTGAAATGTCCAAATTATTTTTTTAATCTATATATATAAAAATGCGTGTATGTGTGTGTATGTGTGTGTGTATGTGTATCGGCGATGATGTCATAATGGTTGCCATGGCGACGATGATGTCATAATAGTTTGCCATTGTGACGGTGGTGACTGTGATGTCATAATAGGTTGCCATAGTGACGATGATGTCATAAAGGGTGCCATGGTGAAGATGATGTCATTATGGTTGCCATGGCGATGATGATGTCATAGTAGGTTGCCATGGTGATGATGAAGTCATAATGGTTGCCATGGCGATGATGATGTCATAATAGGTTGCCATGGCGACGATGTCAGAATGGTTGCAACCTATTATGACACCACCATGGCAAGGGACTATGGGATGGAGGATGTGTGATGGGTATATTGGCACTGGACTATGGAATGGAGGATATGTATGATGGGTAGATGGGCACTGGACTATGGGATGGAGGATAATCATTATAATTTGTTATAGCTAACCACAGTTAGTTACTATGCCCGGGCAACACCGGGCTCTTCAGCTAGTTAATAATAAATTAGTAAAAATAATAAAACATTTAATTGTGGTTTACTTTAATTATTATTTTTTGCATTCTTTTTGTATCTTTTTTACGTGTTACCTGATACTGTTTACAAGCCATTATACTGGAAAAAATGTGTCTTAACATTTTTTTTCCTGTAAACTCCAATTTGTCATCGATTTTTTGCAGTTCTTACTTTGTTCATAAATTACACTGAAATGTCCAAAAATATTATAACCCCATAGAATGTACAGTTAGGTCCATATATATTTGGACAGGGACAACATTTTTCTAATTTTGGTTCTAGACATTACCACAATGAATTTTAAACAAAACAATTCAGATGCAGTTGAAGTTCAGACTTTCAGCTTTCATTTGAAGGTATACTAGAAGTATGGGTGTAATTAATCCCAGAGGGACCAGTGAGAACTGAGTAATAGGACTCCTTTAGAACTTAAGAAGGAAGGAAGGAACTGAGGAGAAACAATCTTTGGGTGGATAAGTCTTGAGATCTATGGATCTCTTCAGTCAGATGTCAAGAAACGGTGAACACAACTATATTTTTATTTTATAGCAAATAAATATAGCCTTACATCAGTGGGCAACACTTCTTAGTACTGCAATTAAACTAAGACCAACCAAATGCATAGTTGCTTAGTTTTTTCCCATGGCAAAGATTAGAAATGGTACATAAATAATTTAAAAAGCTTGATTTTTTTTGTAGTAAACTGTCTTAAAAACAATTAAATTTAGAACAAGGTGCAGGATAGAAAGAAGGACTTGAGCTCAAAGTACTATAAAAACAAACTGGCAGAAAAAGGTTCAAGTGGTCAGGCTATGAATTACAGAAAATGAAACATATGACCATAAAATAGTCCATTACTTGCAGAGACTCATAAAATTAACTGATATGACAGTCAATAGGACATGTAACCATAAAGTGATCTGTTGCACGAAAATTAAAGTGCAATATGCTACTCTTCAATAAGTACAAATTATCATCTCTTTGTCACACCATACAAATTATAAATTGCAAATCGTGGCTAGCTATAAACCAAACTGATGACAAGGTGTCCAATAGGGCACATCAATGTCAACTAATATAGCTGAGAACTGCCACAAGACGCAAACCAAGGATCTACAATTTCATCTTGTACTGCACTTTCTATATACAACCCCTGGCAAAAATTATGTAATCACTGGCCTTGGAGGATGTTCATTCAGTTGTTTAATTTTGTAGAAAAAAAAAGCAGATCACAGACATGGCACAAAACTAAAGTCATTTCAAATGGCAACTTTCTGGCTTTAAGAAACACTAAAAGAAATCAAGAACAAAAAATGTGGTTGTCAGTAATGGTTACTTTTTTGAACCAAGCATAGGGAAAAATTATGGAGTAACTCAATTCGGTGGGAAAAAATTATGGAATCATGAAATACAAACCAACAAAAACACTCACACATAACTAGTATTTTGTTGCACCACCTCTGGCTTTTATAACAGCTTGCAGTCACTGAGGCATGGACTTAATGAGTGTCAAACAGTACTCTTCATCAATCTGGCTCCAACTTTCTCTGTTTGCTGTTGCCAGATCAGCTTTGCGGGTTGGAGCCTTGTCATGGACCATTTTCTTCAACTTCCACCAAAGATTTTCAATTGGATTGAGATCTGTTATATTTGCAGGCCATGACATTGACCTTATGTGTCTTTTTTTCAAGGAATATTTTCAAATGTTTTTGCTCTGTGGTAAGATGCATTATCATCTTTAAAAATGATTTCATCATCCCCAAACATCCTTTCCTTTGATGGGATAAGAAAAGTGTGCAAAATATCAACATAAAATTGATACAGGAAAGATGTACTGTATATCTTTGTACCGTGTTAGCCAGTAAATAGAAAAATATTCAGGATTGAGAGTCCTCAGTAGTTGATACCTTTTAATGGCTAACTGAAAAGATGGTAACACATTGCAAGCTTTCGAGACTACTCAGGTCTCTTCATCAGGCTAGACTAATACAAAATCTGAAGTCACATATTTATGCACAATCCTGCCTAGAAAAAATGCAAAAGATAAGACAAGTGACGTGAAGCAGAACTATCAATATGGGAGAGGGAGAAACATAAATATAAACATTGGACCAGTTCATAGATAAGGAGCCCGGATGTTTTATGTCCTCTGATTGGGGTCTAGTTCTGTGTTGTGATGCCCCCACAAGGTTTTAAAAGGAAATTCCTTAATTGATGTAAAAAGACAAATCCATGCGACACATTCATTCCAGCACTGAGAGTGTCAAAGGTCGTCATAAATTTGTACTCCCAAACTTGTCTCTCTCTCTGAGAATTGAAGTTACCTTTCAATACCAGTAATTTCATATCCACGTTGCTGTGATCAGGGATACAGAAATGTTTTGCCACAGGTAGATCCATTCTTTTTTCTCTTATTGTGTGACGATGAGCATTCATCCTTGTTCTAAGCTTTTGCCCTGTCTCCCCCACATACAGACCCCCAGTTGGACATTTAGTACAAATAATTAAGTACACCACATTAGATGTAATGCAGGTGAAAGTACCTGGGATCTTGTAGTCCTGATGTGAGTTGGGGATCTTTATCTTGTCCGTGGTCATTATAAATGGACAGGTTTTACATTTTTTCTGGTTGCAAGGAAACCTTGGGAACCTTTCCTTGCAACCAGAAAAAATGTAAAACCTGTCCATTTATAATTTGCAAAAAACTGATGCACCGGATCTGGTTTATGGACGGATCCATTGCAGCAGCCAGTATATGAAATTTAAAGGAACAGAACTCTGGAAAAGGGGAGAGAGAGATCCCAGGGCCTTTTAAAGGGATCATTGGTATGGAAGTTAGGGCAAATCCACACTGCGCTTTGGTACTGACCCCAGGCCTTTCTTAAAGGGATCTCCGGTATGGAAGTCAGGGTAAATCCATCCAGCGCTTTGGTTCTGACCCCAGGCCTCTCTTAAAGGGATCCCTGGTATAGAAGTCAGGTCAATTGCCTTCAAATTCTCTGGTACTGACCCCAGATAGGGCAAATCCCTCAGCGCTCTGATTCTGACCCCAGAGTTCTATTAAAGAGATCATTGGTATGCAAGTAATGGCAAATCCACTCAGCACTCTGGTTCTGATCCCAGGCTCTCTTAAAGGGATCCCCAGCATGGAAGTTCTGGCAAATCCCCTCAGCACTCTGGTTCTGACCCAAGCCCCTCTTAAAAGGGATCCCCGGTATTGCAGTGAGGGAAAATCCACTCTGCGCTTTGGTACTGACCCCAGGCCTCTCTTAAAGGGATCCCCGGTATGGAAGTTAGGACCGTTCCACTCAGTGCTCTGGTTCTGACCCCACACTGACGGGATGATGTGGGATATTAGGGGTAGTAGTTCGGTGGCTCTGGCTGATGGGATGATGTGGGATATTAGGGGGAGTAGTCCGGTGGCTCTGGCTGACGGGATGATGTGGGATATTAGGGGTAGTAGTCCGGTGGCTCTGGCTGATGGGATGATGTGGGATATTAGGGGTAGTAGTCCGGTGGCTCTGGCTGACAGGATGATGTGTGATATTATGGGTAGTAGTCTGGTGGCTTTGATGCTATGATGTGGGATATTAGGGGTAGTAGTCTAGTGGTTCTGGCAGACGGGATGATGTGTGATATTATGGGTAGTAGTCTGGTGGCTTTGATGCTATGATGTGGGATATTAGGGGTAGTAGTCCGGTGGCACTGGCTAATGGAACAATGTGGAATATTAAGGGTAGTGGTCGGTAACTCTGGCTGACGAGATGTCATGTATGGATAGCGTACACATTGAAAAGATATGTCTATACATCAGGAGGCAGGCTCAGACGGTGTTAGGCCCAGTATGGCTGACGAGATGATGTGGGATATTATAGTGAATGTGGCTATGCGGAGTGGGTGGGGCTCTATACTCAGCTTTAAAAAAGTAAAAAAAATATATTGCAAAAATTGCATGAAGGTAGTAATAATAGTAATAATAAGATATGTCTATACATCAGGAGGCAGGCTCAGACGGTGTAAGGCCCAGTATGGCTTGCAAGTGATTGCACAAAGGTGAGAAAGGGTACCATATCCCCGGATAACATGTATGGATAGCGTACACATTCAAAAGATATGTCTATACATCAGGAGGCAGGCTCAGACGGTGTTAGGCCCAGTATGGCTTGCACGTGATTGCACAAAGGTGAGAAAGGGTACCGTATCCCCGGATAACATGTATGGATAGCGTACACATTCAAAAGATATGTCTATACATCAGGAGGCAGGCTCAGATGGTGTCAGGCGCAGTATGGATTTGACGGCCCAGACTACACAGCGGAGGAGCTTTATATATATATATATATAATCATTATAATTTGTTATAACTAACCGTAGTTAGTTACTATGACCGGGCAGCGCCGGGCTCTTCAGCTAGTATTTCATAAAATTACAGTAGTAGTTAGCAGACTCAAGAAAATGCTGCAAGTCCTTTAGGGATTTGGGCTGCACCCACTCTGTACCCTATGAATTTTACCTCTTTAATCAGGAAATCACAGATTAGCAAATGATAAATTGTCCCTGAGTCTTTTTAGTACAGAACATATATGTCAGATTTATGCTTTTATATCATGTAAATAAACACACCCACATATTGACTATTTAAATCTGTGAATATGTCATTGATAGAGATGAGCGACTTTGCCTCCGGGAGGGTCGAGTCGGGTTTCGGACCACCTGACTTTTCCAAAAGTGGAGTCGAACGAAATCAGCCGACTATTGGCAAAAGTCAGAGTTCCAACCGAAACCCAACCCCAATGCAAGTCAATGGGGAATAAAAGTCGGCAGTGAGTGGAGGACAGTAAACACACCTACAGTGCCCATTTCAATGGCAACAACATCAATTCTTATTACTTAAGCTTGTCAGCCTTAATTTACTTTATAATAATAGTAACGCATTGAAAACTGGGGGTTATTTAGCTAAAGTTGTGGGGGGGTACAGCCCAGTTAGGGAGGTGGAAAAACTGGCATATGTTGAGGTGTAGGCTGGACATTCAGCAGCTGCAAATGGAGGAATTGGAGAAGTCGGAGGAAGAGGAGGACAAAGCAAGTCACTTTGCTGGCAACCTATGTGTCATCAGGGAAAGGTGGTACAAAATCCTTTGAAACCCAGGCATGGTTTATTTAAAGAAGGTGAGATCACCTACATTTTGGGTCGACAGCTGGGTCCTTCTTTCTGTCAGGATTGATCCAGCAGCACTGAAGACTCTTTCTGATAGCACACTACCAGCAGGGCAAGCGAGCTCATGTAAGGCATATTGTGCCAATTCAGGCCAGGTGTCCAGTTTACAAGCCCAGTAGTCAAAGGGGAAGGAACTGTGAGGGAGAACATCGATTGGGGAGGAGAGGTAATTTTGAACCATATTTGACAACTGCTATCTCCTGTCTGTTGCAATCGATAATAATAATAATCTTTACTTATATAGCGCCAACATATTCTGTAGTGCTATACAGTATTCAGTATTACCAGTCGTGTGAGCGTTACTCGAGAGATCAGTCCACAACATGGTCATGAAACCCCTGTCTCCAATGCCACGAACCACGAACACCTCTTCCATGTTGCCCAGTACGGCTCATGGTAGAACCTGCACCGCTGCTGTGTGCTGGGAATGCCTCTAACAAACGGTTTACCAGAGTTGCTTGTTTGTTCGCCAATATTAGCTCTAGGTTCTCCTGTGGCATGATGTTCTATAATTTGCCTTTATAGCGTGGATCGAGGATGCTGGCCAACCAGTAGCCGTCATCCTTCATAATTTTGGCAATGCGGGGTCCCTTTTTAGGATCCGCAATACATAATCACACGTAATACAAAAAGGGCAATAAATAACAAGAACAAGGCATTTAAGAAGCTAAAACAAGAAGGCAATGAAGAAGCATTAAAAAGTTATAGAGAAAAAAATAAAATGTGTAAAAAACAAATACATTTAGCAAAAGTGGAAACAGAGACTCATTGCTAAGGAAAGTAACACAAACCTCAAACTATTCTTTAATTATATAAACAGTAAAATGATTAAAATTGATGGTGTCACCCCTTTAAAGAACAATGAGGGTGAAATCATAGAGAGCGATGTGGGAAAAGCAAATGTTTTAAATACTTTTTTCTCAACAGTGTTCACACAGGAAAAGGATTTGCTAGGGGAAATGCAGAGTGATAATGTAAACTCCCCATTAAGTATTACCTGCCTAACCCAGGAAGAAGTGCAGAACCACCTTAGTAAGATTAAAATTGACAAATCACCAGGCCCTGATGGCATTCACCCTCGGGTATTAAAGGAGTTAAGTAATGTGATAGACAGGCCTCTATTCGTTATATTTAAAGACTCTAAATGAACAGGGTCTGTTCCTTTTGATTGTCGGCAAGCAAATGTGGTACCAATATTCAAAAAGGGGTGTAAAAGGGAACCTGGAAACTATTGGCCGGTAAGCTTAACATCTGTTGTGGGTAAAATTTTTGAAGGGTTTCTAAAGGATACAATTATGGAATATCTCAATGTTAATAAATGTTTAACTCAAAATCAAGTAAGTAAGTAAGATGAGAAAGCTTGGGCTAGGGGAAAATGTGTGTAGATGGGTAGGTAGCTGGCTTAGTGATAGAAAACAAAGAGTGGTTATTAATGGTGCATACTCAGATTGGGCCAGGGTTACTAGTGGGGTACCACAGGGTTCTGTATTGGGCCCCCTACTATTTAATATATTTATTAATGATCTAGTGGATGGCTTACACAGTAAAATATCAGTATTTGCAGATGATACAAAACTATGGAAGGTAGTTAACACAATGGAGGACAGTTTGCAACTACAGACAGGTTTGAGTAAATTGGAGAATTGGGCTGAAAAATGGCAAATGAGGTTTAACACAGATAAGTGTAAGGTTATGCACATGAGAAGGAGAAACAGATGCTATAATTACTTTCTAATTGGGAAACTGCTGGGGAAATCAGACATGGAAAAAGACTTAGGCATCTTAGTAAATAAGAAGCTAAATTGGAGTGCCCAGTGTCAGGCAGCTGCCACCAAAGCAAATAGGGTCATGGGATGCATTAGAAGAGGTCTGGGGACACGAGATGAAAACATAATTCTCCCTCTGTACAAATCACTCGTGAGACCACACTTGGAGTATTGTGTGCAATTTTGGACGCCGGTGCTCAAGAAAGACATTACTGAACTTGAAAGGGTTCAAAGGCGGGCTACTAAAATGATAAATGGAGTTGGTTCACTACAATACCCAGAAAGGTTATCAAAATTAGGTCTATTAACTCTAGAAAAGAGAAGACTTAGGGGAGACCTAATATATATGTACAAGTATATCAGAGGGCAATACAGAGATCTTTCCAATGAACTGTTTGTACCAAGGACTGTGACAAGAACAAGGGGGCATTCTCTTCGCTTGGAGGAAAGACAATTTCTGTACCAGCATAGAAGAGGGTTCTTCACGGTAAGAGCAGTGAGGCTCTGGAATTCTCTTCCTGAGGAAGTGGAGACGGCCAACTCACTGAATGACTTTAAGAAAGGAATGGATGCTTTTCTTGTGAGTAACAGTATTGAAGGTTACGAATAACATAATATTATAGGTAGATGGTTGACCCAGCTTAGGGGAAGGAATTTTTTTCCCTATGGAGAAATTTGGCTTCTACTCTGTGGGTTTTTTGCGTTCCCCAGGATCAACAATGCAGAACAGTGCACTAAAAATAGGCTGAACTAGATGGACATAAGGTCTTCCTTCAGCCTTCAAAACTATGTTACTATGTTACATGTGGGCCAATGTTCCAGGTGTCAATGATGCACTGACAGTGGTAGGTGGAGGAGCACTCTCTGCCAAATCCTCATCCCTCCAGTCACACACAAACCCTGTACCTGACCTTGGCATGCCAACATTTTCTCTTGCCCCCTGAGAAGCATCCTCCTCCCCAAAATAAATACCCCCCTCATTCTCCTCCACCTCCTCTTCCTCTTCTTCCTCCACCTCGTTCAGGACAGTTCCCTGAGCAGGCAATGCTTGACTGTCATCAAGGCTTCCCTCCTCCTCCTCCGCTGCAGACGCCTGATCCTTAATGTGCATCAAAATTTGCATGAGCAGACTCATAAGTGGGATGCTCATGCTTATGATGGTGTCATCTGCGCTTACCAGGCGTGTGCATTCCTCAAAACACTGAAGGAATTTACAGAGGTCTTTCAGCTTTGACCACTGCACACCTGACAATTCCATGTCTTCCCTCAAACTGCCTGCCCGTGTATCCTCCCACAAATGCATTACAGCCTGCCTCTGTTCCCACAGCCTCTCAACCATGTGCATGGTGGAGTTCCACCTTGCTGCATCGTCTATGATTAGGCGGTGCTTGGGGAGGTGGAGCGATCGCTGCAGCCTCTACATACGACTGGAGTCTACGGGCGACCGAAGGATGTGAGAGCACAGTCTTCACACCTTATGGAGCAGGGCTGGTAACTCCGGATAATTATTTATGAAGCACTGCACAACAGGTTCAAGGTGTGAGCCAGGCAAGATATGTGTCTGAGTTTTGCCAGGGCTATGGCCACCACTAAATTACATCCGTTATCACTGACTTCCTTGCCTGGCTTAAGATGTAGACTGCCAAGCCATGATTCAGTTTCTTGCTGCAAGTAGTCTGCCAGTACCTCCGCGGTGTGTCTGATGTCACCCAAAGACATTATCTTTATAACAGCCTGCTGATGCTTACCACTACCTGTTCGACAGTGGGACACCTCGTGTGCAACACTGGCAGCTGCGGATGGAGTGCTCGTGCGACTGCGCTCTGTGGACGAGCTTTCGCTTCTGGAGGAGGAGGAGGCGGAGGGTTGAATGCCTACAGCCAACTGTTGCCTATACAATGGGCTAGGCAGCATTGTCCCACAGCCGCTGTCCCCTGTGGACCCTGCATCCACTAAATTCACCCAGTGCGCAGTGATGGACACGTAACGGCCCTGGCCATGCCTACTGGCCCATGCATCTGTTGTGAGGTGCACCTTTCCACTCACTGATTGCTTGAGTGCATGGACAATGCTGTCTTTCACATGCAGGTGGAGGGCAGTGATGGCTTTTCTAGAAATGAAGTGCCAACTGGTGTAGGTCATAGCTTGGGACAGCGTGGACCATGAGCTCTTGGAATGCTGCGCTTTCAACCAAACGGAAGGGCATCATCTCTATTGAGATCAGTTTGGCAATGTAGGCGTTCAAAGCCAGTGTACGGGGATGAGAGGATGAGTACTTTCTTGTCCTACTCAGAGTCTCTGCTAGGGTGAGCTGGACTTGAGGGCTGCATATGGTGGAATTAGCGGTGGACATGGCGGACTGAGAGGGGGTTGGTGGTGATGTTGATGGTGGTGGTGGTGCTGATGGCCTAGATGCAGTCTTTCGTTGGAAAAACATTGTGATTCCCTGACTGCTTTGGCCTTGCCATGACACCTCAACATTTCTTGCTGGTGGTGTGCTAAACGGTGGGCTTACAGTGGGGGAATCGATGTAGCATTGCTGGCTACCTTCAGTCAGAGCAGGTGCACGTGTGCTACCTGAGGTTTTGTAGTCCATCCACGCTTGCAAGTGCATGGCGTTTACATGTCTAAGCATGCAACTGGTATTCAAATTTTGGAGATTTTTCCCTCGGCTAAAGGTCCTTCCGCACTTCTTACAGATAACATTTGCCTCATCAATAGGATTTTGGTCAAAAAAGTGCCACACTGCACTCTTCCTACTATGGTAAAAATTTTCAGGGCTTATACGCTGTGCTAATTTGACCGTCTGGCCAAGCTGTCCTGCAACTCTTTTTGTTTTTTAACACGTTTTTGGACTGCTAGAGGCCTGCCAGATAACCGCACCTGCGATGTCGATGCCTGCTGCGAATCCTCCCGCTTCTGAGCTATTGCCAGTGGCACCCTCTTCCCCCAATGGATGCCAATCCGGGTCAACAACTGGGTCATCCATCACCTCCTCTTCAATTTCATTTGCACCTTCCTCTGTGTCACCATGTAAGGTGGTAAAGTATGCGGGAAGGGGCACCTGAGTTTCATCAGGGTCAGAATCTGGCTCAGTAGACTGCGAGGGTAATGCAGTGCTCTGGGTGAATGTACCAGCAGAATCATATAGCACTGGCTGTGCATCAGTGCACTCCATCTCACATTCATCTTGGACTGGGGAATTCAGGATTTCACTTGATAACTTAGGCATGGTATGTGAAAAGAGCTCCAGGGAGTAATCTGAAGTGTGGCCTGCCGCATCCTTCACTTTTGGTGTGGGTGAAGGACACAAGGAAAGGTGTTGTTCCTGACCAGGAGCCTGCACTGACAACTCAGTGCTGCAGTTTTTGAAACTTCAGAACAGCAGGCGATAGAGCTGGAGGCTGTTTCGTCAATGTAAGCCAAAACCTGTTTCTGTTGCTCTGGCTTTAAAAGCAGTTACCTACTCCCAGAATCGGGAGCCTTCCAGGCCTTCTGGAGCCATGCGATGACGCAGGATGAACACCTCCTGCCTTAGGTGCTATTGTGCTTTTGGCACTACCAACAGATGCACTACCATCAGTACCAGCTGCCCCACCACCCATGTCGGCAGCCTCTTCCACCATACTTCCTCATGTTTTGGAAAATGTACCAAAAATACCAGCAGATATATGGTACTGTTTGAGGAGCGTACAGCTGTATACGGTGTAGGGGAAAATTTAAATCTCAGTATATATTTCCGGAGTCACACACAGACGCTCTCTAAGTATGGATTTCACCGTAATACAAACAGCAGATATACGGTACTGTATCAGAAGCGTACAGCTGTATACGGTGTAGGGAAAAATTTAAATCTCCTTACATATTTCCGGAGTCACACACAGACGCTCTCTCAGTACGGATTTCACCGTAATACAAACAGCAGATATACAGTACTCTATCAGAAGCGTACAGCTGTATATGGTGTAGGGAAAAGTTTAAATCTCCATATATTTCCGGAGTCACACACAGACGCTCTCTCAGTATGGATTTCACCATAATACAAACTGCAGATATACGGTACTGTATCAGAAGCGTACAGCTGTATACGGTGTAGGGAAAAATTGAAATCTCCGTATATATTTCCGGAGTCACACACAGATGCTCTCTCAGTATGGATTTCACTGTAATACAAACAGCAGATATATACGGTACTGAATGAGGAGCATATAGGTGTATATGGTGTAGGGGAAAATTTAAATCTCTGTATTTATTTCCGGAGTCACGCACAGATAGTCAGCATGTATTTGTCCGTGATACCAGCCAGTACACGGTAGTGTGTGAGGAGCGTACAGCTCTATACGGTGTGGAAAAAATGAACGGTTGGTAACTGTGCAGAAAAAAAATAAAAGTATTAGTGCTGTGTAAACAGCAGTCTGCACAGCAGTGTACACACAGCAATACAGCTATCAGGCAGCCTAATAACCAGCGCTGCTGCACACAATAAAATCCTCCCCTGTCACTGCACACTAACTGTACAGCACAATTGCTATCAGCACAAGCACATAAGAACTTCTTCTTATATCTTTACAGCCCTAACTCTCTCCCTATTGATAAACAGCAACCTCTCCCTACTGTTAAGATCGGCAGAAGTTAAATGGATATCAGCGGTCAGGGCGCTTAAAGACACTATGACGCCCCTCGAAGCAAGCCAATCACTGCAATACAATGCCCTTCTCCATGATAGTGGTGGACGCTGCACATGTCATCTTGTTGCCCACAGTGTACGTCCTTGCTCATTGGCTGAAAAAAAGGCACCTGCTAGAATTCTGGGAAATCCGACTTTGGCGCTCGTTTTGCTGACCGCATGGCCGACTTCATGCTATGGTCGGCGAAAACCGACTTTGGCATAAGTCAGCGACTTATGAATCTTGCCGACCTGTTTCGCTCAACTCTAGTCATTGACATAATTTTGAAAAACAGCCAGAGCAATGCTTAGCCCTAAACGCATCACAAGATACTCATAGTGGCCCTCAGGATTATTAAAAACTGTCTTCCACTCATCTTCTTCTATTGTATAGATCAGGTTGCATGCATCCTTGAGATCAGGGTTGAGACTATGGCTGCTCATCATCTGGTTATAGAGATAAGGTATGAATAATAGAAGAAAATAATTCCTTGTAGTAATTTTGTTAAGTTCACAATAGTTAAAATAGTTGGTCTTAGATCACCTTTTTTGCCAACAAAAAAGAATCTGGTGGCTTGGACGCCTGATGAACCCTTTTTTCAGACTGTCTGCTATAAAATCTTTCATGACTTGTCATTCTGGACTAGAAGGATTATACATTTTACTACTGGGGAGACGAAAGTTTGGTACTAGATCAATGGGGCAATAATAACCTCCATGTGGGAGTAATCTTTTCCAATTCAGACACAGAAAATACCTTTTCTAAATTTCTAGGGCTGACACACACTAATTCAGAATTCAACCCCAAAGCTTCTGGACTGCCAGAGCCACAAGTCCCATGAGTAAACAGGGCTATTGCATAATCACCCTGCACCAGCTAATGATAAAAGCAGGAATAGAATGAACAGGCACCGACATGGATGTCACACCCTACCTTCTGCAAGGCGAAGGGTTCTTCTAATCCACCATCTCCTACTTTTTCACCAATGGAAGCACAAGAAGAAAGTGGAGCTAATGTTTAGCTTGCACAGGATCATCTCCAGCATATTAAATGAAGTATTGATGGGCAGAGCTGCCCATTCAGCAGTGGCCCAATGTGAATTTGCCTGGTGAGACAAATTATCAGTCTGGGCCTATTGATTACTGTTGTCTTAATAACTTCTACAATGTAAGACCTACTGTACCTGTGAGCATTGTTTAGGCAATTAAATAAATCACTGGGCCACATCTACTTGTCTTCCAGGTTATGTGTAGCATTACACTCAAAAGTATGAATACACTGAAGTACAGTAATAGTAGAAGTGCCCCAGCACTGATATCTATTGAGAAGCTACAATGGGTGAGCATTTAGGCAGCCAATACTCAATTTCAAGTATAGTACAAATTAAAATAGATTGCTCTATATTATGCCTCAATAGTTCTAATAATTAAGACATCTAAAACTCATTGTACCACAGTGATCCCACTCAGGAATTCCTAAATGTAACAGATATTTGGCATTAAGTGATATTAAAAAATATAATGCAGTATAACCAAAACAATATACATTTTTTTTAAATAACCAATCATATAGAATAGAATAAAACTATTAACAATGATATTCAGTACTATGTATGCAAATAATAAAAAAATAAAATCAACATGCATTAATCAATAAAAAGTATGCATTAGTTTATAGTACAGTTCTGCATTCAGTTTTTTTACATGTATGTTTTTTTTTCTACAGAACATGTGATGCCATTATGATAAATGAAATTCCACAATATGTTTAGTCAGACAACATGCTGACTACTCATCATTATTTCACTGTAGGGATAGGAGAAACTTGCTTCCTGTTCTGCTAAATTACTTACAGCAAATTTTAAGAATTTTCTGGGGTGTTAGATGACTAAATGGAACCATCATGACTTGCTGTATGAAGAAAGCACAGGAGAAAATCATCTTTGCAGGAATTAAGTGAAATAGCTAAGCATATACCAACTGTGAAAACTGATTGAATTTTCAATCACTTATATTTCAGATTCCTTCATTGCGTATAGTAAAATTGATTTTTAAGGAAACATAGGAGATTTTTCTCTAAAAGCTGGATTGATATAAATATAGTAATTTGATTAAGTTGAATTTCTATAATTTAAGTGCAGTGTCATTCCTTACTTGTTTATAGAAGTATACTAATAAGTTATTTAATTTAGTTTTCTTATATTTCAATACCACACACCTAAAGATTGAAATCGCAAAACCAAGAAGCAAATATTGTGGAATTATAAAAATCACAGGATCGAAACACATGATAATTATATCCAAATTATATAAAAATGGAAACTAAATTTTAAAAACATCTTGATTTATTTGTGCACTTACAAGCCTTTGCATTAGAGATGAGTGGATCAATACGCTGAGGATCAAATTCATGTCGAATTTCCTTAAATCCATTGTGCCACACAAATTGGAATCAGTGAAATAAAAAAATTATAAATGCCTCCATACAGTACAATGGCTCCACATAGTCCTCCATACAGTGTAATCGCCCCTTTTTTTTCCTGCATAAAAGTGTAATGGGCCCCACATAATTCTCCATGCAGTATAATGGCCCCACACAATGCTCCATACTATAAAATGGCCCCACATAGTGCTCCATACTATATAATGGCCTCACATAGTGCACTATACTGTATAATGGCCCCACGTGACGCTACATACTGTATAATGGCCCTACATAGTGTTTCATACTGTATAATGTGCCCACATAGTGCTCTATACAGTATAATGGCCTGACATAAAAAATTAAATACCATATATACTTGGTGCTCCTAAGTCAGCACCTATTCACACTACCTTGGATGTGCCAGTCAGTCGTTTGTTATTTCTATGTTAGCTTTCTGACCGAGCACTCCGCCCTTCAACAGGTGGTGATTTTAATTACCTCAGGTTCCTACCTACCCATAAATGCAGGCATTGCTGAGAGAGGTGTGCACATTCACCCAGGAATTCAGACATCAGCCTAAGAGAGGTCTGCATATGGATAGGGACCCATTAGTTTTTTTTGAGACCACATTGACGTTGGTTGATGGGCAGACATAACTTGGCCAAATTGTGTGCAAAGCATCTAATTTTTTCTAGCATTCAGTAGCCGTATAGCTATTCATACTTCATATATTTCATATTGACATGCTTTAGCACAATAGAGTGTAACTTTTTTATATATTATACTTGGAGGTAGCGGCTCCTAAGTTAGCACCTACTCATACTAGCTTGGAAGTGCCAGTAAGTTTTTTGTTATTTAAACTTGTGTATAAGCAGACCTGAGTATAAGCCAAGACACCTAACTTTGCCACGAAAAACTGGGAAAACTAATAGAATTGAGTATAAGCCGAGTATGCATTGTTCCCTAATCCCTGTTCTGGTATGCATGGCTCCTCATCCCTATCCTGGTATGCATGGTTCCTCATTCCTCACCCCCATCCTTGTCTGCATGGCTCCTTATTCCCATCCTTATATGCATGGCTCCTTATCCCCATCCTTGTATGCATGGCTCCTTATCCCCATCCTTGTATGCATGGCTCTTTATCTCCTTCCTTGTATGCATGGCTCCTAATCACCATCCTTGTCTGCATGGCTCCTTATAACCATCCTTGTCTGCATGGCTCCTCATCCCTGTCCTGGTATGCATGGCTCCTCATCCCTATCCTTGTATGTATGGCCTCCATGAGAAAAGCATGAAAAAAACAAAAAAATCCAAGTTACCTTCCCAGCGTGCCCACGCAGCATCTTGTTCCTGTGCCCGCAGCATCTGCAGTCGAGCGATCACATGTCCCTGCTTATTAAGGTAATGAATATTCACCTCTCTCAACACCTATGGGAGTGGATAGAGGTGAATATTCACTACCTTAATGAGCGGGCACATGTGATAGCCCAGCAGCTGCTGGAAGCCGTCGACTACTGCTGACATGGTGTGCGCTATAAGAGAAATTAATATTCACTGCCAGTGCAGTGAAAATTCATCTCTTTAGCAGCAGGCACAGGCTTTAGCCTCAGCCGCCGGCTCCTGCCTCCTGTAACCCACGGCTCTGCCTCTCCCCTTCCCCCATCGTCTTCTTTGACAATGACTCGTGTATAAGCCAAGGGGGGGCGTTTTCAGCACAAAAAATGTGCTGAAAAACTCAGCTAATACACGAGCATATATGGTAGCTACTCACTTCTGCCCATTCCAACGATGATCTGGCTTCTTCATATATCACAATCCTACCTGTGGGCACTAGCACCGCAACTCTCCTCAGCCTGTGTGCAGACCTGATGGGACAGCATGCATCCAAAGGAGAGTGGCCCCAGTGCCAATGATGAGGGAGATGGTGAGGGGGCTGAGAAGAGTGGTGGCAGCACTAGTCCTGAGAAGTGGGTTCTGCGTGCCCCCTCTGGTATGCGTGCCATGGGTTCACTGCCACTGGCCTAGGCCAACCCAGTATGGTCATCTTGCAAATAACGCTTGCGGAGTGGGCACAGATGAAAGACATCTGCCCCATTTTGCACAGTTTCAAAATGGCTACTAAGAGAGTTAACGCTGACAATGCCATCATGAGCATTGCTATTCTGGTCACTTACATGCTGGAGCACACTTTGAATATTCTGCTGTAGGAGATTATGGTATCAAAAGAAGAGATGGGAGCAGAAAAGGATGCGGAAGGGATAACAATATCTTTAAGTTTCACACTGTAATCACACTGGCGGGTGCCATGAAAAAATGGGTTACAGTGATTGAGGAGGCTCATGGAACCAGACAAACTGTTAGTGAGGGTGCAGAAGTCAAGGAACAAATGGAGGAGGATGAGCAGGAAGAGGTGATGGGTGTGCAACAGTCAGGAGATGAAGAGGATAATAATCCCCTCTCTGTTGTTCATGATTGGTGGGAGGGGACAGAGGAAGAAAAATTGAGTGTCACGGCAAAAATATTAGCAGCAGTGTATGTGACATAGGAGGTTTTTGTGAGTCTTTTCACACAGTTTTTAGTGCACCAGCAGAATAGAGTAGAAGTCTGATGTGCTGTATATGACTGTAGAGGATGGTGCAGGAGTATCTTGAGCTCAAAATCAATGCTATCAAGGGGAATTTGGACATTTGCATTTTGGTCTTCAAAGATGGAAGAGTGGCCTGAGCTTGCCTGTCATACTTTTGATGTTTTTTCATGCCCAGAAGCCAGCGTTCTCTCAGAACGTGTCTTCAGCACTGCTGGTGGTGTCCTGATGGATAAGGGCATTCGTGTAGACTGCCTAATTTTCATCAAAATAAAAAAGTCATAGATCTCCAATGTCTTTTGCACCCCAGTCGCAGACTACGTGATGGTGTAGTTTTTAGAGTCATTAATTGATCTCAAGTTCTTGCAGTCTGTGACACCATTGTCATGGCTTCTGTGCCTAACATTGCTACTGCTGCTGATGTTACAAACAATTTCTTGAAAAGTGGAGACTCCTAGCTGGGTCCCCATCTGGTGGGTTGCCTGTTATGGAAGGATGACAGAGGCTCATTATATTGTTTCTACTCTTTGGAAATTGAAGTAATTTTAGTGGTGTGTAACAATAATTTTTGGAAACGTGGAGACTCCCAGTTGAGTCTTCTGGTGGGTTGCCTGTTGTGAAAGGAGGGTCTGAGGCCCATTATTCTGTTACTACTCTGTGGAAATTTATGTCACTTTAGTGGTGTGTGACAATAATTTTTTTAAATGTTTTCACTCTAAGATGGGTATCCTTCATGTTGCGTTGCCTGAATTTGGCAGATGTCTCAGAGCAGCAGGCCTATACTAGTGATGAGCGAGCACTAAAATGCTCAAGTGCTCGTTGTTCGGGTCAAGCAAATTGGAATACTCAGGTACTCGGACAGAACAACGAGCCCAATGTAAGTCTATGGGAGACCAGAGTATTTTTAACGTGATCTCCCCCGGGGGTCCTTTTAAGGTCTGAAAACATCTGAAAATAATGGAAACACTGCTCAAATGACATGGGGACATCATGGGGATCGCCCTTGGAAGCATTCCTATCTCCTAGTTCACAGCTTTAACCAAAGTTATCAGAGTTTCATGCCATTTCTACGGGTGCACCAAAAAACATACCAAAACGAAACAAAAACAGATTTTGCTGGGAAATATGTTAAGGTACATCCTTTCCAGGTTAATGACTTGTATATAAGGCAAAAAAATTAACCCCAGACCAAAATGTTCTTCCCCCACTTGGGCTATGTTCAGACGCAGCGTTTTTGAAGCGTTTTTCAACTTTTACATTGCTTTCAACCAAAACAAATGCATTCACTGGGAAATGTCATTGTAACGTTTACCAACCCTAGCTGGCCATGTGGTGTGTGACACATAAGCAGACATATCTTGTTTCATTTATGAAGGAGTGACTCTTAAAGACACAGAGCCTATTTTTACAGGGGCATCAGGCAGCATTAATCTGCTTAAAGGGCCATTATTAAACAGTGGGTCTCCTAAACTGTTATAGCCAAACAGTGAGTGGATGGGCTGCCAAGAATTATGATGCACCCCAATACCCCTTTCACGAGATGTTCAGGATGGCTTCCATAAAAATTGTTGCATTGAATGCAAGGCCTACCCTGCTAACAATTCATATGCACCCCAATTAGCCTTTGAACCCACATAGTGGATGGGTACAGGAAAATCCACTTCACATTATTCATTTTTACTCTCATTCTGTTTCCTTATGGATTGACTGCAAGGCTTGCCCTGCTACCAAGTCATATGCACTCCATTAAGCCTTTGAACCCACATACTGGATGGGCACAGGAAAATCCACTTCACATTATTCAATTTTTACTCCCATTCTGTTTTCTTATGGATTGACTTCAAGGCCTGCCCTGCTACTCAGTCATATGCACCCAATAAGGGCCTCTTAACAAAAAATGTCCCATTAAAAAGGAGCTGGTCGCCTAGACTTGTAATGCCCATACAGTAAGTGTGTTGGCTGGCAAACAAGTTGCCCTGTGGGGTAAACCTCAAACTTTTCCATAACAAGTATTTAACACCCAGCAAAAACACCCACCTTTGTTAGTATTTTGACAATGGCTGTAGCAGCATGGAACACATTAACGGTGGTGCTCTAGTGGCGGCGGATGATGAGATGTAGAGAAAGACTTGATTAAAAACTATGCCCAATTTAAAGGAGCGGGTCTCCTAGACTTGGAATGCCCATACACTAAGTACATGGGCTGACAAACAATTCCCCCTGGAGGAGTAAAATTGTTAAAAATATTTTATGGACATCATAGATACCCTTGCCAAAAATTGGACTGTCTGTAGCAGCACAGAGCACGTTAACCCTGGTCATCTAGTGGTGGAGAATGAGGAGGCATAATGATAAATCATGCTGAAATCAAACAAATAAAAAAAATATGTGATTCCACCTATGAAAGAAAATAACAAATGGGAGGGGCGAACACAGGTTCATAGATATGAAGCCAGAATGTGTTCAATGAGATATGTTTGTCCCTAGCAACAGCTCAGAGACAGGGATATAACTAAAAATATAATATAGTAGGATTTCACTATTTTTATATTGGAGAGGTATACACTAGGTCACAAGAGGATGTTCCACAGATAGGAAAAATGTAAAATATGAGAATAAATGGGAAGAATATACGTACATCTCATTTTTATGAGATTTCCCCCTGGGTGAGTAACATTTGTTTTGGTTTCAAATTAGTAACGTGCATCATAAAAACACCCGTGCCAAAAATTGAGTGACTTTTGCATCACAGAATACGTTCAACCTGGTGCTTTTGTGGTGGAGAATGAGGAGGCATTGATGAAGACCTCATTAAAAACTAGGCCCGATGTAAAGGAGCAGGTCTCCTAAACTTGCAATGCTCATAAACGCAGTGCATGGGCTGACAAACATTTCCCCATGAGGGGTATATTTTTTAAAAATATACTATGGGCATCATAGACACCCTTGCCAAAAATTGGACTGCCTGTAGCAGCACAGAACACGTTAATCCTGGTCATCTAGTGGCAGAGAATGAAGAGACATTGATGAAGGCCTCAGTAAAAACTAGGCCCAATGTAAAGGAGCAGGTCTCCTAGACTTGTAACGCCCATACACGCAATGAATGGGCTGACAAACATTTCTCCATGGGGGGTACTTTTTAAAAAAAATATACTATGGGCATCATAGACACCTTTGGCAAAAATTGGACTGCTGTAGCAGCACAGAACACGTTAACCCTGGTCATCTATTGATGGAGAATGAGGAGACATAATGATAAATCACACTGAAATCAAGGAAATAAAAAAAAAATGTGAATCCACCTATGAAAGAAAATAACAAAAGGGAGGGGCAAACACAGGTTCATAGATATGAAGGCAGAATGTGTTAAATGAGATATGTTTGTCCCTAGCAACAGCTCAGAGACAGGGATATAAAAAAAAATATAATATAATAGGATTTCACTATTTCACTATTTTTATATTGCAGAGGTATACACTAGGTCATAAGAGGATATTCCACAGATAGGAAAAATGGTAAACATAAGAATAAATGGGAAGAATGATCTTTTTACTCTTAGACCTGTGATGGGGACAAGGGGGCATCCTCTACGTCTGGAGGAAAGAAGGTTTAAGCATAATCACAGACGCGGATTCTTTACTGTAAGAGCAGTGAGACTATAGAATTCTCTGCCATATGATGTTGTAATGAGTAGAGTTGAGCGACTTTGGTCGGATCAGGTTTCATGAAACAAAATTTGAGTCGGATGAAACTGGTCCGACTATTGTAAAAAAAGGTCGGAGTTTCGTCCGAAACCCGACACCAATGAAAGTCAATGGGGAATAAAAGTTGGCATTGAGCGGATGACATTCATCCACTCAGTGCCGACTTTTATTCCCCATTGACTTACATTGGGGTCGGGTTTCGGACGAAACTCCGACTTTTTTAGCCCTAGTCGGACCAGTTTCATCCAACTCAAATTTTGTTTCATGAAACCTGATCCGACCAAAGTCGCTCAACTCTAGTAATGAGTGATTCCCTACTAAAATTTAAGAAGGGACTGGATGCCTTTCTTGAAAAGTATAATATTACAGGGCATATACACTAGTTTCTTTAATATTGCGTTGATCCAGGGAGCGAGTCTGATTACCATATGTGGAGTCGGGAAGGAATTTTTTTCCCCAATGTGAAGCTTACTGTTTGCCACATGGGTTTTTTTTTGCCTTTCTCTGGATAAACATGTTAGGGCAAGTTAGGATAGGATATGGGTTGAACTAGATGGACTTAAAGTCTTCCTTCAATCTTAATAACTATGTTACTATGAATATACATACATCTCAGTTTTATGACAGTTCCTCCTGGGTGACTAACATTTGTTTTGGTTTCAAATTAGTAACGGGCATCATAAAAACACTCTTGCCAAAAACTGGGTGACTTTTGCATCATGGAATACGTTCACCCTGGTGTTCTACTGGTTGTGGATGATGAGGATGAGGATAAGGAGGAGGAGGAGGCCTTTTTAATCCTATCTGTAATGTTGAGCTGTGCGCCATGAAATTCAATTCTATGTTGTAAACCTCCAAATTGGCCACTAATTTCACTGTCCTTATCTTTCATAATGCCACTAATAGTCCTCCATGATTGACTGTGGTGTGATGTGCAAGACATTTTGAGATAGCCTGCATGGTCACATTTGACATTATTTAAGCCAGCTCATTGACTGATGCAATATTCAGTAATGTGTGAAATGGCAAAGGGCATTTTATTTCTTTTTTCAATGATACATGCAAATTGAATTACAAATTGTTCGAATTTGCAGATACTTGCGAATTTCATGAAATTTTCCTCAAAATTGATTTACAGCATAGTGATTAGATTATCGCTAGTGTATTTTGTTATGGTAAATATTTACATTTGCTTTGATTATCATTCAGACAATTTATTTATGTTTATAATTTAATATTTTTAAATTAGCTTTATAAGTGTTATTCACATGGTGTTGTCTCTGATAAAGAGCTGTCTTTGTGTTAAGTTTTATTTAAGGGGGCTTTACACATAGCGACATCGCTTTCAATATCGCTAAAGCGTCACCGATTTTGTGATGCAGTAGCGATATTGCTAGCGATATCGCTACATGTGATACTCACCTCCGACCGGCTCCCCCGCTGGCTATCGCTGATCGCGCGAGATCAGCCTGGTCCATTTTTCGTTGTCGGCTTCCTGCTGGCGCTGACGATTGAGCCATCGATGCAGGTAGAAGATGGACACCCTCGCCATGTCTGAAAGGTAAGTACGACCGCCGACCGCTGCTGCATTGCTAGTGAGATCTGCCTGTATGGCAGCTCACTAGCGACCATTTAGCGATGCGCCAGCGATCCTGACCGGGTCATATCATGGTCGAGATCCCTGGTGCATCGCTAAATGTAAAGGGGCCTTTACAGAAGGCATAGGAAACTGGACAAAAGTTCCAAGGACTTCTGGAGACTCTATAATTTTTGACCTTGCTATTCCCAATTAAAATACATTCTAGGTAATGTACAGTACATAGCCATTCCCATTTCTTCTAGGGATGTAATAAAATACTTGTTGCTTGGGATCTGAAGGTAGTCAAGAATTGTACACTAACAGAAACTGGTAGTGTGTATTTTCTCGTCCCCGATGCACCGTATTTATTTGATTTCATTTTAATTTGTACAAATAATGACGGAGATATTGGAGAGATCATTTGCATCTCAATCCAAATTTGCTCTAATTGGAAGGGGCTACCGCAACAACATATATGCAAACCCTACAATTTTTTGTGCATTAGCTTCCAAAAGACCATGATCCTTGGACTTTTGGTTCCACCTTCTTTTTAGTAATACAATTATAAGGATAAAATAAAAATATGAATTATTTTCCATCAATTTAATTTTTTCATCCAAGCAGAGAATTGAACTTTTCTGCTAGATGCATGATTTAACCAATAGATGCAAAACATTCTGAATAACTTTTACATGTAAGGGTAATAAAATATTCAACTTATAAATGTATAAACTTTTAAGAAATTATAATTTATAGTAATATACATTTTCATCTTCATTTTGTCACGTCGCCGTCAGACACAGGGACTACTGTTCCTGCCTCGGCCACTGGGAGGCGCCGGACTGTCATGTCGCCGTCAGATACAGGGACTGCTGTTCCTGCCTCGGCCACTGGGAGGCGCCAGGCGGTCACGTTGCCATCAGACTCGGGGACGGCTGTTCTTGCTTCGGACACTAGGAGGTGCCGTGGTTTCCCCGTGGGTGGTGGTGACAGAGAAGGGGCTCCTGCGCACGCATCTGGTGGGCGCAGGCTCCGCTCCTCTGTCAGTCATGAAAGGGTTGGTGTATCACCATCTGGCCTGGTCCTGGGGCGGTCCAAATGACATCATCAGACTATGAACCTGTGAGGGATAGCCTGATTCTTCAACTACCTTGGGGCCTGTCTTGCAGGCTGCCAGATATAGTCTTGGTTTTCCCAGTGTGCTAGTTTGTTATTTGCTATGTTTGATTCTGACCTTTGCCTGGATTTCTGACTCTGCTCCTGCCTGATGATTTAGTATCTCTGCCACCCTCCTGGTTTACGACTCTGACCTTGGCCTGGTTTTTGATGCTGCGACTGCCTAACGATTTTGTACCTCTGCCTCCCTCCCAGTTTATGACTCTGACCTTGGCCGGGATTTGACTCTGCTACTGTCTGCCGTTTTTGTACCTCTGCTGCTCGCCTGGTTTAGACTTGGATTCCTGGCTACGCTTTTGGTCCTGTTTTTTAACCCCTTTCTGGCGACTGTCCTGCTCTTATTCAGACAGCTACCTCCTGGGCTCTGATAAAAATCCAGATCCCTGTATAGGGGTAAAGGGTATCGGGGTTGCTCAGGGTGCTGTCTTATTGCAGCCCAGACTCGCAGACGGACGTCACACATTTATACACTATACTTACTAATTCATTTTTTTTAAATAGGCTTCAGTGGAATACTTTGAAATTGTAATACTGTATATCGTCATTTCAGTCAATTTAAAATGTTGAATGATTAACAGAAACACTATCTCAGTGGTGTTTTATAGGCACAGGACAATACTTTACTTAGAAAGAAGCACCTGAATATTGATTATGATGATGTACATATATATATATCTTTACATATTCACGAACTGTTCTGAGCTCATGATCCTGCATAATAATGTTGAACAAAGACAGCATTCCATTATCCGCCATAGCCAGATGGTCTCAGCCAGGTGTTAGCAATTAATTATTGATTTTCTGTGGGAATATGTGCAAGAAAATGTTAAAAAAATAAAAACACTTTTATCAGTCTTCCAGTACTTGGGTGTGCAATTATTCTTGATTGTTCAACTTAATTCTCAGCTTTGTGTGATAGAAGTAACACAACATAATAGCAACTGAGGTGATCCTAAACCTTTAATGTGGTATGTGCAACCTGAAAGTTGTAATTTTCTTGTTTATGATGCCGTATGTTAAGCAGTACTATTTTTTTCTATATGTCAAACTTGTGACGATTTCATTTTTGCATCATGATAACTCATTAAGTTCAAATAATTTAGAAGGTTCAGCTACAGCCCTGTAACATGAGAATTGGTCCGATGCAGGCTCTGACACTTTACTAATAAGTTTACTAAGGAGATTGTAAATGGCAATCAACACTTCTTGACTAGCAGTATCAAAGTCATTAGATAACAATAACAACTCTCTTCTAATATATGAAGTTTCTGATCAATATGCTACAATGGCCAACTAATTAAACTTCACCACACACTTTAGTAAATTGATGTTAAAATCTTTGTAGCCAAAAAATCAATATTTCTATAGTATGGGTTATCAGTCTTTTATATAGATCAATATTTGTGTCTATGAAACATATCACAGCCCTAGAGAAAATACAACCTGATACATTTTCGTTGTGCTGTGAGTGGTCTCTGAACACTTTTACACCTCTGCTGCCATCCTCACTCATTCAGTCATCCAACTACTGTGGTCTAATCTTTTCTTCTAGGGAGGTTCCTATAAATTCTTTCACTCTATATATATTACCTGTAAAGGCCAGAAATCAATCCCCAGCATTGACAGTTCCTGAGTCTTTCTAAGTCCACCATGCTGCAATACCTGCCCATGTTCACATATTAGCCCTAAAATGCTCCACTGTGTATTTAATTATTACGTTATTGTGAGACTTATAGTGCTTCAGTGTTCCACTATTTATTAACTGTACATATTATTGTAAAGCTATGCTAAGACAGAAGTCACATCATGATCTCTAGATGGCAGCCCAGGAACTAGAACAGTTAGCCATCTTTTGCATGTGTGTACAAGAACCTATCTTCAATATTCAAGCTGTTGGTACAGTCCATCAGTCTCCATTTACTGCTTGTCAGTGATCTCAGTCATGTCTCTCCCAACCACTGACATCAGCACCTGCAGTACCTGTGCCTGCCTAGGAGATGTACCAGGTGGCTACCTGCAGCCCAGTCTGTTTCCACCATCAGGAGCTCCAGTGAACACCAGGTAGCTGCTTAGCTATGCTCCTTCCTATGCAGGTCTGATTCTGTGGCACATTGGGTCCACAAACCACATGTGCCACCTGTCGGCATGACACCCTATGGTCTGGTGCGCTCTGTTTTCCTATTGTGTTTATCTATAGTTTGACTCAGGTATCCCTCACTCACGTCAAAGAAAAAACAAGGCACAGAGCTTGTTTTTCAAAATTTAGTTATTTATCTTTATCCATATTTCATACTTTCAAAGTACTAGAATATTAGTAAATAAATATAACAATCACCACTTTTGAATAAAACCTCCAAACAGCATTGCAGGCTTTGAATCAGATTCCAAGCTGCAAGAGAGGTATCCAGGGCTGGCATCAGCACCCTGGCAAGTGGCGGGCCCCTGAGCAGGCAGGGGGGCCCACTCTCTATCAGGCACACTGGCAAAGCAGCAGCCATGAAGGAGAGGTATTTCATTTTTTATCTCTGGAGCAATATATGGGGCCCATTATATAGGGCCCATTATATATGGAGCATTATATGGGGTCCATCATGCACTGGAGCATCATTTATGGGGCACATCATAAACTGGAGCATCATATGGGACCCATAATATATGGGGCATATTATGGGGCCCATTATATATGGAGCATTTTATGAGGTACATTCTGATTGGAGCATTACATGGGGCCCATCATACACTTTAGCATTATATGGGGCCCATCATATACTATGTGGAACATTATAAGGGGCCCATTCCATTTGGAGGAATATATAAGCGCCATCATATACTGTATGGAACTTTACATAGGGCCCATTATGTATGAAGCAATATATGAGGTCCATTATACTGTGTGGTGCAATATATGGGGCTCATTATTCTTTATGGAGCATTATATAGTGCCAATTATACTGTATGGAGCAATATATGGGGCCTGTTATATAATGTATGGAGCAAAATATGAGGCTCATTATTCTGTGTGGAGCAATGCATGGGGCTCATTATACTGTATGGAGCAATGTATGAGGCTCATTATACTGTATGGAGCAATATATTAGGCTCATTATACTGTATGGAGCATTATATGGGGTCCATTTTTCTGTATGGAGTAATATATGGGGCTCATTATTCTGTATGGAGCACTATGTGGTGCCCATGATACTGTATGGATGATTATACTATCTAGTTTCTGAGCGATTGTAGAATTTACATTAAATATCACTCATGTAACGTAAGAAGTAAGTAAAATCTATGGCACTGTACTATACCTATATTTCTCTGCCACATCTGTGCATCATGAATTGTGGTATGTGTTAAAGGGGCTCACTGAGACTCTTTCGCCCGGGGTCCACGAAAACCTGGAGCCAGCCCTGGGGTTTTCAGTGTGGACAAACCAAAAGTTTAAGAGCATGGTGCTTGAAATAGCAAAAAGGCTTTGACGACCAATGTGAAGCACACCTGCGGCAACGTTTTGGGGACCTCCCATAGGTGTACTTCATAAATAATGAAAAGCAAGTGTGACATCCCAGAGTCCAGTTGTCACAGTGACATCACCTCCCTCTAATGGGTAAAGTCATACTTGGAGGCAGAAGGGGACCCCCATGCCAGGCAGCATAGATTTAATCACAATTTCCTGCTGCAGCTCAGAAAAGGCAGATGCCTTAGAAATTCTGGCCAGCAGAGGGGGTTGGTGAGTCAGCTAGAAGTCAGCTGAGGGAGTTGTCATGGAAACAAAGCAGCTGTGAGCTGTGAGGAGAAATAACAGTTAAACGTGAGGACGTGAGGTAAAGAGAACTTTCTGGAAGATCCTGTCAGATGAAGACAGGGAGCTGATCTGTGAAGAAGGAATAAGACAAGAGCAGAGAATGAGAGACTCTAGGGAAGCTAAAATACTGCATATAGCAGACCCCTGAGTGAAACGCTAATAGAAGAAAAGGGACATCAGAGTCCTAGGCTGACAGGAACTGTACGCCCTGATAGCCGAATCTGAAAGTACAGAGGATTGTAAGTTCCTGTGCACATTGAACATCTGAGGGCACGTCAGTGGATAAGGAGCCCGGGGCTGATGGTGAAAAGGACGGTACCCGTGGATTAGGCTCATGCCGACAGCCGTACAGTTAGTGAAACCATCACGAATAGAGGGTCGCAGCATAGTTATATACAGCGGAGACCCACACACATAGCGCAGAAAGGAAGGTCTTAAATCCCCACCTGGCAAGGTGGATCCCCTGAAAGCCTCCAGGTGAACCGGACTCATTCCATCACCTGTATGTGGTACTCTGGGCTGCAACCTATTACCAGTAAAAGATAAAGAAACTGCACCTCTCTGTGTCTTTCTCTCTTTTCTCTGCACCCCAACGTTCACAGTCATTTTTACTATTTATTTAACATCTTTGCCCTGGGACTACAGCCCTACCTGTGGAGGGCTACAAAATCATAGCTGCGCCCAACATCCTTCCCAGAGAAGCAACACTGCAGCGCTGGTCAACTTTGACTAGAATACCACAGGTGGCGTCACGTATTTCACCATCTAATAACTTTATTTTCATTTTTAACACATAAACACCACACATCTTTCCCCTATTTCATTACTGGACGCCTCTGGGCCACAGACCGGGTCGCCACCGCCGTGACACCATCCCCCATTGAAGTCGACGGGCCCGGTATCCAGTACCCCCAGGACCCGTGGGGCGCTCCACAAGCTTTGTGCAATGCTTTTTCATTGATTGGATTAAGGCAGTTTTTTGAGGAACGACTGCATGATAACAACTTTAAGGTGCTGGACTTTTTATCCTTTGAGGTCAGTTTATTTTTACATCCCTAAGGCTAGGTTCACATTACCATTTGAGTCTGCAGCGTATCAGCACAAACGCATGCAAAATGCATGTTTTTTATCCACATTATCCTACACATGACGGCAAAAAAAGCTGCGTGTGTATGCGTTTGTATGCGTTTTTGCATGCGTTTGCATTGTTTCTGCTCATACGTTCGATATTTCCAATGCTTTTCCAGTAGTTTCCTTGACACCAGACACCCAATGGGCATGTCTCATAGGATTTCTGCACAGACACTGCACAGATGAAATCCTTGTCTTTTGTGAATTGTCATTGAAATTGGCTCTTCCCTTTGCTTTTGCTTATGAAGAAGAAAGAAGAAGAGAAAGACGGAGAAAGACGTCGTTGTCGCTATTGGCAACACCCCATCTTAGAAGTCCGAGAAAGCCGTGGGGCCTACCACTTTTTGTACACTGAGCTGCGGGAAAACCCAGAGAAGTTTTTCGAGTACACGAGAATGTCAGAACAGATCTTCAATGACTTGCTGCTACATGTCTGAGGAGCCATCACCAGGCAAGACACACAGCTAGGTCGAGCAATTCCTGCTGAGGAATGCCTGTTGGTGACCCTGAGGTATGTAATTTTGAAAAACAAACACATGTTTTTATTATTATTGTTATAAAAGCCATGTACTTAATTTTTTTTCTATTTTCTGTTCGGCAGACTCCTGGCTACCAGAGAGACCTTATCATCTCTACATTTCCTACTCTGGATTAGAGTGTCCACGCTTTCTGGGATTGTTGGAGACACCTGCCGTGCTTTATGTGATGTCTGCATGAAGAATTCCTCCCCAACCCACAACTGAACTCTGGCTGGAAAATGCTGCAAAATTTCAGGACATGAAAAGTATCAGCGCAAAGTCAAGAAAATTTCATGTATATAAACTCAGAGATAAGTATCAGAAAATACGGAGAAAAAATGAGTTTACCATATACAATGAAAAATAAGTATTTATTAATACAAAAGTTCATCAATTACATAAGTAGTAAAATGTACAATCAAATATATCATATGTCAATTAGTATGAATGGATACACATGATCCACAAGACTGATGGCCACAGACTATGAGCAGGACATAATAGCAGGACAGAGCAAAAAAAAAATAACCTATGTCAAACCAATGGTGATAGAAAGAGTAAATGTAAAAATCAGGCAGCTGATACACTCAATATCAGGTGGCTCATATAGCCAACCATGCAGTGCAATGGTATGCTGAACAAAAAAATCACCATGGTATCAATAATGAATATATATGTGTACGAATGCAAAGACCGCTACATGACTAAGTAAAGAATGAAGAGGTTAATTACCCATAGCGACTGCCCATGCTGTGACCACGTTTTACTACTTATGTAATTGATGAACTTTTGTATTAATAAATACTTATTTTTCATTGTATATGGTAAACTCATTTTTTCTCCGTATGTTCTAAAATTTCAGGACATTTGTAATATTCCTAACTGTTTGGGGGCTGTGGATGGCAAACACATTCGGATTAGGAAACCTGCTGGAAGTGGATCCAAATATTTCAATTACGAAAAATATTCTTCTATTGTTCTCATGGTGATTGCAGATGCTGACAGTCGATTTATTGCCGAGGACTTTGGCTCATTTGGATGTGGAAATGACTCACAGACTTTCACAAACTCTAACATGGGTCAACGTTTGTATGTAAATACTTTCAATTTTCCACAGCCACAACTTCTTCTGAACACAGAAGG
The DNA here is from genome assembly GCF_039654945.1 of Dendrobates tinctorius. Lineage (NCBI taxonomy): Eukaryota > Metazoa > Chordata > Amphibia > Anura > Dendrobatidae > Dendrobates > Dendrobates tinctorius. Next base: position 10,841,835 of record NW_027361775.1, on the reverse strand, counting down.
ACCACCAATGCTGTTTGTTGTGGTTGGGGATGAGGCATTTCAAATGTGTGCCAACCTCATAAAACCGTACTGAAGTCGGGACTTGAATCACACCAAAAGGATTTACAACTACCGCCTGACAATGGCACGAAGAACTGTGGAGTGTGCTATGAATGGGTCACTGAGGAGGATGCCAGGAACAGGCTAAGCCATCAGAAGACCAGAAAGGTTGGTAACTAAGCGGATTGCAGACCCCTGATCCTATCCGCACAACTAGCAGTAGCCGTGGAGCGCTCCTACGATGCCCTAGACACTTCGTCACAGCCGAAGGACTAACTAAGGCTAAAGACAGAAAGATGAAATCTAAACTGCCCCGGAGCAGATCCCCAAAGGAATAGACAGCCCCCAAACATATATTATCGATGAGACAAGATGAGACACAGGCAGAGAACAGACTGAGCAAACGGTGGGGCCGAAGCTGTCTAGACAGGACAGGACAGAAAAAGATACTGTCTGCAATCATGCACAAAACCCTGAAAAAGTCCAACACTTCTGATATACAAAAAAACCTGAGATCACACGATCTCACCCCCGCTAGATCAGCACTCTGGTATAAACTGGCAGCAAGCAAAACGATACTAACAGGGGACCGATCAAGCTGCAACATATGAAGCAGGGCCCAGCGCTGCCCCCAGCAGGGAGCACGCTGAACCCTAGCAGCAAAACAGAAAGTAAAAAAAGACACAACCAGATTAGATGCAAAGGATTAGCGAAAGAATCACTTAGCTGAACATGCAGATCAGGCAGGGGACAAAAGAGCTCCAAAGGCACACAGCGGAAAAAATCACCAGCAACCTTCAAGAGCAGCCAGCTCCATTATATGCTCCCAGCCAGCAATCCCAGATTCCCAATTATCATTGTCAGGTGAAGAACCTCCATTCACCTGGCCAGCTCCACTACTCTCAGTAACCACCAGACGGAGCAGAGGGTGCTTCGGCTCAGAAATCTGAGCAAGGGAGTTCATAACAGGAGTGTGCCTTTGGATTGCTGGTATCTAAATGGCGCATTTTGGGAACAGCCATCAATCTTAACACTGAGAAAATTGATGAGGTTGTGAAAGCGTGTGTTGTTCTGCACAATTACATCCTGGTGAAAGAGCGAGAACAATAAGAACTTGATGAACCTGTTCATACCACATTGCAAGAGTAACATGATTACCCTCTGAGGACTACAGTGGAAGATGCTCAAATGAGGGATACACTTGCTGCCTACTTTGTTTTGGATATTGGACGTGTGTCATGGCAAGACAAAATGGTTTAAGCCGCTAAGTTAAATGGACCTGTAATATTATGTACCTGTAATGTTATGTACCGATAATGTTTGCTGACTTTAATACTAACACCTTGACTGTAACTTTAATAATAAACACCTTTATTGTTACACCCATTAATACTTCACTCAGCAATACACACATGTTTAAATAAAGAGTTAAAGAAACAGGTATTATGAACCAAAAGAATTTTTAACAAACATAACAACAAGAGGAAATTTGACAAATAAATAACAAAAATAAAAAAGGGCTTTAATTTTAGGATCTAGGTGGTGTTGGGCTGGGAAGGTAGGTTAGGAGTGGTTGGGGAAGTTGTTACAGGGGAAGTGGCAGTCAATTGGAGGATTGTTCAGTCTGAAGTACGCATGCATATTAAACGCATGCGTACGCCTGTCCTTGTGTTCCCATAGACAGTAATGCATTTTTATGCACTCATTTGCATGCGCATGCCTGTGCATATTTGATGGATTTTTGACGCCTGAAAAAATGCAACATGTTGCGTTCTCCACGCCCCGCCGCACACCGCGAAATGACGCATGTGTACATGCGAATGCATGCAAACGAATGTCCTTGCGTACACCATGTTAAAGATATGTACACATGATGCATGTGGATCTATGCAGATCAAATGCTGCCCACAGATACGCAAATATGAAACCAGCCTTACTCATTTCACATGCTATATGTTAACATTGAAATTCCAGAATTTTGCTGGAGGCAAGGATGATCTCGGCTTACTTTATTGAAAAATAACAACTTTTACTGTTAAAAGTAGTATAATGCATATACAGTAAGTAGCAGGTACAGTATTCACATTTTCTCTTGTTTTATAATGAGGCACAGACAGAATAGCTATGAATTGCAGCTTAGGGTTTGCAAAGCCTTTGACAATCACATGTCATAAACAACTTAAACTTTCCATCTAAATGTTATTTTCATTTTTAATTTCTGTAGCCCATTTCTGTAATAATACCTATGCCCGACATGGTGAGCCTAGGCTTGAGTCTACACTTCCAGGACTGGCTTACATAGAATCATAGAATCATAGAATGGTAGAGTTGGAAGGGACCTCCTGGGTCTTGTGGTCCAACTCCCTGCTCAAAGCAGGATTCACTAAATCATCCCAGACAGATATCTGTCCAGCCTCTGTTTGAAGATTTTCATTGAAGGAGAAATGACCACCTCTCATGACAGCCTGTTCCACTCATTGATCACCCTAACTGTCAAATAAAAATTTCTATTATCTAATCTGTGCCTCCTCCCATTCAGCTTCATCCCATTGCTTCTAGTCTTTCCTTGTGCAAATAAGAATAAAGATGATACTTCTACAATGTGATAGCCCTTGAGATATTTGAAGATAGCTATTAAGTCTCTTCTCAGTCTTCTTTTTGCAAGCTAAACATTTCCTAATCCTGTAACCATTCCTCATAGGACATGGTTTGCAGACTGGTCACCATTCTGGTCACTCTTCTCTGAACTTGCTCCAGTTTATTGATGTCTTTTTTAAAATATGGTGCCCAAAACTGGACACAGTATTCCAGATGAGGTCTGATCAAAGAGAAGTAGATGGCAATAATGACTTTACATGATCTAGAGTGTGTGCTTCTGTTAATACATCCCAGTATTGTATTTGCCTATTTTGCTGCTGCATCACACTGTTGACTCATGTTCAGTTTATGATCTACTAGATGGAGGCCCGATGCTATCGCATCGAGAGTGCAGTAATGTCATGATGGGGCAGGCTTTGCAGCATCGAGAATTTCTCCCACCCTTGTGCTCACCCACCCATCCACTCTCTCTTTCTCCATGTGCTGACTTCTCCTGTCTGTGCTCTTTCCTTTGACCTGTCTACCCCATGTTCTATCCCCCTTGTCTGCTGTATCTCTCCTTCCTGTGCTGTGTTCTTCCCTCATGTGCTGTCCCGTTTGAGCCGTCTCCCCCTTGTACGCTGTCTCTTTCACCCCTGTGTCTGAACAAGTACAGAACATACCACAGCTCCTGGGCAGGGGAAATAGCAAAAGACAATACTGACATCACAGCAGGAGATTGCAGAGGATACATTTTGTGAGGTAAAATATTGTTTAAAAACAGTCAATGAAATATTTTACCTCACAAAATGTATCCTCTGTGATCCCCTGCTGTAATGTCAGTATTGTCTTTTGCTTCCTCCCCTGCCCAGGACATGTAGTATGCTCCGTACATGGTCAGACACAGACAATTTTTAAAATGAACTTTTGTTTGTGGGAAAACCCTTTTAATGTGACCGGCTTCCTCTGTCTGTAGACATGACGCACATCTGCCACTGGGATCAGCCGAATGATTCACTGCAACTGCGTGGAATTCACGCAGGTGCAGTGCGACAGTGTCCCGCTGGTGGTACCGTGCAAGAGGCTGTGTGATTGTGTGAGTGTGTGTGAGTTTGAGTGTGTGAGTGTGTGAGTGTGTGAGTGAGAGTGTGAGAGTGTGTGAGTGTGTGTGAGTGTGTGAGTGTGTAAGTGTGTGTGTGTGGTGCATACAGCGTATAGAGTGTGTATGTATGTGTGTGGTGCGACGGTGTTCCGCTGGTGGTACCACACAATAGGTTGGTACCAGCAGCAGTTTCCATATTGGGATTCCCATCACTTGGGTGTCCCAATATGACGGTCGGTGAACATCCTCCACTTGGAATTCTGGGATACGGTGACATCTGGACAGAACAGGAAATGAAAACATTACAAGGCAATTATATAAATAGATTAGCATCTATTAACATGTTGCCTCTTCAGCCCCACTGCATCTGGCTGCTGTGAGTCTCCCTACCCACAGCTCTACTTCTGTCTTCAGGCTGTAGTCACTACAGCTGATTCCCCCTTGTCAGGTTCACTTCTCTGTAAGGTGTATCTTCTGGCAATGTCTGTTTAACTGCAATTTTTTCTCCCTTACATTTACTTGCAAGGCTTGCCAGGGAAGCAAAATTTCCATTACACACAAAAACAGCCCAGTAAAGTGACCCATATCTTTACTCTCTCACAACTACAAACTTATTTCTGACTCACTCTAACCAGAAAGTGACTCTCTTCTTACTCTCAAATTATCTTTCCATCAGCATGACTGGCTAAATGTTAACTCTTTGATGATCTGTGTCCACACTATACCTTTACTTTCCCAGCAAAAGTTAATTAATCATACGTTTGCAGAGCATAATAATACCATAGGCAATTAAAGAGCTCATCCCATATATAAGTTGCAGTTATATTACTGTCATCATCATATATCCACTATTACATTATGCATTACAATAATCATAGAGGTGCTTCTTCCTTACCCATACTCTAACAGGTCTGGTGCACAGATTTGTTTTAAATTTTAGAGGCTATATGCATTTTATTATTCATTTAAGGGGCTACAGTGTGTAATATGATTTATATCAGGGGTGCAGCATTTATTATTCATTTAGCAGTCAAAAGAATTACTTATTTTGGGGTCTCAGTGTATAGAATTATTTATTTTGAGAGTGACAGTGTAGTTTCAGGGAACATAAAATTTTTCCTGACAATTTCTCCCTTTCTCACATGACATAATATCATGTGACCATCAGAGGTATAGCAATGATATTGGAAAAGCGGCATGGGTCCAAGAGGCAAGTATATGTTTCTTTTATTTATTATGCTACTTTAGCTGACAAGAAAGAGTTGACCAGCAGTGAAATCAGGGCCGGATTGACCATCTGGCAATTCTGGTAAATGCCAGAATAGCCTGTCTGGTCGTGGGCCACCTTGTCTGCTACGTTGCTAACAGAATCTGTGTTCTCAAGATACTCATACTGTTAAGAGTTGTGACGGAGCACAAAGTCGCTGACCCCATCACTTACTCCAGCAGGCCACTGGTATCATTAGAAATATTGATCTTGTAGAACATCTTGCTTTCCTCCATCCAGGGGAATATTAGTAATATATCCCATCTGCTTCAAGGATCTGTGTGATTTCAAATACCAGGACTGAATTTTAATCCCAGTCTGTACCCGAGTGACATCATTTTTAACAAAAGGACTAGCAACATCTATTTAAATGTTTTATTTAGCACTTCCATGTTTTAATTGGCTCATGGCTAGGACCGACAGTTAAATTGTGGTCTTCTGAATGAACATTTATTTATTTCTGTATTGATGGAACTCAATAAATTAGAGGCATCTTAAGCCGAAGCACGTTATTAAAAATGGCGTACGAAATGCCAGTCTTAATAAATTCCCCTCTTTATCTTGTTCTATTCTATTTCTATAATGAATTTAAATCATTATTTAACTTCGAAACAAATGTAAACCTGAAAGTGTAAATTGGGCCTCTTGGGAAGCTGAAGCATATTTTATGGAGATTACAAGTCTCCTGTAGATGTGAACATCTGGAAGCTTTGCAATGTTGCATGTACAAATAAGTATAAAAGCGATTTAATATAATTCTCCTTTGAATTTGTGATACACTTAAAGTAATTAAGCTTTAAATGCACATACATGTATTTTATAAGTGTAGAATGCCAATCACTTTCATGATGATAAATCATGAAAATGTATTGCAGTTAAAACAAATAATAAACCACAAAGTCAGTGCATGAAAATGCATAATGAGTTGAAGAACTTTTTGAGTTTTTAACCAATGACAAAAGATAAATAATATTTTGTGATCTCTTTCTACTGCTTGGTATTTGTTAAGGCTAACGATGTAATAATTTCACTTTATTCAGGCTAACACCTGCATTTTTTAATCTTTTTTTTATCTGCTGGTGGGATGGCGGGGTGGCAACTACAATAATCTTGAATACAATAAAATTAACTTTCAATGCTTTCTCAAAGTGGCACTTTCATATTATTCATAAATCAAGAATTCAGAAATATGTTATGCTCATTGTTTGCTGTTGTGAATTCTCTTTCTGGGCTCCTTCTGGTGTTTACTGAAGGTAGTTGAGCTGAACAGATTGACAGAGGTGTTGCGAGTTCTCTTTCTGGGCTCCCTCCAGTGGTTACTGGAGGTAGTGGAGCTGGTCAGATTAACAGAGGCTTGCCACCAGATAATGATGACGGTGATTGGAGATCTGGGGTTTCTGACTGGAGTATTTAATACAGCTGACTTCCTTCAATCCCTGCTGGTGTTTTTCTTCCTGTGCCTTCTGAGGCCTGATGTCTCCTGCTCTGTTCCTGCATGGTTCAGCTAAGTGGATCATTTGCTAATCTTTTTGCATTTGATCTGGTTTTCTCTATCTCTGCTCTGTGCGGGTCAGCTTGCTCCTGCTGGGGCTGTGCTGGATCACCGCCCATATGTTACTGCTTCTGTCAGTTTCTTCTGTCCCCTGTTATATTGGTCTCTTTTTGCTTTGCTTTCAGTATATACCAGAGTGCTGATATAGCGGGGGGGCGAAGTCGTGTGACTTCAGTGTTTTTTGTGCATCAGACGTGTTGGTTTTTCAGGGTTTTTTGCGTGTTTGCAGACAGTGTCTTCCCTTTCCTGTCCTGTCTAGTCAGTTTGGGCCCCATCATTTGCTCAGTCTATTTTTCTGCCTGCGTTTGTGTTTTCATCTTGTCTCACTGACAATATATGTTTGAGGGGCTATCTATTCCTTTGGGGTCTGCTCCGGGGCAGTTTAGATTTCACCTTTCTTGCTTTAGGCTGAGTTAGTTCTCTGGCTGTGCCGAGGCGTCTAGGGCATTGTAGGTACACGCCAAGGCTACTGCTAGTTGTGTGGATAGGATCAGGGGTCTGTAATCTGCTTAGTTACCAACCTCTCTGGTTTTCTGGTGGCTTAGCCCGGTCCTGCTTTTCTCCTTGGTGACCCATTCATAACAGTTGGCATAGGTTCCATTTCATTTTGCATGAATTACCTAAAAATGCAGTCAGCTTATTAAAAGGTTGGCGCTCAAATCAAAATCTGGGTATCCTGCACCCGGGTCAGAAATTAAGTTTGGTATCCCCACTAGGCACAGCCTAAACAGTTTGAGTGGTCGTCATGTAGCCACTCATATGTAACATGCATATTTACAGTCACGTGCTTACTAGCTACTCTTCCTAAATTTCCCAATCTTCAGTGACAATAACAACCCCTGCCTCATTAAGAGAAGCTAATTGGTATGTAAATATACGAGTGAAAGTCAAATATGAGGGGTCACCGTGATGACTGCTGGAATCGGCAAACAGAACAGAACCTTGACAGTGAGTATATTGCATGCTGGTAGGATTCGTCATGCTTCAATGCTTAATTTTATAATTATTGCTCCTAACTAGGGATGGCCGAACACGAATGGTAAAGTTCAGTGTCCGTACCAAACACTTAGTCTCCGCACATGGACCCCGAACATGGACTTTTCTAGGAAGTCCATGCTACTGTTCAGGTTCAGCAGACTAAACAAAGTTTGTTGAATCCCATCTCATTGCAGGACCTTAGGTATCCATGGTTGTAGCTGTGTGCTTTCTAGTAGTTTTACAGATTAATAAATCTACTCTTCAGCCATCTCTTTGTGAGTAGTGTTTAGAAAAATAAAAAATGAGGAGAGCATCAAATAGGAGATATGGATGTGGTGGTGCTGGTGCATCTGTTGATGGTGATGGTGATGTAGCTGATGTAAGAAGAGGACTTGATCATTCTGTACCTGCTACCTGCCCAAATGCAGCACCTTCCTCTGGTGATGCAGGCAACAGGATGTTATGCATCCTTTCATAGGTCTAAATACCGCTGCATGAATGATGAAGTCTCAAGATGTTGAAAATGTATTAGATTGGATGGTTGAGAGTGGCTCCAGTGCTTTACATTATCTTCCTCCCAGTCCACTGGCTGTGGTTCCGTAGCCCATTCACCGGTCCCTGCCTCAAAACTGAAAGAGATGGAGTGCACTGATGCCCAACCACTTGTTATGTTTGAGGATGAGATTGTAAGAAGGCTAGTTGCACACAGTCAGTGGGCCACCGCAGAAAATGTCAGATTATGACAAAACTCAGCTGCCAACTCTAGAGCCGTTCTGCAGTGTGCAGACAGGCAAGAAGGGCCAGGTTGACGAGTCGGTGGAAGATTTATACAGAGACGTGAGGTTCTAGACCTCACATGGAGCGCCGGCCATCCTAGTGACATGCTCAGTTCAGAGGAAGAAGAGGTGGCCATGCTGCCCCAGCAGCACAGAGAATGATTAAACAGGGTGCAAAGGAACAGCAGGTGGACCCAAGCCAGTACAACGGCTGCCACTGACCACTATGCCACTCAAATGAGCACAGCAAAGCCAGCTCAAAAGAGCTCCCTGGTGTGGCATTTCTTCAAGGAATGTGCTGCCAACAAGTGGTAGGCGGTTTTCATTCTGTGCAGTCAGACCCCGAAGTGAGGCATACTGTGAGGCTATGTGCACACACTGCTGTTTTTGCTGCGGTTCCGCTGCGGTTTTGGCCCTGCGGAACCGCAGCAGTTCCGCAGACATGGTACAGTACCATGTAACCCTATGGGTTTTCAAAACCGCTGTGCTCACGCTGCGTTTTTTTCCGTGCGGTTTTGCTGCGGTTTTTGTTCTGCAGCATGCCAATTGTTTCTGCGGATTCCGCTGCGGTTTCTCACCTTTAACATAGTAGAGGTGTGAAACCGCAGGGCAAAACCGCAGGCCAAACTGCAGGTCACTTTACCTGCGCTTTTACCTGCGGTTCCACGGGAAAAAACCCGCAGGTGAATCTGCGGCGTGTGCACATAGCCTGAATGTTCCTTCCTTTGATGTGGTATCTGTTTATCAGAATGCTTCTCCGGGATAGAACCCTGATTCTCTGTAAGCCTTTTGCACTCTGAAACCCAACCTGCAGGTAGTTTTAGATTGGATGACTGAGAGTGCCTCCAGTTCCTTCTCTTCTACCGGGTCCCTTGTTAATCATGTACTCTGTTCAAACGAACAAGAAAATAGAAACAGAGTTCAATTTTATTATCCCTAGCTGGAGTACTTAAGCATGGTTGCCTGCTTTGAACACTATTTTTTTTAAACGGAAACAGCATTGCGGAGATGTCCCAAGGCAAAGGGGCTGGGACTTGGAGTAGCAATCCTCGAGACGGAACAGCTGTATCCAGAATTTAACTACAAGCTTTTTATTTGTGTCTGCGCTACTGAAGATTATAAATAAAAGTTAGGCTCTGTGAGTGAAATTTGTAAGCTAATTCTGAACTGGTACTCTGCCCCATGCTTTGTGGGTGAAATTTTTAACTGGATTGCCAGTAGCAAGCCTCATGGTGGACCGCCAGCTCCATCCAAGATCATACTACCAGCTTTTCATCTGCAACATTTGTAAAGCACACAACTGGAGGTGAAATTTTGGAGCTGTGGAGGAAATGTGAAAACATGCTCTATGAATGAAATTTTTAATAAAATTTTGTGGGGGAATTCTGCCTCATGCTCTGTGGGTCAAATTTCTAAGCTGCTGCTGTGGGGGGTACTCTGCCCTAAGTTCTGTGGGTGAAATTTTTAACTGGACTGGAAGTAGCAAACCTCAGAGTTTGTTAAAATGTTCATGTTATTCATTTACTTCCTATTTTACCATGATTGCTATGGTGACAGAACCCCTTTAAGTAATTTTCTTACCCACATTTGTTTGCAGGGCAATTGTCCTACTCTTACCGCCATTTTGCTTCCTTTTGCAGCATGAGGTTTGGAGTCCTTAGTCAAGTCCAGAGTCAAGTTCGGCTCAAGTTCGGGTCAAGAACAGGAGTTTTCAAAAAGTTCGTCTGAACCTGACAAACCCTAACATTCACGGGTTCGCTCATCACTAGTTAAAATTTCTCCCTGCTCCTTCAGCTACAGTGTTCACTCTAAAAAGACATTCTAAAACAGACTCATATGTGAGCTGGTCTGATAATTTAAAGGGATTGTCCACTACTCAGAAAACTGAATCCTTATGTTTCACACCAATAAAATGATAACACCTATACTCTGCTCTGTCGCCACGGCCATTCCAGTGGTGTTAGCACTGGCTCTCACAGGCCTCATGTGACATTGCTATGACATACGATTTCTGTGACTAATCAGCTGTGGCTTCACTCTCCCTTCCTATAGACATAACTGAAATCTGGAGGATGTGAGAGAGCAGCAGCACTCACTTCTTCCGGATGTCTTGATTTGTCCAAAGAAGTGGAAAGATGACGGCAGCGGAGGTGAGTATAAAGAATTTTACTTGGAAAAATCACAGGGATTCAGAAGAGGTTGTTCAAGTATTGGACAACCCCTTGAAAATGTTGGGAAGTCTATAAGTAGTTAAAAATAAAAAGTTGAACTTTTTGTTATAACTACAATCTACTTTATCACAGATTTTTCTACAATGTTAAAAGTGAGTAACACTCTCTAGCCTCCTATGGTAGCTTAGATACTTTCCTCACTTCCCTACCTAATTGATAACATATTTTGCAATCATTTTGAATAGCAGGTGCATTAATTGTATCATAAATGTAGCAGATTCCAATCATTTTTAACTTGCAGCCCAATATGTGCTGTTCTTAGGTTCTTTCAGGCAAGCTGTACATTTCCAATGTGCAAGACACTTTCTCATGTTAGTTAAACTTTACATTTATACTTTTACATTTTTATATAAAGTGATGAATAGATGAACATTTTATATTTCACAAAAGAGTAGTAAAAGATATATGTAACCTACTGAATTATAAAAACCTTAGTTTCCTGTATGAAACACTTTGAAAGTCCTTCTGTGATGTTCATGTTATCTAAAGAAATATGAAATACAGCACACCGAATGAATATCAATTCTACTTGTAAACTTTAGTGACAGAATCATGTTGCCATCTTGTGGATGCTAAATACTTTTGATCTGTTTTTCATATTTCAAGTCCAAATTCACTTAAAAAAAAGCCGGTAATCTAGTACCAATATATTAGCTTATCATTCCTTGTGGTACTCTGCATTAACACTCCCCAATTCCTTCCTTTGAAAGCTCTGATGCCTCACTCTCCCCACCTGCTAACAGGAACCAATCACTAGGTTTATGCTACCCTATTTAAGACAGTCATATAGGAATGAGAGAAATCCTAGTTAAAGTACTAACCACTTTATTGTCAATATGATGTAGTTTTCATAAAAACTTTGAGCCCTATTCATCACTTGAATTTTTTTAAAGATACTTCTCTTCTAATATCTTGTAGTATTTGCTGACAATTCTTTCACCAAACACATCAAAAGGAATTTTCAATTATTTTTACTAAAATGTATGGAATTATACCTAATGATTATCAAATAAAGCCTTAATTTTCATTTGGAATGGCTTGGTTCTCGCCTTCTTAAATTCATCAACATTGGTACATTCGGTTGATGAAATTTGCAAAAAGTAATAACCTGATCTTTTTTCAATCTTCAACCATTTTTGCATCTTCTTAATGTAAAAATCACAAATTATGCAAAAAAAAATGGAGTCAAATTAGGGTAGGATTACATTTATGACACATTTTACAACGTTTTAAAAAGTCGCAAAGATGAATCAGACAAAAATATCTAGAAACCCTCTACGCATATTGACAAACTAAAATAAAACACATGAATACATATAAAACAGCCTTCAAAACAAGGCTAAGACAAAAAAGTGAATTTGGTGCAGACAAACAAAAAGCAAAACACTAAACACTCGACAAAAAACAATTGCAAATACAATAATGAATCGGCTCAATATACTTTATCAGATTTTGCTGCAATCAAGATTTGCATAAGTCAGGAGTCTTCCTATTTTTGTGATGTGAGATTCATCCACCCACAACTGATGGTGAAATGTATCTATGTTACTTTGCTACTGTGCATATCAGTCAGAAGAGTCACAGGCCAGGAATATGGAGTATTATAAAGCATTTGCACTGAGAGGACTCAAAAGCTTTTAAATAACAAAGTATAATGACTCCTGCTATTCCCCGGCCTCTCCCCTCTGTCAATCCCTGCACTGGCTCCCCGTTACCCAAAGACTCCAGTTCAAAAGCCTGACCATGGCATACAAAGCCATCTACATCCTTTGCCCTCCATACATCTGTGACCTCGTCTCCTGGTACTTTCTGTATCTGCACACAACCTCCGATCCTCACAAGATCTCCTTCTCTACTACCCTCTTACCTCCTCTTCCCTCAATTGCATACAAGATTTCTCCCACTCATCACCCCTACTCTGGAACTCCCTACTGCAACATATCAGACTCTTGCCTACCATGGAAACCTTCAAAAAGAACCTAAAGACCTAACTCTTCAAACAAGCCTACAACCTGCAGTAACCACCGATCGACCAAGCCACTGCACGATCAGCTCTACCCTCGCCTATTGTATCCTCACCCATCCCTTGCAGATTGTGAGCCCTCGTGGGCAGGGTCCTCTCTCCTGCTGTAACAGTTGTGACCTGTATTGTTTAAGATTACTCCACTTGTTTTTATTATGTATACCCCTCCTCACATGTAAAGCACCATGGAATAAATGGCACTATAAATAATAATAAAATAATAATAATTATGTGAAAAATGCTGCATATTTTCAGAAAAATAGCAAAGTTCTTTTGGTTATAGATGTCTGCCATCTTACAGTTGTGCTCAAACATTTACACATCCTGGCAGAATTTTTGCTTTCTTGGACTTTTTTTCATAGAATATGAATGATAACACCAAAGCTTTTTCTCTACTCATGGCTAGTGGTTGGGTGAAGCCATTTATTGTCAAACTACTGTGTTGTCTCTTTTTAAATCATAATGACAACCCAACATCCTAATTACCCTGATCAAAAGTTCACATACCCCATTTCTTAATACCGTGTATTGCCCCCTCTAAAATCAATGACAGCTTGAATTCTTTTGTGGTATTTGTGGACGAGAAATAGAAATGACAGACCACAAGGCTGAAACAGTATAACATCATATATTACGTGTGGGTGCAGATGAAAAGAAAACCAACACAATCAGCCCATGGAAAATCAGTGTAGGACACACTGTAATCAATAAGAAGCAGCAAAAGGAAATCAGTGCATAGATGTCCAAGGTATGGTAAAATCACAAATCTTTATTAAATAGCACAGGTAGAAAAGCACAAACAATGACAGACAAAGGGTGACACAAGCAGAAGCAGAGCAAAGGGGTATACAGTGTCAAAAACCTCACTCTGACCCTTATCGTGAGTAAACACCTGGTGGTAAGAATAAATAAGTGTCCAAGTATAAACACCCAATATATAACAGGCAGACCAGTGAAAAGCAATAAGGGGTAAAATCCCCAGCTGGACGGCCATATAATCAGGGGTTAGCTGAGCTTGGGATTCAGTGTCTCTCCCCTCTCCCCTCCTGGTATGTTGACTTTGCTTTTGTGTCTTTGCAATTTCACCCCTGATTATATGGCCGTGCTATTTAATAAAGATTTGTGATTTTACTATACCTTGGACATCTATGCACTGATTTCCTTTTGCTGCTTCTTATTTGTGGATGAGGTTGTTTATTTTCTCAGATGGTAAAACTGCCCGCTCTTCTTGGCAAAAAGCTTCCAGTTCCTGTAAATTCTTGGGCTGTCTAGCATGAACAGTGCACTTGAGATCTCCCCAGAGTGGCTCAATGATATTGAGGTCAGAAGACTGAGATGGCCACTCCAGAACCTTGACCTTGTTCTGCTATAGCTAATGACAGGTCAACTAGTCCTTGTGTTTTGGATGTTTGTCATGTTGGAACGTCCAAGTACTTCCTATGTGCAGCTTCCAGGCTGATGATTGCAAATTTGCCTCCAGTATTTGCTGATAACATGCTGCATTCATCTTTCCTTCAACTTTTACCAAGTTTCTTGTGCCTTTGTAGCTCACAGATCCCAAAACCATCAGTGATCTACCTCCATGCTTTACAGTGGGAATGGTGTTCCTTTCATCATAGACCTCGTTGACCTCTCTCCAAATGTAATGTTTATGGTTGTGGCCAAAAAGTTCAATTTTGGTCTCATCACTTCAAATTACCTTGTTCTAGAAGTTTTGAGGCTTGTCTCTGTGCTGTTTTGCATATTGTAGGTGAGTTACTTTGTGGCATTTGCGCAGTAATGGCTTTCTTCTGGCGACTCGACCACGCAGCCCATTTTTCTTCAAGTGCCTCCTTATTGTTCATTTTGAAACAGCCACACCACTAGTTTTCAAAGAGTCCAGTATTTCAGCTGATGTTATTTGTGGGTTTTTCTTTGCATCCCGAACATTTTTCCTGGCAGTTGTGGATGAAGTTTTTGTTGGTCTACCTGACCATGGTTTTCTTTTTACAGAGCCTATGATTTTACATTTGTTGATCACAGTTTGAACACTGCTGACTGGAATGATCAATTCCTTGGATATCTCCATGATATCTTTTTGCATCCCTTTCCTGTTTTATACAGTTCAACTACCTTTTCCCGTAGATCCATTGACAATTCTTTTGCTTTCTCTATGACTCACAATCCAGAAACATCAGTGGCTGGATGAAAGATGCAGGAGTCTGTCAGGATCCCAGGAATTCACTCAGCAGCTTTTATGCACACACTGATTACAAGCAAATAGATCACAGGTCAGGAGGTTACCTTTGGTAGCAATTCAAACCCATTTGTGTCAACTTCTGTGCATGTTATCAGGCCAAAATTACCAGGGTATGTGGACTTTTGATCAGGATCATTTGGATGTGTTTGGTTGTCATGATTTAAAAAGAGAAAACAGTACACAGTAGTTTGACAATAAATGGCTTCACCCAACCATTAACCATGAGTGGAGAAAAAGTTTTGGTGTTATCATTCATATTCTCTGAAAAAAAGGCCAAGAAAGCAAAAATTCTCCTGGGATATCTAAACTTTTGAGCACAACTATATATTGCTCTCAAATAAGGAATCATAAACCTAGTGATAAATTCACTTTAATAAACTCCTGTATTGTTGAGCATGCTAAAAATAATAGGCACTTTTTTACTGGTCACTGGTAGTTTTGTGCAGGGTAATACAAAACCTTGATATAAAAAAGGAAATGTAGAACATGGAGAAAATAAATGTTGCAAAAATATGGGATGTGGGAGTTTGCTTTACAAGCAAAATCTCAGTTCCAATGAATAGAAAAGTAATATTTAAATTATAAAACCCAGTTAGAAAAAAAGGAATCTGTTTTTTCATTATATCTACAGTAACAGAAAAACTTTACAATGTACCATCATTAATATAAGTTAATTATTGAGCATGCTTGCAGTTTTGACAGCAGTACAAGTATTTTTTCAGCTGTTTAAATTCTCACTATAATCAATTCAACATTGTATAGCTATTAATCCCCTGTTCCCTGCCTTCAGATGCTCTGTAAATAATCAGAAACTTTGTCAACCCCCAAGCACTAATAAGTAAAGAGTAGGCTGTGAAGTGGGAAAAGGTGGAGAAATTTTGCTTCAGAATTAAAGGGGTTGTCTGGTCCTAAATTACAAGTCTGCAGTCACTCCATGTGACTGCAGACTTGTGAATCCACAAATCACACTGCACATTGTGAGGATTCTCCAGTGTCAATGCCAGGAACTGTGGTCTATAAGTATGAGATATACAAACTCATGGCCACAATCCGACTAAACTGTTTCCGGCAATAAATGAGTTCCATGCATCACTCTGTTATCCCAACACACTTGGTTAACACTCTACAAGATTGTAGCAATACAAAGAAATCTAGGAACCAGGGCACCAGACGTCATCCTTTTGATTACGGTCCTTTATTAGTACAGAGAAATCAAAATGTTTCAATCACGCAGGGTCTTTAACAAGCCTTAGAAAAGAGAAATATACAGTACATATCATATCATATGTCATATCCCTATTCTTAAAGAATTTCCATTTAAAAAGAACAATTGATTTGTTATCATTGGTGGTTATTTTTATTAATTTGTTATCTGACAAAGTATCTCTGATGAACAGTGGATTTCCTTTTCTATCTTTGGTATGTAATTTTGGGGGGTAATATAATCATTTCTGTTTTTATTTTTTCAATCTTCTTTCCAAATATCTTTTCCTCAAAATGACTAAATCTCTTATTGACCAAATTATTTAGGAAACTGGCCTTTGCCCATACGTTTCCTCCCTATTCTTACCGCATTCATAAGTAAAACCATTTGAAAACACTTGTCAATTTTACACAGTAGATACCCAAATGTGGAGCAATTCCAGGTACCTTTTCTCACCCTCTTTAGACGTCCCTCCAACCTTAAGGACAAACTTGTTAAAGCAGATATAGGTTCTGGGTCACATACCCTTGTTCAAACCTCTCTCTGGACCCAAAAATGGGGAACTTTCTCCTGCCTCGACTGCATCCAATGCAGTAATATAAAAAGGGGCCACATCATATTACATTCCCAGGCTGGTGTGTGTATCCCAATACAAGGTTTCTTTACCTGTGAGTCATCTTTTGTAATATACGCCATTAAATGCCCTTGAAGCCTCATGTACAAAAGGGAAACTACTAAATGTGTCTGCGATAGTACATCCCAACACAAGTCGAGAATTAGGTGTAAGTAAACCCATTTACCCCTTCCATTTTATTTTTAACTCATGGGCTATAACATATCATTGGCTCCTTCAACTAGTCTGGGGTCCAAATTATTTGTGCCTAAGATTGTGGGCATTACAGGAATGTCGTTATTCTGTCTTCAGTGGTCATCCATCCGGTTACTGATACGCGGAAAGTCATTGCTAGACTTTTTTAGTGACGGTCCATGCACAATGATATTAAAGATTTTCTGTCTGTGAAGTCTGTGAAGGTGATCAAATCAATCATAGCCAGCTGTCCCTGGCATTGGCTACATTGCTAATTCCATAAAGACCATAGATGAATTTGTCCATGGATTTAATTACGCATTTGACTCTGTTTGATGGGAAAACTGCTATCTGGGTGGTAGTTGACTGATTAAGCAAACAAGCTCATTTTGTTCATTTGTCACGATTACCTAATGCAGAGACACTCCCCAGGTTGTTTATGTCTCATGTTGCAAAGTTACAGACTTAACATTATGTCTGATAAGGGAGTACAATTTGTCTCTAAATTCTGGATAGCATTTTGTAGCAAACTCAGGATTGACTTATCATTTTCATCTTCTTACCACCCTGAAATTATCGGTCAGACTGAAAGAACTAATCAATCTTTGGAACAAATTTTAAGGTGCTTTGTGGCAGGTCTACAGGAGGAATGGTCTTAGTTTTCACCTTTCTGAGTTTGCTTTTAACATTCAAGTAAATCAGTCTATTGGAACTTCACCATTTTTCTGAAATTGGTTTTCATCCCCATTTTGGCAAATTCCAAAAACTAGGACTGCTCAGATTTACCAAAAACGGAAGACCGATAGAAGATGCTTGGTGGGTCCTGTTTTTAAAGGGGTTGTCCGGGCTTTTCACATAATCTCAGTGCATATCTTGGCTGCCGAATGATGACAATAAGTAATTTACCTTCTGCCACCAGTTTGCAGGGTTTAATAGATATCAGTCTCTTGCTTCTGAGCAGAACGTCCAAGGGAGGGTGTGTTCTGGCATTGAAATGAGAACTGGTTGTTTCCTTCTATTCTACTACTCTACTACGATTTTCCCTCCTCACTAGAGTTTCACTTTCCATAGATCACTGTTCAGTGTGTGTCTGGGGGAGGAGCGGCTGGGTGGTTCTGCTCTCTGCACTGAGGCTGCTAGAGGGGGAGGATTTGTTACTGTTTGAGGAGGGCTTGCTCATGTGGATGGGGAGGGCCTACTATGGAGGGTGGAGTTGTTGCCATAGAGGGCAGGTTTTTAGTAGAGTAGGAGGAAACGACCAGTTCTCATTTCAATGCCAGAACACCCCCCCTTGGATGTTCTGCTCAGAAGCAAGAGACTGATATCTAGAAAACCTTGCAAACTGGTGACAGAAGGTAAATTACTTATTGTCATCATTCGGCAGCCCAGATATGCACTGATATTATGTGAAAAGTCCGGACAATCCCTTTAAGATTGAGGATAAGGTTTGGTTGCCATCTAGAAATATCAAGCTTAAAGTGTCATCAGCGAAGTTGGGTGCAAAGTTTATTGGTCCATATGAGATCCTAGAGGTGGTCAATCCTGTGGCCTTTAGAATAAAGCTTCCTCCATCCCCTTTGCATCCATAAATCCCTATTAAAGTAGTTTGTCCCTTTGACATTGTCTCCCTCATCTCCAGCTCCTCCAGTTTCGGTCAACGGTAGCTTGAAGTATGAGAATCAAAGGGTTGTGGATTCTCACAGGTCCAAAATTTCCTCCAATACCTCAGCCACTGGAGGGAATAAAGACCAGAGGAGAGATCCTGGGTCCTAGCTAGAGATGTGAAGGTTGATCGGTTAGTCAGGGCCTTCCATCAAAAATGTCCTAGTAAACCTGGGGTCTAATGGCCCCCCTAGAAGAAGGAGTACCGTCATATTTCCCCCCTACATTGTACCTGGGATGCTTTTGCTAACAGCTCAGCCATCTAATCTGGTACAGGGGTGTACTGAAGCTTGTCAGTAGAGATGAGCGACTTTGCCTTTTTTAGGGTCGAGTCGGGTTTCATGAAACCCGACTTTCGCAAAAGTCGGGTCGAACGACATCGGCCGACTATAGGGAAAAGTAGGAGGTCCGACTAAAACACGAAACCCAATGCAAGTCAATGGGGAAGAAAAGTCGGCAGGGAGTGGAGGACAGTAAACACACCTACAGTGCCCATTTCAATGCCAAAACATCAATTCTTATTACTGAAGCTTGTCAACCTTAATTTACTTCATAATAATAGTAACACATTGAAAACTGGGGGTTATTTGGCTAAAGATGTGGAGGGATAGGGCTGGCTCCAGGTTTTTGTGTGCCCGGAGCCAAAGAGTGTCAGTGCGCCCCTTTAACACATACCACAACTCATGATGCTCCGATACGGCACAGAAATATAGGTATAGTACAATGATAAATACTTCACTGCTTACATGACATGACTGATCTATTTTAAATTCTACAATAGCTCAAAAAAAGGACAGTATATTACTCCATACAGTATTATGGCCATCACATTGTGCGCCATACAGAATAATGAGCCCCATATATTTCTCCGTACAGAATAATTGGTCACATATAATGTTCCATACAGAAAATGATGAGCTCCACATAATGCCACAGTATATGATGGTCCCTATGAACGATGCTCCAGTGTATGATGGGCCCTAATAATGCTCCATATATAGTGGGCTCCATTTCTAATTCTCCAGTGTATAATGGGCCCTGTAAATGCTGCTCCAGTGTCTGATGTCCCCCATTTGGAATGCTCCAGTATATGATGGGCCTCATGAATGATGATCCAGTGTATGATGGGCCCTACTAATGCTCCATATATAATGGGCTCCATTTCTAATTCTCCAGTGTATAATGGGTCCTGTAAATGCTGCTCCAGTGTTTGATGTCCCCCATTTGGAATGCTCCAGTATATGATGGGCCCCATTTTTAATCAACCAAGGCATGGTATGTGAAAAGAGCTCCATGGAGTTATCTTAAGTGTGTGCTGCCGCATCCTTCACTTTTGATGTGGGTGAAGGACACAAGGAAAGGGGTTGCTCCTGACCAGAAGCCTGCACTGACGACTGAGTGCTTGTTTTTTTTAAACTTCAGAACAGTAGGCGATAGAGCTGGAGGCTGTTTCACCAAAGTAAGGCAACTCCAGTTCCTGATGTTCCGGCTTTAAAATCAGTCTACCTACTCCCATAAAAGGGAGCCTTACAGGTCTTCTGGAGCTACACCGTGACGCGGGATCAACACCTCCTGCCCTAGCTGCTATTGTGTTTTTGGCACTACCAGCAGATGCATCATCACCACCATCACTAACAGGTGGCCCCCCATGCCCACATCTGCATCCTCTTCCACCATACTTCTTCATGTTTTTTAAAATGGACCCTAAATACCAGCAGATATATGGTACTGTATCAGAAGCGTACAGCTCTATACAGTCAACGGATAACAGTAAATCTCTGTATATATTTCATGAGTCATACACAGACGCTCACAGGCTCAGTATGGATTATCCAATAAAATAACATGTTGAAAAAGGGTTCAGTGTCACCAGATACAAGGTATATACAGTTGTGGCCAAAAGTATTGACACCCCTGCAATTCTGTCAGATAATACTCAGTTTCTTCCTGAAAATGATTGCAAACACAAATTCTTTGGTATTATTATCTTCATTTAATTTGTCTTAAATGAAAAAACACAAAAAGAATTGTCCTTAAGCCAAATTTGATATAATTCCACATCAAACATAAAAAAGAGGGTGGACAAAAGTATTGGCACTGTTCGAAAAATCATGTGATGTTTCTCTAATTTGTGTAATTAACAGCACCTGTACCTTGCCTGTGGCACCTAACAGGTGTTGGCAATAACTAAATCACACTTGCAGCCAGTTGACATGGATTAAAGTTGACTCAACCTCTGTCCTGTGTCCTTGTGTGTACCACATTGAGCATGGAGAAAAGAAAGAAGACCAAAGAACTGACTGAGGACTTGAGAAACCAAATTGTGAGGAAGTATGAGCAATCTCAAGGCTACAAGTCCATCTCCAAAGACCTGAATGTTCCTGTGTCTACCGTGCGCAGTGTCATCAAGAAGTTTAAAGCCCATGGCACTGTGGCTAACCTCCCTAGATGTGGACGGAAAAGAAAAATTGATAAGAGATTTCAACCCAAGATTGTGCGGATGTTGGATAAAGAACCTCGACTAACATCCAAACAAGTTCAAGCTGCCCTGCAGTCCGAGGGTACAACAGTGTCAACTCGTACTATCCATCGGCGTCTGAATGAAAAGGGACTGTATGGTAGGAGACCCAGGAAGACCCCACTTCTTACCCCGAGACATAAAAAATCCAGGCTGGAGTTTGCCAAAACTTACCTGAAAAAGCCTAAAACGTTTTGGAAGAATGTTCTCTGGTCAGATGAGACAAAAGTAGAGCTTTTTGGGCAAAGGCATCAACATAGAGTTTACAGGAGAAAAAAAGGGGCATTCAAAGAAAAGAACATGGTCCCTAAAGTCAAACATGGTGGAGGTTCCCTGATGTTTTGGGGTCGCTTTGCTGCCTTTGGCACTGGACTGCTTGACCGTGTGCATGGCATTATGAAGTCTGAAGACTACCAACAAATTTTGCAGCATAATGTAGGGCCCAGTAAGAGAAAGCTGTGTCTCCCTCAGAGGTCATGGGTCTTCCAGCAGGACAATGACCCAAAACACACTTCAAAAAGCACTAGAAAATGGTTTGAGAGAAAGCACTGGAGACTTCTAAGGTGGCCAGCAATGAGTCCAGACCTGAATCCCATAGAACACCTGTGGAGAGATCTAAAAATGGCAGTTTGGAGAAGGCACCCTTCAAATATCAGGGACCTGGAGCAGTTTGCCAAAGAAGAATGGTCTAAAATTCCAGCAGAGCATTGTAAGAAACTCATTGATGGTTACCGGAAGAGGTTGGTTGCAGTTATTGTGGCTAAAGGTTGTGCAACCAAGTATTAGGCTGAGGGTGCCAATACTTTTGTCTGGCCCATTTTTGGAGTTTTGTGTGAAATGATCAATGTTTTGCTTTTTGCTTCATTCTCTTTTGTGTTTTTTCATTCAAGACAAATTAAATGAAGATAATAATACCAAAGAATTTGTGTTTGCAGTCATTTTCAGGAAGAAACTGAGTATTATCTGACAGAATTGCAGGGGTGTCAATACTTTTGGCCATGACTGTATAGTATAGTGTAAACATTCTGAATCTCCATATATATTTCAGGAGGCAGACACAAACACTCTCAGGCCCAGTATGAATTACACAAGAATATGAAAAGCTGTAAATGGGTAATGTAACACAGGCGTACAGCTGTATACAGTGTTGGGGTAATCTTAAATCTCCAAATATATTTTTGGAGTAACAGACAGACGTTCACAGACTCAATGGATTACACCTGAAACTAAATAGCAAAAAAGGTTACTGTATCAGAAGCATACTGCTGTAATCAGTGTTGGCCAAATTTGAAATCTCCGCATAGATTTCCAGAGTCACCCGCACATGCTCACTCAGTCATGGTTTGACCATAATAAAAAATATTGTTAAAATGGTACTGGATAACAAGATAGCAAGTATATATAATATAGGGTACAATTGAAATCTCCATATACATAGTCCCGTAGTCACTCTCAGACGCTTACTCAGTATGGATGTGACCGTAACACTAAATTTCGACCAAAGGTACTGTATAACAAGAAACAAGTTGTATCGAGTATAGAGTAAAAATTGGTATCTCCTATTCACCGTCTATATAGAAGCCGGAAACCACACACGCTCACTCACTATGGAGGATACCTTACTAAAACATTTTGAACAAAGGTACTGTGTCAGCACATACCAGGTGTATCCAGTTTAGGGGTAATTGTAAATTTCCGTCTACACTTCCGGAGTCAGACACAGACACTCACAGGCTTAGTATGTATTACACCAAAATTTAAAAAGTAGAAAAAGGGAAAGGTATTCGAGGCATACACCAGTATACAGTGTTGTGGTACTTTTAAATCTTCTTATATTTTTCAATTTCAGTAAGCCAGTCTAGACTCTCCGCTACTGAAAACTACATGGATAAAAGTACAGACGGAAAGTTGATTGCAGAAATTTGGGAATTACTCATCGCGGGAAAACCTCATGGTAGATGTTGCAGAGGCAATGCAGACCCTCAATTACTGTGTTTGTGGAGACAGTGAAAACGCTTCTTTGTGAAGAAAGGATAGCTTTATCGCAGTAGCATGGATCACATCACCGTTACTCCTCTCCATCAAATTGTGATCACAGGGAGAGATGTACACATGGTCCTCACTGCCTATCATGATGTGTCTGGGCATTTGGGAGGGCAAAAGACAGAAACAACAGGCCGTAGGCGATTCTATTGGATCGGCAAGAGAGGAGACATTAAAAAATGGTGGCAGGAATGTCACACGTCTGTGACTAGGAAAACTGTGAAGGCTGATCATAAAGCACCACTGCATCCGATTGTGAGTTGACGTCCATTACATATGGTAACCAATGATCATCTGAAGGTAGAGGCCAGCAGGACAGGTCATAGCTACATCTTAACCATCATTGATCAATACACCAGATTTCTATTGGCCGTTCCTGTGAAGTATTTAACTGCCCAGACTACACAGCGGTGGAGCACAGAGAGGTAAGTATTGCAACTTGCAAGTGCTGTGGCCATGATCAAGCAGGGGGGGCACACTCGTGGGCGATGGTACTGGCACAGGGCCCCTCATAGTATGCTGGTGTGTCTGACGGTGAGTGGGCCCCCTGTTGTGAATTCACTTTCTGGTCTGTCTCTGGTTGCTGGTGAGGGTGGTGGAGCTGGTTGTATTGACAGAGGAGTCGTGAGTTCTCTTTCCGGGCTCCCTCTGGTGGTTGCAGGAGGTAATGAAGCTGATCTAATTAACAGAGACCTGCCACCTGATAATGAGGACGACGATTGGACATCTGGAGTCTCTAACTGGATTTAAGACAGCCGACTCCCTATTTCCCTGCTGGTGATTTTTCCTGCCTCCTGAGGTCTTGGTTTCCAGTTCAGTCCCTGCATTCTCAAGCTAAGTGTTCTTTGCTATTGTTCACATTTGATTTGATTTTGTCTGTTCAGTTTTGTGTGGTCAGCCAGCCCCGGCTGCGCTGAATTTCCATTCTTATGTTACTGTTTGTATCAGTTTGCTTTTTGCCCCTTATTAGATTGGCCTCTTTTTGCTCTGTTCTCAGAATATGCCAGAGTGCTGATATAGTGGGTGAAGTCTAGTGACTTCAGGTTTTTTTTGCTATCAGAAGTGTTGGAAATTTTTGCTGGGTTTTTTGGCATAATTGCAGACAGTATCTTTCCTTTCCTGTCCTTTCTAGTTAGTGTGGGCCCCGTCGTTTGCTCAGCCTATTTTCCTACCTGTGTTTGTGTTTTCATCTTGTCTCACCGACAATACATGTTTGGGGGCTATCTATTCCTTTGGGGTCTGCTCTGGGGCAGTTTAGATTTCCCCTTTTCATGCTTTAGGCTTATTTAGTCCTCCGGCTGTGTCGAGGCATCTAGAATCATCGTAGGTACGCTCCACGGCTACTGCTAGTTGTGTGGATAGGATCGGGGTCTGCAATCCACTTAGTTACGAACCTCTCTGGTTTTCTGTGGCTTAGCTTGGTCTTGTTTTCCTCCTCGGTGACCCAAACATAACAGCCCCCCACCATCAGAGACACTGTGTTGTACTAAGAGGGGCCCTGTGCCTGTGCAGTTGGCCATTAGTGGGCCCATCCACCTGTTCAGAGCAACATCACTTGCCCGGGTGCACCAGGTGTTGATCCCAGCCCTTGGGAGGGTGGGCAGCCCTGTTACAGAGGTTTAAAAAATGGCATATGTTGATGTGTAGGCTGGACATTCAGCAGCTGTAAATGGCAGAATTGGGCAAGTCAGAGGAAGAGGAGAACAAAAGCGAGGCAGTTTTATGGCAACCTAGGTGTCATCAGGGGAAGGTGGGACAAAATCCTTGGAAACCCATGCATGGTTCATTTTAATGAAGGTTAGATCATCAACATTTTGGGTCGACAGACGGGTCCTTTTTTCTGTCAGGATTGATCCAGCAGCGCTGAAGACTCTTTCAGATAACACACTAGCAGCAGGGCAAGCGAGCTCCTGTAAGGCATATTGTGCCAATTCAGGCCAGGTGTCAAGTATACTGGCCCAATAGTCAAAGGGGAATGACCGGTGAGGGAGAACATCGATATGGGAGGATAAGTAGTTTGTAACCATAGTTGACAACTGCTGTCTCCTGTCACTTTGAATCGATGCAGTATTAGCTATTGTGTGAGTGGTACTTGAGAAATCAGTCCACATGGTCATGAAACCCCTGTCTCCAATGCCACTTCGGCTGTGTGCACCATTAACACCTCTTCCATTGTGCCCAATACGGCTCGTGGGAGAAACAGCACCACTGCTGTGTGCTGGGAAAGCCTCAAACAAACGGTTTACCAGAGTTGCTTGTTTGTTAGCCAATATTATCTCTAGGTTCTCCTGTGATGTTGTATAATTTGCCTTTGAAGTGTGGATCGAGGATGCTGGCCACCCAGTAGTCGTCATCCTTCATCATTTTGGCAATGCAAGGGTCCCTTTTTAGGATCCGCATACGCCTGTTCCTTAATGTGCGTCAAACTTTGTATGAGCATGGAATCCACCAACAAGAAAAAGATCACGCCAATAATCAAGGAGCACCTCTAACATGTATAATAAACATGACACTTTATTAAGCAGCTATAATACAACAGCAAAAAAACACATTAAAAAAGAGAAATCCTGTTCAAAATCATGCCCTTTAATAAAGGCAATGATAACCCCACACCTGAAAATCTCCCCTGAACAGCACAAAAGATATATATGTGTATATATATAGGAACTGCTACAGGTGGTCCAACATTCACCACTGGGATACTAATTAGACAATTCTGGGAGAGATCAAAAAACAGCTGCTATGTCACATCAATGTTGCATGAATTTATAACTAATACAGTTACAAATAATTGCTGTCATACAGACCCAGATATGAAAAGTAGATTAAATATATAAAAGTCCCAGCAAGGGACTTAGAATGGATACCAAAAAATACCCCAGAAGAACTAGCTAGTATACACAATAATTTTAAAGTGCATGTAGCTGAAGCCTATAACTAGTGCCATATGGGTCCAATAAAGCAAACATCCAAATATCAAGGATATCCTTGATTATGGGAGTGATCTTTTTCTTGTTCTTGGATTCCATGTTCTTTACATGCCCTTAGTGAGCCCTCTTCTCTTTTTGGAATATATTAAGTGGTGCCCTCCATCCCTTTTGTTTATTACAAACTTTGCATGAGCAGACGCATAAGTGGGATGCTCATGCTAATGATAGCATCATCAACGCTTACCAGCCGTGTGCATTCCTCAAAACACTGAAGGACTTTACAGAGGTCTTTCAGCTTTGACCATGCAAGGTATGTGTGT
Organism: Dendrobates tinctorius; assembly: GCF_039654945.1. Classification (NCBI taxonomy): domain Eukaryota; kingdom Metazoa; phylum Chordata; class Amphibia; order Anura; family Dendrobatidae; genus Dendrobates; species Dendrobates tinctorius. The sequence continues at coordinate 10,815,566 of NW_027361775.1, read as the reverse complement.
GAGTTTTGCAAAGCTTATGACTGCCAAAAATTACGGCCGTTATCACTGACTACCTTGCCTGGCTCAAGATGTAGACTTCCCAGCCATGACTCAGTTTGTTGCTGCAAGTGGTCGGCCAGTACCTCCGCGGTGTGTCTCTGTTGTCGCCCAAACGCATCATCTTTAACACAGCCTGCTGACGCTTACCACCAGCTGTTCGATAGTTGGACACCTCGTGTGCAACACTGCCAGCTGCGGATGGAGTGCTCATGCGACTGTGCTCTGTGGATGAGCTTTCGCTTATATTTGAGGAGGAGGCTCGAAAGCCTACATGCAACTGTTTTCTATACCGTGGGCTAGGCAGCACTGTTCCCCCGCTGCTGTGCCCTGTGGAGCCTGCATCCACCTCAATAACCCAGTGCGCAGTGATGGACACGCAATGGCCCTGGCCATGCCTACTGGACCATGCATCTGTTGTGAGGTGCACCTTTCCACTCACTGATTGCTTGAGGGCATGGACAATGCGGTCTATCACATGCAGGTGGAGGGCTGGGATGGCTTTTCGAGAAAAGAAGTGCCGACTGGCTGGGTCATAGCGTGGGACAGTGTAGGCCATGAGCTCACGGAAAGCTTCGCTTTCAACCAAACGGTAGGGCATCATCTCTAACGAGATTAGTTTGGCAATGTAGGCGTTCAAACACAGTGTACGCGGATGAGAGGATGAGTACTTTCTTGTCCTACTCAGAGTGTTTGGTTCGGTGAGCTGTACTGGAGAGCTGCATATGGGGGAACTATCGGTGGACCGGACAGAGTGAGAGGGAGTTGGTGATGTTATTGGTGTTGATGGCCTAGATTCAGTGTTGTGTTGCAAAACCAATGTGATTCCCTGAGTGCTTTGGCCTTGCGACGACACCTCAACATTTTGTGCTGGTGGTGTGCTTAACGGTGGCAGTGGAGTTACAGTGGGGGAAGTGATGGAGCGTTGCTGGGCTACCTTTAGTCGGAGCAGGTGCACATGTGCTACCTGACGTTTTGTAGTCCATCCACGCTTGCAATTGCATGTTGGTTAAATGTCTAAGCATGCAACTGGTATTCAAATTTCTGAGTTGTTTACCTCGGCTAAAGGTCCTTCTGCACTTCTTACAGGTAACCTTTGCCTCATTAGTAGGATTTTGGACAAAGAAGTGCCACACTGCACTCTTCCTACTATGGTAGACATTTTCTTGCCTTGCACGCTCTGCTAACTTGACCGTCTGGCCAAGCTGCCCTGCAACTCTTTTATTTTTTGGTCCACGTTTTTGGACAGCTACGGGCCTGCCAGATAACCGCTACTGCAATGTGAATGCCTGCTGCGGATCCTTCTCCTTATCTGAACTATTGCCAGCGCCACCCTCCTCCCCCAATGGATGCCAATCTGGGTCAAGAACTGGGTCAACCATCACCTCCTCTTCAAAGTCATCTGCACCTTCCTTTTTACCTTCCTCTGTGTCACCTTGTATGGTGGTATAGTATGCGGGAAGGGCCACCTGAGTTTCGTCAGGGTCAGATTCTGGCTCAGTAGAGTGCAAGGGCAATGTAGTGCTCTGGGTCAATGTACCAGCAGAATCATCTAGCAGTGGCTGTGCATCAGTGCACTCCATGCCAGATTCATCTTGGACTGGGGAATTCAGGATTTGACTTGATAACCCAGGCATGGTATGTGAAAAGAGCTCCATAGAGTAATCTGAAGTGTCGGCTGCCGCATCCTTCACTTTTGGTGGAGGTGAAGGACACAAGGAAAGGTGTTTTTCCTAATCAGAACCCTGAACTGACGACTCCGTGCTTGCAGGTTTGGAACGTTCAGAAGAGGAGGCAATAGAGCTGGCGGCTGTTTCGGCAATGTACGCCAAAACCTGTTCCTAATGCTCCAGCTTTAAAAGCAGTTTTCCTACTCCAAGAAAAGGTAACCTTACAGGCCTTCTTGGGCCAGACGATGACGCAGGCTCAACACCTCCTGCCTTAGCTGCTATTGTGTTTTTCCAGAACCAGCCTCTGCACCACCACCATCAGTACCAGCCATGCCCCCCTGCCACCATCCGCGGCCTCTTCCCCCATACTTCCTCATGTTTGGGAAAATGTACCCAAAACACCAGCAGAGAGATGGTACTGTATGAGGAGCGTCCAGCTGGAAGAAGGCAATCATCACCAAAACGTATGTAGGGAAGCCAGTCGCCATAGCACTTTGTAGGTATTGTCCTTGCCACAGCCTAATTGCACTTTATCTGCACTTTGTTTGTTTATTTGCACACTCCCTCAATGGAGCTGTTGTTAGCACATTGTGGACACTATTCTTTTATTGCTATATTGTAGGTATTGACCCTTTCACAGCTTATTTGCATTTCAATTGCAGTGTGTTCATATGGTTACACATCTCCTTAAAGGAGCAGTTGGTAGCACATTGTGCACACCACTTTTTTTCATTGCTTATTTTGCACAGTTGCTTATGTTACACAATTGTTGATTGTATTACACATTTCTGCTAACTTATGCACCTTATTGATAGTACATGGTGATTTATTTATATATATATATATATATATACACACAATTGTTGATATTTTTATATATATTCACGTTCATTATTTTTTTTTGTGTTACCATCAGGCTGTGTATTATTGTGCTTTTTGCTAATTATGGCGCCATCTTGTGGCTAAATTTTGATTTTCATTGTGAGGACTAATATTTTAACATTTTATTTTCTGAATTTACATGTAATAATAAAGATATATATATTTTATACCTTTTGTATTTTGATTCATTTATACATCCCCTTTTTCACATGATTAAGTCTTAATATGGTGTAGAACCATTTTTTGTCCGTTTTAACTTTAATAGGTGATCTTTCCCATTTTATTGTGTATATCACATCTGTTGCTTTTAATTTTGAATCTACTCCAAGAAAAGGTAACCTTACATGCCTTCTTGGGCCAGAAGATGATGCAGGCTCAACACCTCCTGCCTTAGCTGCTATTGTGCTTTTGCCAGAACCAGCCTCTGCACCACCAACAGTACCAGTCACGCCCCCCTGCCCATATCTGCGGCCTCTTCCACCATACTTCCTCATGTTTGGGAAAATGTACCCAAAATACCAGCAGAGAGATGGTACTGTATGAGGAACGTCCAGCTGTGTAAGGTGTATTAAAAAAATTAAATCTACGTATATTTTTTGTTAGTCATGGACGCTCTCCCAGTATGTATTTGACCGTAATACAACAAGCAGATATACGGTACTGTATCAGAAATGTAAAGCTGGATACGTTTTTTGTGTAACTAACAATCTCCGTATATGTATTTTAATCAAACAGCACATATACTAAACTGTTTGCAAAGCTGACAGCTCTATACGGTGTAGGTCTGGAAAACTGGCAAATCACCTCAGCTTGTTTTTCAAGAGTCACACACAGATAGCTTGTATTTGTCCGTGATCCCAGCCGGTTACACGGTAGTGTGTGAGGAGCTTACAACGCTATCCGGTGTCTGTATGGAAGTTTGTAAATCTCAGGCTATGTTTATACAGAGTGACACACGCTGTCTATGTATAGTTTGGACCGTAATCAAACAGCACATATACTAAACTGTTTGCAAAGCCGACAGCTCTATACGGTGTAGGTCTGGAAAACTGACAAATCGCCTCGGCTTGTTTTTCCAGAGTCACACACAGATAGCTTGAATTCGTCCATGATCCCAGATGGTACACGGTACTGTGTGAGGAGCGTACGGTGTGTGAAAAAATGAACACTCGGTAAATGAGCAGAACAAAATAATAAAAGTTGGAGTGCTTTGAAAAAAGCAGTTTGAACAGCAGTGTGCACACACCAATGCAGCTATCAGGCAGCCTTAAAAGGCAGCCTAATCACCACCAGTGCTGCTGCACACAACTAAAATCCTCCACTTTCACTGCACACTAACTGTGCAGTGAAAAGCGCTAGCAACAGAAGCTAGTTTTTTTCTTCTTCCCTGCCTAACGCTCTCCCTATTCAGCATCAGCAGCAGCAACACCTCTCCCTGTTCTAAGATTGGCAGAAGTAAGATGGCGGTCAGCGTTCATAGCCTTTTAATAGCCCCTGTGATGCCACACAAAGCCAGCCAAACACTTCAATGCCCTTCTCTAAGATGGTGGTGGCTGCTGCACATGTCATCGCGTTGCCCACAGTGTGCATCCTCCATCATTGGCTGAAAAAAGGCACTGGATGCATCATTTGAAACGTGACTTTGGCGTGCGCATCGGCGACCTCATGGCCGACCTAACGTTATGGTCGGGTTTCGTTTCATGAAACCAGACTTTGGCGAAAGTCGTTGATTTTTTAATTTGACCGACCCGTTTCGCTCAAGTCTACTTGTCAGTACTTTGATTGACAGATCAGCCATCCAATCTGAGACTGGGAGGCGCTGACTGTCTTCAGGTGTTCATTATCTGAGGTGATTGCCAGGCAACTTATCTGAGCTTTTACTCCCAGTCCTCTGCCAGACATACATTCAGACATCCATCTGTTTAACCACTTTTGGTCTGATCCGCTATCCTCCTGGTATTCTGACCTTGGAATGTTACCTGGCTACACCTTTCTCTCTTCCTTTTGTTTATGAAGTATCTTCCTGGCTATTGACCTCAGACTCCTAACTATTCTGTCTCACAGCTTATCCAAGAGAAGTGACAATGCCAATTCAATTCCTTGCAAATTCATAAAGAGGGACTGACACAGGAATAACTTAGCTGTATTGATCACAAGTTAGAAATGGACCTGCCAAGAGTTGGATAGAGTCCTGATATCTCAAGCTAATCTAAAATGGGATTTATGAGTCAATTGTATGTATATCTATTTAAAAAAATCTAAAGATATTTTTTGAATGTAACAATTCCTTAATTACATTATAATAAAATGCAAATTGAGTCTTTATACCCTATGTGAAACTACTGTTGTTAATACTCACCTCAATGATTTCTTTTTTGCAAAAAAAGTTTTTTCTAGGTACATTTGTCCATTTGCATTCAGTTTTTTTCTATTTTGGAGCAGCTTATAATAACCTTCAGTCACTAGACTCTGCTTTTGTATTATTGTCGATCTGAAATGTTAGTGACGAGTGGATATGTATTGAAAACTAAATGAATTAATTACCACAGAGACCAATTTGCACATGTCACAAGACACCATCTGCTGCAAGTAGATACAGAATATTCATTTGAAAAGCTTTAAATTCAATGCGCCTTCATGACATAGTTTGTTAAAAAATGTAGTTTTTGTAATCAGAAATGATGTAGTGTGCCTGTAAATGTCATCAAACAAATAAGTAAATAATATTAATCTTTGCCATAAAACACCTTATTGTGTCTATATACAAGTGACTGATACGGGGCATATTATAATACCTTTTCTTTTACTTTTTTGTTAATTTTAAGCAGAAGTTAATCTGTTACGGGAGTTTATCATTATATTTGCTCGGATCAGTTTTTTTTTTGCTTTGAAGATACATCTAAGTGTTTATTTATAAAAATAATTTAATGACAGATTTCTTTGATTACTTTTCCCAAAAAGGATTATATCATTCTAAAACTGGCAAAAAATTACATTTCAAGCAAAGCTAATACATGTGGGCTTAAAGTTCATGAAAATTTCATGGGCTTTTGAAAGCATAAATTCCTGGCAATTTTACAGTAATGGTTGCTTTAACATACATTACTTACAAAATATAATTATTTCATAGGAATATCTTTAGTTAAACATTCATGTGAATGGATTTCACAATTCAGCATATTATATGTATGTATGTACATATTCTGCATATATATATATATACATATAAAAACCTACAAAAGACAAAATGAAAAAACCCTGCTATAATTAAGTAAAAAGCAAAAGTGCATTTAAATCATACAGAGTTCTTAGTAATACTGTATTTGATCAAACATAGCATAAAAGCTAGACATACTATAAATACTAGACAGCGTAGGACCGCCCCTATATATATATTTCTCAAAGAAATAAAGGGAACACAAACAGTCTGTTGCAAATGGAATAGTGTTCCCTTTATTTTTTTGAGCAGTAAATCAGTGCTTACAAATACATATTGTGGTAGACTTGCTCACTCGGCTGCTTACAGAGGTAGAAGCAGAATGTTTCTAATTTGAATTTTCTGCTGGTTTACTAAAAAGTATGGCATAAACCAGTGCAAAGTTCATAAAAATAAACACGGCATTTCTGGCATAATGCGAAAACAAAAGATAACTGATATCATAGTCCATGTGGTTGCAGGTGTCCGCCCACTCACGAACAACAACAGAATTCGTCTCAGTTTAGCATAAACAAAGCTTTGGAGCACTTGCCACCAGGCACACCAAAACCTGAATGACTCAGAAGGCTGACTATTTACCTTTTAAACCCCACCCTGTGGTGGAGATGTGGTGAACAGCTTCTCACCAACTCTTCAAATGTTCACAAAAAACTAGCCCTAGCAAAACTAGCTGGGGCACCTTGCAGCCAGAACGGCAAGCTAGTATACTGGAAGCAACTGTCAGGTGTAGAGAAGGCCATCTTCTCCTTATCACTTTGGGACAGGAAGATTTGCCAGTACCCTTTCATTATGTCCAGGGTGGTGATGTATCTGGCTGACCATAGCCTCTTAATGAGTTCATCGACACTGGGATTCGGATATGCATCAAATTTAGACAACTCATTTAGCTTCCTGTAATAGTTACAGAAATGCCATTTTACATCAGGCTTCAGCACCTTGAAAATGGGGCTGGACCAGCCACTCTTTGACTCCCTGTTAATGCCCAGGCTCAAAATTTGCCCACCTCCTTCTAAATCACCTTGCAGCAAGCTTCACCCGCACATGTGGTTCTGCCAGGATTTCATGCTCAACAACCTGCGTACATCCTGGCAACTACGAAAACAGGTCCCAGTTCCACTGAAGAAGTTTGTTTGTTGTTTCTGAGCCAGTGACAGTGTCTCTACCACTGTGACATTCTCGATCTTGGCTTCAAGATTGGCCCCAAAGCACGTAGCTTCCACCAGTTCTCTGTCGTGCCATAGTTTAAGCAGGGTGATGTGGTACACCTGGTAGGGGTTTCTTGTTTCTGGCTGATGGACATTGTAGTAGACATCACTCAGCTTTTCAACCACCTCTTTACAAATTTACTTTTGATATTGGGGACCAATATCAACACCAATACCCGGTCTCCAGGACTAAACTATCTCACCCTTGCTGACCACTTGTAGATACTTGCCTATGCCTTTTGTGCTTGAAGGAGGCTCTCCTTCAAAATGGGCATCATCTTTACAATCCTGTCTTGCATCTAGGTGACATGCTCAATGATGCTCCAGTGTAGTGTAAACTCTCCTTCCCATGTCTCCTACACATTAGCCAGAAGTCCCTGATGATGCCTTTCATATAGCAGCTCGACCGGTGAGAACCCTGGTGAGGCCTGTGGGACTTCCCTGATAGAGAACAACAGGAACAGCAGTAGGCAATCCCAGTCTCAGCTATCCTTCTCCATGACCTTCTTAAGCATGGACTTCAAGGTCTTGTTGAATCTCTGCATCAGGCCGTCCAACTGTGGATGGTACACAGATGTCCGTAGTTGTGTAATCTAGAAAGCCTTGCACAGCTCCCTCATAACTTTGGATATATGCAGAGTTCCTTGGTCTGTCAGGATGTCCTCCCATCCTGGAGAAAATATGGACTTACTCTCTGGTTGAGGAGTTTTTCAGGGGTACCACCTCTGGGTACCATGTTGCATAGTCCATGACTACTAGGATATATTAGTGCCCCCTGGCGGACTTATATAGGGGTACTACAAGGTCCACTGCAATCATTTAAAATGGGACCTCTATAATGGGCAATGGTACTATGGGACTTCAGAAGTGGGATATGAGAGCAGTTAGCTGACAAGTAGGACAAGACCAGCAGCAGTTATCAATCTTTCTGTGATGCCCAGGCCAGTAGAACCTCTAAAGGTACCGTTCTTGAGTTTTGTCAACTCCCAGATGTTTACCCAAGACATAAAAATGGGCCAGGTCTAGAACCCTTTGCCTATAGGTACTAGCAACTACTTTACCACTTGCTCTCTCAGATTAGTGACCTGATACAGCAGCCTGTCATTTAAAACAATATGTCATCTCTTGGTTCTTGAGCGATGCCATTTATAATTAACACATTTTCAAATGCCCCTTTTAGAGCAAGATCACGCATTTGCGCAGTCCCAAAATTTCCCCCAGACAACCTCAGTTAAGGAATCTTGGCCCTACTGATCACCGTCTCATCCTCGTCAGCAGCTAGGACACAAAAAGGGAACTCATCCACCTCTGACTGTGATGAGGTTTCATCATGGTTGAATTGGCTCTTGTCTGAGTCACTTGGTATCTCTGCCTTCCACCATAAATCCCAGAACAGGCTAAAGTTCAGCCTTATTATCACCAAATGTAGCAGGTCCTTAACCACCCTGACCTCATGTGACTCAGCCCCATAGTTAGGTTTTATAGTCAATGAGGTAGTCCTTGGCATCCCCATGAATTCAATGGACGCCCACAGTTTTTCCAGGGATCAACTGATGAGGGAGTGTGGCCCTTTTCAGGGTCACCAAACTCCCTGAGCTCAAAAGTCACAATACCAGCACCATATTTATTACATTTCAAAAATGTCATGATCTCAGTGCGGGTTTGTCTCACACATGTGGGGTTAATGTCTGGAACCAGTGCTGATGACTGGCATTTCTTGGGTTAAAGGTTGTGATTCCAGTGAAGGCTTACCTGCACATCTGGGGCTATGATGGTGGCCTCTCTCTAGTTCTGGGAGAGGCTTCTTATAGCCTCAGGATGCTCTCATCCCAATCAGTTATACTTTCGCCCTTGGCATTGTGTGATGACCCCTGAGTGTGTTTGTGCTGTGTTCTGGTTGCTTGATTCTCTGTGTACAACTCGGTCTGTTCTCTGGATATTGCTTTGGATTCTGCTTGGTACCCTCTATGTCTGTTTGGTTTTGACTTCTGCTTGGCCCTGACTATCCGTTCTGTCTCATCCCTGGAACTTTACTGATATCTCTGTGTATGACCTCCATTTTGCCTGACTCTGAGTATTTCTGTATAGTGTCCTGCCATCTCTGAAAGCAGGACGCTAAGTCCCACCCCTTACAGTCACAAGACCATAGGTGTGACTGCTTGCTAAACTTCAGCGTCCACAGGTCCTGTGTATCTGTACTTTCCGGTTGTACCTGACCCCGGGCCCCCCTACAGTGCGGGTCAGTCCCTGCTCAGCTGAGGCTGCACGCTGGCACTGACAGGATCCTGACAAAAAACTGACTGTCACATCCAAGCATAAGCATTGTGTGAACAGGTGCTTAACCTAGAGTCACCAACTCATATACTGTATGGATGTGATGGTCAGTTTTTGAAATTTGAATTCATTAACCTTCTGACTGAGCACTCCACCAGTTAGCCACAGGCATTTTTTATCAAAACAGGACCACTACCCCTCCACAGAGATATAGACTTTAGTCTAAACAGAGGATTTACATAGGTTCCCATTCAGATGAAGACTTCAGTCTAAGTGAGGATTGTCATTAGATAGGGTCCTGGAAAATGAGAAATGCCTTACCGTGGCTTCCATGTACACAAAACTTGGCCATTTTATGCGCTAAGCATTCTAAATTATTCATACTTCTAATGCAGTAATGCAATTCATTTTTCATTTTTCATGTTTGCATGTTATGGTGCTACAGTGTGCGTCCTTTTTTGTTTGAGCACCATATTTATTGCTACGGGATATGCCTGTGGCCCCTCACTGGGCTGATAGTCTACACTGCAGGTGGGAAACGCATAGTACGAACAGCGCCTCCATAGGCTGCAGTCCATCTGTACGGCGGACATAGGATAATGTGTCCAGGACCGTGGCATCTCCAGCATAGCAAGTCTTTATTAGTGGCCTTTGGTAACCCTTCAGCAAATCCTTGGGAATTTACCCTCCCCCCAGTGTTGACTTTACTACCTTTCTTTTAGGATTTGGGCTCTCTCTTGGTATCCTAGTATGGGGATGCAACATCAACCTGCTTCCTAAGGGACCTCTCGACCACCTGGTAAATTTCTACTAGGCCAACCACACTCCGGAACGGTGAGCCCAGTACGGCTGCTTCCCTGAGAGAATGGACTAACCAAGAGTCGGCATCTGGAGCAGGAGCTCCTAAGAGGTAACCCCGGACAGGGGGAAATAACTGTGAAGCTATAGAGCCTGGTTGCTGGACAATGCACAGCCTGTGTGACCACGGGTCTGAAAGAGCGAAGCTCTATCATGAACTTTCTGTTGTTTGATAATAGCCTGTTGCGTATATGGTTTATGCTGATTAATAAACCACCTGGACTGGTTATGTTGAAAAAAACCCGTGCCGGACCTTGTTAATCTGCAGCCAAGTGAGTGTCCCCCAATACACTCAGTGAGCGCTACCTTACAATATATATAGATATACAGTATATACACTGTATATATATCTACATATATATATTTATAAATATATATACAGTATATATATCAATACATATAGCAAAACATCACTTCTTCAATTTTCAACCCTGCCGTGTGCATAAACAGTAGTTTCCAACCACTTATTGGGTGGCTGCATTTAGGAGAAATTGTTTTATAAATTGTGATGTTCATTTCCTTCTATTACCCCTTGTGAACAAAAAATTTGGAAAAAATATAATTTTTTTGCTTCCTCAATCCAGAATTATAAAATTCTGCTCAACACACCCGAAGATGAAATTCATAAGTAGGATACTTTCCAAAACTGAGTCATTTAGTGAAGCTTCTACTCTTCTGAAACCTTTAAGGCTCTGCAATCTATCCCATACAAATTTGCTGTCCAAAAGCCAAATAGTGCTTGTTCCCTTATGAGCCCTGCCCTGGGTCTAAAAAGTATTTTTTGACCACATATAAGGCATTGCTATATTCAGAGGAAATTGCTTTGCAAACTTTGGCTTCCATTTTCTACTATTTACTCTTACACCATTTTTTATGTTCGCAATCTAAAAGTTATAACATTTTAAGGAGCCCCAGTGACTTCAAAAGTACACTGTATGTCATTTTTCATTTTTTCAGCCAACTTTGCATTCATTCTTGTGAAGGACCTGAACAGTAAAAAAAACCTTCCTGAGTGCAGATTTAATACTTCAAGGGTTCCAGTTTTTTAAATACTATCAATTTGGGGTGTATTTTGCCATATGGGCTACTGAAAGGAACTTCAAAAGTGAGTACTGAAAGGAACTTCAAAAGTGAGTAGGTCTCTAAAAAAAAATGATTGTGTAAATTTTATTGAAAAAATGGAAATTGAGAATAAAAATTTAAATGTTAAAATTGCTAATTTTTAAAATTGTTGCACAATGCTTTATATTTTCATAAAAAAAGTAAATTTTATGTATCTAAATTTACCACTATCAAGAAGTATAATATGTCATAAAAAATCTCATAATAACTGGGACTGGAAGAAGCTGTCATGATCTGAGTTTGATCTGACAGAATTAATGTATATAGTGAACTTTTTTTTACTTGGCTGTGTGCCAAAGGGAGTTTTTGCCCCCGGTGGCCATTAGGGTCATTACACGTTGTGTCGTTTGGTCTAATTTACCCCGGTGGTGGTTAGTGGTATTACGCTTTAGTTAAAGTGCACATGATTAATAAAGCAGTTGTGATTGCTCAGGCTCTGCTATAAAAGAGTGTCAGGTGTTGCAATCAGTGTTGGTGATAGTTGTTCTTTTGCAACCAACCTTGGTGGAGGTAGGAGCTGGAGAGAGTTCTTTACACTGTTGTGGAAGGAGTCACAGAAGGGATTTCCTTGCTGCTCTGTCAGAGCTTGGTGGCAGCTATTCAGGTGGAAGGCTCCATTCGGTTGCTGGACTCTGTGCTGGAGCATTAGCACAGAGAGAGCTAAGTGTTTCTTTACCCCTGTTTGTGACTTTCCTTATGTGTGTTCTAGTACAGTGGTGGGATTAGTTTCCACACCGACCAATTCCCTTAGTGAGGGACTAGGTGCAGGGCGAGTCAGGGTTTCTAGGTTCCCAATCGGCGCCCAGTGCGGAACCGGCATAGGGACTGTTGAGGAGTGCAGGGTCACTGGCTCAGGGGAGTGCAGGAGGTCTCCTCGTCCCCATTCCCTAGTGCAGGGCCCACCACTGTAATTGTTCCCTGGTGTTTACCCTTATTTAAATTCGCCAGCTGGAGGCGGGGTATCCAGTTTTACGTGTACTTCTTAAATTCGCCAGCTGGAGGCGGTGTATCCGGCTGCACGTCCCATTATTATTTAAATTCGCCTGGCTGGAGGCGGTGTATCCAGGGTCACGTGTGCCATAAATTCGCCCTGCTGGAGGCGCTGTGTCCAGACACACGTTGATCGTTACAGAAGCATTCTAAAGTTATTACCACATAAAATGAGACATCAGGCTTGGAAAATAGGGCTTTATTAGGAAGGTGCAAACAATCTTTGTCGGTAAAGGATTAATTCAGAATTCACTCACAGCACAGTTTAAACAGGTTATTGTGCACATTTTTTGTGGCAAATTTTCAATAAAAATATTGTAAGTAGCAAATTAGTTCTATAATAATATAGAATTTAATGCATATCAGGAAATTGTTTAAACAACTATTCTCTAATATGCATAATGGTGCATTAGTAAATTAGTAAATCAGTCAGTTCAATGTATTAAATGGGAACTGCTCCAAAATTCTGTCAATTTTTAGACAGAGTTTCAGTAGCCGCCAGGTCAATATGTTCATATAACTACATTTCTGAAATGGAACAGACATCTGTCAATGCTTTTAATGGAAAGGGCGCATACACAGTGTATTAGTTAAAGATAGTGAATATATTAAGCATATATTATATATTGATATATGCAAATTGTATCACTATTTAATGACAATCTTGTCCAAAAGTACATGGGGAGAATTCTTAATCAGATGGAAGCTCAGTGTTTCAATCACTTAAAAAATGGATACTCTGTTCACATTTGTATTCAAGGCTTCATTTGGTGCAGAAGAGGCCTAAGTGTAATGCTCTATGGTGTGATGTTGCAAAGTTCTAAAAAAATATATTTAAGTTTGCAAAATGTTTGTTTTTGAAGGTGAAGAAAAACCTCATGCTACTATGTGAAATTTAGCTCTACATCCCCTTTATACTAGATCATGTAAACATTTGCTATGAGCATAAGTCAATGTGTTCTCCTTGACACAGATACATCATGCTGATTGCACAGTACAGCTTCTGTACCAATGTACAATCAACTTCAGGAGTCCTACTGATGTACACAGCCAGACTCCTGCTGTATCTACTAGGATCAGCTTTCTAACTAATACCAGCAGTTTAAGCTCTTATATAGCACTGTCAATAGTGAGAGTAATACATGTGAAGTTTAAAGGGAACCTGTCATCAGGTTTGGCCGATATAAGATGTGGCCACGGCCTTTCAGGGCTTATCTACAGCATTCTATAACGCTGTATATAAGCCCCCGATCCAACCTGAAAGATAAGAAAAATATATTTTATACTCACCCAGGGGGCAATCTGGTCCGATTGGTGTCACAGGTCCCAGTCTGGCGCCTCCCATCTCCTTGCAACACCATCTTCCTGCTTGCTTCTCAGCCTCCCAAGCATCACGCTCCTGCACAGGTGTACTGCACTGTTGAGGGCAGAGCAAAGTACTGCAGTGGGCAGGCAGTGGGCCTCTCTGACCTTTCCCAGCACCTGCGCACTGTATTATTTTGGTCTACCCTCAATAGGGCAGATAAGTACGCCTGTGCAGGAGCACAATGCCGGTGAGTCGTGATGCAAGCATGATGGCGGCGATCATAAGGAGATGGGAGTTGCCGGACCCGGACCTGCGACACTCATCGGACCGAACTGCCCCCCGCGTGAGTATAATAAAGCTTATTTTTCTTAACTTTCAGGTAGGATCGGGGGCTTATCTACAGCATTATAGAAAGCTGTAGCTAAGCCCTGAAATGCAGTAGCCGCATCATATATTGGCCAAACCTGGTGACAGGTTCGCTTTAATAAAAGGAGATCAATCCTTGTGTTAGTCCATCAGCACCCATTCCCATCATGTATATATATATGTGTATATAGATATATCTATCTATATATCTATATCTATATACACATATATATTCACACATATCCGTTTCGCCACAAGGTACTAAAGGCAATGATGCAGTCCCCGGTAAACATAATACAACAGACTTATGTGACAAGAATCTGTCTACTGGATGTTGATCAAGGCAACTAGTCTGATTGCCGTATGTGGAGCTGGGAAAGATTCTTTCCTTCCATCACGTGGGATTTACTGCTCCCAGGACAGTAGTATGTCCTTTTGTAGGATGAACCCAAAGATGTATGTCTCCCTTTAAACCTAATTATGAAAGAGACTTTCCTTTAGCCCTCAAGGCAGTAGCTCCTTGAGAGTTCTGTTCCAAATGGAAGAAATGCTATTTTACTAGGCCAATTCAAGCATAGGTGTTTGTTTGGCTAAGCCCGGATGCCAAGAATGAAGCAACAGAAGTTGGATCTGGGTCCAAAAACACAAGGACTCTGGGCCTGAGACAAAATGCGAAGTGGTAGGCCAACGATACAGGGTGCAGCCACGCAACAAGGCACAAGTCAGATGGTCTAAGCCAGAGGCCCACAGCCAGAGGCACAAAGCCACAACGCCCAAAGTACTATGAAGCACTAAGGAACTATGAAGCACAGAGGCACCACGATGTACTATGAATCACTATGACACACTAATGATACACCATAAGGCACAGGGGCACCAAAGCACTATGATGCAATATGATGCACAGAAGCATTATGACGCAATATGATGCATAGAGATGCTATGAAGCACTATGATGCCATATGAAGCAAAAAGGCACTATGAAGTGCTATGATGCAATATGATTCACAAAGGCACGATGAAGCACTCTGATGCAATATGATGCACAAAGGTACTATGATGCAATGTGATACAGTGGCACTGTGAAGCACTATGATGCAATATGATGCAGAGGCACTGTGAAGCACTATGAATCAATATGCACCGAGGCACTATGAAGCACTATGATGCAATATAATGCATAGAGGCACTCAATATAAAGTATAGAAGCACTATAATGCAATATGATGCACAGAGGCACTCAATGTAATGCCTAGAGGCACTATGATGCAATATGATGCACAGAGGCACTCAATGTAATGCATAGAGGCACTTTGATGCAATATGATGCACAGAGGCACTCAATTTAATGTGTAGAGGCACTATGATGCAATATGATGTACAGAGGCACAGACAGACTACGACCATGCTTGAAGGTGCCAAACAAGAGACCACAGTTACATCCAAGAGCGCAATCTCTCAGGGTTCTGGATAAACCTCCACTCTGAATGGAGGAACACCTCACTTGTCAGACTGACCCCACCCGAAGGACCTAATTACTGAGCTGCAGCTGGAGGGCCGTCTTCATGGAGACACTATGCTGCATTAACCCCATGTGTCCTCCTATGGATGAAGTAGTTAAGTCAAATCATGAGATGTAACCTGGACATATGGCCTTATTATAACCTAGTGGAAAGGTTTTAAATACAAGAGTTAGGACTGTCCCACGGGGGTTGCCTTGACGTGGCGGGATGGCTTCTACATTATTTTGATCAAAATTATGTTAACTAAATACCCTTTTTATTATTACTACCTTCATGCAATTTTTGCAATATATTTTTTACTTTTTTATTCCAGGATATTTGTTTTGTGTTTTGTTTTTGGTTTTCTCTTATTATAACCTAGCGGTCCAAGGTTTAGCACATGAGCAGCTTCGGCACAAAGTCATGAGACTAGCATAAGCCCAGAGTCCTAGGCCATCAACAAAACATTCCACCATGCACTCACCTGTGCTGGCTTCATACCTGCTAGAAAAACAGGGGGAGCTGGTAACGCCGAGAGAACACCATGGAGGCAAGCTGCGTCCCATCAGGAATGCTGCATTACTCCCAATGACTTCCTCTCCTGTGCCCCACGAGATCCAGGAAACCAGCCTGTTGCCTGTCTCATTCTGCACTTCTGCGCTCTACCATGGAACGCACGCCGACCTGCTCTGGCATTACCGGAGGAGTGACAGGCTTCTCCACCGCACGATTTCCGGAAGAAGCGGTGGCTTGCCAGCCGGCGTTGGAGCCGAAAGCCTCCCCTGTGGGAGGAAGCGGCTCTACCCAGGAGCCTCATCTGCACCCTGGTCTCTGTGGCTGAGGGACCCCCACTCAGGAGGGTTTCAGCCCAGGGCTACTTGACAGGGGGAAGGTTTGGACCAGCCGCCCGATCCCTCTGGGCCCCGTCAAACATTCACCTTCTATCTTCACTCCTGGAGCAACCTCTCATAGAACCGTCCCCTGTTGTGACAGGAAAAACACTGGAGGGTGAAGGTGGGAGGGGCCTCTTAACCTCTCTGTGATCCTGTCACGCTATAGATCAAGGAAGGACTACCTCCATGGTGCTGTCCGGAGGGAAGTAATGGAAAATATATGTATATACATAATTTTTTGTGTGTGCACTCACTCCCTTGTTGCAATACCTGACACCCGGTTACAGTGGCCTGTTGCAAGTGCTTGCTTTTGGAACATGACCTTACCTTGTTTTTCTTGTCTTTTCCTTTTCTGTAAAGATCCTGGGGTGATACTTTCATTTTAAAAGATTTATAAAAAAATAACATGTTATTTTGTTTAAAGGGAACCTGACTGCTTGTTCAAAACCTATACTGAATCTGATTTTGAGGTTATGTTCCCATAATGAGTTTTCAATGACTTTATGATGCTGCATATTTTTGAGATGTCCACACACCAGCGCCTTGGCACACATGCACACATTGAGTATTTCTTGTGTTTTTTTTTAATTCAGTATTTGCAAGACAAAACCATGAGTGGGTGAGAAATACTTTTCCTCTGATTGTTCCACTCCTGAGGTAAAAAAACCTTGTGCCCGCAGTGCTTTTTTTACTCAGAGTAAACTGACCTATGGTGCTTTTTCAAATCCCAGCATGCTAATTTCTCTTGCAGGTACACTAAGTTTTATGTGCATTTTTCCCCATAGACTGGCATCTGATGCAGAAAATCCACAGATAAAAAAACGCACATGTGGCAAAACGCATCAAAAACACATGCTGGCTTTAAGTCATGCCTGCGCAGTATGGAGGTCTGTAGGATTCTATCTGCACTGTTGGAATGTGTGTCTGATAAAGGGAGAGGTTGAGGGCACAGGCGAAGGTCTTAGAGGAGGGTGAAGAGCCAGAAGCAGTGGAGGAAGTGTTAGATAAAAGGGTTTTTCCCACAAGCCTTGGGTTTTCAAAGACTTGAGGAGCAGCCCCTCTACCGCCTGCCCCAGAGCCACCAGAGTTACCCAGTGCCCAGTCAGCGAGATGTAACACCCCTGCCCACGTTTGCTCATCCAGGTGTCTGTGGTGAAATGCACCTTGGCAAACATTGATTTTTTTCAGAGAACCGGTGTTGTTGTCTGCGACTTACTGGTATAGCACAGGCACAGCTTTCATAGAGAAATAATGGTGACTGGGGAACTGGTACTGGGGGACTGCGGCGTCCATCAACTTTCTGAAACCATCTGTATCCACCAGGTGGAAATGTAGCATTTCCATGGCCAACAGATTGGAGATGATGGAGTTCAAGCTCTTAGCTCTGGCATGTGTAGGAGGAATCATTCTTTTATTTGACTAAAACTGTGGGACCGAGGGCTGGCTGCTGTGCTGAGGGGAGGTGGAGTATAGAGATCATGGCACACTGCCGGACTGTGTGTGAGATGCAGGCGTAGATGTTATGGTGGATTGAGAAAGATGTGCTATGCTAGGTGACACAAGAACAACAGTCATGTCCACTTGCATAACAGTTGATGGGCTCTCACTCACCTTGAGGTAAACAAGGAGGTAAACAAGTGGATTTCCTGTGTCCATAGACCTGTGTGAGAAGACTTAGCACAGTGACATTAAAGGAAGAAGCAGCAGATGTGGTTGATGGGATGGCCAGTGGTTGGCAAGGCAGGCCCACTAGCTCGCCTTTTAGTGCAGTGAGATTACCAAACTAACACATATTAATCATGCATGTGTAGGTTCATGCATGTAGAATTCACATTATTTCAATTTTTGCTTCTACTGAGTCATTTTTTTTGCAAAGTTGGAAGATAATGTGAGTTGCTACTGCTGCTGGCCAGAGTTGTAGCTGAGGATGCAGTGCCTGTCATGGTTTTATCACTCCTTGTCTGAGCGGCAAGCTGCAATGTAACCTCCTCATCTTCCTGTTCCTCCACCTCCTTAGTGTGGGCTAAGACATGTTGATCACGCATGTTCATGCATGTAGTTGTCAAATTATTGCAATTTTTGCCTTTACTGAGTTTGTTTGCAAATTTGGAAGATAGCGTGAGTTGGGTCATCCTTTGCTGTCTCAAAAATGTCCTGGATAGGCAACCCTTCCTTGCCGCCCCTGCAAACTGCACACTTACATCTGGTGCTGGCCACCATCAGAGTTGAGGCTGAGGATGCAATGCATGTCGAGGTTGCATCACTTCATGTCTGTGTGGGAAGCCACAAAATAGCTTCCACATCTTCCTCCTCCACCTCCTCTGCTGAGGTGCTAAGCTGCATACCTCTGATTCACACAAAGTGGGAACTACAGCCTCATCATTATTCTCTCTGTTCTCACATGCCTCACCTTGAGAGACACCCTCCTCCTCTTCCAGCCCTGACATCACAGTACAGTCTGTGTGCACCTCTGGCATCTGAGTCTCATCAGAATCACCTCCACCCTCGGTGGTTAATGTCTGGTGACGAGGGTATGGATTTTGCTTGGACCCTACTTTGTCCAGCCCTGGATCCAACATGAAAAGTTTTTGGGCATCGGTGCAGATGCTTTCCTCCTCTGGATTCTGTGAATCTTTGGAGCAGACCTCTGATGTCGAATGGAATAGAATGTGTGACTAGCTCTGCAGAACGGCCCATCTCTGGTTCCCCTCAGTTAGTTGGGTGTTTGGAAATTTGTGATGAGGGGGAAACAAGGGTGATTGGGGTGCCACCTCTGAGGATTGTACTGTGAGTGATGTTAAGGTAGAGGATGAGGAGGAGAGGCCACTTGATTCAGCGCTTGCCATCCACTGGAGCACATGCTCTTTCTGGCCCTCATCTACAAGGTGTACCGCTGTGCGGCTGTCAAAGAAAGGGAGTGGAGTAGCCCATCCAGTAACAGATGCTGTAAGTGGTCTTTGGATAGGACGGACGGTGTTTGTTCAGTTGAACTTTCATTAACATTATACATTAACACCTATCCCACATACATGTCAAACACCAAGCTTATTCACCCGTCCACCACAAACTTGCTTTTTCCTACTCATGTTGTGTGTATCTTTCCCCTCTTGTAACTTGCTGATTCATAAGCTTAGGCCCACACCTGTCAGTCACCTGTCACTAAATGAACAATCAATATTTATTTTCTTAGATAGTGTCCCTGAACAACACTGTCATATCTAACGATTTTTAAGAGAAAATGTGGCCTTCTGATTTTTCACTGCAAAACAGTTTTATCCCATACGATTTGGATAAGTAAATTGGGCCTTGTGGCTGCACCCAGATATTAGGCCTAATGATTTTTAAGTGGAAATCTGGCCTTCTGATTTCTCACTGAAACACCATTTTATCACAA
This sequence comes from Dendrobates tinctorius, assembly GCF_039654945.1. Lineage (NCBI taxonomy): Eukaryota > Metazoa > Chordata > Amphibia > Anura > Dendrobatidae > Dendrobates > Dendrobates tinctorius. Next base: position 10,795,851 of record NW_027361775.1, on the reverse strand, counting down.
ACTATTTAGATTAGCAAATTGAACCTAACGATTTTTAAGTGGAAATCTGGCTTTCTGATTTCTCACTGAAAACACAGTTTTATCACAAGCAATTTTAATTAGAAAATGGGGCTTCCTGAGACTGCAACACAGTTTTAAGTACAATTTAGTTAGATGCTGGAAGATCGATTTCACACAGAACAGGATCCTATTAAGCTAACAAGTTCACTTTCAGCACCTGCACTAGCAGGAGCATCTTCTCTGCACTATGACACTGAGAAACTGGTGCCAGCAAAACAAGATGTCTTCTTTTTATATGGCCAGATATAAATGACCTTGGCAGCCAATCACAGAAGACCTTGTGTCATGACATTGTTGATGGTTTCTGCGCCCTGATTGGCTGCAGTACCTACACACATTAAGTTAAGAAAAAATAAATTAAAAAAATACTTTCCGTAGCTCCTCTGGCCTTGGCACACCCCCTCTCCTCATCAAACATGCCCCCCCGGTTCTCCATGCTCATCATACAGTACAAGTATCCTAACCAAAGTCATAACCAAAGCATTAGTATAAACACGATGATTTACCAAACTGTGTTCAAATTTTGCCGACTTTAAGTAAAAATGCTGGGGAAACAAAACACAAATCCTAATGAGCCATTTTCATGCTGAATTTGAGAATGGCGTACATTTTCTGAACAAGTTAATTCATTTCTATAATTTCTAGTTATTATCACTGCCACGAGCAATGAAATTCTTGGGCCTCTCAAGCTAGGCTAAGAATTCAGCTTTGATTCGGCTGTTCCTGTGCATATTTGACCAAGATCATCACACAAATTGTGCCATCACGGTGTCAATACTATATGCACACTATGACCGTTTCATGAGTTCTCCTATGCAAATTGAATATCATAGGAAAATCTGTGCAAACAGGAAACTTTAAATATCCATGAACTCCTTCCATTCACCTAATAATGCCTCATGATGTTTGATATAAGAGTCAGGCCTTGCCAGGCCTTAGATGGGAAGGGGGTCTTAGAGTTCAGTCCCCATTTTAGTCTACTGCCCAGTCTACCCTTTACATTTCTAGGCTTTTCGCTTGAGAGAAGCATATTTGACATAAATTAGGTTTAGAGTCACATCTAAGAAAGGTAAGCCTTGTCATTACTGGTGGGCACAAATGATTTGGCCAATTTGTCCATTATTATCTTCTTTTTATGAGTATATTCTGCCTTCCCAACATTAAAATTAAAACATCAAGAAGAAAAAGTTATAGAAATCACATGATTGATAGGCATGTTAATGATATGCAAATGTTGAAAAATCTAAATTACATTTTCAAAATATTTTCATTTATTCAATACTGAGTATGAACACAAGTTGTAGATGTATATGCATTTGCACACCTTAGAATGCTATCAATGAGATTATACTGTAAATGATTGCCTGAAGAATTTTCTACCACCATGAAAGCAGTTGGCCACACAAAATATCAAGATTCAGTGCTGGCAGCTCTCTTTGCAGTTGTCAACCACTGATGTCCCAGATGTGCTCCACAGGAGACATGTTGCAGGCCATGGTAGCATGTTTAGGCTATACAGGCTGCTCACAGTAGCAAGAGCATCTTGATATTATTTTGTTAAAAAAATGGCATTTAGGACACTTTGAAGCCATGGCTGTACCTTTGCTTGCACTACCAAATCAATGTAATTGCAAGCTGATGTTAATTGTTAAAATAGAAAACACTATAACTTAATGAATTAAATACATTTTCATTTACTAAATAAAAAAGTGATCAAAGCATCATGTGTACCCAAAATTACAGTATAAAAACTACAGTTTGTCATGAAAAAAATAACTCACACATTTCTGTCTAGAAAAAACAAGTGAAGCGTCTTGAAATATGGCAACCCCCATTCCCCCCCAAAACTAAACTCAAATAAATACATTTTGTGTGTGTGAGAGAGTGGTGTGTATATAAGCATGCAGTATGTCATGACTCCTTCCCTACCTAATACTTGGGGCACCCCAGCTTTCCCTTTTCTCCGTGTTACTTCTGATGGTGAAGATGCCGGGATCACGTACCTTGCCTTAGCTCCTGAATCCACCCTCAGTCTGAACCCTTCCTCCAGCCAGGGAAGAGGGGAGTAGTAATGTACCGCAATACACCAACCAGACTAACAAGGTAATATGAACAGGGTTAACGAAAAATTCCAAACATACAAATATACTCACACTTTTAACAGAGGATTGCAAAACCAAAGTAGGAGAAGAAAAGGAATTATCACACACTCAAAACCTAGCAACAGTCAGAGATAAATCCACAAACCGTCTACTCCAATAACAACCACCAACAATCTCCAGCCATGCAGCATAACTGCTCTCTGACAATGAGTTCTAGCCGGGACTCAGTTTATATAGGGGATAAGAGTGGCTAACAGTGCGCAGCTGAGAGCTTTAGCTCCAGGAGCTCTCAACAGAACAGATTAAGGCCTCTTTCATACATCAGTATTTTTGATCAGTATTTCATCAGTATTTGTATGCCAAAACCAGGAATGTCTCCAAAATAAGGAACAGGAGTCAGTCTTTCAATTATATATTTTTTTTCTCGGTAAGTTCCATTCCTGGCTTTGGCATACAAACACTGATGCAAAATACTGACCAAATACTGACGTGTGAATGAGCCTTAACGCATACACTGCCCAAAGATATTATATATCTATGTAAATTTAACTGAATAGTGAATGGTGTTGGTAGAGTAAAACAATTTCCACATATAAGTTTCTGAGAATCAGCTAACAGCTGGTGACAACGAGAAATGCACAGCATTTATTTTCCAGGGTTGGCTCAGTGCTTGTATATTTTATGCCCTTATGAATATAAGTGGCATGTAGATATTTTTAGGAGGTTCATACATGATTGCAAATTGCAGAATTGATAGTTGCATAATAAGTAAAATACACTCCTTAAGCTCCACATAGAATAGATATACCTCTCAACAGTTTTTTGTGAGAACTAACACACCCTACCTACAAGAATCAGCACACTAGAAGACATTAGGAATTTCCTTACTCTAACAATGTTAAAAAAACACAAAATAAAATAAAATTCCAGATTTACTGTTTTTTGTACATTTCACTTCCAATAAAGTGGAATTGATAAACAAAAACAAAAATTTGTATGAACCGGAAAATGGTACTTATGCAAAATACCATATTTTTTGCACTATTTTTTTCCTCTAAAAATGTGGAGAAAATGGGAGGCTGCGTCTTATAGTCCAGATGTACCTGCTCTGGCTGTGGTGGGGAGGTGGAGAAGTGGCAGAAGCGGAGCAGCGGGTCACAGGAGGCAGGAGCCAGCTGCTGCGGCTAACTATTGTTGCCCGTTGATAAAGAGAAATGAGTATTCACTGCATTCCACACCCATGGGCATGGAGGGCAGTGAATAATCATTGCTCTTTAAAAGCACACACATGCTGTTAGTCTCAGAAGCTTGCTTCCTGCAGCTGCAGGGCCTTCTCGTGTGCCCGCTACTTATGCAATGAATATTCACTGCTCTTCATTTCCATAGGAGTGAAATTCAGTGAATATTTATTCCCTTTAGTAGTGGCACGCGAAGTCAGGACGTCAGGAAGTCAGCGTCTGCGGCTAACACTGCGCTTGTTATTAAAGGGAATCTGTCATCCAGACAGAATGCTGTAGATAAGCCTCTGATGGCTGAGCTGGCAGCTGATAGGGCTAAAATGGGGTGACAGATTCCCTTTAAAGAGTAATGAATATTCACTGCACTCCACACACGTAGTCCCGTAGTGGAGAGCAGTGAGTGTTCTGGCAGCTGTCATGCACTGCTTACAAGCATAAATCAGCTGCTGGCATCAGAGCAAGACGCGAGGGAGCACAAGAAGGTAAGTATAATGGTTTATATTTTTCTTCAAGTTATTCTGATGGGGGTCATGCATGACAGGATGGGGATGGGGCCTATCATACCAGGATAAGGATGGGGTCATGCATACCAGGATGGATATGGGGTCCCTGCATACCAGTATAGGGATGAGGGGGCCATGCATACCAGGATGGGGATGGGGCCAGTTTTACCAGGACAAGGATGAGGCCATGCATACCAGGATGGAGATCAGGAGGCCATGCCTACCAAGTCGGGGATGAGGAGGCCGTGCCTACCAGGCTGGGGATGAGGAGGCCGTGCCTACCAGGCCGGGGATGAGGGGGCTGTGCTTACCAGGCCGTGGATGAGGAGGTCATGCCTACCAGATCAGGGACGAGAGGGCCATGCCTATGGAATGAGGGGGCCATGTCTACAGGGATGAGGTGGCCATGCCTACCTGGATGTGGGGGGTCGTGCATACCAGGATGGGGATGAGGGGGCCATGCACACCAGCATGGGGATGAGGGGGCCGTACACAACAGGATGGGGATGAGTGGCCCATGCACACCAGGATGGGGATGAGTGGGCCGTGCATATCAGGATGAGAATGAGGTGGCCATGAACATCAGGATGGGAATGAGGGGGCCGTGCACAACAGGATGGGGTTCAGGGGGCCATGCACACCAGGATGGGAATGAGGGTGCCGTGCACACCAACATGGGGATGAGGGGGCCGTGTACACTAGGATGGGGATGAGGGGGCCATGCACATCAGGATAGGGAATACTAAGTACGGAATTGGCCACATTTTTTGCTTCAATTTTTTTCTAATTTCCTCTTATTAAACCTAGGTGCGTCTTGTAATCCCTCATACAATTCAGTTGATGGAACGGAATAAAATGTTTGAATCTCAAAATATATTGACACAAAAACAAACATTTATTTTTTTCAAGCTGCACAATGATATAAACTTGGTATTGTTATAATCAGAGAAACTTATAGTACAAAATGAATACCTTATTTGGCAAAAAAGTGAATAGCACAAAATATGTCAGAATTGTGATTTTTGCATCTCTCCTTATATAGAATTAACAAAAATTATATAGGAAGGTTTATATGTATACATGCTACAACTAAAAATACAACTCTTCCTGAAACTATCAAGCTTTCATACAGCAATGTCAACAAAAAAATAAATAAAATATGGCCCTTGGCATTAACAATGAGAGAAATGGTTTGACTTTAAGGCCCCAGATAATGAAGAAGGCTTATTTTTATCTAATACCATTATTTATTAATTTATTTGCTTCAGATACCTACGCATCAACAATGAGAGGGAAACTCAGAGAAACATATATCAGTTGCCTATGGCTAGTCTTTATACGCTGTTACTTTTTGTATTTTAAAAATCACCAGATATTGTGGAGCTGGAATCACCAGTAATTTGTTATATTAGCAAATGATGAAATTTTCAACAGCTCCACTACTGGTTAAATGAACCATAACATTTTGACAATTATAACATATGGTTTAAAGGGAATCTGTCAGCAGGTTTTTGCTCTGTATGCTGAAGACTGCATGCTGTAGGGATTAAAACACATAGTTCAGCGATACCTCTCTTATCTTTGCTTGCAATGATTATTTTGGCACCAGGAGTTTAGCATTGATGGACACAGCAGCACATGCATGCCAGTCCAATAAGCCCCTTCTTTTGATAGCCACCTCACTGTCTATGTACATTATATATACAGAGTCTGTTGTGGGTGGGATTAACTTTCTCAGCTCTGCTGCTGTATTGCTAGATCTAAAAGCACTGCTTGGTCAGAATGGCTGTACCCAATAAACTAATACATCTTTTGATTCAGCTTCTCTTTGCCTACAACAGACTGCTCTCAGATGAGGTAGTAAAAACCTGCTGACAGATTCCCTTTAATAATGCAATGCCCTGCTTATAAAAGATATGCTCTTTGTAACTGCTCTTAACTAGATCTATTTGTGAATTAGCACAACCCTTTGTATGTTAAACATTTGCACATTTCACTTTTTGGCTATTGCAAAAGTTACTGTCAATCAAGGTTCTGTTGAATTCAAGCTATTTGTTTTTTGATTTTCATTTGGTTCCAATCTCTTTGGTTCTGCTTGGATTTGATACAGTGAGAAAGTTCAGCAAACACTTAAGAATAGTCTGACGTATTATAGCCCAAACCTTCTCTAGAAATCAATTTAACATATATCACTTGTTATACTTGGTTGTATAATTTAAATCTACTATTAAATCCTATAGGTCACTCTCTGAATTATGTCTACTTTCTGCGAAAATGATTACATATGCATTGCAGTTTGACAGCTAAAATACTACAGGTGATTGCTGACATGTTGGATTGCATACCAATATTAGGGAAAAAAAGTCTCTTCTGACCTGTCTCCAGGCAGCTCTAATTTAAAGCAAAAAATTCAGTTTCCTGTGAGTTATTACAGATTGCTGTTTGCCATTATTTTCCACCAGTTTAATCTTATCTCCTGTCGTGTGCATTTTCTGTCTCTGCCAGTTTATCCTACATCCAAAATGTTTTGTGTAGCTGCAGTAAATCATTTTAAAGTAAGCTCCTGGAATGCCAGTAAATACAGTCAGCTCTACCTCATATTTTTGTCTAAGGCTATTCGATCCCTCTTTTAATGATTTCAGAATATGCAATGCTTTTCACATGGCTTAAACTTGTCAGAGATTTGCTCTTATTTTGTCAAAGATAAGTAAGAACAAATTAGTTGAGGTGACAAATAATGGGATATATCAGTTAATTACCAAGCATGAGCATGGTTTGATGTTTTGCATTTGGTTTTCCATAAACCACAGTTATTAATTACCCATCACTATAATTAATGTGAGAAGTACTTCGAACCACCAAAGTGCAGTAGTCTGCAACAATTTATCAATTAATGTATATGATCGAATCTAAATATAGAAATATTTTTAGGGAAATTAAATTTGAAGTCTATACAAAAGTATACTGCTAATAATCAGTTACCATGTTTAACGCCTTCATGGCCTTGAGAATTTCGGTTTTTGCACTTTCGTATTTGGCTCTTCTTCCCCGAGCCATATGTTTTTTTATTACTCTATCAATATAGCCATGGGAGGGCTTTTTTTTTGTGGAACGAGTCGTACTTTTTAATAACACCATTGATTTTACCAAAAAGCGTACTAGAATATGAGACAAAAATTCCAAGTGCAATTTTACCATTGTTTTTTGGGCTTTTTAATTACCATGTTGACTAAATGCTAAAACTGACTAGAAAATGTGAGTCCCCAGGCCTGTACAAGTACGTGAATGCCAAACATGTATAGGTTCTTTTTTTATAAAAGTGGTGATAAAAAATCCAAAATTTGTAAGAAAAAAAATGCTTAAGTCGTCATTTTCCGAGATATGTAGTCTTCATTTTTTGGATCTGAGACTGGGTGATGGCTAATTTTGAGCTGACATTTTTATGGATACCATTTAGGGGTAGTTACTATGTTATGATTGCTTGCTATAGTCTTTCTCTAGTTACTCCATTCACCAATCTTATTAATTTACTTTATAGATTGGATATTTCTAATTGCAGCAATACCAAATATGTGTACATTTATTTTTTTAAATTGTTTTATTTTAAATGGGGCAAAATTGGGGTCATTTGGTCTTGTTTTTGTTTATATTTTTTAAAACTTTTCTTTTACTTTTTACTGACTTCAACAGTCCTCTTAGGATACTTGAAACTCTGATCATCCAATTGCCTGTGCTACACAAAGCAGTGCTTCAGCACTGCTATGTCTAGTAGAAATCACGATCTACTGTGAATACCGGCTCTCATGACAACCCATTGGCTCCCCACGATCACGAGACATGGGCATCAATGGATGGGACTTGTGACGTGCTTCTGGCCAGCACTTGCTAAATAGCGCTATCAGTGATTGACAGCAGCATTTAACTGATTAATAGCCACAAATGGATCTCGGATCCATCTGCAACTGTTAGAGGTACATATGCGGGAAAAGATGTGGCCTCAGAATTGAAGTTTACATCAAAGGCAGGCACACGACTTTTAACATCACTATATGTCAAAAGGTTCTGAAGGGGTTAATTTACCATGCTGGATATGACTTCCTTATTACATGTTTTGTATTTATCTCAATATGCTTACTTTTCTAAACATTTTACATCAGCCGTCTGCCAGGGAACACCATGCCTGTAAGTTGATGCATCTCTTCTTCTCCAGAAGAATTGGTAACATCACTCAAACATCCTTATGCAGTTTAGAAGTTTATTCCAATCACCACCATGTACAGATGAGCAATGTTTTTGATGTGTGTAGTGTCATTCTTCAAACAATTAGTGGTAGTTCTGTGAATTAAACTCCATTCAGGTTTTCTTAGATCAGAATACAACACCTGCTGTAAAGATTATACTACCTAGAATTTACATTAGTAGAGAACTTTCAATGCAAATATTGAGCCAGCAAACACAGTTGGAAGTTTTAACCTCAGAAATCGATATATGAAAGTAGACTTAGAAACATGTTAAAGGCTATACATATTTGCACAGATTTTTTCATTGTTCTTTAGCTTCTTAAATGCAAAATTGGGCAATTTTTAATCAGTTTTCATTAAAAAAAAATTATAACATTTTATTGGAGTAGAGTGTCTGTAAGTCCTTTATCTATCTGGTTGCTGTGCAAATTAATAAGATTCCTGCTTTTGGTCCTGACAGCTCTCTTTGCTGTCTTCATTACTTCTTTAGTGTTAGCATTACCAGAAGGGCTACAGTGTCCTTTTTAGGACATGATAAGATTTCAAAGTCAAACATCAGAATAAAGACAGTTTGAGGCTAAATACTCTGAGAACTGACTTTTGATATCTGACGTTGCCAACCGACTTTGACATCTGACTTTAATTAGTGATCGGTGAACCCATGGATGTTCAGATCCAGCAGGTTCTGACAAACATCTAATAAAAGCTCAGTTCAGGTACCAGAACTGTACCAGAACCCGAACCCAGACTTCATTCAGATGAATGGGGGGCCGGAACATCTTTTGTTTGGCATGCTGTCATCTGCATGACAGTGAGGAAAACACTGGCCCTGATTGGCAGTAAGCTTATTAATGCCAGTCAGAGAGCTGCAGTTCCCATACTGTCAGATAACAACATGAGACCAATAGCTGTGACCAACAGTAAAAAGCTTACCACCAGTCACAGGAGTCGGCTGATGAGAAAGCACACCTGCTTTCGCTGATAACAGTGAGAGCAGGCACCACTGATGGGAATTTCATCAGCCTCTGTCTCTGCTATAAATAAATCCATTAAAAAAAATACTTGGGGTATCTTCTATTTTTGATAACCAGCTCAGGCAAAAGTGACAGCTGCAAGCTTCAACCCTCAGCTGTCAGTTTTATCATGGCTGGTTAATAAACAAAAGAGGGGTCCTCACAACATTTTTTTAAATTATTAAAGTATATATTTTAAAAATCGGCATAGAGTCCTCCCATTGTTGAAAACCAGCCAAGCTAAAGCAGATAGCTGGGGGCTGGTATTATTAGGCTGGTAAGAGGCCATGGATATTGTCCCCCCAGCCTAAAAATAGCAGTTCGCAGCCACCCGAAATATTTTGATGCTTTGCCCACCTCTTCCCACTTGCCCTAGTGTGGTGGCAAGTGGGATAATATTTTTGGGGTTTATGTCAGATGTTTTATTGCTGCTGACATCGAGCCCACAGGTTAGTAATCAAGAAGCATCTATAAGATGCCTACCCATTACTAACCCCATAGTTAGATTGTAAAAAAGACACAGCCAGAATAAAATCCTTTATTTGAAAGAAAGACACAGACTCCTTTTTTAAAATAAAAATAGAAAAGCACAATTATACTCAATTTCCATCCATTCCATTGAAGCCCTTGTCCCCTGTAAAACAACAAAAATAATAAAGAACTATATCCCCCACCTATCCAAAGTGAAGATTAACAATACTGTCACACACCGTAATCCATGTCTAATCATATGTGGTTTACAACTTGAACATTGCCATGATGCAACTGACCAGACTGAAAACCTGATATCTAGAGTGCCCATTATGGATACTTTCCAGAGGGCAATAGAACGTGATGTTAAATCTCTGTTGGATTCAGATGTGCAGTCTTGTATGAATTTATCTGTAATTGAGCAGCATGCACTTCATTTACTAAGTAAGAACCAACATATACAGTAGTAGTCCGCCAATCAGACAAAGGGGGGTCAGTGGTGATTCTAGACTCACTACTATATCGCAATTAAATTTTATCCATGTTATCTGATATTAATACATATCATCCTCTCAACAATGACCCTACAAGCTGTATTCAGCAGGGTTTATCTGTGATTTTGCAGGAGGGTCTTGCTTTGGGAGTATTGGACAAGCGCATGGCTGATTTTTTATATGTGGATAAACCAGTGTGTCCTGTATTTCACGCCTTACCCAAAATTCATAAAGGCGTGTTTCCTCCACCTTTCAGGCCCATAGTGGCCGGTATTGGAGGGGTTAATGAAAAACTCTCCGAGTGGATAGACAGAAAATTACAACCTTTGGTTTTGAAAACACCAGGTCACATTAGAGACACCAAACAGCTTCTGCAGGCACTTCAGGAGGTTGCATGGGGGCCTCACCACACATGGATAACATGTGATGTTGTTGCTCTATATTCATGTATACCTCATGATTTGGCATTATCTGCTGTTTCCACCATTTTGACTGAAGAAAGTAATTTCAGTTCTGATCTTAAAAAATTTATCATTATGGCGTTACAACATCTTTTGAACACCAATTTTTTCAAATTTGACACTAAGTACTATCTTCAGGTGTGTGGCTGCCCGATGGGGTCAAAATTCTCTCCTACTCTGGCCAACTTATATATGTCCTTTTGGGAGAACAAATATATATATACTATGGATAATCCCTATTTAGACAATGTATTGTGGTGGGGGAGATACATTGATGACGTGATCCTATTGTGGTTTGATCGTTGTGATGTATCTCCCTCTCCTGGCATGCTTAAGTTTTTTGAGTATATTGGGACTAATTCTTTGAATATTAAATTCACCCACGAAATACATGGCATTTGTGCCACATATCTGGATGTTAAAATTATGGGAGATGTCAAAACGGGGAATATAAATACTTCCCTATATAGAAAAGATACCAGTGGTAATGCCATATTGCATGCGGATAGTTGTCACCCGCCACATGTGATACGAAATTTACCGTTGGGTGAATTAATCCGTGCCAAAAGATCATGCTCTAATGATGCTCTTTATGAATCCGAGCGTCGTAAAATTTGCACCAGGCTATCAAAAAGGGGTTATAAGAACTGGATGTTAAACAGGGCTATTAAGAAAGTGGATAACAAAACTAGGAGTAGTTTATTGCAGAATGACATGGTACACACTAATCAAAATAAAAATATTCCCACTTTTTCTACCGCTTTCAGTTCAGATTACAAGGGTGTTATTAAAATCATAAATAAACATCTTCCCTTACTGCATCAGGATCCAGTCTTATCGCAGATATTGGCTGGTGGACATAGGTGTGTTCCAAAGAGAGCTAAAAATTTGAGTCATTTTTTGTCCCCCTCATTGTATTTGTCTGATTGCACTAAACCTACGTGGTTAAATTACTTGGGCAATTATAAGTGTGGTGAAAAATTGTGTGGTTTGTGCCGCTATATGGATATTACAGATAGATTTGTTAATTTTAGTACATAACAAACCTACAAAATTAAAACCTACATGAATTGTAACACCACACACTTAGTGTATATGGCGGAGTGCACATTGTGCAGTTTATATTACATTGGCTGTACTACACGCAGCCTGAAGAGGAGACTAAGTGAGCACATCACCGCTTCTAATCCAGAGTCTATGTCCAGTCGTAGGAATGTGTCTGGCTTGTCCAAACATTTCCTTGAAATACACAAGGGTAATTTATGCAGTCTTAAAGTTAAGGGAATAGAACGGGTATTGAAACCCCCCAGAGGGGGTGACTGGGAACATTTACTACACTGTCGGAAGCCTTCTGGATACTTGCGCTTGATGCACGATATCCGCAAGGTCTAAATTATAGAAATGATCTTATGTATTTCTATTGAGTGCTGAGATTTTTGCTGTTTTTTATTTTTTTTTTTATTTTTTTTTTTTTTGGGGGGGGGGGTTATTATTTTTTTTTTTTTCTGTTTGTCATTTGATAGTTGCTATGTATTTATGCATTTATACGTGTGTATTGCACATGTTTTTATTTATTCTATGTCTTGTCCATTGTTGTATTGGTCTTTTCCTTTTTTTTTTTTCTTTCTTCTTGCAAGGGAGTGACTCCACCAGTGATTTGAGGGCTTAGTTGTCTGCCTCTTTGATTATACACATGTGTGGAGTCCCTCTGCTGATTAGGAATGTTTATAATCATTTTGTGAACTGTTTTGTTTCATGTCTCTGAGGAAGAACCTGGTGTAAGGTTCGAAACGCGTCAGGCGTGGGGGGGTCTGTTTTCCCCTTTATGGTTTTATCATGAAATTATGTGAATAAAACTTATCGTGGATTTTATTAAGTCTCCAGTGCCGGATCTTCCTTCTCTCTTCATGGTAGAATGAGGTGCTGTGAGCACAGCTTGTAACTAGCGGTGATGTCATCAAGGTTATTTCAGATCACCAAGGCTGTGTTCCCATCAGCACTTTGCTGGGAGCCTGGACGATGAACTGCGGTGACCTCAGTGAGATCACCGTGAGCACCATGAGAATTTTCTGTATTAGATGCACCTTTTCTGGGGTGGCAGCGAGCTGCTCTTTTTAGGCTGGGGTGGACAATATCCATGGCCTCTTACAAGTCTGAGAATAGCGGTTCCCAGCTGTCTGCTTAGGCTTGGCTGGTAGTCAAAATGGGGTGAACCCCATGCTATTTTTTACAATGATTTATTTAAATAATTTTAAAAAATGCAGTAGGGACCCTTTTATTCTTAAAATCAGCCATGATTAAGCTGACAGCTGAAAGTTTCAGCCTGCAGCTGCCATTTTTGCTTGTTCTGGTTATCAAAAATAGAAGAGACCCCAAATCATTTTTTTATTTATTTAAAGTAGAGGCCCCACATAATTTTTTTTATTTATTTATAGCACAGGCATTGGCTGATAAATACTCCCATCAGTGGTGCCTGCTGTCGCTGTTTTTTAAGGCATAAGCTAAATCCTGCATATGCGTCCTCTTTCTTTTGGGCTTCATTATTGTGGCCTCTGTCTTGCGCTTGTGCTCCATACCCTCTGGAGGAGTCTGACACTTCTGGCTTCAATCTTCCAGACGCGCATGTCTTCTGATGTCATCTGTGGATTTCCCAATGACATGCGCGTCTGGTGAATTCCTGAGTGGGGGTATCTTTTTCCGGTGATGGCATGCATGTGCGGAACGGACACGCCACATAATGAGTCTTACTATAAAATTCCGGCTTGGAGAATCCTCTTTCATTCCCTTTTTGACAAAGCAAATGCAAAATGGGCGTCAGGGGGTGTGCCTGGCTCCTTGGCATCTCTTTCCATAATTTCCATAATGGGTAAACACTAATGCAAACAATGGCATTATTTTTCTTTCACTGTGCAAAGTCACTATGACAGCCTCAGCCTCTTATCATAGGTTTTTTGATAAACCAGATCCCTGTTACTATGTGCACTGTGGTAGCACAATTATTGAAGTGCACTGGCTTCAAAGATTTTTCGTAATTGCATGCTGCTGACAAAGTTATTAAATTTCTGTGATTAAATTGTCTTTATTTCACTACCATGATGCTTTTTACCATACAACTGCATTGATGCCTTGGACCCATGTGTTTTTACTAGGTTCATGTGTCCTTTTTCTTCATTTCTTTGAAAAACATTTTTGTATAATGTATGTATAAATATTTAATAAAAACGTTTTTGATACCCTTTTTACAATATAGTATAGAACTCCATTTTTTTGTTTTTTCAGAGGCTAAATGGAGTAGTAATCTCTCATCAGCTGACGCTTGTTATCAGAGGTAAAATTTTACCACCGCTCACAGCTGCTGGCTCACACTCTCATCTGACAGCAGGGGAACCTCCGCTCTCTGACAGCAGTAATAATCTTACCGCAAATCAGAGCTGATGGTGTTTCTCGTGCTGTCATGTAGATGACCAGATGCTCAGGGTGCAGAACCCAGAGATTAACATGGACTTCCTGGAGAAGTCCATGTTCGGGGTCCATGCTTGTACACTAGGTGTTTGGTACAAACCCCAAAATTTATTGTTCAAGTTCGCCCATCTCTGATTTTGACATCTGACATCTGACTTTGATATATGACTCTGACATCTAACTTATTGTTTGCTTATTATATATTACTAGCTAAATAGCTAATCAAATAAATAATTAACCTATAGCTTAACACTAGGACTACTGGACTCGTGACCCCGCCTAGAACTACTGAAAGGAGTCATTTTGACTCCTTGCTTGTTTTCGTTTATTTTTAGAGTTTCATTTGTGGTTATTTATTAATAATTATATTTTTTGTAATGTATTATTATTGTGAGATCCAACAGTAATGCTTTTGATTGTTTTTTTTCTGCTTTTCTTATTTTTCTACAGAAAATAACAATAATTATAATAGACGTTTTTCAAACATTTTTTTTATTCAAGTGCACACATATAAACAACAACTGAAGAACAAAAAGCAGAGAAAATGTAGGTGGAGGAGCATAAAAATGAAAATATGGCGCAGAATTCACCTTCTAAACATTTGGTGTTTCGCATTTTAGGCATTGCCTTTGATTTATGGCAGTACATTGCCCACACAAAGACTTACCACAAGTCTTACAATTGCCGACAGATCTATTTTTCTTGCACTTTTCTTTGATCTGGCAAAATTTTGTTTGAACCATCACTTCTGAGCATGTAGAAACTTGGGACGTGGAACCCTTTTCCCTATCTGTGACATAAGGACCACTCAACTCTCTCACAAGCGTTTGCAAAAATGCCTTGCGTGACATTTTTTGGTGGGTAATCTCCTTGAATATTATCCATGCATTTATACCCGCAAAGTCTAAGGCATTTTCAAATGCATGAACAGGCCATCTCCTTGTGCATGTTCGTGTGGTATATTTTCATGCCATCTGATCCACTACATCTACTCCATATTTTGTTTCATTGTAAAACTTTACCGTTTCTGGAGTTTTTTTAGCGGAATCAGACGCAACAACAACATCTGGATGGACGGAACTCAAAATGACAACATTTTTGTTGGGCTTTCCTTGATATACTGTAAGTGTAAAATTGTCTTCATTTCTAAACACTTTAGTGTTGTACAATTCCTCTTTCATGGATTTTATTTCTTTAGGCACTTCTCGCCTTATCTTGTTCAGTGTTCCCACGATGGTTGTTCCTTTGCTTTTTAGCTGTTTAGCTAATTTTACTGAAGTAAAATAATTATCGGTTGTAACATTGCGACCTTTTTTCAAAAACGGGTCCAATAACTTCATTACCACATGGTCAGCTAAACGGTCCTCAGCACGGCGTGTGTCATCTTTGCCTAGATAAGGGAAGCCATTTGCCAGATATTTGCTCTCCTTATCAACAGCTAGCCAATATTTGTGGCCATATTTATCTGGTTTGGAAGGCATGTACTGCGTGAATGGACACCTAGATTTGTTCCTTCTGAGTCTTCAGATTCACTTGATATGTTCTGAGGAATGAAATCTTCATCACTGTCAGAATCAAATACATGTTCCTGCAATTCGGATTCGGATTCATCCTCCGGTATGGATTGCAAAGTAGCCAGAATATCCTGAGGCTTTATCAAACGTCTTCTCTCCATATTCCTCACAAATTCCATAATTCTATATAGTTCCCTGCTGAAAAATAGAAATGAAATGAAAACTAAAAGAAATAATAACTGTTCTGCCACCTTCAAAAGTAGGTGGGCTGAATCAGTTGACAGACAGCTAAACTATTTCATAACAATTCATACCTGTATGAGTCTTCAGAGCTCCTATGTCTGCGTCTGTTCTCTTTGTCTCTTCAGCTGAACTGAAAGTAAAGTTACTATCCAGAATACTGTCTCCTGCTAGGACCTTAGAAAAACACCACCCTTCATTAGCATAAGATAAGAGCCTAGAGTAAACAAGCTATTTTGTTCAGTATTACACAGTAATACAAGCAGGTAAAACACAAGGAAAATGTGAAAAGTTGACATGTAAATTGAACTACATCTATATGAACATCAGGGTAAATAAGACAGAGTGAAAAAATTATGCACAAAACTTTATAGCAACATTTAGTGACAAAAGGACCTCAAAATATAGTAGGGAGTCAAAATGACTCCCTTCAGTAGTTCTTGGTAAATTTTGAAAAAAACGCGCAAATTTTTCACCAAAATTATTTATTCTCACAAAATCTTTTTTCACATCATATTTGAGGAAAAGTCACCGAGTTTCAAGCCGGAATTCTGAAAAATGTAGTCACAGAAGAGAAATAAAAAACGAAAGGAGTCAAAATGACTCCATCAGTAGTTCTAGTGTTAAGGTTAGGCATCTGTGTCACACATAGTTTTCATTTGAAAGGATTATAATACCAATAAAAATAAAAAGTTAACTCTCCGCTACTGGGACTTTAACCTAATACTCTCTATCTGTATGCCAGTGCACTTTCCATTGAGCTTTACACGCAAAGAAAGATGGGCCTTCTGTTTGGTTATGTGGTTTCTAGTGCAAACATATGTCTGAAACTCATGTGGACTTTCATACTGACCTCTTCCAAGACAAACTCAAATGATGTTTGACTTTGATATCTGACTTTCTTCAAACCATGTTAATTTTAGGACATGATGTGAAGAAAGTCAGATATCAAAATCAAACATCATTTGAATTTGGCTTGGAGGGCATAACCAAACAAAAGGCCAATGATTCTTTCACTGAGTGAATAGTTGAATGGTAACTGTGCTGGCTTACAGACAGAGTGTTATGGGTTCAAAACAAAATAATGGATAGTTAACTTTTTCTTATTATCATTATAATCCTTTCAAACCAAAACTACTGTATATGTGGCACAACTGCCTTACCGTTAAGCAATAGGTTGATTATTTATTTGATTAGATATTTAGCTAGTAATATATAATATTGCAAACGATAAGTTAGGTGTCAGAGTCAGATATCATAGTAAGATGTCAGAGTCAAATGTCAAACTCAGTTCTGAAAGTCAAATGTCAAAGTCAGATGTCAAATTTAGTTCTCAGACATGGGTATTTAGCCTCAAACTGACATTATTCTGATGTTTGACATTGATATCTAATCATGTCTTTAAAAGGACACTGTACAGGCTATAGAAAATGAGGAAAGGACAAGAAGTGAAAATAAATGCAGGGTGGAAGCTGTGCTGATACTTTAGCTAATGAAAACAAAACTCTCATGGATACACCCAGACCTCACAATGAAAATATACAGTATGTCTTGGAGAGATATCTCCTATAAGAGAAAAATCTGAAACTTAATCCACGTGTCAATCTAAATATCAGGTGATCAGGAAAGGAATAAAGATTGCTGAGTGATACTTTCATAACTGTAATTTTCATAACCAAAGGGAACTTGTCTTTTCATGCCAAAGGAGCCCATAGCCTTTAACTTTATAACTTTATCAACTTAAAAATTTCATTTAAAAAGCTTTCAAGTGACTTTATCATTAAAATTGTCATGGTTATTCAGGATCTTGGACAAATTGTGCAGGGGTTAATAGGGAGAGTGTTGTGAGTTCATTTTCCCCTTCGTCACTGAGGTCTGGTGAACTCCCTATTCTGGTAAAGGAAGGTAATGAGCCTGATTATCAGGCACCTGAGCCTAATGAGGATGACTGGCTGAGTGGAGTCACGGACTGGATATAAGGCTGCCGACGCCTTTCTGCCCTGCGGGTGATTTCTCTGTGGACCTCTAGGACACCAGTCTGATTCCTGCTCCTCTAAAGCTAAGTTTTCTGCTTTGCCTGTTAGCATTTGTGTTTGGTTGTTGTTTTCCTTGCTTTTCTGTATTCTGCCATTCCCTGCTGGGGTGAGCTGAATCTCCTTTTTGCCTGTAGCTCTGTCTTCAGAATATTCCTGCGTACTGACATAGCTTTTTTGAAGCCTAGCGTCTTCAGGGCCTTTTTCACTGTCAGTTTGTTGGCTCTTATTTTCATAGGGTTTTTCACGGATTGCAGACAGCAGCCTTCCTGTCCTTTTCTATCTAGTTAGCTTGGGCCCCGTCTTTGCTCAGTCTATCTTTCTGTCTGTGTTAGTGTTTTCATCTTGCTTCACCGTCATTATATGTTGGGGGCTGCCTATTGCTTTGGGGTCTGCTCTGGGGCAGTTTAGATTTCCCTTTCTTTCTTTAGGCCTATTTAATTCTCCGGCTGTGATCGAGGGGTCTAGGGCATCGTAGGAACCCCCCACAGCTACTGCTAGTTGTGTTGATAGGTTCAGGGGTCTGCAATCCGATAGCTGCCAACTTCTCTGGTTTTCTGGACTTAACTAGCATTTCTGTTTTTGCCTCCTACGGTGACTCTATCATAACAGAATCACCCGCCATACCGCAGATCCTAGGGTACGCAACAGCAGGAAAGAATTGTGTTTAAAAAAAAAGGTGTGTGTATATTCTTTCCTCTATATCTCTGAGGCCGTAGGGGGAATTTTTCTTTCTCTCAATGGAGATAAAGCAATTGTCTGATCATGTGGAGCAGCTCGCTGTGGAAGTGCGAGGAATTTCCGCCTACCTTGCTCGTTCGCATGCTGTTGAACCAAAGATCCCTACACCTGATGTATTTTTTGGGGATCGATCTAAATTTTTGAGTTTCAAAAATAATTGTAAATTATTTTTTGCCTTGAAGCCTAACTCGTCAGGGAGCTCCGCGCAGCAGGTTAAAATTGTCATCTCTTTGCTGCGTGGCGATCCCCAGGATTGGGCATTTTCTTTGAAACCAGATGGTCCTATTCTGACTAATGTGAACGCATTTTTTCAAGCTTTGGGGTTGTTGTATGATGAACCTAATGCTATTGATCAGGCTGAAAAGACCCTGTTGGCATTGAACCAGGGTCGAGATTCTGCAGAGTTGTACTGTCAAAAGTTCCGAAAGTGGGCGGTCCTTACTACCTGGAATGATAGTGCCTTGGCTGCTCTCTTTCGGAAGGGTTTGTCAGATGCCGTAAAAGATACTATGGTGGGATTTCCTGTTCCCTCTGGTCTGGACGATTCTATGTCATTAGCCATTCAGGTTGATCGGCGTTTACGTGAACGCAGGATTGCACGAGAGGTGTTGCCACCGGTTGAACAGACGTCTGAACCTATGCAATGTGATAGAGTTTTGTCTAAGGCGCAACGTCAGGAGTTCAGAAGGCGTAATAAGCTGTGTTTTTTTCTGTGGAGATGCCTCGCATATTTTTTCTGTTTGTCCTAAACGAGAGAAATGCTTTGCACACACGTTTTCTGTTGGTGGTGTTCAACCTAAGTTTCTTCTGGCAATTACTCTGATCTGCTCCCTGTCCACATTTTCCGCCAAGGCTTTTGTGGATTCGGGAGCAGCGCTAAACATAATGGACTTGGATTTTGCTAAACGTTGTGGATTTCCGATGACACCTCTGCAGACGCCTATCCCTTTGAGGGGAATTGATGCTACTCCTTTGGCTAAAAATAAACCTCAGTTTTGGACCCAGGTGGTCATGCGGGTCGCCCCAGACCATCAAGAAAATTGCAGATTTTTGGTGTTGCATGGTCTGCATGATGCCGTTGTTCTGGGGTTTCCCTGGTTGCAAATTCATAATCCAGTTTTGGATTGGAAATCTGTGTCTGTGGTGAGTTGGGGTTGTCGGTGTGCCTTTAGTGAGGCTCCGGTTTTTTCCACCTCTCCTCAGTCGCATGATGTTCCTGACTATTTGGCGGACTTTTATTATGTATTTAGTGAGAATAAGTCTGCGTCCTTGCCTCCTTATAGGAGTTATGACTGTGCAATTGAACTAAGCCCGGGGTGTAAATTTCCCAAGGGTCGGCTCTTCAATTTATCTGTACCCGAGCACGAGGCTATGCGGTCCTATATTAAGGAGGCGTTGGAGAAGGGTCATATTAGACCATCCTCTTCACCCTTAGGTGCCGGTTTTTTTTGTGGCCAAAAAGGATGGTTCTTTAAGGCCTTGTATTGATTATCGTGCCCTCAATAAAATTACTATTAAATATCAGTATCCGTTACCCCTGATTTCGGATCTATTCTCTAGAGTTAGAGGTGCTTGCTGGTTTACCAAGCTTGACCTCAGGGGGGCGTATAATCTTATCCGCATTAAGCAGGGGGATGAATGGAAGATGGCGTTTAATACTCCGGAGGGACATTTTGAGTACCTGGTGATGCCTTTTGGGCTCACTAATGCCCCTTCTGTCTTCCAGTGCTTCATGAACGATATTTTCCGAGACTTTGTCGATAAATTTTTGATTATCTATCTGGATGATATTTTGATCTTCTCCAAGGATTGGGATTCTCATGTGGAACATATTCGGACTGTGTTCCAGATCTTGAGGGAGAATTCCCTGTATGTCAAAGGATCGAAATGCCTTTTTGGAGTACAGAGGATTTCATTTTTGGTATTTATTTTGTCTCCGTCAACTATTGAAATGGACCCGGCCAAGGTACAGGCCATTTATGATTGGGTTCAGCCCACTTGTTTGAAGGCCCTCCAGAAGTTTTTGGGTTTTGCTAATTTTTATCGGAAATTTATAGCAAAATTTTCTAGTATTGCCAAGCCATTGACTGATCTGACTAAGAAGGGTGCTGATGTGTTGAATTGGTCTCCGGAGGCTGTTGCTTCCTTTCAGGAGCTGAAGCGAAGATTTACCTCTGCCCCGGTTTTGTGGCAACCTGATGTCTCACTCCCGTTCCAGGTAGAGGTGGATGCTTCTGAGATTGGTGCAGGAGCTGTTTTGTCCCAAAAGGATCCTGTAACATCTAAAATGAATCCCTGTGCTTTCTTTTCCCGAAAGTTCTCTCCATCTGAACGTAACTATGATGTGGGGAATCGGGAACTGTTGGCCATGAAATGGGCATTTGAGGAGTGGAGACATTGGTTGGAGGGAGCTAAACATCAAGTTGTGGTCCTCACTGACCACAAGAATTTGATTTACCTAGAGTCGGCTAAACGCTTGAACCCTAGACAGGCTAGGTGGGCCTTGTTTTTTACACGTTTTGATTTTGTGGTCTCTTTTCTTCCTGGAACTAAGAATGTCAAGGCAGACGCCCTCTCTAGGAGTTTCTTTGCTGATTCTCCTGTGGTGACCAAGCCTGCTACCATCTTAGGCGAAGGGGTAGTTCTTTCTGCCATTTTACCCGATTTGAGACTTGCTCTGCAAGAGTTCCAGGAGGACAAACCTGAGCGTTGTCCCAGTGGAAAGTTGTATGTTCCTGACCAGTGGAAGAAGAGAGTGATGTCTGAAGTTCATTGCTCTGCATTGGCTGGTCATCCAGGTATTTTTGGTACTAGAGATCTGGTGAGTCGCTCTTTTTGGTGGCCCACCTTGTCTCATGATGTCAGGAATTTTGTGCAGTCCTGTGGGACTTGCTCCCGGTCTAAATCTTGTTCTCGCTCTAGTGGGTTGTTGATGCCTTTGCCGGTCCCCAGGAGGCCATGGACCCATATTTCAATGGATTTCATCTCTGATATGCCAGTCTCTCAAAGAATGACTGTTATTTGGGTGATTTGTGATAGGTTATCTAAGATGATTCATCTTGTACCACTCCCTAAGTTGCCATCTTCCTCTGAGTTGGTGCCCCTGTTTTTGCAACAGGTGGTTCGCTTACACGGGATTCCTGAGAACATTGTATCTTACAGAGGAGTTCAGTTTGTGTCTAGATTTTGGAGGACTTTCTGTTCCAAGCTGGGAATTCAGTTGTCTTTCTCCTCTGCTTTTCACCCTCAGACCAATGGGCAGACAGAGAGAACAAACCAGACCTTGGAGTCGTATTTGAGATGTTTTATTTCCGCTGATCAGAATGATTGGGTTTCATTTTTGCCCTTGGCCGAATTTGCTTTAAATAATAGAGCTAGTTCTGCCACTTTGATGTCACCTTTTTTTTGTAACTTTGGGTTTCATCTTCGATTTTCTTCAGGGCAGGTGGAGCCTTCTGCCTGCCCAGGTGTTGACACTGTGGTGGAGAGAATGCACCAGATCTGGGACCAAGTGGTGGATAAGTTATCTCTCTCCCAGGAAAAGGCCCAGCGGTTTTCCAATCGACATAGGACCATTGGTCCCCAGTTTAAGATTGGTGATATGGTGTGGTTATCATCAAAAAATATTGCTATGAAGGTGGCTTCTCCTAAGTTTAAGCCTAGATTTATTGGACCTTACAAGATTTTGGAGATTATTAATCCGGTCTCTTTTCGTTTGGCTCTTCCTGTCACATTTAAAATCCATAATGTGTTCCATAAGTCCTTGTTGAAGAGGTTTGTTGAACCAGTTGTTCCTGGGGTGGCACCTCCAGACCCTGTATTGGTTGAAGGTAACATGGAATATGAGGTAGAGAAAATACTGGATTCCCGTCTGGCTAGACGGAGACTCCAGTATTTGGTTAAGTGGAAGGGTTATGGTCAGGAGGATAATTCCTGGGTCTCTGCCTCTGATATTCATGCCAAAAGATTGGTGCGTGCCTTTCATCGGGCTCACCCTGATCGCCCTGGTGGCGTGGTTGAGGGTTCGGTGACCCCTCCTCAAGGGGGAGGTACTGTTGTGAGTTCATTTTCCCCTTCGTCACTGAGGTCTGGTGAACTCCCTATTCTGGTAAAGGAAGGTAATGAGCCTGATTATCAGGCACCTGAGCCTAATGAGGATGACTGGCTGAGTGGAGTCACGGACTGGATATAAGGCTGCCGATGCCCTTCTGCCCTGCGGGTGATTTCTCTGTGGACCTCTAGGACACCAGTCTGATTCCTGCTCCTCTAAAGCTAAGTTTTCTGCTTTGCCTGTTAGCATTTGTGTTTGGTTGTTGTTTTCCTTGCTTTTCTGGATTCTGCCATTCCCTGCTGGGGTGAGCTGAATCTCCTTTTTGCCTGTAGCTCTGTCTTCAGAATATTCCTGAGTACTGACATAGCTTTTTTGAAGCCTAGCGTCTTCAGGGCCTTTTTCACTGTCAGTTTGTTGGCTCTTATTTTCATAGGGTTTTTCACGGATTGCAGACAGCAGCCTTCCTGTCCTTTTCTATCTAGTTAGCTTGGACCTGTCTTTGCTCAGTCTATCTTTCTGTCTGTGTTAGTGTTTTCATCTTGCTTCACCGTCATTATATGTTGGGGGCTGCCTATTGCTTTGGGGTCTGCTCTGGGGCAGTTTAGATTTCCCCTTTCTTTCTTTAGGCCTATTTAATTCTCCGGCTGTGATCGAGGGGTCTAGGGCATCGTAGGAACCCCCCACGGCTACTGCTAGTTGTGTTGATAGGTTCAGGGGTCTGCAATCCGATAGCTGCCAACTTCTCTGGTTTTCTGGACTTAGCTAGCATTTCTGTTTTTGCCTCCTACGGTGACTCAATCATAACAGGAGAGCTTCTCTTTGACGCCAGGGAGGGTTTTCATAGCTTCAGGTGAGCACCCCTCCCTGTCGTTTATACTCCTTGTTTGAGTGTTGCTGACCCTGCTTCGTGCTCTCTCCTGTCCCTGTGTGCTTGATTGGTATATGACTCGCTTTTGACTATGGTAACGTCTCTTGGATTGTGATTCTGTTCCTGCGTGACCTCCTGTGTATAACCCCTGGCTTTGTCTTGACCTCCCTGTGATCGCCCTTCTGTACTATCACTGACGTCTTGTGTATGACCTTATGCTCTGTCTGATCCTGCACTGATATCTGTCTCTGTTTCTACTTGCGTCTCCTGTGCACGACCCCTGGTTTGTCTGACAACGGTTTATTCTCCTCTCCCTGCGGTGTCTCTAAACACTGTCATCAGTGCTGTTGGAA
Source organism: Dendrobates tinctorius (assembly GCF_039654945.1). Classification (NCBI taxonomy): domain Eukaryota; kingdom Metazoa; phylum Chordata; class Amphibia; order Anura; family Dendrobatidae; genus Dendrobates; species Dendrobates tinctorius. The sequence continues at coordinate 10,772,006 of NW_027361775.1, read as the reverse complement.
GCTGGCTGTAAGCTCCGCCCACCTTCTGATGCGCGGTCACATGACCGTAAGGTCCTGCGGGCATCAGAGTGCTTTGCTGTCACTCCTCCCCTCCCACAGGTCCTAGAGCAAGGTTTCCATCGCTATAGCCACGCTTCTGCCCGAGCAGACAGTGAGTACCATTTCTCTGTGTTACTGTCCATACCTGGTCCCTCTACAAACCTGTCACTCACACTTGCTGTACTATAAGTGTGACAAAAATACAGTTAAAGGAATATTCCCATCTCGAAAATCCTATCCCTATATGTAGCAGATGTAATAATATTACTCACCGACTATCAATAGACTGGCTTAAGAATTAATTATGTGTATCATCAGCTTACCCTTATTTCTAATAATAGTATAACTATGAAAACATCACTTTTATTTGGTACAGTTAAAAGAACATCAATGGAACCAAAATACAAAACAGCAAATATACTGTTATGGCCAAAGTCACTTGTTACTCAATTAAGGCAGATTATGGGGTTTGAACTTTAACCTAACATAAAACTGTCTTCTCCCTTCCTTGCTGCAGAGGTTGGCACCCTATACTTGTGCATTGGTGCCTCTGCTCGTACGTCGACTCTCCCTAGATATTCCCATAGGGATCTGGAAGGAGGTAGGGTGACTATAGAGATTTCGATAGTAACAAAGTTTAGAAAGAAAAATTCAGAGCTCTAATGTTCTAGTGAGTGTACCACTGTATGGATAGATAATAACACCATAAGTTAACCATCACTTGATCCTGACACTAACGCTGTTATAAAAGACACCAGTTTCTGTGCGACTTACAAAATACCCCTAAATACAAAAAGTTAATATAAGGTGGAAATAGAAAAATTACCCTATGTTTGGTCTAATGCACCCCTGCCTAACTGCAAAGGTTGCCACCCTCAACCTCCGTATAGGCACCCCCGCTCATTCGTTGGCTCTCCCTCTCTAACCCTATAAGGCCCTAATGAGGAAGAGAGCTAAACTATGAGTGACCATAAGTACAGGTCAAATACTCAATTTAGCATATACCCAACTGGTGTTGACCAAGCCAATATTCAAGGTATTTCTCTCTGGTTTATCTCCAAGTTTTGCAAGTTCCTGAGCCACTAGCCTAGTGAAAATATCAATACTATTATGGTCAGTGGTAGGTAGCATTTTTTTACTTTTTGGCTTGAGATCTGTGAACGGGCTTCTGCCTGGCTGTCTCTTATTCTCTCCCAAAAGATCCACAAGCAGTCTAACACTGGGGAGATCCTCTTCTGAAATTCCCAATGCCTCACATTCTACTTGGGAGGAATACCAAAGGGACAATACCTCGGAATTATGAGGAATTGTTCCACAGCCTCTAGATTCCATCAGCAGGCCTAGGACCTAATAGATAGATTCCTGGAAAGGGGATACCCATCGAAAGTCTTCAATGAAGCTTTTTAGACATCTAGTACAACAGCAAGAACCACTTTGCTAACAAAGAAAAGTTATAATGATTCAGATTCCCAATTAAGAATTATCAGAACATTTGATGATCAAGCGGGGGAAATCACAAAAATCATCCAAAAATATTGGAGTGTGCTTAAGAATGACCCTGATATCTTCCATCTGGTCTGAGATTCTCTATCTATAACATACAGAAGGGGCAGATCAATTTGTGATCAATTAGTACATAGTAACTATTGCTCGTTAAGACGGTCGCCCATATAGCTGAAGAACAGAGAATGTGGTACTTTAATATGTGTAAAATGCAAATTTTTCAAATATGTCTGCAAATCAAAAACCTTCTCTAGTACAACCACGGGATGATTATAACAATGCAGACATTTTGCAAACTGTAAAACAATGGGGATGCTATATCTTTGTCAATGTACATGCCCCAAAGATTACATAGGGAAGACTACGCAGGAACTGAGGAGGAGAGTGGGAGAACATATAGGGGGCATACTGAAAGCCCGAGATACCCCTATTTCCAGTCATGTAAGAGAGGCACATGAGGGTAATGTAGATAGCATAAAATTGTTGGTTATTGAGGTGTTCAAGCCAAATAGTAGAGGAGAGGATTGGAATCGATTGATCCTACAAAAAGAGGCAAGATGCATCTATCACATGAAAAGCAGCAGACTAGAAAGCCTCAATGACCAACTACAATTTGGCTGCTTTTTGTAAAATTCAATGGTAAAACAATCAGGGAGACTCTGCTTGAGTCTATACGCGTTTGCTACACTTATATAAACTGGTATTTTAAATTTGGTTCAATGGTGTGGTTTTTATCTAAAAATCAAATAGAATTTAAAAAAAAAATTTCAAAATTTTTTTTTCACAATATGTTTCCAATTACATTTTAAGTTGCTATGAGTGTCCAATTGTTAATAAAAGTAAAACTAATTCACAGGGGTTTTTTATATGTATTCAGTGTTTCATTTTTTTCATTTTTTATTTTTTTATTTTTTTCCCCTTTTTTCGTTTTGTACTTTTTTATTTGCTTTCATCTTTTTGCAAAGATGTATTTACTTTTTATTGTGTAAATAAACACACTATTTTTTAATGCTATCCCCCCTTTTTTTCATCAAATCTTCTGATACCAGGTTCAGAGTATTGCCCTATGTTTACTCCATTTCCTTCTATCAGGAGGCAGGAGGAGGGTTAATCTGTCAGCCACCAAGGGTATTTATGGGCACTGTTTTAGTAGCTCAAGCACCCTGATGAAGAAGGCTGACTGTGCCTTTGAAACGCGTTGGTTAGCTTTTTGGCCTGCACATTGCCCTGTACAGGCTGTGACATCACACGCTTAGGTACTCTCGGAGCTTTCCCTTTCCCGCTTCCCTCATCTCCTGTCCTACCCTGTGCCTCGCGCACACGTTCCCTATCTGGAAGGATGCCAATTGTGCACGGATCTTTCACAGCAATACCGCTCTTCATTGTGCCTATGTTACCACTGTTGGTATGTAACTGCTTTAGCTGCTGCAGCTTGCACCCCTGCTTATCAAAGAGCATGGTCAGCTCATTTCTCCTTGCAGCTCTGCACTTCCAGGCCAGCACTGGCACCACGTTCATGATAATCATCCTCTGCAACTCATGTCATCATCATTTCTTTTGGTGAGTGCTTTCCTGTCTGATTAAGGATTAGTTTATGCTATTACCATTTTTTTATGTGCATTAGTATGTTGTATTTATCTTTGCATTATTGCTGTACCGGCATTTCATTTATTTAAGTGGTGCTTATGACCAAGAATTGTCCATTTGGCAGCCTATGTTTAGCCCTTCAGCGCAGGTCTCCCTGATTGTTTTACCATTGCTTTTTTATTGCGGGCTGACACCGACCCACATTTGACCTAGCAGCTGGACAATTATTAGTGTTTAATTTTTGGGTATGCGCTTGAGTGATTTTTTGTTTATTTTTGTAAAATTCCCTACAATATCTTGTAGATGCCATCAAAATTAACTTTTTCAGCATAGCCATTGATTCTCTGTAGTTCTTGACACAGAGCTTGTTAGAATAGACCACTGACCCTAAGAGGGTTTTTGCTACAATTCACATTTCAAAATCTATATCCTGCATATATTTATTATTGGGAATCCTACAAAAGTATTGGAGCTAATGTGCCCCAAAACATGTACATAATTGCCGAGCTGAGATGAGAGACACTACGTCTGTTTAACAATATTCAAAAGTTTATTCAGCTCTCAGTCATAGCAAAGATAAGTACAAATGTAATAAAAATATGGGCTGACATGGTAAAGACAAGGCAGCCAAACACTGTATCATAGATAGCTAGTATCAAATACTGAACCTGGTCAGGGTTATGAGGAAATAAATGTGATATATCAGTTGGTCATGGAATGATGTCCCCCTACAGAGTACAGGGGAAGAATTCATCAGACTATAGCCATATAACAATACTGTGCCTAAATTATAGAACCAGGACTGTTGCTATACAAAGTGCCATAGATAGTGCTATCATAAGGTGCTTACTAGAGTTGAGCGAAACGGGTCGAAAAATTTCAAAAGTCCCCGACTTTTGGCAAAGTCGGGTTTCATGAAACGAAACCCGACCCTAGGATGAGGTCGGCCACGAGGTCGGCGACTTACGCGCCAAAGTTTCGTTTCAAAAGTTTGTTTTGCGCTCTTTTTCAGCCAATCAGGATCCACGGACACTGTGGGCAACGTGATGACATAGGCAAGGGTCACCACCATCTTTCAGAAGGGCATGCAAGTGATTGGCTTGCTTTGGTGGGCGTCACAGGGGGTATAAAAGGGCGTGCACGCCGACCGCCATCTTACTTCTGCCGATCTTAGCATAGGGAGAGGTTGCTGCTGATTCTGTAGGGAGAGCGATAGGCAGGGAAGAAGACAAAAAAACTGCTTCTGCTGCTAGTGATTTGGCCTGCACAACACACAAGTCACTGTGTGTGCAGTGCAAGGGGAGGCTATATAGTGGTGTATCAGTGGTGTTGGTTGTTGGGCTGCCTTCTAAGGCTTCCTGACAGGCTGGCATTGCTGTTTACCCACTGCTCCACAAACTGCTTTTTAAAAAGCAATCCAATCTCCCTTATCCTCTAGTCACTTTGGTCACAGCTGTGCCATCGAGCCTGTCACATAGCGCTCAGATATTCATTGGGCCTCAAACTGCTTTTTTAAAAGCAATCCCAATTTTTTTTTTTGTCCTGCTGAGAAGAAAAAAAAACTGCTTCTGCTGCTGATAGCAATTTGGCCCGCACAACACACCAGTCACTGTGTGTGCAGTGCAAGGGGAGGCTATATTGTGGTGTATCAGTAGTGTTGGTTGTTGGGCTGCCTTTTAAGGCTTCCTGACAGGCTGGCATTGCTGTTTACCGACTGCTCCGCAAACTGCTTTTTTAAAAGCAATCCAATCTCCCTTATCCTCTAGTCACTTTGGGCACAGCTGTGCCATCGAGCCTGTCACATAGCGCTCAGATATTCATTGGGCCTCACACAATCCAAAAGTGTCCAGTGTCCAAAAGTGTGTGCAGAGATTCAAAATCTCCCTTATCCTCTAGTCACTTAGGTCACAGCTGTGCCATCGAGCCTGTCACATAGCGCTCAGATATCAGTGGGCCTCACACAATCCAAAAGTGTCCAGTGTCCAAAAGTGTGTGCAGAGATTCAAAATCTCACTTATCCTCTAGTCACTTAGGTCACAGCTGTGCCATCGAGCCTGTCACATAGCGCTCAGATATCAGTGGGCCTCACACAATCCAAAAGTGTCCAGTGTCCAAAAGTGTGTGCAGAGATTCAAAATCTCACTTATCCTCTAGTCACTTAGGTCACAGCTGTGCCATCGAGCCTGTCACATAGTGCTCAGATATCAGTGGGCCTCACACAATCCAAAAGTGTCCAGTGTCCAAAAGTGTGTGCAGAGATTCAAAATCTCACTTATCCTCTAGTCACTTAGGTCACAGCTGTGCCATCGAGCATGTCACATAGCGCTCAGATATCAGTGGGCCTCACACAATCCAAAAGTGTCCAGTGTCCAAAAGTGTGTGCAGAGATTCAAAATCTCACTTATCCTCTAGTCACTTAGGTCACAGCTGTGACATCGAGCCTGTCACATAGCGCTCAGATATCAGTGGGCCTCACACAATCCAAAAGTGTCCAGTGTCCAAAAGTGTGTGCAGAGATTCAAAATCTCCCTTATCCTCTAGTCACTTAGGTCACAGCTGTGCCATCTAGCCTGTCACATAGCGCTCAGATATCAGTGGGCCTCACACAATCCAAAAGTGTCCAGTGTCCAAAAGTGTGTGCAGAGATTCAAAATCTCACTTATCCTTTAGTCACTTAGGTCACAGCTGTGCCATCGAGCCTGTCATATAGCGCTCAGATATTCATTGGGCCTCACACAATCCAAAAGTGTCCAGTGTCCAAAAGTGTGTGCAGAGATTCAAAATCTCACTTATCCTCTCGTCACTTAGGTCACAGCTGTGCCATCGAGCCTGTCACATAGCGCTCAGATATCAGTGGGCCTCACACAATCCAAGTGTCCAGTGTCCAAAAGTGTGTGCAGAGATTCAAAATCTCACTTATCCTCTAGTCACTTAGGTCACAGCTGTGCCATCGAGCCTGTCACATAGCGCTCAGATATCAGTGGGCCTCACACAATCCAAAAGTGTCCAGTGTCCAAAAGTGTGTGCAGAGATTCAAAATCTCACTTATCCTCTAGTCACTTAGGTCACAGCTGTGCCATCGAGCCTGTCACATAGCGCTCAGATATTCATTGGGCCTCACACAATCCAAAAGCGTCCAGTGTCCAAAAGTGTGTGCAGAGATTCAAAATCTCCCTTATCCTCTAGTCACTTAGGTCACAGCTGTGCCATCGAGCCTGTCACATAGCGCTCAGATATCAGTGGGCCTCACACAATCCAAAAGTGTCCAGTGTCCAAAAGTGTGTGCAGAGATTCAAAATCTCACTTGTCCTCTAGTCACTTAGGTCACAGCTGTGCCATCGAGCCTGTCACATAGCGCTCAGATATCAGTGGGCCTCACACAATCCAAAAGTGTCCAGTGTCCAAAAGTGTGTGCAGAGATTCAAAATCTCACTTATCCTCTAGTCACTTAGGTCACAGCTGTGCCATCGAGCCTGTCACATAGCGCTCAGATATTCATTGGGCCTCACACAATCCAAAAGTGTCCAGTGTCCAAAAGTGTGTGCAGAGATTCAAAATCTCACTTATCCTCTAGTCACTTAGGTCACAGCTGTGCCATCGAGCCTGTCACATAGCGCTCAGATATCAGTGGGCCTCACACAATCCAAAAGTGTCCAGTGTCCAAAAGTGTGTGCAGAGATTCAAAATCTCACTTATCCTCTAGTCACTTAGGTCACAGCTGTGCCATCGAGCCTGTCACATAGCGCTCAGATATTCATTGGGCTTCACACAATCCAAAAGTGTCCAGTGTCCAAAAGTGTGTGCAGAGATTCAAAATCTCACTTATCCTCTAGTCACTTAGGTCACAGCTGTGCCATCGAGCCTGTCACATAGCGCTCAGATATCAGTGGGCCTCACACAATCCAAAAGTGTCCAGTGTCCAAAAGTGTGTGCAGAGATTCAAAATCTCACTTATCCTCTAGTCACTTAGGTCACAGCTGTGCCATCGAGCCTGTCACATAGCGCTCAGATATCAGTGGGCCTCACACAATCCAAAAGTGTCCAGTGTCCAAAAGTGTGTGCAGAGATTCAAAATCTCACTTATCCTCTAGTCACTTAGGTCACAGCTGTGCCATCGAGCCTGTCACATAGCGCTCAGATATTCATTGGGCCTCACACAATTCAAAAGTGTCCAGTGTCCAAAAGTGTGTGCAGAGATTCAAAATCTCACTTATCCTCTAGTCACTTAGGTCACAGCTGTGCCATCGAGCCTGTCACATAGCGCTCAGATATCAGTGGGCCTCACACAATCCAAAATTGTCCAGTGTCCAAAAGTGTGTGCAGAGATTCAAAATCTCACTTATCCTCTAGTCACTTAGGTCACAGCTGTGCCATCGAGCCTGTCACATAGCGCTCAGATATTCATTGGCCTCACACAATCCAAAAGTGTCCAGTGTCCAAAACTGTGTGCAGAGATTCAAAATCTCCCTTATCCTCTAGTCACTTAGGTCACAGCTGTGCCATTGAGCCTGTCACATAGCGCTCAGATATCAGTGGGCCTCACACAATCCAAAAGTGTCCAGTGTCCAAAAGTGTGTGCAGAGATTCAAAATCTCACTTATCCTCTAGTCACTTAGGTCACAGCTGTGCCATCGAGCCTGTCACATAGCGCTCAGATATTCATTGGGCCTCACACAATCCAAAAGTGTCCAGTGTCCAAAAGTGTGTGCAGAGATTCAAAATCTCACTTATCCTCTCGTCACTTAGGTCACAGCTGTGCCATCGAGCCTGTCACATAGCGCTCAGATATCAGTGGGCCTCACATAATCCAAGTGTCCAATGTCCAAAAGTGTGTGCAGAGATTCAAAATCTCACTTGTCCTCTAGTCACTTAGGTCACAGCTGTGCCATCGAGCCTGTCACATAGCGCTCAGATATCAGTGGGCCTCACACAATCCAAAAGTGTCCAGTGTCCAAAAGTGTTTGCAGAGATTCAAAATCTCACTTATCCTCTAGTCACTTAGGTCACAGCTGTGCCATCGAGCCTGTCACATAGCGCTCAGATATTCATTGGGCCTCACACAATCCAAAAGTGTCCAGTGTCCAAAAGTGTGTGCAGAGATTCAAAATCTCCCTTATCCTCTAGTCACTTAGGTCACAGCTGTGCCATCGAGCCTGTCACATAGCGCTCAGATATCAGTGGGCCTCACACAATCCAAAAGTGTCCAGTGTCCAAAAGTGTGTGCAGAGATTCAAAATCTCCCTTATCCTCTAGTCACTTAGGTCACAGCTGTGCCATCGAGCCTGTCACATAGCGCTCAGATATCAGTGGGCCTCACACAATCCAAAAGTGTCCAGTGTCCAAAAGTGTGTGCAGAGATTCAAAATCTCACTTATCCTCTAGTCACTTAGGTCACAGCTGTGCCATCGAGCCTGTCACATAGCGCTCAGATATCAGTGGGCCTCACACAATCCAAAAGTGTCCAGTGTCCAAAAGTGTGTGCAGAGATTCAAAATCTCACTTATCCTCTAGTCACTTAGGTCACAGCTGTGCCATCGAGCCTGTCACATAGCGCTCAGATATTCATTGGGCCTCACACAATTCAAAAGTGTCCAGTGTCCAAAAGTGTGTGCAGAGATTCAAAATCTCCCTTATCCTCTAGCCACTTAGGTCACAGCTGTGCCATCGAGCCTGTCACATAGCGCTCAGATATCAGTGGGCCTCACACAATCCAAAAGTGTCCAGTGTCCAAAAGTGTGTGCAGAGATTCAAAATCTCCCTTATCCTCTAGTCACTTAGGTCACAGCTGTGCCATCGAGCCTGTCACATAGCGCTCAGATATCAGTGGGGCTCACACAATCCAAAAGTGTCCAGTGTCCAAAAGTGTGTGCAGAGATTCAAAATCTCACTTATCCTCTAGTCACTTAGGTCACAGCTGTGCCATCGAGCCTGTCACATAGCGCTCAGATATCAGTGGGCCTCACACAATCCAATAGTGTCCAGTGTCCAAAAGTGTGTGCAGAGATTCAAAATCTCACTTATCCTCTAGTCACTTAGGTCACAGCTGTGCCATCGAGCCTGTCACATAGCGCTCAGATATTCATTGGGCCTCACACAATCCAAAAGTGTCCAGTGTCCAAAAGTGTGTGCAGAGATTCAAAATCTCACTTATCCTCTAGTCACTTAGGTCACAGCTGTGCCATCGAGCCTGTCACATAGTGCTCAGATATCAGTGGGCCTCACACAATCCAAAAGTGTCCAGTGTCCAAAAGTGTGTGCAGAGATTCAAAATCTCCCTTATCCTCTAGTCACTTAGGTCACAGCTGTGCCATCGAGCCTGTCACATAGCGCTCAGATATCAGTGGGCCTCACACAATCCAAAAGTGTCCAGTGTCCAA